>NC_132916.1:83139980-83764980 GCF_047675955.1 Chlorocebus sabaeus
GTACAGATTATTTTGCCACCCAAGTAATAAGTATAGTACCCCATAAGTAGTTTTTCAATCTTCACCCTCCTCCCAGTCTCCACCATCTTCTCACCCTTCACCCTCAAGTAGGCCCTGGTGTCTATTGTTCCCTTCCTTGTGTACATGTGTACACAATGTTTAGCTCCCAATTCTAAGTGAGTACATGTGATATTTGATTTTCTGTTCCTGTGTTAATTTGCTTAGGATAATGACCTCTGGTGTCATCTATGTTGCTACAAAGGACACAATCTTGTTCTTTCTTATGGTTGTATAGTATTCCATGGTATATAGGTCTCAATTTTTTTTTTTTTTAATCCAGTTGACTATTGATGAACATTTAGGTTGACTTCTTGTTTTTACTATTGTGAATAGTGCTGCAATGAACATACACATGTATCTTTATGGTAGAACAATTTATATTCCTTTGTATATATACTCAATAGTGGGATTGCTGGATGAAATAGTGTTTCGTTTTAAGTACCTTGAGAAGTTGTCACACTGCTTTCCACAATGGCTGAACTGTTCACATTACCACCATCAGTGTATAGGCACTTACTTTTCTCGAAACCTCACCAGCATGTTATTTTTGGCATTTTAATAGCAGCCATTCTGACTGGTATGAAATGATATCTCAATATGGTTTTGATCTGCATTTGTTTAATAACTATTGATGTTGAGTACTTTTTATCATATGCTTGTTGGCCAAGTGTATATCATCTTTTGAAAAGTGTCCATTCATGTATTTTGCCCAATTTTGACTGAGTTTGTTCTTTTCCTATTAATTTAAGTTCCTTATAGATTCAAGATATTGGACCTTTCTCAGATGAATAGTTTGCAAAAATTTTCCTCCATTCTGTAGGTTGTTTACTCTGTTGATAGTTTCTTTTTCTGTGCAGAAGCTATTTATTTTAATTATATCCCATTTGTCAATTTTTGTTTTTGTTGCAATTGCTTTTGGCTTCTTTATTGAAAAATCTCTGTCAGGTCCTATGTTCAGAATGGTATTTCTTAGTTGTCTTCCAGAGTTTTTATAGTTTGTGGTTCTACATTTCAGTCTTTAATTCATCTTGTTTAATCCATCTTGAGTTTTTTCTTTTTTTCTTTTTTTGTATATGTTGTAAGGAAGGGGTCCAGTTTCAATCTTTCACATATGGCTGGCCAGTTATCTCACACTATTTATGGAATAGGGAGTTCTTTCTCCATTGCTTTTGTCAGCTTTGACAAAGAACAGTTGGTTTTAGGTGTATAGCCTTATTTCTGGGTTTTCATTTCTGTTCCTTTAGCCTAGGCACCTTTTTTTTTGTTTGTTTGTTTTTGTTTTTGTTTTTGTATATATACCATTACCATGCTGTTTTGGTTAGTGTAGCCTTGTAGTATAATTAGAAGTTAGGTAGCATATTGTATCCTGCTTTGTTCTTTTTGCTCAGCATTGCCTTGGCTATTCAGGCTCCTTTTTTGTTCCATATGAATTTAAAATAGGTTTTTCTAGTTCTATGAGGAATGCCATTGGTAGTTTGATAGGAATAGCAATATTTATTCTTCCTATTCACAAACATGGAAAGTTTTTCTGTTTGTTTCTGTCATCTCTGATTTTTTGAGAAGTTTTTTGTAATTCTTGTTGTAAAGATCTTTCACCTACATGGTTATGTGCATTCTTTTTGTGTCTATTGTGAATGGGATTGCATTCTTGATTTGACTCTGATCCTGGATGTTGTTGGTATATAGGAATGCTAGTAATTTTTTGTACATTAATTTTATATTCTAACACTTTGCTAAAGTTGTTTTTCCACTTAAGGAGCTTCTGGGCAGAAACGATGTGGTTTTCTAGGTATAGAATCATATCATTTGCAAATAAAGACAGTGTGACTTCCTCTATTTCTCTTTGGATGACTTTTAGTTTCTTTATCTTGCCTGATTGCTCTGGCTAGAAATTTCTGAACTATGGTGAATAAGAGTGGTGAGAGAGGACATTCTTGTGTTGTGCTGTTTTTCAAGGGTAATTCTTCCAGCTTTTGCTCATTGAGTATGATACTGGCTGTGGGTTTGTCATAGATGGCTCTTATTATTTTGAAGTATGTTCCTTCAATGCCTGATTTGTTGAAGGGTTTTAATATAAAGCATGTTGAATTTTATTGAAAGACTTTTCTGCATCGATTGAAGTGATCATGTGGTTTTTGCCTTTAGTACTGTTTGTGTGATGAATCACATTTATTGATTTATGTGTGTTGAACAACCTTGCATCCCAGGGAAAAAGCCTACTTGGTCATGGTGAATTAGCTTTTTGATGTGCTGCTGAATACAGTTTGCTAGTGTCCTGCTGAAAATTTTTGCAAAGAAGTTCTTCAAGGATATTGGCCCAAAACTTTCTTTTTTGTTGTGTTTCTGCCAGGTTTTGATATCAGAATGATATTGGCCTCATATCATGAGTTACAGAGAAATCCCTTCTCAAGTTTTTGGAATCGTATCAGTAAGAATGGTACCAGCTTTTCTTTATACATCTGGTAGAATTTTACTGTGAATCTGTCCAGTCCTTAGTTTTTCTGGTTGGTAGGCTTTTTATTACTGATTCCATTTCAGAACTCATTATTGTTCTGTCCAGGGATTCAGTTTCTTCCTGGTTCTGTCTTGGGAACTGGTATATTTCCAGGAATTTATGGATTTATTTTAGGTGTTCTAGCTTGTGTGCATAGAAGTATTCTAATAGCCTTTGAAGGTTTTTTGTGTATCTGTGAGGTCAACAGTAATGTCTCCTTTGTCATTTCTGATTGTGGGGTTTTTAGTTCTTTTCTCTTTTTCTCTTCGTTAGTCTAGCTAGTGGTCTATCGATCATATTTATACTATCAAAAATCCATTCCTGGGCTCATTAATCTTTTGTATGCTTTTTCACATCTCAGTTCCCCTCAGTTTAGCTCTGATTTTGGTTGTTTCTTGTCTTCTGCTAGCTCTGCGGTTGATTTGCTCTTGTTTCTCTTGCTCTTCTAGGTGTGATGTTAGGTTGCTAGTTTGAGATCTTTCTAACTTTTTGATGTGGGTATTTAGCACTATAATATTCCTTCTTATACTGCTTTAGCTGTGCCCCAGAGATTCTCGTATGCTGTATCTTTGGTCTCATTATTTTCATAAAATTTCTTGATTTCTGCCTTAATTTCATGGTTTACTGAAAAGTCATTCAGCAGCAGGTTGTTTAATTTCCATGTAGTTGCATGATTTTGAGTGATATTCTTAGTATTGATTTCTATATTTATTGCTTTGTGGTCTGAGAATGTGTTTGGTATTATTGTTATTATTATTTAATTTGCTGAGGATTTTCTTATGGCTGATTGGGTGATCGATTTTAGAGTATGTACCACGTGTGGATGAGAAGAATGTACATTCTGTTATTTTGGAGTGGAGAGTTCTTTAGATGTCTATTAGGTCCATTTGGTCAAGTGTTGAGTTGGGGCCCCAAATATCTTAGTTTTCTGCCTTAATGATCTGTCTAATACTGAGAGTGTGGTATTAAAGTCTCCCGCTATTGTGTGTTTATCTAAATCTCTTGGTAGCCCTGTAAGAATCTGCTTTATGAATCTGAGTGCTCCTATGTTGAGTGCAGTTATATTTAGAATAACAAGGTCTTCTTGTTGAATTGAACTCCTTTCCATTATATAATGTCCTTCTTTGCCTTTCTTATCTTTGTTGGTTTAAACTCATTATTTATTGAAAAACTAACGTGAGCCACTTGTTAATTCCAACTTGCAAAACAAATAATTTTGTATTAGGAAGATCACATATGAGAAATCCAGAATCACTCCAAATTCAACTACTCATTGTTAAACTTTGAAACCTCTTTGATAATGAAAACACACACACACTCAGACACACACACACTTAACAGATATCAAGGAACATTGTGTGTGTGTATATATATATGTATATACATATGATATTGTATATCATTAAATACATTTAAAGGCTAACCAGTCACATGAAAATATAATTTATTTAGCCAAGGATCTATTACTTTGAATAATATTTTAATTTACTCCTAAATGATGCTAAATCATTGTTTATGAATATCTATCCCATTATTGTTTTCATTTGGATAAAACTCCAGGAAAATAATTACTAGCTCAAGAGGTTGAGGAACCGTAAAGACTTTGATCCATATTGATAACAGACCTTTCATGACATTTGCCCTTTTTTGACATTCTTACTACATGAGTTTTATTACTGTCAAAAATTATTTACTGCCTCTTAGGTAAGAGGATTCTTCACTCCATCTCTTTACCATGTGTTGTGCAGTGCAATGTGTTATGATCTCCATTATTGAAAGTGCGTATGTGTGTATGTGTGTGTATTAACATGATTTTTTTGTTTACCAATGAGTAGTTGATTGTGAGTGATTCTTGCTTTTTCATGTGCAGTGCCTCTTCCAATAGGCACTTGTGTGTGCCTTTTCCAACTCATGTACTTAAGACTTGATCATGTAACTTGCTTGAGCAATAAGAAGTAAGCATTAAAAACTGAGCAAAAGCTTTAAGAGCTGTTGCATTATTCCTGTACACTTTTTCCCTCTAGCACAAGAACGTGTTCCAGATAAGGTCTGCTACTTTATTCTGCACCTCAGAATGATGAAGCCAACTGTGGAATAGCAGAACCACTTTTCACATGTAATACAGATTTTGTAAACCACTGGAATTTTTTTTATTGTTATCACAGCTTAAACTAGAAAAAAAAAAAAAACAACTAGGTGATACACAAAATTATTTGACAGTGTTTATTTTGTAATACCTATGCCAATAATGAACATTAACATTAAAAATATTTGCCTGATTTCCTATTAGTCATCTTTCTACTTAGTTAATCTTTTGCTTTTCTTCCCAATTTATCTTTTTGAACCAAATCTAAGACTGTTTTTAAATTTGAGTATTACTTATACAATTTTATTTTCATTTATATATTGTGATTTTTATGCATCAGTATGCTTTTTCTTTTTTGTAGTGTCAGTAGTTCTCAGTCTTCTTTCCTTATTTCACTTTTTTTTCTGGTGATTAGGGACATATGCATCCTTATTTATTTATTTCAACTAGTCACTTCCTTAACAACAGATTATACACATCTGTACTTATCTAATATAGACTTCAAAACATAAACACTATCTATTGATTTCCCCTAGCAAATGTGAGAATATAAATTGTTTTGGGTTTACTAGATTTTCTGAATTTCAGACACTTGTAACTAACATATGGAAGAATATACTCCCAACTAATTCTCATCATGGTACTATATTTATGCAAAAAATAGAATTATTTTTGACAATGGCATGGTTTTATTAATATTTATAGTAATACATTAGACTCAACTTCATATTGAATAATTTCAATTCTCATTGTTGATCCTATCGTATTACTATTCACCTGGTTCTGCTGCCTTTATTTTGATTCTCTTTGACTAAAAATGTTCTTTTGATTCGAGAAAACAACGCAGTTAAATTTTACTTTTTCAGCCCTTTTACATCTATCATTATCTTTATTTTCTTTTCTACATTAATGACAATTAATGTTTGTTATATAAACTTTGAAACACAAAACTCTTCAAATAAAATCAAGTTAGTCTGATTTTGGTATTGTTTTGGGTGACTTGAGTAAAATAATTTACTCTGGTGTGTCTAAATTCCGTTTAACTTAACTTTATGATATATGATGAAGAATTCATACTGTATTATTCAATTATTTTTGTTTTAGGGACCTATCTCCTATAATATTCTTGATTGTCATTTCTGTTCTGTTGGTTCTTGTCAAGTGTAAGAATTAAATATACATTATTTATCTCTGTTTTCTGTCCTCTTTATCTCTGATTTTAAAAATTCTTTTACTAAAGATTTTATTTTTAGAGCAATCTTAAATTCATAGCAAAATTGAGAGAAAAGTACAGAGATTTCCCTTAAACCTTCTGTCCTCTACCTCTACCTTTCTTGCTATCTATATCCCCCACCAGTGTAGTGCATGTATAAAAATTGATCAACCTACATTGATACATCATTATCACCCAAAGCCTATAGTTTGCATTAGGGTTCACTCTTGGTGTTGTACATACATTCTGTGACTTTGGACAAATGTATAATGGCATACTTTCACCATTATAGTCTATAGAGTATTTTCGCTGCCTGAAAATCCTCTGTGCTCTGCTTATTCATCCCAGCCCCCATTATCCTCCAGCACCCACTGATGTTTTCACTGTTTCCATAGGTTTGATTTTCCAGAATGTCATATAGTTTGAATCATACAGTACGTAGCCTTTTCAGATTGGCTTCTTTCACTTAGTAATATGCATTTAAAGTCCCAAATGCTTTTCTTGGCTTGATAGCTCATTTCTTTTTAGTACTAAATCTCTGATTTAAAAAAAAAAAAGATTTTTACCCATTTCCTACATCCTGGAACATCTTCCCAGCTCTACTTGTCATATACTTAAGTTTATGCATACCAGCTCTGATTTAAGCATTCCTAATATAGCTGGCAATTTGTAATTATGCTTTTGTCTTTATAGTCTATACTTATATTTTCTCCTCCCTTTTTTCCAGCCTGCCTCTCTCCCAGGTCACACTTTCTTTAAGTTTTTTATTTTATCAATTTTTATCTCTTATTTTCGATTTCAAATATTTTTACTTTTTCAGACAAGAAAATGTAAGCTATGTACAGTTTTCTTCTGTTTTGGTTATTAGCTCATTTTTCAAAGTTAAAAGTCTTAATTGAAAGTTTGAGCTCCAGAAATCAGACTATTTTCTAATTTTGGCTTTTTATCACTTACTCGCTCTGTGATATTAGACTTCTCAAGCACCTAATTCTATTTACTCACTCATAAAATGTATAGAGTATTAATAATTAAAATAGGTATTTTAATGTCCAAAACTCACAATGAAGCAAGAGACCTAACAGATAGTTAATGTTCCATAGGTACCAGTGGTAACACTGATGAAATGATGCTCTTCCCCATCCTCATCTGTGCTTTGGTCTTTCTCCTGTGTCCCACTGTCTATCATAAGACTTAAATTGTTCCTGGATTTTCTGTTGTTGATATTTTTCTGTTTACTTATTCTTAAACATTGAAAATATAACCACTTTTGGTATTTTTCTCAATCTGATGCGAGCTTCACCCTCACTTCCTGAGAAAGCAATGGTAGCATAAATGAAAGTAAATAGAACAGGACTTGAGGCCACTAAATCAGTTGAGAATTCATGACAAGGGAGGATTGAGGTTATAGATGGCAAATATTTTGCTTGTACAAATGGCACTACTGCAGATTGAAAAATACTGGGCTGACAACTTCAATGTCAGAGCTACTATCCAAAACAAGTGGTTGGCAAGTATGACTACTGATAACTATATGGATTGGAAAGACTGTTATTGTTACAACGATGATTCTCAAAGTAGATGGAACATATAAAGACATTATCATACTTAATTACCACGTTCCTCGTTCATGGGATGAAGTCCTTCATAACATGTTTTTCCCCTTCTTTACAAGGATTTAACTTTTGATCTCTATATATTTTGTCTCCCAAAGTGTTTTTGTTTGTCTTATCTATTTCCTTTTTCAGTCCTCCTTGCTCTGAGTCTAGTTTTCAATCTCTGTCTGACCCCAAGGACTTGAAAATACTAGTCACTTTATATCTCCCTGGAGCTGCTTTAATCAGAACTCAAACTTCATGTGCCTTTTGCTATATGGTTTCATTTTCTTTCATGGCCACAACCAAAGGAAAGAGCTACCCTTTCTCCTGAGCATAGCATCAGCCAGGGATATCAAAGCAGGGACCAGAACATACTTCACTTCTCCAGAAGAAAAGTTTTAACAATCTTAGTGAAGTTTATTTCTGCCTAGAATGATCTAGGGTATAGGGCTAAGTGTCAGCAAATATTTGAAAGATTATTTTACAAAATAGCCAACAAAGATAACAAGAATAAGATAAAGAGGAAATGTTATTTGGCGGTTTACTATATGATATAGTCTTATTTTATATTTATTTAATATATTTTATCACATTTTATAATAATGGATACATTCCCCACCCCACCTTCCCCCGCCCAAATTGCCTCTCTTATAAGTTACCAAGTCCTTTGTTTCTGGAAATATTGTAGAAGAGGCAATATTATCATCTGTCAAAAAATTGGTTTTAAAAAGACTTTGAACAGATTGGGCAAATTAACCAGATCAACGGTCACCAAGCTGGGGCACTACAGAGTTCTACTGCAGGGGATGAGGCCAAGCGTACTTCTTTCTCTTAGACCAGAGCTGCTACACTTCCCATCTGTTTTATATTTTGGGGTTCTATATCCAATTAAATTTAAAAAGTTCTGCTGGTAGAGTAAGGTTATAAATTGCTTGGCTAAATGACTTTTACATGCCCTTCCATCCCAACGATTCTGGTATGATTTTAAGTGTCTGCTATTCAATGTGCAATATGAAAATATAAAGTTAAGAAAACAACTTAAAACATAGCCTTGCCATTCTTCTGTATTCATTAGTTAATAACCCTTTATTTCATTACTATAATATAATAAGACACAGCTAATAGTTTTAAGACAGTGTGGGAAATGCATTATTCAGGATAAAGTACGCTTAAGCTAAGGCATGCTTATGAGACAGGAGATAAATTAGGAGACTAGTAAGTGGTATATTGATACTATTAATAATATATTATACAACATAAAATTAAGCATATGACTTAAGATATCTTTTATAGATATTTAGATCCATTATGAATCAATTATAAAATATTGCCCTTGTTTTCAAAGAAATCATCACAACATTTTTGGTAAATAATTTTTCCTTCCAATGTGAAATCTTGGTAAAGGATGCATTATACATTATGTAATAGTAAGATCTGGTCTCTCTTTACAAAGTTTGAAATAGTGAAAGCTAAATTTTTATCCTTCTATACTTGAGAACTAGAAATTTCCATATGAAAAGCCATGATTGTGGATTTCGATTTGAATAAAACTCCCAGTTCCACAAAATGGAAACATCTAATTAATTAAGTTTATTTGTCATAAGGAAAAAATAAAACAAGAATTTGACTCAGTATTTATTGAGTGCAGATGATATAGATAAAATATGGATTCTGGTTTCCATTTTCCTATTTTCTATTGGTAACATGGAACATTCTCAGCAGCACTTCAGCTTCTGTGTGTTACAGAATTTATACCACTCTGTGACTTCAGATAACTCTGAGAATCCTGTGGAGATAATAGCCTGTGTTCTTGCATGAGGTTCTTTCATTAACATTCTCTCATTATGGTTCTGGCACTGTCCTTGCATACTTGGAAGGAACAGAGAATGAATTAAGGGAGTATCCATGTGTCCATAGATACAAAATTCTATCTTGTGACTGACTATATGATTAAACTATTGCTATAGCAATGAAGACCACGTCCAAAGTAGAAATTTCAATATTCTATTTAGGCATAACTATTGAAGACTCAAGGTTGACATTTCTATATTTTCTTAAAAGTTTAAAGTAGATTATATTTTATTCAATATTTACAACTTCCAGTAATTATGGTGGTGTACTAGTATTAATTAAAAATAATTCTTATATTTTACGTTCGTAATTGTTTCCATTTCTATTTATATGAAACCTATGGAAATTAAATTAGGCCAAATACCATACTAGACATAAGAACAAATATAGTATATGCTTGATTACCATTTAATTTGTCAGAGATTGTTTTGCAGCATCATCCTGATATATAGTAAAATCTGATAAGACTGTTTTTTAATACTGAATTTTAATACTTGTTAAATAAACTTAAAGAAACCAATTCAAATTACTATGAATAAAATGATCAAATAATAAGTGCCAAGAAGTAATTTCATCAGTTTCAGTGACCAAATTAAATAGCTACCTACCTAACGCTGTCATCAGTACCAAATTGTCTGTGTTGTAACTGATTGTATAAGCATATGCATGCATACAGGTAATAAGTTTTTGTTATTCATTTATTATTACATACAAGATAATGATAGATTCAGGCAAAGCCTCCAGACCATGAGATATGATCTGCACTGTATCATCTGCACTCAGTAAGTACTGAGCACCTACCATAAACAGAGTACCAAGCCTTACGTCCTCCTAAACATTGCACTGCAATGAAACCCCATAATCTCATAAGGCACTCACATGGTTCTTATGAGTCTAATAGTACTCTAAGAGAGAATATGAATAAATTACAATGAATAATTAAAATAAGTAAATATATATGACTGGAGGAAGTTCAAATAAGTTTTTATAAAAGAGATGGCACTGAATTTTGCCTTTAAAAATGATTGCATAGAGAAGGAGAGAGAGATGGTGAGGAAAGAGTTGGGGGTGAAAAGCATGCCAGATAGAAAATATGACATGAAAAAAATAATAACAAAAACAGTTCCACAAAAAAGATCTATAAGATGTTGAGGTAAACTGCTTTTCTGCATCATTTACAAAACCAAATTCAATAATATGCAGATAGGGAGTTTCTAATATTTCATTTTTAAACAGAGTTATTTTGTATTTTCTGCCCTTGGAAGGGGGCTTAAGTGCAATGTCTGCTGGACATAGTCTACCTTGAAAATATTACATTCTAATATGGCACCACAAAAGTGAATATACTATCCAACATTTGACGAAAACATACAATAAGTCTGTTTTAATTTCTTATTTATATTGCATTTGCAAAATAAACATTATATTGTTTGCTATCACTAACAATAAAGGAAAAAGTAAATAATGTTTTCTATGAGCTAGCTATAAGCCACTATAAATGCTGTGTTTGCAAATGCCTTAATTTCTTGTGGAGCAAAAATATCTGTGATTATAAGGCCTGAGTTAGCCAAATAGTAATCTTGATTATTCTTAGCAGGAAAAAAAAAAAAAAAAAAAAAAAAAAAAAGCATGAAATGATGACATTTCATGTTAATGGACTTTTGTTTTCATTTTGTTTTTGAAATTGCTATTTTTATTCAAACATAAACATTGCTATTTATTGGAATTATACAGTCAGGTAGTCCTATGACTCACACGTTTTATTCCTATTTAAGTTTTGCCTGCTTTAAAAGTACTTTGGACCATTAATCTCAAACTTTTTGATAAAGGTCACCCTATCAACATACTTGTTCTTTCACTTATTTAGTTATAATCAAAACCTGTTCTGACACATAAAAGATGTTCTTATTATGCCAAAAAAATCTGGACTGGCATATTAATTTGCAAGCTACCCAAGAATCTTACTGTTATGAGCTCAACAGTAACTAGATCAACACACTACTGTCTTTATAAAAATTCAGTTTCTCTATCAAAAAATGAACAGAAAAGTCATTGAAACAGTATTATATACATATACCTTTGAGTTTTACTTAAGTCACTATTAAAATGGCAATTTGCTTTTTAAAAAATATTGAGCTATGATGGTTTAAAAAGAGAAATAAATATACAAGAAGGTGTAGCAATAAAAGAATTCAGGAAGGAAAAAGATGAGAGAAAAGACATTAGAAAGGGGAAAAGTACCAAAATGATGTTTGCATATATTCTTTTCTTAGCAGTCCCCAGTGACTCATTTTGATTCATCAAGTTCTTTAATTTTCCTTTCTTTTAAAGTTGAAATAATATTTGTCACCTCCTATATTTATAGCATCAGAAACATCAGTAGATTTTTGCAAGTGCACTAAAATAGCAATAAAATGATGACACGAAGCAGTTAATCTCCTTCTAAATTTTGACATATTTAAAGATATTATAATACCATCTTCATGAATTTGGTAGATTATAGAATCAATAACCACTTTGAATGATTCAATTGCTTTTCTAAACAATAACGAAGGTAAAAGGAAGAAGAAAATTTCCACACTTAATTGCTTTCTTAGGACAACTGAAAAAATCACACAAAAGCATATAAGTAAATTCTTTGTGACTGTGCATGAAGGACATAAACCAAACATAATTAGAATTAGTCAACAGCAGTCAAATTACAGCTGTTTTACACAATAGTAAACACATGTGTATGCATTTTAAAAATGCCAGACAGGCTGTGGTACTACCTTATGTTTCCTTTTAGTCAAAAAAATAAAATGGCATGTTTATGCTTTGGGAATAAATTTATAAAAGTTAATATTTTTAAGACAAACCTCCATGTGACATTCTGAGGTTAGATAATGACTCTAGTTATCATTTCCCAACTCACATTGTAGTCTAAAACATAAAAACATAAGTACCTGGACCATTGGACCAAAAGAGGTGAAGGAAGGAGGTTAAATAATGAGGAACCACTGAGATAGGGCTTTTTGTTCTGCTAGAAAATGTTAGCTATTATTGATGGAGAATTTACTCTCTGTTAGACACAAGGCTAAGCAATTTG
Organism: Chlorocebus sabaeus; assembly: GCF_047675955.1. NCBI lineage: Eukaryota > Metazoa > Chordata > Mammalia > Primates > Cercopithecidae > Chlorocebus > Chlorocebus sabaeus. The sequence continues at coordinate 83,152,368 of NC_132916.1, forward strand.
TCCAGCATCATTTCCATGGCATTATTTCATCATCACAACACTATTAGATAGTTACTATTATTATCTCTGTTTTGTGATGATGACATTTGAGGCCAGAGAGTTCAAAGTATGCTCTAGGCACCACAGCCAGTAAATGACAAAATGGGGATGGAATTCCCACATGTAATCTGTTTGCTCAGAACTTACTGACTGTGCTCATTTAGTCCAATGCTTTCTGAGTAGAATCCCAGAGGGGCAAGAGGGTGGATTTTAGAACAAAGTGCCGCTCAACAAGTTGGTCCTTGCAGCAGGTGCTGACTTTTCTAGGATATTTGGGTTGAGAAAAGAGAGTGGTGCCAGGGAGAGGGAATCAATCAGTACTCCAGGGACTAGGAATATATCATTTTAGTGCTCAGGTAAGTGGGTCAGAGGGACATGTCTGAGAAGATGGAAGCCTCAGACCCAGAAGAAGTCAGAAACCCAGTGGTCCTGTCTCCCAGCTCTATCCCAAATAGACTATTATAGCCAGAGAAGCAAGGCTTTATCTATGACCAGAGATCCAAAGGTAAGTCCAATATTCTGACTATCCAAGATCTTACAGTTTAAACCCACTGGCAGATTGACCACCATGCAGTCTTCTCACCTTTTATTGTCTATGTAAAATATTTATGTGTTTTCCCTAAAGTTTAGCTCAACATGATTCTGGGCATAACAACAGCCCTTTTGGTTCTCAGTGGCTATCTCTGCCTGTGAATATACTAGTTGATGATGGTAGTCTCTACTTAAAAGTCTGTTATGTAGTTCTGAGTTTATATTTGCTTAATATTTAACATTAAACATAGAATGTTCATATTAAACAAATATGTTTTGAAGTTGACTACATTAAAACAGTTTTAGCATTATTTTTAATAATGTATTTTTACATTATTTTGTAAATATTTTTACATTATTATCTTTAATGATGTATATGCTTGTACCATCCAAAATCTTCAATTAGTCATGGCTTGTTTTATTTCTTTCTGAAGAGTGTGTTTATTTAATTCCACATCATTTTACAGGTGAGGCAATCAAATCATAGAGAAACGAATGGATTTGTCAAATGAATCCCATAATTTATCTCAGCTTTTCTTTTGAAGTCTGAACTTTGAGCGGCCTATATATGTTGAAGGGAATTTTTGGCAATGGAGGAAGATGACCAGTGTCACATGGAGCAGGCTGGGATTAAAGAGACAGTGCCCTTAGAATGGATGCCAAAGTGACAGTAGTAACCTGCATTTTGTAAAGCACCTCATTAAGTTGCATATTCTCTTCACATTTATTCCCCTTTCTGTATCACTAGGTTTTAGATATTCCAGCTTGATTTAAATTGTGAAGTGGGACATAAAGGGAGAAGCCACAATCTATGCTTGGGTCCGGATTGTGCTGTAATGCAGCCAACAATGGTGAGATGAAATTGATCATTAAAAGGTGTCAAAAGAAGTAAAGCCTCGGGGGATGAGAACTGGCACTCTGAAGTCCAGCTACTCTTCTTGTGAGGAGAGTATTTCTGAAATATGAAAACATTTGAGTCTTGTTTTGTTATGAGAAACAGCTGTGGGGATCCATAGTCAGATATTTTGTATGCCCAATGAAGCAGGAGAAATGGAACTCAGAAATATATAGTGCTATGGAGGCAAGGATTTCTTTACGAGGTATGGCAGTTACCGTGTGCTGGCACTGCCTTCACTAGCCTAAGTGACAGTAAGCCTAATGGTTCTTTGCTCTGCAAAGCTGTGGATTGACAACTGAATTTAAAACATTCTTCATAACAAAAAAGGAACACAAGGTATGGGACTATTTGTGTATTTTTAATTTGGGGTATTCCATTTGAATGAGCATATAGAAAACTTGAGCGAAATCAACCTAAAAATGACTCTGAGTCCCATAGTTCTTGCTAATAGTGAAACCTGTGACCAGCCTTTATGGTCTATCTTAGCTTATCAACAGTTTTCTTTCAAATCATATTTGAGCAATCTGGATTCCGTTCAAGCTCAGTGTTTTATTATCTTACCACTATTTTGGCACCAGTATCTTGGTTTCTGCTCTGGCCATAAATCAATTTAGCTCATACCTGGGTCTTAGTCAAAACATTTTTTTTTTTAACTTGAGTATTATGCAGAGACAAAACTAAACAAACCTTAGTCTGGAGAAAAAGAAGCAGTATTTTCTTTATTCATTAAAGCATCATCAATCCTTACTCTGTCCTTCTTACAAAGCTTTCATTTATTACCAATACTTGAAGTCTTTGTGACTCCATCCATGTACACATCATTAATAATATCCTTAAATTCAAAAATGCCATGCTACTTCATGATTCTTTGCCACATTTTCCCGTATTTTCAGACCTCCTGGCATGCTACTTTGCTAATTCTATCAGAGGCAAAGTAGTTATAGCTATAAGAGATAATTGCAAAATTTGCTTTTCCAACAGAATAAATTCAAGTCACTGAATTGGAGAAATTGATGTGTTTTATTTTATCTGTCACTATAGATAAATCTTGAAATTCTATGATTGTTTTTATTTAAGATAGGTGAATATGGATTTGATGCTAGGTGAGTCAACTGTTATTTATATTAAGGTAACACTTGAGAACAATCCAATAGCATTTCATAAAGTCCCACCTAAGTCTGGTTGAATTTCATTTCTTTGATTTAATGCTAAAATGGGAATCTTCTTCTTAAAGTGAAGGTAATTCAGCATTAGGCTTAGAAAAATAAAAGAAAAGCCTTTGTTTTACTTCTGATGTCCAAGTTTAGAATTCATAAAGAAGTGACTAGGAGCAAAACCCAATAACACATTGGGCAGGATGTTTTATTCATTAATTTCCACCTACATATTCAACTCTAAATTTTGATGTGTGCCCTTGATACACAAACTAAACATCACATAATTCTTAACTTTGATCCTCAATAGCAGGTGAACAATATTGAGATTAATTGCACGTTGACTTAAGCTTGTCATCACCATAACTAACAATTACACCTGCTCTTCAATTGTATTTTAACATTTTTTGATTTTATTTTTTGATTTCAATTTCAGCAACCAAAGAAGGAGAGACATTTTTTAAAATGTTGCATCTTGCTTAAAATGAACAAAAACTTTCTGTATCAGATTGTCTCTTACAGTCGAGCGCCTGCTTAGTGAAATCCCTCACTTAGACCCTCATTACTATTAATTATTCAACATAATCTTAACTATTGGTTTTCTATGTAGTTATCATTGCTCTTTCTCATATTGTATCCTCAACTTCGGCAAAGTAGTGATAAAAAATAGTAAAGAATTCAGGACTTAACTGTTTTATAGGATGCTTACTTTAAGGGCTTGAGAGTGAAGAGGAGGAAGAAACCAGTTTGACGTTAGGTTCGCTATAGTGATTCCTTTTTTAGATTTTTATCGAAATCAAACCTTCTTATATGAGCTGGGAAAGCAGTGTCTACAAATCATGGAGACTTAAGGAACCAGAAGGATCAAAATATGCAGAAGAAACGTGGATACTATACTGCAACCAAAGAAGGAAAGAGAAGCATTCCTCCTTACCTAAACAGTCACAGTTGCATAGGGGAAGTGAGAGAAAAAGCATGATGAACATAGAAGAATCACGTCATTTTTATAACAGAAAGACTCAGTGGCAAATTGATTGGTATATTGTCTTTTTTTTTTTCTTTTTTCTGCTGTAGTCTCAAAAAAGAATGATGAAAACATAATCCCCTCCCGCTCCTGCCCTTACAGGAAGTGTGGTTGGGATTTTTTTTTTTTTCCCCTTGAGTTGTCAAATTTCTGGCCTTCTGTAGAGTGGACATTTGTCTGGATGTGAGGGATTTGCAGGTGGCAGAGGACAGAATCCCGCTCCCAAGCAGTCTTATTTCAGGGGAAGCAGGACATCAGAGGAAATTGTTCAGGATGGAATAAAGGTAGCAGCAAGGTTCTCTGAGTCAGCAGTGCTCAGAATGTGGTGAAGACACCAAGGGCAGCTGCTCTGTTTAGCAGAAGGAGGAATGGGAGGCACACAGACCGCTGGGGATAGCCAAGGTGGTCTGGAGGCAGCAGGTGTGGCAGGGGAAGAAAAATGAGAGCAATCAGAACTGATATCAGACTCCTCACTCACTCTCTCAAGTGGAAACCCAGAGCCAGATTTAATTTGATTTTGAAAAAAACTGAAACAAAAAATATTTCTTGTATCGTGTATCATGGAGCAATATAGAAGGCTACGTAGTTAACACTTTGTTAAGCTGGGTCAACCCTAATAACTAATTCAGAGACCAGACCTGCATTATTCTTGGTTCCATGTGCTCTCCAAAAGTTACTAGGCTTTTTAGAATGTTTATTAAGAAAGCCAAACAGCTTAGGAATAGATTTCAGACACTGGAATTCCTACTGACATTCTCCCTCTACATGATGTTAGACAGTCCAGAACATGAAGAGTCTGTTGCTGTAATTACTGAAAATTGGAGCAACATTCATGTTCTGTAACCACCTCTGTCCTGATGTTTAATCTGTGTATCATTAATTCGTTGTTCCAGGAGCCTTTTTGATGTATAATAGTTTTACATTTAACTGTGAAAACTTTGTAAGATTATTTTCAAATAAAGAATTACATATTTTTCCAACAATGGGAATGATAGGCCTACAGCAGAAATTATAATAAGCCATTGACAGGCTTAAAATAAGGATTGTTATGCTTTTTAAGATGACAGATAAAGATCCAGGACACTAGAACTGACACAATGAAAGAAAAGTCCTGCTTCACACTAGTGGGGTGTACCACACCACACACACACACACACACACACACACACTCTCCAACAATGCTATTCATTTGTCTGAAGATATATAACTACACAATGCTGTCAATGTGAATCCTGAGCCATGCATATAGTTCTTTTTTTATTGCACTAATTTGGATGTGGACCTATTAAAATTTGTGAATTGTCAATCAATCTTGTCTTGAAACATTTGTAAGCTATATACACTGTGGGTAAGAGAAAAAATGGATAGGAGAAAGTGTACTTTTCACTACGTCAATAGAAATCAGGCAATGGTGTTCCATGAAAGAATGTGTATTTGATCTTACATTTTGTTTATTCCTCTCTCCCTTGAAAAATACATTCTCACTTCATGATCATAAACAACTACTGATTATTGTGAATTATATACAGCATTATAAAATGTGTTCATTAGCAATACGTATTCTTTACAGGGTATTAAAGCCAAAATACATAGACATTTTTATTAAAATCTTTGTATACATTTAAAAATTAACCATAAAAGCTTGTTTTATAACTATTCTTAGACAATTAAACAAAGAATCAAGAAAATAGCATTTATAAATATAGTCTAATCAAGATGTTAATTTTAAGATTGTTCTCTAAAACTAAAGTGTTATTCAATATGTCTCATTTATCACAAGAAAATTTTTTTTTTTTTTTTTTTTTTTTTGAGATGGAGTCTCGCTCTGTCGCCCAGGCTGGAGTGCAGTGGCCAGATCTCAGCTCACTGCAAGCTCCGCCTCCCGGGTTTACGCCATTCTCCTGCCTCAGCCTCCGGAGTAGCTGGGACTACAGGCGCCCGCCACCTCGCCCGGCTAGTTTTTTGTATTTTTAGTAGAGACGGGGTTTCACCGTGTTAGCCAGGATGGTCTCGATCTCCTGACCTCGTGATCCGCCCGTCTCGGCCTCCCACAGTGCTGGGATTACAGACTTGAGCCACCGCGCCCGGCCAAGAAAATATTTTAAAAATTGCTTTTTCTTCTATATAAAATTTATATGCATAAAACTCTGACCTAATGTCTGAATTTTAACTGTTCTTTATACATTAATTTATGACGTTCACAGAGAAGTTGTGCACACCTGGTAGGTGATAATGTCAATTGTCGCCTTCGTCCCCTTACTGAATGGTGTGAGAGCTCCTAAACAAGCAATTCAATTATGCTTGGAGGCTGCAGGTAAAAATAAAGGTCCACTTGAGATGATTTCCAAGCTTTGGCCCAGTGACAAAAAATAATCAAGATCTGATATTCAATCTTTTCCCACTCAAACTTTATTTTTGATTTAAAATTGAATGTACAAATGCAAAATATGTTGCCTTTTATACTTTAAGAAAGGTATCATATTGCTGCCTAAACAAACATAACATTGCTTGCTGGGTGGTGTTATGTTGGGATTCTATATGTGAAGTGACAAGCAAGAAGCATGACTCCACCGCATATTATTATGTCCTACAAAATACAATGCACTGATTGAAAGAAAAATAGTTATTTTCAATATTCATTCTTGTACCCACTGAAAAAAGTTATTATCCACCTTCTGTTTGTCCTAATATGGTTGAAAATCTTGAGTAATGTGCATGCAATTAAGGTGTATTTTAACTTTATATGAATTATAAATTATAGATACATACATGATTTTTTTTTTTTATTGTCTGGGGAAAACAAAGCTTAGCTAAAATTTTCAAGTAAACCACTTCAACATTTCCTAAGGAAGGAGCCACTCACTGTTATTTGCTTGAGAAAGAAACCGTTGTAATCTCCTAAAGCTTTCCCATCTTTGGGACTAGGTGTGTTCATGAACAATGAAGAGCTCAGGATTGAATGCTAATTCTGGTAGGTAGGTTCCCAAGAAGAAAAAGCACAGCTCAATTGTGAAGAGAAAGAATCTACCCTTCTTGGTAGAGACCCTGGAAAAGTAAGAAAAACTAGTCTTGGAGAGAGAAGGCATTAACTCTTGATGAATGTTCTTGGAGGAGCCAAGTAGTCTCTGCACTATTTGTTAGGAGCCAAGATCTAAGGAGGGTGTATGCCCAACTGTAATGCAAACATTCTTACTTATCAATTTTCTCACCTAAAACTCATGGTATAACCTATTTCCTTATATATACACTATGAAATAAAAAGCATGTTTCTTATAACAGTAACACATCCAACTTTGCAACTTACATATTGACTTTTATTAATTGCTAAAAACTGGGATTTTCAATGTCCACCAAATAGTCCAAAAATTCCCGTTTTAGATCTTATATGAATATGTAACTGCACATGGTTGTCTCAGTGTCACCTCAAACTTGTCAGGTCCAAAAGTTAACTTTTATTCTTTCACCTGTTCTCTACTATTTCTCCTGATTTATTCTTTTTACTAGTGAAACTCCATTCTTCTACACATCACCCACCTCCTGCCACCCAGTTCTCTTCCTACCTTGCATTCCCCTGCCTGCCTCCATCCCCCCAATCATTTCCGATCTATTTTTCTTTACAGAGACCAGTTTCATATATTTTTCTCCATTTTCATTGTACTGAGTACAGTCCTCCATTCTTTTGTGACAAAGCAAATTATATTCTCTAATTATTTCAAAATTAGCACATACTCATTAGGAAAACTTGGACCATACAGAAATTCACTGAGATAAAAATAAAAATCTATGGAATTCTCACTACTAAGAGATAAATACTGTTTGTTACACAGACACACTTTATCTATATTTTAAATTTTTATTATTTTTTAATTTCCAACTTTTAAGTTCAAGGGTACATATGCAAGATATGTAGGTTTGTTACATACGTAAACACATGCCATGGTGGTTTGCTGCACAGATCATCCCATCACGTAGGTTTTAAGCCCAGCATCCATTAGCTATTCTTCCTGATGCTCTCTGTCCTTTCATCCCAACCCTCCAACAAGCCCCAGTGTTGTGTTGTTACCTACCATGTGTCCATGTGTTCTCATCATTCAGCTACCACTTATAAATGAGAACATATAGTATTTGATTTTCTGTTGCTGTGTTAGTTTGCTAAGGATAATGGCCTTCGGCTCTATCCATGTCCCTGCAAAGGACATGTAAGTATAGCTGCTTGTTATTCCATATTGTATATATACCATATTTTCTTTATTCAGTTTATTATTGATGAGCATTTTGGTTGACTCTATGTCTTTGCTATTGTGAAAAGTGCTATAGTGAACATACCTGTGCCTGTATTTTTATAATAAAAACAATTTATATTCCCTTGGACATATACCCAGTAATGAGATTGCTGGGTTGAATGGTATTTCTGCCTCTAGGTCTTTGAGGAAGTGTCACACTGTCTTCCACAATAGTTGAACTAATTTACACTTCCATCAACAGTGTAAAAACATTCCTTTTGTTCCAGTGCCTCACCAGCATCTGTAGTTTTTTATTAAAAAAAAAAAATTTTTAACTATTTATTGATAGCCGTTCTGACTGGTGTGAGATGGTATCTCATTGTGGTTTCGATCAGTTATGATCAAATCATTTTCATGTTTGTTAGCTATATGTATGTTTTCTTTTGAAAAGCATCTGCCATGTCCTTTGACCACTTTTTAATGGGATTGTTTGTTCTTTTCCAGTAAATTTGCTTAAGGTCCTTATAAATGCTGAATATTAGATCTGTGTCAGATGGATAGATTACAAAAATTTTCTTTCATTCTGTAGATTTCCAGAATAACTGTTGACGGTTTCTTTTGCTGTACAGAAGCTTTTTAGTTTAATTAAATCTCATTCGTCAATTTTTGCTTTTATTGCAATTGCTTTTGGCTTCTTTGTCGTTAAATCCATGTCAGGTCCTATGTCCAGAATGGTATTTCCGAGGTTGTCTTCCAGAATTTTTACAGTTTTGGGTTTTACATTTAAGTCTGTAATACATCTTCAGTTATTTTTTGTTTATGGTATAAGGAAGGAGTTCAGTTTTGATTTTCTGCATATGGCTAGCCAGTTTTCCCAACAGCATTTATTAAATAGGGAATCTTCTCCCCATTGCTTGTTTTTGTCAGGTTTGTCAAAGATCAGCTGGTTGTAGGTGTTCGGTCTTATTTCTTTCTGGGTTCTCTATTCTCTTCCATGATCTATGTGTCTGTTCTTTTTCAGACAGAGTCTCGCTCTGTTGCCTAGAATGAAGGAGTGCAGTGGTGCAATCTTGGTTCACTGAAACCTCTGCCTCTCAGGTTCAAGCAATTCTTGTGCCTTAGCTTCCAGAGTGTGTGGGACTAGAGGCATGCACCACAACACACAGCTAATTTGTATATTTTTACTAGAGACTGGGTTTCACCATCTTGCTCATGCTGGTCCCAAACTCCTGACCTCAAGTGATCCACCCACCTCAATCTCCCAACGTGTTAGAATTACAGGTATGATCCACCATGACAGCCTATGTGCTTTTTTGAACCAGTACCATGCTGTTTTGGTTACTGTAGCCTTGTAGTAGTTTGAAGTCAGGTAGCATGATGCCTACTGTTTTTTTTTTTTTCTCTTTCTTTCTTTCTTTTTTTTTTTTTTTTTTTTTTTTGAGACAGAGTCTTGCATTGTTGCCCAGGCTGGGGTGCAGTGGCATGATCTCAGCTCACTGCAACCACCGCCTGCCGTGTTGACGCCATTCTCCTGCCTCAGCCTCCAGATTAGCTGGGACTACAGGCACCCACCACCATGTATTTTTGTAATTTTAGTAGAGATGGGGTTTCACCATGTTAGCCAGGATGGTCTCGATCTCCTGACTTCGTGATCCACCTGCCTCAGCCTCCCAAAGTTCTGGGATTATAGGCATGAGCAACCATGCTGGGCCCATCTTTGTTTTTTTACTTCGGATTGCCTTGGATATCTGGGCTCTTTTTTTATTCCACCTGAATTTTAAAATAGGTTTTTCTATTCTGTGAAGAATGTCAGTGGTAGTTTAATAGCACTGAATCTATAACTTGCTTTGGGCAGTATAGTCATATTCACAATATTTGAAAATGAAGGATATTGGCCTGAAGTTTTCTTTTTTGTTGGTGTTGTATCTCCACCATGCTTTGGTATCAGAATGATGCTGGTCTCATAAAACAAGTTAGGCAAGGTTCTCTCCTTTTTGATTTTTTGGAATAGTTTCAGTAGGAATGGTACCAGCTCTTCTTCGCACCTCTGGTAGACTTCAGTGGTGAGTCCATCTGGTCCTGGGCTTTTTTGGTAGGTAGTTTCGGTAGGTAGTCTATTTTTTCTGGTTCAGTGTTGAGAGGGTGTATGTGTCCAGGAATTTGTTCATTTCTTCTAGATTTTCTGGTTTATATGTGCATAGGGGTGTTTATAGTATTCTCTGATGGTTGTTTGTATTTCTGTGGAGTCAGTGGTGATATCTTCCTTATCATTTCTGATTATGTTTATTTGAACACAATCAAATTTGGAAATTAGAAAACCAATATTCTCTCTTTTCTTACTTATTAGTCTAGCTAGCAGTCATCTATTTTATTTTATGTTTTTCAAAAAAAACTTCTCCTAGATTAATTCATTGTTTGAAGGGTTTTTCGTATCTCTATCTCCTTCAGTTCAGCTCTTATCTTGTCTTTTGCTAGCTTTGGGGTTTGTTTGCTCTTAGTTCTCTAGTTCTTTTAGTTGTGATGTTAGGTTGTTAACTTGAGCTCTTCCTAGTTTTTTGACATGGGCATTTAGTGCTATAAATTTTCCTATTAACAATGCTTTATCTGTGTCCCAGAGATTCTAGTTTATGATATCTTTGTTCTCTTCAGTTTCAAATAACTTCATGGTTTCTGCCTTAATTTCATTATTTACTCATAAGTCATTCACGAGCAGGTTGTTCAATTTCCCTGTATTTGTACAGTTTTGGGTGAATTCCTTAATATTGAGTTTTAACTTGATTGCACTGTGTTCTGAGAGATTGTTTTTATTATTTCAGTTATTTTGCATTTGCTGAGGAGTATTTTAGTTGTGATTATGTGATCAATTTTACAATAAGCGTTATGTGGTGATAAGAAGAATATATATTCTGCAATTTTGATGTGGTGAGTTCTGTAGATATCTATCAGCTCCACTTGATCCAGAGCTGAGTTCAGGTCCTGAAAATCTCTGTTGATTTTCTGCCTTGATGAACCTTCTATCATTGTCTGTGGGGTATTAAAGTTTCCCACTATTATTGTTTGGGAATCTAATTCTCTTTGAAGTTCTCTTAAGAACTTTCTTTATGAATCTGGTTATTCCCGTATTAGTTGTATATATTTATGACAGTTAACTTTTCTTGTTGAATTGAGCCCTTTATCATTATGTAATGCCCTTCTTTATCTTTTATGATCTTTGTTGGCTTAAAGTCTGTTTTGTCGGAAATTAGGATTTCAACCTCTGCTTCTTTCTGCTTTCTATTTGCTTGGTAAATTTTTCTCTATCCTCTCATTTTGAGCCTATGTGTGTCTTTGCCTGTGAGATGGGTCTCTTGAAGACAGTATTCCAATAGGTCTTGGTTCTTGATCCAGCTACCATTCTCTGTCTTTTAATTGGGGCATTTAGCCCATTTACATTGAACGTTAGTATAGTTATGTGTCTTTTTGGTCCTGTCATCATGATGCCAGCTGGTTAGTTTGCAGAATTGCTTTTGTGGTTGCTTCATAGTGTCACTGATCTCTGTACTTCAGTGTGTTTTTGTAGTGGCTGGTAATGGATTTTTCCTTTCCATGTTTATTGTTTCCTTCAGGAGCCTTTGTAAGGTAGGTTTGATGGTAATGAATTCCCTCAGCATTTCCTTGTCTGAAAAGGATCCTATTTCTCTTTTGCTTACGAAGCTTAGTTTGGCTGGATATGAAATTCTCAGTTGAAAATAGTCTTTAAGAATGCTGAATGTTGACCTCCAATCTCTTCTGGCTTGTAGGGTTTCTGCTGAGAGGTCCACTGTATCTGATGAACTTTCCTTTAAAGGTGACGTGGACTTTATCTCTGACTACCCTTCAAATGTTTTCTTTCATTTTGACTTTACTGGTCAAATGGTCTTGGGGGATGATCTTCTCACGGATCTTACCAGTCTTGGTGGATGATCTTCTCATGGAATTCACTGGGATTCTCTGCATTTCCTGAATTTAAATGTTGGCCTGTCTTGCTAGGTTGGGGAAATTCTAGATGATATCCTGAAGTATGTTTTCCAAATTGGTTGCATCCTCCCTATCTCTTTCAGGTACACCAATTAGTTGTAGATTTGGTCACTTTACATAGTCCTGTATTTCTTGTTCATTCCCTTTATTCTTTTTTCTCTTTTCTTGTCTGCCTGTCTTATTTCAGAAAGATAGTCTTCGAGCTCTTAGGTTCTGTTCTCCACTTGATTGATTTTACTATTAATACTTGTAATGGCATTGTGAAGTTCTTGTAGCATGTTTCTCAGCTATATCAAGTCAGTTATGTTCCTCTGTATACTGATTATTTTGATTGTCATCTCCTGCATTGCTTTGTCATGATTCCTAGCTTCTTTGCATTGGGGAAATATGTTCCTTTACCACAGAAAAGTTTGTTTTTAATCAACATTCTGAAGCCTACTTCTGTCATTTCAGCCACATCAGCCTCAGCCCACTTCTGAGCCCTTGCTTAAGATGTGTTACAGTCATTACAGGAAAAGGCACATTCTGGCTTTTTAAGTTATCAGCATGTTTGCATTGATTTTTCGCCATCTTTGTAGGCTAATCTACCTTTGATCTTTGAGGTTGCTGACCCTGCATGGGTTTTTGTTGTTGTTGCTGTTTTCTATTTGTTTGTTTTTCTTTTAGCAGTCTGGTCACTTTTCTATAGTGCTGCTATGATTGGCTGGGGTGTCTGCTTTGGACCCTAGTCACCTCCAGTACCTGGAGCTATCACTAGTGCAGGCTGTGGAACAGCAAAGTGGGCAGCCTGCCCCTTCCTCTGGAAGCTTCGTTCCAGGGAGGTACTGACCTGTTGCCAATCTGAATACAACTGTAGGGGGTGGTTGGATACCCCATGTAGGAGGTTTCACCCAGTCAGGTGCAATGGGATCAAGCACTTCCTTCAAGAAGCAGTCTGGCAGTTTTGGTAGAGCAGCTGTGCTATGTTGGGTTCAGCCTCTAATTTGGGGGAGCTATCTAAGGCTCACAGGCTGGATCATCTGAGATGCCCAAACTGCCAAGGTTGTAGCTTGCGTTGCCCACTGGGAACTCCCACACAGGGAAAAATTAGAACTCTGGCAGTCATAGAAAATGAGCTGGAGTGGCTAGAAGCCTCCCATTGGGAAGACCCACCAAGTGAGGAGGAATGAATCTAGATCCCTTTAGTCTGGCCACACTTCCACAAAACAGCCGAGTCATGCTGGGTAACTGCATCTTTCCCTATTGACTTGGACTCTCCAAAGCCTGCAGACTGGAATGGCTGAGTTATCCAAACGATCAAAGAGGTGGTACATCCCCTTCCCCCAAGGCACTACATTCCAGGGAGAGATCAGAGATCTGTTTGCAGCATATGGTCAGGAATGATTGGCAGTTGCAGCTGGGGGGTCCCACCCAGTGAGGAGGAATGGATTGGGATCCTGCTTTAAGAAGCAATCTGGCCACATTCTGGCAAAGCAGCTGTGCTGCACTGGGAGAACCCTTCCTCCTCTGGACTGTTTGCATTGTCCAAAGTCACGGGTGGAAATGGCTGAGTTGACCATACAGCAGAGAGGGTGGCCTGTCCCTGTCCCCAGGGGCTCTGTCTCAAGCAGACTCCACCCTGTTGTCAGTGGCTGGCTGAAATTCCAAGCCAGTGGGTCTTATCTTGTGAGGTGCCCTGGAAGTGGGGCCTGCAGAACTGTGTTGCTTGGGCCTTCTGGACTCAGCCCCCTTCATAGAGGTGAGTAGGAACCTCCCACCTTGCCAGGGATACTGGGGCTTAAGTATGTAAAGCTTCGGGGTCTCAGTGCATGCTTAAGCAGCTGCTCTGCCAAGATTCCACACAACTGTGTGTGTTGGACCAAGGCCCTGGTGATATGGGCTCATGAGGGTATCTCCTGACCCAGGGTTGCAAAGATCCATGGCAGAAGCAGGGTTTCCCAGGGCTGCACAATCACTCCCTGCTTTCCTTGGCTGGGGCGGGGTGGGGGGGGGGCGTTCCCTTGGCTCCATGTCACTTCCAGGTGTGCTGATACTCACCCTACTTTTCTTCATTCTGTGTGGGTCAAGTTGTTTCCCTTATTAGTCCCATTGTACCTGGATATTTTAGTTGAAGGTGCTGTTTTCACTTGCTCCTTCATTCCTCTCCAATGAGAGCTACAGACCACAGCTGTTTGTAACCAGTCATCTTGCCCATTATCCCCATTTGATTTTAAGTAGTTTAGATTTTGGGTAATAAAGTTCTGAACCCTATATTTTTGGCCTAATATTTACCATGTCATTGAAATTATTAAGTGTTACTTAATAGCTGGGTTATAGCCTATTTTAGATATGCATCACAAATTTTAAACTGTTTCTTCTATATTGTCAAACTTGTTCTAGTGTTTGATCATGAATAATTTTATGTTGAACAATTGTCACAGAGATTCGTCCAAATTTCTGACAATTTCTTTAGGATACCTTCCTAGAAATGGAATCACTGGATTCAACACTATGAATGTGACCTCTTTACATAATTAAACTAGTAGTATGTTTCTGTACAGTTGTTAGTGTTAAGTGGGGAGTTTGATTATAAGACTTATTGTAGAGGAAAAGTGATAATCACAAGAATATAAATGTTCATGCTTTTCATGAGGTTGAAATGAAGAAAAGAAATGCTGAGTAATTGTGTAGATTTTTCAGATAGTGGGTTCTAAGTGGAATCATTTTTCTAATCTCCATATAGAGGACATGGTTGCCTGGTGCCTGATATCACAGTAAAATATTTTTAAAGTAAACAAAATAGTGAATCGCAGGGTTTGCTTCTTGGAAGTTCCATCAATATAGTAAAATTGATTCTACATGGGACATGAACAAAGAACAGTAAGTCTGCAACTGTTTATCTCTTTGTTATCACCCAGCAGAAATACTAGACTGGAGTATACACTCAAACAGCTCTCCATCATTAACGGTTTCCTAACCCGACTTTCTATGGAGATTGAACAGCAGTTAATTCTGATTGCAACAAAAAGCATATAGTCTGTGCTAAATAGAAAAAGAGTTAAAACTTTCTTTTAAAAAGCACAGTACAAACTTAATCATCCAATGCATTTGATAGGGTGACTACTTGGAAGAAAGAAGCAGGCCAAGTTAGTACATGTATGAAGAACAAAACTTCTGGCAAATCTGTTCTAAATCCACAATAACTCACCAGCATAGGGAAGAAGAAAAAAAGCTGCAAATTTGTGTGTCTTTAGAAAATCCATAATAATTATAGTCTGAAAATCATGAAATTATTTTAACTATAGTCATAGAAAAATCTCAGTTTAGCATTCATTGTATTTTTCCATTTAATCAATATGGTTTTTATTAAATTCTGTACAATTGTTCTCCTCAGAAACTGAATGATTGGATCAGTTGAATAGCTTCCACTAAACATAATTTTAGATTAAGTGTAGTTGATCTGGATCCAGTATGATAGAATTCAATTGGGTAAAAGCAATTCAATAAGTGCCCAAGCTCCACCCCCGAAAAAATTCTGCAGCTCTTTCATATCGTAGGCTTGACTCTAATTAGAAGATATGAGACTTGCCTTATGCCCTTGGCCTGATAATAAAACCATACAGGCAGCATAAACAGAAACTTTTATATTTTTTACTTTTAAAGTCAGGTAGGAGAGCCCCACATTATTAAGAGCAGCATGAAACCAGGCCAAGCCATGAGGCAGCCCATGAGGGGAGGAGCTTTGTCCCTGATGTCCACAGTGTGTCTGCTGCTTGTCCCAGAAACATAGTAGCATGTTTTAGTTTTATTAAAGTTCCATTTTAATCCAAAATTTGGTTTGAAAAAAAATAAAGACTCCAAAACTATTCCTGTGATAGTTTTATTTGACCATTACTACTAATCTTGACTCTTATGCTGGTATTTAAATCCCTGTTCTAACCACCAAGAATCACAGATTAGAACTGAATTAACTTTCATCCATGCAATACTGAAGTCCTCAGAAAATTTATCAGATCTCCAAACATTTTATGATATCCATTAAGAGCTTTCTGCACAAAGTTTTGGAAAACATGGGGATTATCAGACAAGAAGATAGCATAGATTAACTCTATCTGTTCCTGTTCCTCTAGTAAACTACTGACCCAGATAATATACGACTGTATCAAGGAAAAATAAGCTCAGACTTAAAGTAAATTAATCAAATTTTATTATATAGAAAGAAAAGTTTCCCCATTAAATAATCCATACAGGCAAAATTGTATACTTCCTAATAATGGGGGTAATGATTACCTCCTTTACCATTCATTATATCCTCAATGCATGGGTCAGTCCCTAGAATGCAGTAGGCATCCAGTATTTGTTGAATAAAAGACAAAATATATGCAAGTATTTTAAGGTTTTGGAAGATTGACAAATTGATGAAGATCAGAAGAACTCATCATTTGCCTTAAGCAAATTGGTGACAGAAACTTTTGCACTAGTTTTAGAAGCAGGGTGTTATTTTGAACTTATTTGCATAACTTAGATCAGTAATTCAGATAAACTTTCTGTGTATTAGAAAGTTATGTTGCCCTTTCTTTGGAATTACTCTTAGTGACCTTTGCCAGTATTCCTTAAGAAGTTCTTGGTAATATGTTAATCAATTTGTATGCTGTATTTTACATTTTCATATCATTTCTTTTCGCTTTATCAGTGTTGATATTAGCTTAGTTTAAAAGTTTTCAAATGAATACATGTATACATTTGTTTTTGCAAAATGTACCTATATGTATTTTAAGAATTATTTAAATATGTGTATACTCAGAAAGTATTTAGTTCCAAATATAGTTTAAATATTTTTCTGTATTGTTTCTAATTCTTTTTAGTTTAACTTATTTGGTTTTGAATATTTAATTGACCTCGAATTTATTTTGGTTTTCATTCATAATCCTTGCCTGGCATGTTAAAATAGCAATTTAACAAAATATCTACTTTGTTTCTTCTCCCTTTAAACGTGTCCCCTGTCATGCTAACAAAGTGAGCTTTCTAGATTATAGTGCTTATCATTTCTTCCCATTCTATAATGTGTTTTCAAAAGTCTTAAGTGCCTTAAGATTTAAGGCAAGACCATTCTGAAGACAGTCCCTGCTAACTGCCCAGTTGTGTTTCCCCTGACTCCCTTTATATAAATATGTCTTGAAAACATTAAGGGTTTATTATTAAATATATTTTGCTGTTTCAAACTTTCATGTTGCAACAGTCTGTAAAACAAAACAAAACAAAACAAAAAAAACAAAAAAATGTTTTCATGTTGTATTAGTCTGTTTTTATGCTGATGAAAAAGACATACCCGAAACTGGGCAATTTACATTTACGTAGGAAAGAGGTTTAATGGAGAACTCACAGGTCCATGTGGCTGTGGAAGCCTCACAATCATGACAGAAGGAAAGGAGGAGCAAGCTACTTCTTACGTGGATGGTGACAGGTAAAGAGAAGACAGCTTGTTCAGGAAAACTTGCATTTTTAAAACCATAACATCTCGTGAGACTCATTCACTATCATGAGAACAGTGCAGGAAAGACCCACCACCATAATTCAATCACCTCTCATTGGATTCCTCCCACAACAAATGGGAATTGTGGGAATTACAATTCAAGATAAGATTTGGGTGGGGACACAGCCCAACCATATCATGTTTTTTGAATCATTATCTGGTCATAGCTAAAAATTCAGAAGAAATTCCAGAGAAATATAAATGGACTTATTATTTTAAAATTTTCTGAACAATTAGAATGCACTTAGAGTGACATTCACATTATAGTATAATACATATTAAGAAGGGTTTATTGTTAGGGCAAAATCGTATTTTTTTAGTTCTATTTGCTTTTGAGAATAGCATATTTTATGACACACATTTAGTTTGTTTAGAAGACCAAAACACAATATTCTGGCTAAAGAAACACATTCAATGCCACATCTCATGAATATTGACATAGAGAATGAATTAAAATTTCCCTGGATCTGAGAACTGTCACATGGGTAGTGAGCTGGCTGAACATGTATAAACATAAGATAATGACAAATGGCAAAATATCAAGATAAAAAGAGCTGCATGTTGGAATACTATAGAGATAAGATTTAGAAAGTTCTTAAATAAATTTAGGACAGGTTAATGATGTTCAAACTAGATAGCTATTTTGATAAACAAATTATATCAAATTTCACAGCTTGCTTATTATAAATTGGAATAAATATGTCATTAAAATAGTTTCACAAATATATATTTATATAAATATGAAATATAAAACAACTATGACAAATCTTAAAAGAATAAACATTAAATAAGATGTAATATAACTAAATTTTTAATACAATAACTCACTTTATTACTATCTATGAATAGCGATAAAATATGTTAGATGCTGGCTCCAAAAATGCTGGCAAAAACTTTAATCTGATAATTTAGATCACAAAAACACTCAAGTTAAAAATGAGTGCAGAAGTTTATAGGCAGCATGTTGATGCATTTTCCACATTTCCCCTATCCTTCACTACGAAGATGTAATTTAGATGAAATACAGTGTTTTATTTGCTAATTCAATGATGCAATGCATTATTATTCAATGCATAAATGTATAAAATTTATACTTTTTGTGCAATGTATAAAAATTAACAGTAATTATTACATGTCTGCATTATATTTGACCAGAATAGAAGCTCTAATATTTAAATTACCTAATGGGAAAATCGCTAAAATAGAAGTAATCTATAACTTGTTTATCGTTCAATTTTAATTTTTTTTTTTTTTTTTTTTTTTTTGTAGATTACATGTGTACTGAGTAAAAAAGAAAAAAAGAAGTGATATAAACCAGAAAAATTACTTTGGCTCTTGCCTAGAGTTGACCCTTATAGATGCATAATCATTAATTCTGAGTTCACAAAATTCTAAACCTAAAGTCCATGAATATTTTAACTAAAAAAAGACTAAAACTAAAGTGATTTAAAAGTGAACAAAAATTTTAAGTAATTATTCTTTTTTATCATTCCACCAATATATTTCAATTTTATGTTTTAAATTTGAAATTAACAATCTAATTTATATTATATGTGATATTATTGTCATTAGGTAAATTTATTCTACAAAAATAAAGTTGGTAATTCTATCTTCTTTTTCATCTAGGTTGTTTTATCAGTACAAACCTCTAGTTTAAACCTTATACTACCTTCCCATGAAGTCACAATCAGTTGACCCTAAGTTGATATTTACATATTAGCACATGAGGAAATAAATAACAGTATTTTTCTTTTTTTTTCTTCCAAAAAAATGCACAAATTATTAGATGACCCTCATTTTCTCTATGAAGTTCCAAGAAGTACATAGGCACAGAGAGGATGTTTCTAAATTACAGGATAATTACTATGCTAGAAATAATAACAACCAGAATGTGCTTAGATTTACCATGCCATAGAATCTCTTCTATTTTCTATGCACATATATTATAGCATTTGACATTTTCAGAAAACTCAATGGAGTGTTGCAATTTTTTCCTACATCTTGTTCATGGTCACATAGCAGCTGAATAGTGCATCTTAGATTTTCAAGCATGCCTACCTAATTTGAAAGTTATGCTATTCCTCATACATGTCATTCATTAATTCTGTTCATTTGTCCATGGATATTTTAATTAGAATGTCATTGTATTATATGTGATAATTAAAATTTTCTCTTCTTTCATAGCTGAAATTGTAGCCTCACAGTTTACAGTAATTGTTCCTTATATTCCAATATAATTTATTTTTCTATTGTCCTTTATTGTTTAAACTCCTCCTCTAGGTGAGTATGTATCTTGACTTCAAATTGCAATCTTGCAGGAACAGGTGAGTGGATTTGCCAGGTATAGAAAATACCATCCTGATTATCCTCCAAAAAGATAAACTTTTCATATTAGTTCAGTAGAGGCACAAAGAATCAGGAGGAAACTCCAAAGCCGCAGCATAAAGTGACTTAGTTCGGAACTATAGACAAAGGCAACTCTTTGCCCTTTGACTGCACTGAATAGAACTGGCTCATGCCATATTGCTTCCATTATTAAAAAGTGCCAAAATTTTAAAAATATTTTACATTTTGATCTCCTTTCCATAAAGGAAGGAGACTATTAATATAATACTCATTGATGCTTAAGCGGGTATAATTTCATCTTAGGGCTCAAAGAAAACAAAGGAAAACAATCTTAATTATAATAAACAGTATTTCTCAAGCTAGTATTTTAATTATTTATCTAAGTAACAAGTCATAGTACCTGAAATGCAGAAATGAATCATGGGCTGGTGATATGTTTGGGCTCTATGTCTCCATCCAAATCTCGTTTTGTAGCTCTCATGATTCCTCCATGTTAGGAGGTGGACACAGTGGGAGATGATTGAATTATGGGGGCGGGTTTTTCCCGTGCTGTTCTAGTAATAGTGAATGGGTCTCACGAGATCTGATGGCTTTAAATGCGGAAGTTTCTCTGCACAAGCTCTCTCTTGGCCTGTTGCCATCCGTGTAAGGTATGACTTGCTCCTCCTTTCCTCCAGCGATGATTGTAAGGCTTCCTCAGCCAGGAGAAACTGTAAGTCCAATAAGCCCTGTTTTCCTCTATAAATTACTCAGTCTCGGGTAAGTGTTTATCAGCAGTGTGAAAATGAACGAATACACCTCGTTTGAATGTATGTACATCAACACTTAAACCAACAACCCTATATCCAAAATAGCAAAATATGCTGTTGCTTGGAAAATTAAGGCAGCATTAACTAGCAGTCAAATATTTAAATAGAAATATGACTTAGCACCCAATAATATATAAAGAATGGAGTATCTAGCTACATAATACTATTTACAGATATACTTACAAACATGTTTCAAAATTTATAAGGACTGATTCTAAACAGAGCATTTTAAACGAGTAACTAGAGATGGAAACAATAATTTTATTTGAGGTTAACGTCGCCTTTGTTTTTAAAGTATGTATATTTCAGAAAATGTTAATACTCTCCAGTGAAAGACAGTTAATATTGAAGAAAACATTAATTATGACACGGTATATTTGCATAACCAGAAAGAACAATAAAGAGATTTGATCTAGGCACATCTGTAAAGTTAAGAGACTACTTGTTCACATATTGTGTTATCAGTAGTGCTGCCAAACATAAATACCCAAATTATTAGTTTGTTTTGGAAACTATTAGGATTCCAATGGTATTTTATAAAATCAAATTATTTAAAGAAGAAAACTGACTCTACCTGAGTACCCTTAACTGCTATCAGTTTATAAAATAGAGCCTCTAATAAAGCTAGTGA
The DNA here is from genome assembly GCF_047675955.1 of Chlorocebus sabaeus. Taxonomy (NCBI): domain Eukaryota; kingdom Metazoa; phylum Chordata; class Mammalia; order Primates; family Cercopithecidae; genus Chlorocebus; species Chlorocebus sabaeus. The sequence goes on from NC_132916.1 coordinate 83,173,531, forward strand.
GTCTCTAACAATGACAGGTATTATTTATGAACAATACATCTAGAATATAGCTCTATTTACTTCTTGAATATAAGTTCATCAGAATGAAATCAATATTGACTAATCATATAAGAACATAATTAATAAATCAATTGAATTAATTCTAAAGCATTGATATTTTTCTACATATAGAAGTGAAAGATTTTTTTCCAATAGAGAAATATTTGTTCTCAGAAAAAATTACTAAATGATATATAGCTGGTTAAAATTTGAATTTCCTTTCTAATAGAGGGGGTAATTTCCCTTCATGGGAAATACATACATTAAAAAATGTTACATATACACAGGTAGGTAGGTATACACACGCACATAGATATATTTTTTGTTGTGATGAAATGACTTACTTCAGTCTTACCAAAATCAGTCTTCATAAATACTTCTAAAAATATCTTTAGCTATTTTAGATACAACATTCAGGAAAAGTACTTACTTTTAGTATTAAGCTTTTTAATTTTCCTCCACCAATAATAGATAATCAATTTGAACCAATTTTCTTCTTTTCTAATGCATTTATTTAGCCATGATTTATGCGCTCATACCAAACAATTCAACCAAAGCAACTTCCACTCCTGAGCATTAAACATTTGATCAATATAAGAGTTCCATTGTAGAAAATAGTGTTAAAAGTTTATTCATTCAGTGCACTCTTTAGAGATGATTAACTGTCTTTATTATATTAAAGCAAACCCAAAGCCATCTGCCAAAGGCGATTGTGTCCAAGCACTGAAACCATTTCATGTGAAAACTCATTTTCAGACTCCTAATTATTTTTCATTATAGTGGCAGTGTGGAATAGATTGGAATTGGACAGTAATTGCCAGGTCTGAGCAGTGTGGACCATTGCAATGTATCAGTTTAGATGAAGTGTGACAAGGATACATCTAGCTACTATATAACTTCCATTAACCAACTTCCCTGTCCCTGATCATGTAACACTTCATAGAATGTGGTCAGCACAAGGTCATAATAATGGCTTTCTGACTGACTTCAAGTATTTTGTACAAGTGCAAGCTGTTAACCCCCTGTGTTAGCATTGTTCTAGTAATGTCCAGTTATTACAGTTGTCAAAAATATCTATTTCTGCAAGAGGGACAAGTAAACGTCTTAAAAGTGTAACTTTCAAACTAAAGTATGACTTCTTTCACATGTAATGTTCTAACAGGAAAATTATACCTAAAATTTAAAAAATCATTACATATAAGATCATTTTAAGTAGCAATTACTCAATACTAGTCAGTCAATTCAATATACTGATCATAAAAGTTCTATCCAAACAGAAAACAGATTCAAATAATTTCTACACGTACAACCAAGTAGACTGTTTTAAAGCAAACTGAGCAGTAAAGCAGAACAGCTATATTTATAGATAAATGTTTCCATAAAGAAGTTTCTTCCACAGTGGTAACACTAATGGAATTTTTGAGTGATTCTCAACCAGGTGATCTTTCCCTGCAAAGGGGACATTTGACAGTGCCTGGAGACGTTTTTGGTTGTCACAGTAAAAGGAGTATTAATGGTATCTTGTGTGTAATTTTCAAGGATGCTGCTGAACATCCTACAATATACAGGACAGTTCACCATAAAAAAAGACAATAGAGAATTATCTGCCTAAAATAACAGTGTTAAGATTGGGAAATCCTAAAATATGTGTGTTAAGTTACTTTCTATTTGATTCCTGATCTCTTAAATGTAAAAAGTCTTATTTCTTTGATGATTAACTTATCTTGAATATTGCCCATGGAACTTTCAACTATCAATATTACTTATTAATAACTTTTTCATCTGAAATAAATTATATTTTACTTGACATAACTTCATACACACTAGAGACTGGGATCTTTTATTAATCTTTCTTTCTGTAGAATATTTTTATGGCCTTTCTGAACTAACTGTTTCATATGATCCTAGACTATACGTACGCTAGCAAAAGTCTCCTGAAGAAATGAAATGCTTTCTTTTTCAGACAGAGCTGATTCAAACACATTTGAGAGAGTAGGCATTCTAATTTGATGCTTATTTTTTTAATGCCATGTAAGTGACGTGGTGAAATAATTTGCTTCAGGTCCATACTGAATGTTGTCATGGAAACAGTCATGTAACTTAAATATTTAAAATATTTTCAGAATTTTCCATTTTATATATTTCTGTAATAATTGTATAGCTGTGATCACAGGCACCATTATAAGTATTTCTTCTATATGTTTGATGTCTTAGCATGTTTATTTTCTAAGTGAAAATTTTCAATTGCTTTCAGTTTTTCAATTCCTATATACCTTTTAGAATGGTTAACATTTTTGTAAGAGTATCACAGAGTGTTTACCTCTATAGTCTCTTCCACCAGGCTTCAAATCCTTTCAAAATGTTAAAGGTATCTAGAGATAATAATCTTCAAATCCGTTTAAAAAGCTAGCATGTCCCATATAGTTTTATGATTTAAAATAATGTTAAAATTTGAGAAATGTCTGGTCAAATTTATAAGTGAAGCAGTTTTCTTATTTTTTGAAGAAGCTTAATAATGTGGTTGAATTTATGCAATTGCAACTATTTGGATAATTTATTGAGAAATGAACTATTTGAACCACTAATTGAGAAGACTAGTTTTGATGAACAAAATTGTCTAAGTTAGAGAGCCATAAATCCTTACTTTCATTTAGTATTTCCAACTCTCTCCTCGACCTTGTGCTCTGTTCTGGGCAGTCTATTATGAGTTTAATCATAGGTTATAAATATATGTCACAACTGAGCTGATTAACACGTGGATCTACCCATGTATAGCAGAAAGGAACATGACCAAATGACCCAGCTAGAGTGCTGTAGTCCACAAAATGCTCACAGTAGACACTGTACACTATTCAGTGATGTTTAATTCTGTTTTTATTCACATAAATCTAGTCATACAACTTAAAGTAAATTATCTTTACATTATTAATGTATATCTTAGTGATTTATCATTCTTTCTCTCTGGCTCTCACACTCATATTTATCAAGCATCTACTTGTACTGGTACTGGTTAAGCACTTTAAAAAGACATAGATTCTTCTAGAAATTTGTAGTACATAAGGGGGCAGCAATTCTGATAAGAAGAATATGACTAAACAAATAGTAATAAAAAGTGAATGAAGAGAGAGTAATGATTTAAGACAAAAATTGGTATCAATACAGTTTCCCTTTGAATAATGCAGGAGTTTGGGGAGCAACCCCCACCCTGACAGCTGAAAATTCACATACAACTTTTGACTTCCCAAAAGCAAAAGTACTAATAGCCTACTGTAGAGCAGAAGCCTCACTGATAAAATAAACAACGCACATTTTGTATGTAATGTTTATCATGTACTAGATGCTTACAATAAAGAAAGCTAGAGAAAATGATATTAAGAAAATCATAAGAAAGAGAAATTATGCTTATTTTTTATTAAGTGGATGTAGATCTTCATCCTCATTGTCTTCACATTGAGTAGGCTGAGAAGGAGGAGGAAGGGAAGGGATTGGTCTTGCTGTCCTAAGGGCACTAGATGCAGAAAAGGTGGAGGAAGTTGAAGGGCAGGCAGGAAATGAAAGCGTACTTGTAACTTTACGGTAATATATCTTAATTTCTGTCTAACATTTTTGCAATTTTATTTCTCTAAAAATGTTTCTACATAATACCAAATTTTCTTCCATTTTTTGCTTTATTTTAGGTGCCTGTATCATAGAAGGGTCCATATCATAAAAGAAGTAAAAGGAGTCTTGAATAATCAGAATGATTCTGCCAGACTGTCTAATGTCAGTTTGTTTTCTTGCACTGCTTCTTCTGTATCTTATCACCTAGCATTCATTTAAAAGCATTTTTTTTTTTTTTTTTTTTTTTTTTTGAGACGGAGTCTCGCTCATTTGTTTCCATCAGGCTGTCTTCTGCAAATTCCTCTGATGTGGTATCTGTTAGGTCTTGGAATTCCTCCAAGATCCATATCTTGAAACCCTTCACACACACACACACACACACACCCACACCGCTTTTTGTCATATCCACAATCTCTTTCATAATTTTCTTGATTGGCTCTGCCATAAATCCTGTGAAATCATGCACAACATCACAACATCTTCTTTAGCAGAAACTTATAGTTGGGACTTGGTGGCTTTCATGGATTTATTAATAACAATGATGAGGGCTTCAATGGCTGAAATTTTCCAGACTTTCATTATGTTCTCTCTATTGTGGTTCTTTTCCACAGTGTTGACAATCCTTTACATAGAGGACCCTTTATAATGAGCCTTAAAGGTTCTTACGACCCTCTTATCTATAGGTTGAATTAGAGACATTATGTTTGGGACAAGTAGAGCAATTTGATGCATTCAGCGTTGAACTCTTGGGGTTCTGGGTTGTTAGAGGCATTGTCCATTATCAAAATAACTTTAAAATGGAGTCCCTTACTGTCAAGATACTTCTTGACTTCAAGGACAAAGTATTGCTGGAACCAATCCAGAAAAAGTGTTCTTATTGTTTGGACTTTCTTGTTGCATAATCAAAAGAATGGCAAATGGTGTTTATCTGTTTCCTTCAGAGCTCAGACTTAGCTGACTGAAGCTTTGGGGAAAGGCAAGTCATGAATACAAACTTGACTGCATTTGCACAAAACAGAAAAGTTAGCCTATGCTTTCCTGTCTTAAATCCTGGTGTTTGCTTCTCTTCCTTACAAAAAAGTATCCTTGGGGGCATTCCCTCCCCACCACCCCACCAGATTATGGCACTACTGTGTGCATTAAATACCTATTCTGTTGTTTTAAAATGGCAGCATAGAAGCAACTGGCTTAGCACTTCCTCTTAGAAAACCAAAACCAAATATACAGTGCCAAGATTTTTATCAGCAACAGTTCAGAACTCAAATATGAGGATGAGACAGATCCCAGGAGCACAAAAAAGTGAAAAAACTCTGAGCAGATGGTAAAAGAATTGGACTTCCACACTCATGATAACTCTTTCTCATTCTGCCCAGCAAGAAGTATGCAGAAAATATTCTCCGATCTCATGGTGTTTACACTGAAAAAAGTGATATTGAGGCAGCAACCAGCTTTTCAGATTCTCGTGTTCCCTGGCAAGAGACCTGTTCTTCCCTTAACTTACAGGAAGCATTTCAATAGCCTGATGAGAAAAATATCTGTGAGAACAGACATAGACAAGTGAGGAGGCGGAAGTATTATCCCCGGTCCTAGAAACTGTTCTGTAACTTGGCCGAAGGAGATGACAAGTTAGAGTGGCTGTAGAGCAACACCATGCTGTAAGAGGTTTGTTTCACAAGACCCTGGAACAAAAATATCTAGCCAGTCTTCTCACACTGCCTAGATTTGGGCATTTGGGACTTCCCCCCATTCAGAACAGTCAGGACTTTGATCATTTACTAGAGCTGAGGAAAACCTGGGCTTACTGCATTACCTAGAGCTGAAAAAGAGGCAGTGACCTAGAGGTAAAGATTTACTAAGCAAATATATTCAATAAAAAACAAAACAAGCTGAGCAGAAATAATTGAAATAAACAATTAATCCTTCAATGTAAAACATATACGTATACCCACAGGACCAACAGGAAATGGGGAACTGTGACCTTCCCAAAGGGGCAAAGTGAAAACCCATTGACTAACCATAACAAGAGGGAGATTTGTGAGTTATCTCACCACAAATTCAAAATAGCAGTTTGAAGAAAACTTAGTGATCAAGGTAGTACAGAAAAGCAATTCAGAAATTTATCAGAAAAACTTAACAAAAATATTGAAATAACAGTAAAAAAAAATCAAACAGAAATCTTGGAACTGAGAAATACATTTGCTGAACTGAAGAACTAATTAAAGATTCTCAACAATAAAATGAACCAATCAGGGAAAAAAAATTAGTGAACTCAAAGATTAGCTATTTGAAAACACATTGTCAGAGGAGAAAAAAGGAAAAAAAAGAATAAAAAGGAATGAAGACTTCTTATAAGATACAGAAAATTGCCTGAAAAGTCAAAATCTAAAAATTATTGGTGTTCCAAAAAAAAGCTGAGAAAGAGCAAGTGATAGAAACCTTATTCAGAAAAAAAACAACAGAAAACTTCCCAAAACTTGAAGAATATACCAGGTACAGGAAGTTCTGAGAACACTGAATGATTCAACCTAACGAAGACTGCCTGAAGGTAAATAATAAACTCTCAAATTCAAGAACAAGAAGATCTTAAAGGCACGAAGAAAAAAGAAGTATATAACATGCAAAGGAGCTCCAATTTGTCTGGCAAGAAACTTCTCTGTGGAAACAATACAGACTAAGAGACAGTGGAACAATGTCTTCAAAGTTCTCAAAACAAACAAACAAACAAACAAACAAAAAAAACCAAGAATACTATGCCCAGCAAAATTATCATTTGATTATAAAGGAAAGATAAAATCTTTCCCAGACAAATAAAAGCTAAGATTATTAACTATCACCAGATCTGTCTTAGAAAAAATGCTAAAGAAAAGTTTTCAATCTGAAAAAAAAGCACTAATTTGTAAAAAGAAACCTTTTTGAGACATAAAACCCACTGGTAAAATTAAATACATGAGCAAACTCAGAATACTCTATTGGCATAATAGTGGTGTGGAATCTACTCACAGCTCTAGTATGAATCCCAAAAGCCAAATCTATCAAAAGCAATAAAAGTTACATCAACTTGTTAAAGGATAGGCAATATAAAACTATGTAAATTGAGACAACTACATGTCAAAATATGGGGAGGATGGAGTTAAAGTGCAGATTGTGTGTGTGTGTGCATGTGTGTGTGTGAGTTTGCCTTTGTTTCAATTCTTTTATTTGTGATCAAAGATAAGTTGTCATCTCTTTAAAATAATTCATTACAACTACGAGGATTTTTGTGTAGTCCTCTTGGTAACCACAACACAAAAACTTGTCATGGGCTCACTAAAACCAAACAAAAGCAACAAATGAAAACATACTGCCAGAGAAAATAACCACAAAGGAACACAGTAAGAAAGGAAAAGAGGAGTCTCACATAATCAGAAAACAGGCAACAAAATGGCAATAGTAAGTCCTTACCTATCAGTTATGTAAATGGTCTCAATTCTTCAGTTAAAAGACATATCATGGCTGAATGGACAAAGAAACAATACTCAACTATATGCTACCTTAAATAATCCAGTGTCACCTATAAAGACACACGTTGAAAGTGAAGGGATGGAAAAAGTTATTCTATGTAAATGGAAGCAAAACGAGCAGGAATAGCTATACCTATATCCAATAAAATAGACTACAAACCCAAGTTTGTAAAAAGACACAAAGAAGGTCACTATGTAATGATAATTGTGTTAATTCAGCAAGAGTATATGACAATTATAATTACTTATGCACCAAACACTGGAGTTCCCAAGTATATAAAGCAAACATTAATAGATCTAAACCGATAAATATATTGCAATACAATAATAGCAATTAACAGCTCACTCTCAACGAGCAGATTACCCAGACAGAAAATCAACAAAAAAGCAGCATAGTTAAACTACACACTAGATTTGAAAGGCGTAAAAAACATTTACAGAACATTGCGCCCGACTGCTGCAGAATACACATTCTTTTCATCAGCACATGGAACAATCTTCAGAATAGGCCATGTCTTAGGCCATGAGACAAGCCTGAACAACAACAACAAAAAAGACAGAAATCATGTTAAGTATATTTTTTCTGATAACAATGGAATCAAACTACAAATCAGTAACAAGAACTTTGGAAAGTATGCTAACATGGAAATTAAACAAAAGGCTCCTGAATCACCAATGGGTCAATGAAGAAATTAAGAAGGAAATTAAATAATTTCTTGAAACAAATGAAAATGGAAATAGAACATACTAAAATCTATGGGATATAGCATAAAGAGCACTGAGAGGAAGTTTGTAAAATACATGATAATATTGAAAATGTAGGAAGACTTCAAATAAATAACCTAACAATCCATTCCAAGGAACTAGAAAGCAAGAACAAGCCAAATCCCAAACTAGTACAAGGAAAAAAAATTAATAAAGATCTAAGCAGAAATAAATGGAAAAAAGTCAAAAAAATGTACAGAAGTTTAACCAAATGGAAGTGGGCTTTGTGAAAATTAAAAAAATAAATAAATAAATAAACAAAATTTAGCCAAACTAAGAAAAAAAGAGAGAAGACCAAAGTAAATAAAATCAGAAACAAAAAGGAGAATAACCACTGAGACCACAGAAATACAAAGAATCAGCGACTACTATGAACAACTATACATGAACAAATTGAAAAACCTAGAAGAAATGGATAAATCCCTGGAGATATACAACCCACCAGCATTGGACCATGAGGACACAGAAAACTTCAACAAACCAAAAACAGGTAATGAGATCAAAGCCATCATCAAAAGTCTCCCATCAAAGAAAAGCCTGGGACCTGATGGCTTGACTGCTGGATTCTAGCAGACATTTAAAGAAGCACTAATACCAATCTTACCAAAACTCTTTTAAAAAAATTGAAGAGGTCAGACTTCCAAAAGCATTCTATGAGGCCAGATTACCCTCATACCAAAACTAGACAGAGGAATAACAATAAAATAAACTAAATGCCAATATAACTGTTGAACATAGATACAAACATCCTCAGCAAAATAGTAGGAAACTAAATTCAACAACACATTAAACAAATCATTTACTGTGATCAGGTGGGATTCATTACAGGGATGCTTGGATAATTCAACATACGCAAATTAATAAATATGTACGAAACTAACAGAATCAATAACAAAAAATGTGATTGCTTCAATAGATGCTGAAAAGCATTTGATAAAATTAATAAAATGTTAATTTTATCCCTTTAAGATAAAAACTTTCATCAAAATGGGTATAGTGGGAATATAATTCAAAATAATAGAAATCATATATGACAAACTCAAAGTTAACATTTTACTGAAGGGAGAAAAATTACAGGCCTTTCCTGTAAGGATTGAAACAAGGCAACAATGGACACTTTCACCACTTTTATTTGACATAACACAAAATCCCGGTCAGAGCAGTTATGCAAGAGAAAGAAAGAAAGGACATCTAACTGAAAAAGGACGAAGTCAAATTATCCTTGTTTACATATGGCATGATCTTATACCTGGAAACCCCTAAAAAGTCAAAAAAAGCTGTTAAAACAAATAACCAATTCAGTAAATTTTCATGACAGAAAATCAACATGCAAAAATCAGTAGCATATTCATATGCCAACAGCAAATAATCTAAAATCTAAATCACAAAAACTGTTTTATTTCTAATAGCTACAAAATTATTAAATACCTGAGAAGCAATCTAACCCAAGAAGTGAATGATATATAGAAGGAAAACTGCAAGTCTCTGATGAAAGAAATTTCAGAGGATATACAAAACAATAGAAAGATGTTTCATACTCATATATTGGAAGAATTAGTATTGCTAAAATGATAATACTATTCCAAAGTTATTTACAGATTTAATGCAATTTCTATCAATATACCAATGACATTCTTCGCAGAAATATAAGAAAAGTCTTAACATTTATATGGAATGAAAGACCCCCAAAAAGCCAAATCAATACTGAGCAAAAAGAAAAAAGCTGAACGCATCATATTACCTGACTTCACTATTTACTACAAAGCTATAGTAACCAAATCAGCATAGTACTTGCATAAAAACAGTCACGTGGACAAATGAAAAGGCAATCTTGTTATAAATCTACACACTTACAGCCATCTCATCTTCAACAAAGATACCAAGACCATACAAATAAAAAGGATGATCATTGTAGTAAATTATGCTGAGACAACTATATAACTATATGCAGAAGAATGAAGTTAGACCTCTGTGTCTTACCATATGGAAAAATCAAATCAAGATGGATTAAAGACTTAAATCTAAGACCTGAAACTGTGAAACTACTAGAAGAAAACATTGGAAAAATGCTCCAGAACTTTTGTCTGGGCAAAGATTTCTTGTGTAAAACTTCAAAAATCACACTCAACCAAAGCAAAAATAGACAAATGGGATTATATCGAGTTAAAAAACTTTTGCACTTTCAAAGAAAACAATCAACAAAGTGAAAAGATAACTCACAGAATGGGAGAAAGCATTTCTGAACTGACCATTTGGCAAAGGATTAATAACCAGAATATATAAGGAACTCAAACAACTCAATAGCAATAATAATAATGATAATCTGATTTAAAATGGGCAAAATATTTAAACAGACATTTCTCAAAAGAAGACATACAAATGGCCCACATGTATAAAAAAAAATGTTCAATATCACAAATTACCCGGAAAACAGAAATCAAAACCACAAGATATCATCTCATCGTAGTTAAAATGGTGTGGATCAAAAAAGCAATAAAAAATGCTAGTGAGGATGTGCAGAAAGGTTAACCCTCCTACACCACTAATAGGAATGTAAATTACTACAGCCACTGTGGAGAACATATGGAGGTTCCTCAAAAAACTACAAATGGAACAGGATCCAGCAATTCTACACTAAGTAGATGTCCAAAAGGAAAGAAATGTATTAAACAAGTATCTGTACTCCCATGTTTATTGCAGCATTATTTACCATTGCCAAAATATGCAATCAACCTATATGCCCATCAACAGATGAATAGATGTGATGTGTCTACACAATGGAATATTATTTAGCCTAAACATGAAAGTCTGTCATTTGATGTAGTATGGATGGAACTGGAGGCCATTATGTTAAGTGAAATAAGTCAGAACAGAAAGACAAATGTTTCATGTTCTCATTCACATGTTGGAGCTAAAAAAGTGGTTTTCATGAAAATAGAGCATAGATTGGTGGTTTCTAGAGACTGGAAAGTGTTGGAAGGCCGAGGGATGAAGAGAGAAAAGAGAATACAAATGTAGTTATTCCCATTTAAGTGTACACTTAAAAACGGTAAAAATGAAAAAAAAAAAAACCAGTAAAAATGGTAATTTTATATGTATATTTTTCCTTAGTAAATACAATTTAAAATCTTGTTCCAGCAGATATCCTTTTTCCTCAATTATTTTATTAATGGTCCTTGGAATGTATCTGCTACCTTTTTATTGAAAGAAGCTGCTTCTCCTGTTATCTTGACATTTTTTGAACCAATTCTCTTTCTAAAATTATTAAACCATCTTTTGCTGGCATTAAATTCTACTTTGTCATATAATTGTCTTTTCTCAAATCATATTAGAGTATGTAGATATGCTTTTCTTACAGCAATGCTGCACCCGCATTGATATGGTTTGTATTTCTGTCCCTGACCAAATCTCATGTCAAATTGTAGGAGGGGCCTGGTGGGAGGTGATTTGATAATTAGGGCAGATTTCCCTATACTTTTCTTGTGAAAGCAAGTGAATTTTCAAGAGATCTGATGGTTTAAAAATGTGTGGCACTTCCCTTTTCATGCTCTCTTTTGCTACCATAAGAAGAAGGTGCTTGCTTCCCCTTCACCCTTCCATCACGATTGTTAAGTTTCCTGAGGCCTCCCGGCCACGCTTCCTGTTAAGCCTGTGAAACTGTGAGTCAAGGAAACCTCTTTTCTTCATAAATTATCCAGTCTCAGGTAATTTTTTATAGCAATGTTAGAATTGACTATTACATGGATAAAAATTGCGTTTTCGATAAGGTATAAAAAGGTGTTTCTCAAAAAAAAAAAATTAAAAAAAAAGGTTTTCCTTCCTGCTGGTATAATTGCATCTAGGTTTTCAAAAATTTCATTTTATTTATTTACACTGGTCCTTACACTCAATTCTTTTATCTTGAAATGGCAGACAACGGCAGCTGCAAATGTCAATCTACAGCATATATCAAGAAATTCAACTTTTTATTATAATGCCATGACTTTTCTCTGCTTGTTAGGCGCGTTTCCACCATTAATAGTGGCAAATTGTATGGGTCCCGTGGTGTTATTCCAGGTTTACGGTATTGCACTAAACATGAGGAAAATATGGTAGAGCCATGAGAAATCGCTTTTTTCCTGAATCTGCAGTTTATTGTAGAGAGAAACTGCTCACATGGAGATGATTAGTGTCACATGAGCAACTCTTGAGCTCACCACAATAGCAACAGGAGTTGGCTTCAAAATTAGTACTGTAGTACAGTATGTACTGTGGTTAGTTTAATGAAGTTATAATGTAATACTGCATCTTCATGTTTGTTTACATTTCTCAGAGCTGTAAATGGGTTCTGTATGGTCTGTAAGTGTTTGTGTCTAAATTTTGATAAAGTTTAACTTTTTATAATAGATTTGTAGATATTGTATTCATAAAATGCTTAACTTTTTTTGATATTTTCAGGCTATGTGGATTGTCTGTAAGGTTTTGCAAATTGTTGCAAATCTCTAACAAAATTTCAATTATACTTATTGAAAACATTCACATATAAGTAGACCCACACAGTTCATACCTGCATTGTTCAAAGGTCTACTATGTATTTAATTAGCATGTATACTTAAATATTAATGGAAAAGTCAAACACTGAATAGAAAAGTTGCCGTATAATATAAACAGTTATTTCTGAGTAAATACACATAGCCAATAAAAATATTTACAAAATATTTCAGTAATAACCAGTAATTTGTATATCATAATTAAGGAATAATGATTTCATTTGTTAGATTTATATAATATAAAAGATGAGTATTACCTAATCTTGATAAAACTGTAGGAGTGTTTATTCGTAAAACAGTAGATGTAAAGCAACTTGGCAACGTATCTATTGAACTTTTAAAAACATATATAATATTTGACCTAGAGAGTACAGTGTTAATATTATATTTTAAAGAAGCCCTCATCCATTTGATGGGAGATTTTTATCTTGTAAATGCTTAATGCAGTATTATCTTAATAGTAAAAGAATAGAAACAAGAAAACAATACCAAGAAAACACATACAACATAAAGTGTCAAATAAATTACACTGTATCTCTCTGAAAAAATGCTATATATAATTTTTTTTAAAAATGAGTGTATTTCTATTTCAGCAAAACTGTTAGCTGTTTTTTTTTCTTTAATGGTGACAAGAGAAATATAGAGTAAGAGGAGAATTATTGTCAACTATTGCTTTGAGTTTCTTTTTTTACAATGAGATTATTTTTGTAGGCTAACATTTAAAATCATGTAGTTTGAAATGACAGATGAAAAGGGAGGAATGGTGTGAATCTTATATTTGCAAATGTGACATTTATGATCATATCCATATACAAGGGGCAGCTCATTTCCCTGCAGGTTTTTGGCCGCCTTTTACCCTTTAAGAGCAGGGCCTTGGTGAAAAACAAAATCCCATGTTCCCCACATGCCTGCTTCGAAAGCAGACATTTTTCACTGCCAGGGACGTCAGTCTCCATTTGTATTCTTATATTTCTTTGCTTCTACAGCTCAACATAACTATTCACATGTAAAAACACAAAGCAATATTGAAAGACCTAGTTTTACAATTTTTTTTTTTTTTCCCATTTTAACTGTTATTACCCAAAGCCCCAATTTATCTTGGTTTTACCTAGGATTGATCAGAATGCTTCTTTGTAATTTATCCTAAATCTTAATTTAAGATTAACAGCTCTCTCTGAATCTACAGCCTTGCTTATAGATAAAGCTGCCATTGATAATGGTATTAAATCAGAACACAATGTCCCCTTAGAAACAAGACTTTGACAGCGGGATTATACTATACTCCAACCTTTTTGAAGAAAATGGCTTTTTTTTTTTTTTTTTTTTTTTTTTTTTTACATCACTAAAAGTATTCCTTAAAAAGATAAAAGAAATAATTAAAATAACTCAAAATATCATCGTAAGAGAAAATCTGCTAACTTTCAAAGTTTAGAAAACTTGAGAAAAGTATAGAATTACAAGAGATTGTTTGGGTACTAAATTCAGCTACACGTGGTATCGTTAGCATGTTGTACATAAAGCAGTTTTTACAGTGACTGAAAACCTGAGGATTTACAACAACGAATTCCTATGTTAGATGACCTTGATTCATATTTTGCCTTAGTTGTGGACAACTTTAGTGATCTTGAACAAAATAGCATGTACTATATCCTGGAATTATTGTTTAATCATTACCATCTTTCTGAAAATAGAGTCTAACTGATATATTGAGACATAATTGAGGCTTCATATAGTTTAAACTAACAAATAGGATATTTGTTAACTGAAACATCTTGTCTAAGACTCACTTCACTATCTAGCACATGTGCCTACTAGTAGTACGTACCTCATAGGGGTATTAAATGTAGAGAATTGTGGTCATTATTTAACGAACATTATTATTAGTATATAGTTACTTTAAGAAACTATAAAGCTGGATTAAATACATGTTCAAATGCAAATTTTCTTTAAAGAAATGGAAAAAAAAATCTGGGAAACTATATTCTATTCCAGGAGTATTATCCTAGAAATGTATGATTTTGCACCATGGGGTAAGTCATATGAAAAAACTAAAAATGTATCAACAAACTTATTTTCAGGGTTTAAGTTCCATAATTTTTACAGTTCCTGAAATAGTTAATCTAAAGTAAAATGATATTTTAGGATAAATAATGATTTATACCAAGTATTCAGTTAGTTAATATTTCCAAACTTTCTAAAAAGCATTTCAGTCATTGAATTGAAATAATTTCACACATGAGCAATATGCTTTTTGAGAGATTGCAACAACAAAAAGCCACCTCAAGAAACAATAGCATCAGCAGCAGCAAACTTATAGACCCCACTTCAGTGGTCTCCAGTGTGGATTTGAAGCATGTAGCAGTATTTGACACCAGTATAATTGTAAACAGATGCAAGTGTACTCCTGAATTTATGTCTCTGTACTTAGTCAGAAGTAGCCTATCCCGATGTTTACTATTTACATTAGGTTTTTATATAATTAAGACAATGCACCATGCATTTTAAAGTTTCCTATAACTTTTTACAAATTGTTCTGATCATCCTCTGCAGCAGAAAGTCCATGAATGTGTTATCGTTCTAACAAGGTCTGTCTCCCTTTTTTTTTTTTTTTTTTGAGACAGAGTCTCGCTCTGTCGCCCAGGCTGGAGCGCAGTGGCAGGATCTCGGCTCACTGCAACCTCTGCCTCCCAGGTTCACGCCATTCTCCTGCCTCAGCCTCCCGAGAAGCTGGGATTCCAAGCGCCTGCCACCAAGCCCGGCTACTCTTCTGTAGTTTTTTAGTAGAGGCGGGGTTTCACCGTTTTAGCCAGGATGGTCTCCATCCCCTGAGTGGAGCCGGAAGTCATGCTTACTTCATAGAGGACTTTTCCATGGTAGGAATCAGTCTGACAAGAGGGAAAGAAGACAGACAAAAACATTTGAACAGAGAGCCCGACAAAGGGAGACCAGAACAAGAAAGGAATTTCCGGAAGTTCATTCTCGGTTTATTTGCATTAAAAAAAATGATTATGAACAGTGAAAAAATAACATGTACCATATTTTGGATTTATTGTTTCCTCATGATTATCTTTCTGGAAATAGAGTCGGAGATATTGAGACATAATTCGGCTTTTATATAGTTTAAATTAAGAAATAGGATATTTGTTAACTAAAATATCTAAAATTTCTTTAAGAAATCTTAATATGAGAAACAGTTTTCCTTACATTTTATTGTTGTTTGATTTTTACTTCTTCTGAAATTATGCTGATCAGTGGGTTGAGTAAGTTATGTTAAATAAGCATTTAAGTTGTACCCACAGAAGCTATTTTCACAGAATTAAAAGAGCTACACTGGCCGGTGGCTCACGCCCGTAATTGCAGCAGTTTGGGAGGCTGTGGCGGGCGGATCACGAGGTCAGCTGTGCGAGACCAGCCTGACCAACATGGTAATGAAATCCCGTCTCTACTAGAATGCAAAAATTAGTCGGGCGTTTTGGCGGGCGCCTGTAATCCCAGCTACTCAGGAGGCTGAGGCAAGGGAAAAACTTGAACCTGGGAGGCAGAGGTTGCCATGAGCTGAGATCGCGCCATTGCACTCCAGCCTGGGCAACAGAAAGAGACTTCGTTTCAAAAAAATAAAAAAATAAAAATAAATAAAAATAAATACACTGCAAAACTAATAGTACCTCACTGCCATGAAGCAGGACTCATCAGGCATGTGATACTACTAAAGCCAGCCGGTATTACAAAGTCTCGTGCTGGTGTATGGAGTGAGCAAGAACTGTCTAGCTGTGGGATTTAGGTCCAGTGTACTCAGTTCTCTTAACTTCAGTTTCCTTTCAATAAAACAAAATGAAGACACTATTTATATGTTAGTTACGAAGTAAGAGGTAAGATATGTGGCGTCTATGTGTATGTATGCATGCGCTTTTGATATACAGCACAGTGTTGAGCGGCCTGAAAGAAGAAAAAAGAAAAAAATCCTCAACAAAATTCGATAAACTTTAAATTACATTTTCCAAATTCATTTCTTATGAAGACAATCAATTTGCCTATCAACATTGCACAATGCACTCCTTTGAAAATTAACTTTATGAGCATCAAAACATGCAGCTTTATTTTTTATTTGAAGAAAGCATTTATTAAAAAAATTGCCTTTAATTATGCCACACTAATAACTGAAAAAAAAACATATAGATATTAGAATTAATTTACCAATATATGTAATTTTTATACTGGAGAGAGGATGGCAAACGCTGACCTCAAAAATGCAGTTAATTAAATATTCAATTATCAATGATCCTGCAAATTGAAAACACAAATGGGCAAGATAGCTTGTAAATTCATTAAGATATTTTAAATCAGAAATCAATTATTTTCTCTGTAGTTTACTGCAGTACTTTCAAAAAACCCATTTTAATAGACAATTTCCTCATTAAGCATTGACCAAAAAGTTATTTAAATGAGAACATAATTACAACTATAATATAGTTATTATCCAGTAATTTATGGAGAGCAGTATCTAACTTATCCAATATGAGAATATTAAAGAAATATCATTGTATTTATTTAAATATTAGGTAATGGCTATATTATTTATTAGAAAAATATAATCTAAGTTTGCCATCTAAAATATGATAATGCAGCATCATTCTTTTAAAAAATGCTTTTTTTGTTGGAGTTATTGGATACAAAAATTAAAATTTAGACAATAGTGTATGGAAAAGTAGTATTTTCTGTTCCTTTAAAAAATAGAACATTATAAAACTAATAACAAATATTTCTAATTTTCCTAAGAAATTGCAGATTCAGCCACTGATATACTCCATAAAATTCCAAAGTTATTATATAATTTCAGGATTTCAATTAATCAAAATGTAATTATGGAGAAAGAAAAATATTTTCTATGGTGACCTTATGCTCAAAGGACTTATTTATCCCTGAAATAACTTGGCCTTAAGATATTGTTATTCTTTAACATATCACACCTAACAAATGAACGCAATGGTACAAAATGCAGTCCTGTAATAATTATAGTTCTAAACTGCTGAATAATGCTAATAGTTACTACCATCAGCACCTTTGCCTAAGAAAGTCCACCACTGAGGGCATTCTACCCTTATTTTAACCCTGGAAATAAAATATTATTTTAGGTCAGCATTAAGCCTCCTTACTGTTGAATATCTTCTCCTGGAACTTATTCTGTATTTCTTCACCAAAACTACTGGTATAACAAAGGTCAGTCAAAAGTTTATATGTAGAAATAGTAATTTTTAACATTTAATTCTACTCAAAATATTATCAGCATGTCTTTTTTATTTTCATGTGATCTAATTGTTCTATAACTTTTAAAGTTCCCATATGTTTCTGGTTGTGTTAATATTGATTGTGTATGCCCTTCAGCAAGGGATCATAGTTTACATGCAAAATAAAATCCAGTTTCTTATTTTTTAAATCGGCTTTAAGAAAAATTGATTTAAATTTCTCTGTCTAAATACACACACACACACACACACACACATATGTACAAACACACATGCCCATATATATATATGTATATATAACCAAAATAAATTAAATATGGTCACCATAGGGATTTACTGCAGTCATAATCCAGGCAGCTGTATATACAATGTACATGTTTAAATTTCTATTAATTATTATTCTCAGCATATATTAAGGGCTAAATGTTTTTTTGTATAGCAGTTCTTGAAGTCCTGCAAATTTTCCAAATGAAAAAATAAAGACCATATATTTAGTTGATTAAATTATATATCTGTATTGAACTGGGCGAACCAAAGCAAACATTGATCTTCATAAAATCAGAAAGTTAACTCCTTGATAATGAAAATGATGTTTTCAAAAAAATGTTGGTATGAGGCTGAATAAAAGAAAAAGACAAACTCTAAATGGAAACATAATATCAAAAGTCACAATAAAACATTAAGAGAGGAGATAAAGAGAATGAGAATAAAATATAATTGCATTTTAATATAATTTCTTTTTTAGGAAAATTATCTCTTTTTAAATGTAGAATATTTCCTATAAGAAATATTTCTAAAGCAAGCAAAGTACTGGTTCTTAGGATTTTACATTACATTTTCATTTTTGTTTCGTAAGTGCTATATGTCAAATTCATTAGAAAATGTCACATCCACGAAACCCTTGAGTTTTAAATATTAACATTTAAATTAAAATACTGTGTATCTTAACAACAACCCTATATTTGTAGAAATGTCCTTTTAAAAAGAATAGAAAAATACTGAATATGTTTGTTTTAAATTGGTCCCTAAGCTTCATTATTGTAACATATTGTCTATCTTTTTATGTTATGTATTCTCATTAACCTTCATGGCTGTAATCGCCACCCCCTATATGCTTATTTCAAACTATCACTAATTGACTCTCAGTCTTATGATTCATATTCATACAGTCAGTGTGTTACTGAACCACTCACACTGCCTAACTAGGTTTCAGGATCTTATCAAAGCTAATTCCTATAATAAATCCCTCGTATCCCGAAAGGTGGTTTTGTTCCTCTGACTGAATCCTAACTGAGACATCTGGTCAATAATATTAGTAATGAGTGTAGACAGTTTGGATTTCAAAAGCATTGTTCCATATAATTTTCGAGCCTATTTCTTCCTAGTCATTCCCATGAATGCCACCTTAGCTTGAGCCTGATATCTCACCTAAAAGACTGTGGCAGATTCTTAACTGACCTGTCTTTTTTACGTTCTCAGATCCACCTCATTCACCCACCAGACTGCTTCTGTATTTTTCCCCAAAATTCAAATCAATTCATTTTATGTTTGTGCTAAAATTTCCAGTGATTCTCTAGCACAAAGTCAAATCCTAAGCCTCACACAAAGAGCCATTCATAATTGGAACTCTGTCTTTCCTCTTTTCTCACTATATCTCCTTTACACTTAAGTAACTGGTTAAACCTTCCTCATCCTCAACTACTTGGCAGATCCTCCTAGTGTGCTTTAGCTCTCCCTTCCCTCATTTCCTCTCCCCCTACCACCACAGTTTCCATGGCACCATGGTGCATAGGTGCCTAAAATTTTATAGATTCTCAACGAATATTTGCTGAATGTATGAAGAGATTGCTACCAATTTCCTTTTGTATATCAACACAAAATTAACTCCTGATGGCAGAGACTGTATCTTGTCCATTTTCACATTCCCAGTATTTAGTAAAATGCCAGTCACTTATTGGTAGATTGAATATTTATTTAAGAAATGTGCATTTCAATGTATTTAAGACATACTAATACGCAAGCAGCATATTACATATTCTGTATGCATTATCTAATTTAACCACAATTTTACAGATGGTAATACCTAGAACGAATAAATTTGGTGATTTGGCAAAGGGCACAGAACTACTGTCCTAATTCAGAATTCATTGCTTTTACCTCTAAGCTACATCGTAGTTAAGAATATATCCTCATTTATAAATTAAAAGTATCGTTAAATACATACTCTTCACTCCAAAATTTTGAAAACCAGCTTATATTTCAAAAATTCATCAATATAATATTGTGAAGAAGCCTGGAGCTGACTAAATTTTCTCAATACTATCATTTATTTTAAATAATTTTATTAATATTTAAGAAAAATAAGGATTTTGAACATTAAAAATAGCTATTATGGATTGACCTTCATTGAAAGTTTAGTTTTGATTGAGCTCTGCTAAAAAATGAGCAAATCTCCTAAATAATAAAAAGAGTGGCCATGCTTCCAAATATCCATATAGCCACTCATCTCAAACTTAAATATTTTAATTGGTCATGAACTCTTTAGAATTAAACATAGATTTTAAAAACTTATAAGCACACGTTGGCGTTGGTTCTTGCTTATTATTGTATCTAAACACTAATAATTTTTTTTTTTTTTGGCAGCAACTGCCTCTATTGTTTTATCTAATTCTAGGTTTTTACAAGGAATTATAAAATTATAAAACATAGACCTGTTAGTAATGATGAAAATAGTCTTAAGGGAGACATGTATAATGTAAAGATTAATTTATGATTTATAATTACACAGAAAATTGGTATTACTAACAAATTCGCAAAGTCTCAGTTTTTATTTTACTAAGCAGGATTATACCTTTTATCAATTTAGAAAACTTAGATATTTTAATCATCTATTCCTTTAAAGATTTCTGAAGAAGTTAAATTATTCACATGTGGACTTCAGTACATATGCAGTTTTATACTTTGTTATTATTTCAAAATTAAAGGCATTAGTCTTAATAAGATAGGCTGTTTGTATTATGAAATTCCCTTTTGCTATGAAACACCAAAAATGTAGAAACTATGGTTTTTAATTTAAGTTTTAAAATTATTTTATTCATTGAAAAAATTCTTAATTTGTTTATGGGAAATGATTGTTTATTTATGTTTTTATGTTCAAGTAATACATATTTGTTTAGAGAACTTCACACATACCACGATGTTTCGTGCTGTTATTTTTTGGCTTGTGTTATTTCTTCTGGCAGGATGGCCCTCTTCCTTGTTTCTGCTCTCACCCTGGGCATTGTCCAGCAAATTTTAGGATATGTCGATTGAGAATAAGAAAGTCCTGCTCAATTAATATGTGCAAAAATCTTGATCATTTGCTTCAGGTGGTATTTTCTCCATACTGTGTGTACTTCTTAGAAACAAATCCACCCATAGTCCACTATAGGTTTCTGCTCCACACTAGACCGGTAATATTATTTTCCCAAAGAATTAGGAATACACAGAGCTTCATTAGAGATACTTGGAAGCTTGAAGGTCACAATAGACTTAAAGCCACACTGTAGAGACAGCCATAATGGACCAATCATGAACGAGGAGGTAGTGAGACTTATGTGCTAAAACATTACCTATGGTGAGTGAAGACTAATTTTTACTAACTTCCTACTTGAAGTCTAACAAAAAATGACATGTCTTATTCTCATAGGATATCATCAGTATCTTTGTCTATCTGTCTAACCATTTCATGTCTATATTGTGTGATGACCACACTATCTCTTTCTGGTTCAATGCTCAATAAACTGTTCTTTTCATGCCCAGATGTTCTTTTTCTGGCCTTTATCCACAAACTAAGTCAAATAAATTTTCCTATATCTATTTTTTTTTTAATTAAACACCAACTGAACTCTTCATCTATCTGTTTGCTTTCTTTCCACTCACTTGCACATGTCAATTCTTATATAGGCAATGCCATTTGCTCTTTCACTGCCAAAACATAGCTCAAAGCTTTCATCACAAATTTTTGATGATTGACCCAATTATGAGCAATATCTGACAATCTGTGGGCATATGAGAGTATGTTAGGAAATAGGAAGAGTGACAAGAAAGGAGAGAGAGAAATTGGGCATGTTATATCCTAATTCATTAATCTTTATTTCAACCTAAGTCTATAATCTTTGTGATATGCACTCCAGTGAATAAATCACACATGTTTTAAATTAAATTAAGGACTAACACCAGGAAGTAAAATTAAGATTGAGGAAAATAATTTTAAAAGCATGAAAAGTCATAGAAAGCTTGAATATTAAATAAGTACTACCTTGGGAAAATATTAAGGTTTAGATGTAAATTTACTTTTTTATACCTCCCTCTCCCAGAAAATATTGTTACAAAAGATATCTTTTCCATAAACACTGGTTGACTGAATGACTGAATGGATGAGTCAATCAGAGCTAAGTATAAATTAATCTTATAACTGAAATTAATGACAAGTCACCTCAATTTGTGCTAAAAGCATAAACAAGAATTCCTTTTAATAGTGACTTCTCACTGTGTATAAAATAAAATAATTCAATGCCTTAACTTGGCATACAAAGCCTCCTATACTATGAATCCAATTTTATGTAAATCTTTCATAATTTTTTCTTAGTATTCAAGTCAGCTTCATCTCACTTAGGTATGTTTCATGTTATTCAACCTTTAAACTTTCACTCATTCTGATTGCTCTCCTTCCATCCTTCTTTGACTCCTATTCATTATTTTTAAGAAGCTTTAAATTACGTGGTGTTTGTGTATGCATGCACATGTGTGTTTGCGTATTTATGTATGTGTGTGTATGTACATATACATATCTATAAATCAAGGCTAAGGCATATTAGTATGGTATATGTGGGAAGAATAAATAATAAGCAGTTGATGTCTATATGAGAAAGAGAAGGGAGCAGTTGATGGAGGATGATTTTTGAGGATTTTAGTAAAAAGGAACTCAAAAGCATAAGACATGTAATTAACTTTGAAGGTTGGAAGTATTTCAACTGAAACTAATGGGCATTGATGGGGATTGGGAAAGATATGGAAATAATTCATTTGGGAATATAATTTTTACTATATTAATGTTGAGAAATTAAATTTTTGGTGTTTTTTCATAAGGTACAGGGAATGGATCTCCACAGAATGAGGAAACATGGGCTTGGATATTATGTTGCCATTGAAAATATCTTGGAAATATGTATTAGTCCATTTTCATGTTGCTGCTAGAAAGACTGGGAAAAAAAATAGAGTTTTAATTGGACTTACAATTCCACATGGCTGGAGAGGCCCTAGAATCATGGGAGGTGAAAGGCACTTCTTACATTATGGTGGCAAGAGAAAATGAGGAGTATGCAAAAGCGGAAACCCCTGTTAAAACCATCAGATCTCGTGAGACTTATTCACTACCATGAGAACAGTATGAGGGAAACCACCTCATGATTCGAATTATCTTCCACCAGGTTCCTCCCACAACACGTGGGAATTATGACAGTACAATTTAAGATGCAATTTGGGTGAGGACACAGTCAAACCATATCATTCCACCCCGGCACCTCCAAATCTCAATACTCACATTTCAAAACCAATCATTCATTCCCAACAGTCCCCCAAAGTCTTAACTGATTCAGCATTAACCCAAAAGTCCACAATCCAAAGTTTCATCTGAGACAAGGCAAGTCTTTTCTACCCATGACCCTGTAAAATCAAAAGCAAGCTAGTTACTTCCTAGATACAATGGGGATACAGGTATTGGGTAAATACAACTGTTCCAAATGGGAGAAATTGGCCAAAACAAATGGATTACAGGGCCCATGCTAGTCTGAAATCCAGCAGGGCAGTCAAATTTTAAAGCACGCAAATGATCTCCTTTGACTCCAGGTCTCACATCCAGGACACAATGATCCAAGAGGCAAGTTCTCATGGTCTTGGGCAACTCTGCCCTTGTGGCTTTGCAAGGTATAATCTCCCCACCACCAGCTGCTTTCACAGTGTGGCATTGAGTGTCTGCAGCTTTTCCAGCTCAACGAAGTGAGCTGTCGGTGGATCTACCATTCTGGAGTCTGGAGGACGGTGACCTTCTTCTCACAGCACTACTAGGCAGTGCCTCAGTAAGGACTCTGTGTGGGGGCTCCAACTACACATTTCCCTTCCACACTGCCCTAGCAGAGATTCTCCATGAGCGCTCACCCCTGCAGCAAAATTCTTCCTAGGCATCCAGGCATTTCCATACATCTTCTGAAATACAGACAGAGGTTCCCAAACCCCAATTCTTGACTTCTGTGCACTCACAGGCTCAACACCACATGGAAGCTGTCAAGGCTTTGGACTTGCACCCTCTGAAGCCATAGCAGGAGCTCTACATTGGCCCCTTTCAGCCATGACTGGAGCAGGTGGGACACATGGTGCTAAGTCCCTAGGCTGCACACAGTACAGGGACCCTAGGCCCAGCCCATGAAACCATTTTCTCTTAGGTCTTGGAGCCTATGATGGGAGGGGCTGCCATGAAGACCTCTGACATGGTCTGGAGACATTTTCCCCATTGTCTTGGAGATTAACATTTGGCTCCTCATTACTTAGGCAAATTTCCACAGCTGGCTTGAATTTATCCTCAGAAAATGGGTTTTCCTTTTCTATCACGTTGTCAGACTGCAAATTTTCCAAACTTTTATGCTCTGCTTGCCTTATAAAACTGAATGCCTTTTAACAGCACCCAAGTCACCTCTTGAATACTTTGCTGCTTAGAAATTTCTTCCACCAGATACCCTAAATCATCTCTCTCAAGTTCAAAGTTCCACAAATTTCTAGGTCAGAAGCAAAATGCCACCTGTCTCTTTACTAAAACATAACAAGTTACCTTTGCTCTGTTCTTATGTTTTTTATTCTCATTGTTATCTAGCCTCTCAACAATTCTTGAATGAAGTTACCTCTGTCTTTATTATTGCTGCCCACCTGGCCAGGTGTGGGGGCTCATGCCTGTAATCCCAGCACTTTGGGAGGCCGAGGCAGGCAGATCGTGAGGTCAGGAGTTCAAGACCAGCCTCACCAACATGGTGAAATCCCGTCTCTACTAAAAATACAAAAATTAGACTGGCATGGTGGTGTGCATCTGTAATCCCAGCTACTCAGGAGGCTGAGGCAGGAGTATCGCTTGAACCCAGGAGATTAAAGTTGCAGTGAGCCAAGTCACGCCACTATGCTACAGCCTGGGCAACAAGAACAAAACTCCATCTCAAACAGACAAAAAATTATTGCTACCAACCTCTAATTCATCATCCTCTCATTTTTTTATATCAAGCTCGCATGTAGGTCCTATATCAAACATTCTGTATTTTCAAGAACCATTCTGAATACAACTGCTGAGAGAATACATTTTTGACCCCAATACATGTGTTTACATAACAATCAACTCCATTTGAGTTTGTGTTGTTTAAAGACTACTTGATTTTCATCTCATATGCTCAGCATGAAGCCATGGCAAACCATCAAAATAATTGTTAAACAACAAAAAGTGCATTTTTCAGGTCTAATGTAGAGGAATGCTTATCTAGACACACATTCTATAAAGCACAGTGCCTAGCATAGAGTTCAATAATCATTTGTTGAATTAATAAATATGCCACCCTAAATAAGTTGCAGAAGAATATTACAAGTATAAATAGTGGGCTCCATTAATGCTCAAATCCCATAACTTTAGAGTCGTGTTAGGTCCATTTTAAATCTCTAATTTCTACCTCCAGGATTGGCTATCTTTTCAAAAGTGTAGTAGAGAGGAGACTGTTTTGCTTCCACAAACACCATCTGCCTCCATTTTCCTATTCCTCTCTAAAGACATTTCCTTTTGTTACTGCCCTTGGCAAATTGGCTGTTCTTTTCTTTTAAATTAGTCCTAACTTTAACTGCTGGATGTAAAGGATTCCACATGGGTGACTGTGAAGCTGCTGGGCTCTTTTTGTTTGTCATCACTGTATGTCTAGATTGTTGTATATCACACTTAGAAGAGTCAGTTCCAAGCAGCTCCCAATGGCATCACTGTCCTCATTGAGATGTATTGTGACTTGTAGCTACCTTCCAGGTGACAGCATTCTCCTTCTCCTGATGTCCAAATACTTCCCTCCATACTTTGTTGATGCCAACCAAACCTGCAGTTTATATTTTCATCGAACTTTTGGGAACAAAAAACCCGAAACAGTTATCCTGACTTCTGGGACTTATACCACTACTTACTCTCAATTATTGAAGCACACACATACAGAAACAAAAATTAAATTGTCTGAAGAAAAAGGAAAGTGACTACTTTGAGATTTTTTTCTAAAAATCCTCTCATCATTTATGTAATGAACAATAATCTATTAGTTATATATTATATAAGACAGTATGTCACACATTTAATAGTGCTAAGATTTATTCTTTTAGGATTTAGGGCTGTGCAGACAGATGTCAAACAAAAAAACTTGACTTTGTCAACTTCTTTTTAATGTTTAATTCCATCCCTATTTTAAAGGAAATTTAATTTAAGAGAATTATATCCATATGATTCTAGTTCATTTGTATTTAACTGATCAATGTGTTGTTTTACAAGGCCTGTTTGATGTCAAGAAAGCAAAGTGAGTCCCTTTTTCCCCTAGGCTTTTGAAATGCATTTTTCCGTTAGAAGTATTTGGCAGTTTATAAATCCCAACAACCAAAGACCAAACTTTGGTTTAAAATTCAGAGCATTAAAACATGAAACAACATTCAAAAGGGCACTAAATTTCAATTGAGAAAATAGCCTTTAACATAATGATTTTTATGTCTTTCAGCTTATTTTAATTTTTAATTACAACACCAATTTCTTAAGCAAAAGAAACATCTTAGTGAGAGTTATAGGAAAGAGAGTTTCATGATATTAGAAAAAGAAGAGTGATAAATAATTCATTAGATAAGAGAACATTGAAAAGTTAGTGTCTATGCCTTTTTTCATTGTCTGCTTCCATGAAGAGGAAACATGTTATATTGAGAAAAACATGGACTTTGAAGCTAGACCCTGATTATGCTACTCTAATTTAATAGATATATTCATTCAGAAAAGTTGTAACCATTGTTTCATCACTTTAAAAAATGTGGATAATATCGCTAATCTCTAAATGACTCAATATGAGTTCATGCCTTTTTCTCCACCTATCTTTCCCTCTGGACCTGAGGTGGATCTGATACTGACCTTTAATTTTGTAGCCTTAGACTTCTTCCCAATTTTCCTGTCTTTTGAGAAACATTTCTTAGAATGTCTTTTTCACTTTCCCTTTTGGGGAAGAGAGTAAAGACTTTGCCAAAATTACTTACACAATTTTGTTTTGTAATTAGACTATCCATCTTGAAGCTGATTATGGTTTCTTCATTGATTTTGGTACTCCAATGCTTAATGGTAAATTTCAACACAGCCATTAACACATTAACAGGTCTAAAGAAAGGATATAATCTATATTTCCATGTGTTGTCTTTTTAACCTTAGTCTTTATTTCTTTGTTACTTTGATTTCCTTAAATATTTATCCTTGTTTTGAATCACACATATTTTGTAAGGTTCTTTGGATCAGTCAGGGTAAACGTACATATATAAATGAGTGCACACACACACAAACGAACATGTAAACAGTTTTGAGGCTAAACCTATACAGGGCAAAGGGGGCTAAAAACTACCTGGAGAAGTCAGACTGTAATAAAGCAAGAGCAGAAAATCTGGAAAAAAAAAAAAAGTGATCAGGACCATGTTTATTTTGAAAGCTAATATTGACTTCTCCTGTCCATGATTTGCCAAAATGTTCTCTTATCTGTACCTTAAAATGTGACTTTAAAAGATATACCCACTTTGGCATGTGCTTAGAGTCACTTACAAAATTCTAAATTCAGACAGTTCACGTATATAAGCAATCAGTCAGCACTACACAGGCAGTCTAGACAGGTTCCTTGGGAAACAAAATCTGAGATGCCACTTGTTCCAATTCTATGTGGGTAGGGGTAGGAGGAAAGAGCAGCTCTCTCTCTTCTCAAAACTCCATTTGTTCTTGTATTTTTTTTCCTGACTTCATTCACGTTATCTAATAGATAGGAAGTAGAGAATAAATGTTCACTGGATGAAAGAAAAATCTGTACTAATGAGAATATTCTAATCACAAGAATGACTATGGTTCTAAGAATCTAGGACTCAGGAAGATTTTATTTATTTGTCAGTATTCTAGTCCTGAACCTTAAGCTCAGTGTGGGAAAGAGATACAGGATTTAAGGACAGATCAAAGTTAGGGATTGTGGAAGACAGTAGAGCAAGAAAGTAGCCGCTCTATTTCTTTCTACACTTCTTGAATATACTTTGTCATTTATGTACTTTTCCCAAACCATCTGTTGAATTCTAGCAGATTTTTCAGTATCTTCAACTTCTTCAACTACTTTCCTTATTCTTGTTCCCTCCCACTATCACCTAATCCTCTTGGCTCCTCAATGACCATCCTACTGGTGTTAATAATGTGTCTGGAATATAGAAAGTTGCACAATTATGCCATTCACAACTGTTGTTATATACTACAACATAGTTTAAGCTTACAATATGCAAATGCAGTAGACTCTCTCTTAAGCAAATTTCATTTAAACAACATGCCAGATTAATCTCATTTTCTAATTTCAAATATACTAACCAGTCAGGTGTGGTGGCATGCTCCTGTAGTCCCGGCTACTAGGGAGGCTGAGGCAGGAGGATCACTTGAGCCCAGGAGGTTGTGGCTTAACTGAGCTGAGATTGTACCACTGTACTCCAGCATAGTTGACAGAGTGACATACTGTTTCAAAAAGAAAAAAAAGTTAGATTGCACCACTATACTCTAACCTGGTTGACAGAGTGACAACCTGTCTCCAAAAAAAAAAAAAAGAAAGAAAAAAGAAAAAACAAATAAAGAAAGAAATTAGCAGGCAAGTTATTCATATAGCTACACATTTCTTTTAGCCATGAAGTTGCTTTTTCCAGAAGTATTTGTTATTGTAATTACGGTAAAAATAAATAAACTAATAAAACGTAAGCATGAGTAAAAGTTTCTTTTAATTAATTTTAATGATTTGGGAAAAACTCAAAACCAAGCCATTAAGCAAATAAACAAACAAACAAAAAAACCAATAAAACCAAAAACCAAAATCACTGTTTGAATTAAATGTGGATGAGAGAAGTAAGAACTGCTTTAAGACTGCATCATCTTTTTTTTGTTTTAAAGTCCCATTTTAACCAACATTTTTGCTTTACTGACCAACCACTGGTCCCAATTGTGCTGGTTAAGAGATATGCTCTAACTATTTGGTGATGAAATGAAAATAATTGATTCAATCTATTCATCCAAAACAATAGAACAGACGTTCAACAAGCAGTCGATTGTATCAAAGCACATTTGCTCTCTTTCCAGCCTTAAGACAGTGTCTGATTAGGCACAGCTTAACTGTACCTAGCCATGCATTTCTGAAGCCATAAAACGTAAGTGTTCTGCATAAATATTACTCTCCTCAAGAGACATTTTTTATATAAAAGATTTTTGAAATTTTGGTTGAATTTCACAGTGTTTTCTTTTCGGCTTCAAAAAACCTAACAATTTTACACTCTCTCTTAAGCAGTGTGACCTGTTTTGATTTTCTTTTTTTTTTTTTTTTCATCAAAGGCATTCTTATATACTTGAAATCCAGGGGTTCTTGGAATCTTTCTTCCATCACAAAATTACATTTGTGCATAGTTGCATTCCTTGTGTTCAAGCTCCTCATATAATGCCATTCACATTTTTCTGTTTCTTTTTTACCCCGCTTCTTGTTAAGTTCTTAGTTCCCTGTGCAATATAATTTATATATATAAAGATGCTAGAAGTATATCCAGAAATAACCCAACAAAGTAAATGCTTATGAGATAAAGGGACAGAAAACTCCATCTAATTTTTACCCGTATGCCTTTGATTATGTTCTTTCTGCTTGTATGAACGGGTTCAACCCTATTAATAGCAAGCTTCATACCCATGGATCCTGCATAATGACTCCTCCAAATGACACAGTTTTTATATTTGGCTCCCAGGACATATTTTCAGCTCCACCTCTTATTGGCTTTCTCAGCTCTGCTTTTTGTTTTATCATTGCTTGTAAATCCATTCACTATTAATATTTTGTATCTCATCCCAGTCCAACAAGATTTAAAATTTAGCTCGTATTTGTGGCTGATAGGCTGACCTCATCCCTGAATCATTTAAGTTCCGCTCTGCTTAACACTGCATAGCGACAGGTTAGTTCCATCACTTTCACTTTTTCAGCTCTACTTCTAGAATCCCAGCCTGGGATATTTTATTTATTCTGCTTTACCAAGGCATATATTAAGAAAGAGTTTCCTGTGGGGGGGAGGGGGGAGGGGAAATGGCACTCAGAGTAAACTTGAAAAAAGAACAAAAGTCAAACATGATGTTTAGGGAAAAGAGAAAGATCTATCTCTTTCCAAGGTATATTATTAGTGGACTTTTATGAGAACCCTGGGCTGTCCCTTTAACATTCAAATTCTCCTCTTTCTCTCCATTATGTTTCTGTGTGACTACATCTATTTCCATGACTTTGTCATACACAAGATGAGGACTCTCCTCTGAGTTACAGAGTTTTTATTCCAGATTTCTCTTTGACGTCTTCATTTAGATGTCTCATAAATCTCACACTTAATACATCCCAAATTGAACTTTCCCCTAAAGATTATTGTTAACTGATGTCTTACCTTTCTCAATAAAGGGCATGAATCTCTACATCATTGTTTAGGTCCCAACCTTAGGAGTCATCTTTGACCATTGCCATTCAAGCCAATCTACCATTAAATCCTATAAATTAGGTCTCCATGATGCACATCAAATCTATCCACTTTTTTTCTAATCCACTGTCATATTCTATATTCTTCATAGAAGTTATCCTTACGAGAAACATATATGTTTTTTAATTTTGTTACATTTTTCTCAACTAGAATGCAAACTCCTGAAGAGCAAGGCTTGTATCTCTGCTGTTTATTTTCAAATCGTAAGTGCTTAGTAAAAGACTGCACACATAGTAAGTGCTCATAAATAATTTCCGACTCTTTGGTCATGCCATCCAGATCAAAGTTGCTACCGTCGTCCCCTGGATTGACCACTCTATATTCCTAGCCTCATAATCTTCAAACCCATTCTTCATGCAACAGACAAAACAAAATTTTCAGTGCTAATAGCTAATCTAACAGGAACATTTACTGTTGCTTTAGTGAAAACACAGTGGCCCAGAGCCAGGGGTCACAAACTAAAAACCAACCAAACAAAAAACAGGTATTACAGGCTGCAAAGAGTGCCCAGCAATTGAGTCTACTTAGCTAAGAGCTTATGAAGCACTGGTAGTGCTGGCATTACCAAAATCAATTCTTCCACCTGCTTTATCAAGGTTTTCGAGTCAAGAGTTATTGGACTAACATGAATTGCAAGGACATCTTCCTTCCATGGAAGAAAAGGCAGCTTGGAGAGATATGTTCCCAGGACCATGAAGCCAAGTTGACTGGTGTCCCACCCAAGATGTACTGTTTAAGGGGCTTTAGGAAACATAAGTGAGAATGGGAGTTTGGGAGTCTGAGATGTGGGATCGAAGACTGAAACAGGAAGTAGATCTTTCATGTGTCTGGAAACTGCGGTGGACAAGCTCTGCAGAGTCCCTTGAAGAATTCACAACTTCTCTGAAAAGGTCAGCGTTTGAAATCTTGCCTCGAGAGGCCACCAAGGGCCATCAATATTGGTCAATGAGGCAGTGAAAAATTCGGATTAGTCAATTAAAAATAAAATGTAATTATTTAACGCTGTTGCTTAAAACACTATTGCTTCCAGGACTTTCTGTTTCTTTTAGCAACACTCAAATTCCTGACCAAGAAGGCAACACTGGGTCACAAGAAGCCCTGCTGATTTGTATATCCAGCCTCAGCTCTCTGCCCTCCAGCCAGATTGGGCTTCTAATTCCCAATTCCAGTACATTTTTTTTTTAAATCTCATTAAGATTTGTCATACGTTTCTACTAACTGCATTGCCCTTCCTTGAACATTTTCCTGGCTTGTTCTCCCAGGATTTAGCTTAGATGGGACCTTCTCAGGTGATTTATGGGATACTGTCTTTTCCAACTGGCACCTCCATCAGTTTTCCCGTTGGACTTTCCTTGCACTCCCATTTCCTAGCTTTCTCTCTCTCTCTTTCTATATATATATATATATATCACTATATATCATTATATATATATATATCACAGTATAGCACAATATATGTATAGCATAGTATGGCACAATATATGTATAGCACAGTATAGATTCAGTAACTAGGCAATGAATGAAAGACTTATACACTTGACACTGTGAAAGAAAAATTATCCTGAAATTCATTTCTCATATAACTTTGTAACAGAATCTAATTTGCAAACCTCTTTCTTGGAGGAGATTAGCATTTCTGATGAAATATTTGATTTTATGATGGAGCTAAATGATGTTATGACCTAATATGAAATTAATGACTCACCCATCCAGCTGACTCTCAACTGATAAGGATCTTTTACCTTATTTATTTATCTATTTTTTCTTGTCTCCAACCTACCATTATCTAACCATCTTCTTTTCTTATAGAATGCTCTTTCCAAGAGAGAATCTTGAAACAGGGCTGCATAGGCATCTCCCCTTCCAAAAAGTTGAAAAGAAACTTATACATGTACAAATAATTAATTCATCAAAAAATTGTTATTGTTTTTCAAACAGTTGTGAACACCCTATGAATAGGTGCTTTCCTTATGAGGACACATTCGAGCAAAGTGAGAGCTGTGCCTGAATAAGAAAAGTTACAACAAACTTTTGCTACTTCTGTTGAGATTATCTGTGTTCTCCAACATTTTTGATGCTGTAATGAATCAATGAGTTTTGCTGGCATTTAGAAAAGGCAGTTAATTTTGAGGGCCCTTGTTTATCAAAATGTTGTGGCCATTTTAAGAATGTTTGTCCTGTAAAATTTCAGACAATCCAAGTTACAAATTAGGATATATGGTTTTGATCAGGAAGTAACTACTCCTCAGATTGAAAGTCTACAGAAAGTGGTTTCGTATTGAAGTTTTCTAGGAGGGAAGCCAGGTGCAGTACAATAGATTTCTGGTCACTGTTCTATGTCTGAAGAATTCCTGGATCTTTGAAGAATCACATGACTAATTATAGCTGCCCAGTGTTTTGTATTGAGAAATTACATGATTGTTTTGAAGAATACCATGGCAGGGATTGTGCTGTTACTTAGAAATGACCGAAATCCTTAGAAAGGCTGGACTGATTGAATAATTATATTCAGAAATGTTTTGGCTGCAGCAAGTTATTTTGTGTTTTGCCTGCAGGGTTTTGCTTGTTTATATATTTGTGTCTGTTTTTGCAATTATCTTTACCTTATTGTATAATTGGTTCAGCAGTTTTCTGTATGCCTGCCTGTCTCTGTAAGCAGTTTTAGTCTTTTGTGTGTGTGTGTGGCTAGAGAAAATTTGGGGGCAGCCTTATATTCAGATGTAAGGACTGAGAGCTAGAATGAAATGGTCTAAATATCTTTAGACATTTCTTTTCATATCTATTGTAACAATAATTAGCTAACCATTTTTATTTACTATGATCCTATCAAATTATATATTTATTTTGCCGGTTTAGACTTTTTTTTCTTGTGCCAATCTTGAAATAAAATATTTAAAGTTGTCAGTTATTTCCCTATGTGCCTAAAAAGTATTGTCGATTAAAGTTTCCTTATTTAAGTTTTGTTTTTATTTGTGTATTTGTATATTTAACATTGAAATTATCTGTTTACAACTATGTCTTAGCAAATGGAATATAAGCGCCTCAAAGTTAGAGCCTATAATTTATTAGTCATATTTCTCTCAAGCTTAATAGGTACCCAGTAAATATTTATTGAATAATTAGTCCTGCCTTTTCACAATTTTATCTAGTATATAGTACAAAGTCTACAAGATAGTAAGCAATTAGTTTTTAAATGAAGGATCTAAAATTAGTTCTAGTACAATTTGTCCATATAAATGTTGTTGCTGATATATTAACGTGTGCTGAAGACAATTTTCTGCATTATCTTCCTTCACGCCCTCTTCTGACTACAGTCAACCACGTGTTGTACTTTCTAGAATCTTTATCCTGAAGTCCTAGTGTTCACACTAGTTTTGATATCAGTTCCTCATCCTGTTAGCTTATAGACTTCTTGAATGATCTCCTTTCCTTTTTGGCCTTGGCCACTGACTCAGTTTATGGTTCCATTCACTTCTCTGGCTTTGCTGCCTTAGGTGTTTTCCTATCAAACCCTAAATATAAACCTTGAATCTATGAGACTCCACTGTATGTATGCTTACTGTATTTCTACAGATTGAGCACTAAGGAATAACAAAGGTGAGTTGGGTGACTAGCAGATGACACAAAATCCAAAAAATTTTTCCATGTAATGACAGGATGTTGGCAAATAGCCAGAATTTTTTACTGAGCATAGACTGTCAAAAATAATCAAAACATTTCAACTAGTTTTTAGAGTCCTAAAAGCAGAAATTTGAATTTGTCTTTAAGATAAACTAACCTTCCTATATCAAAATAACTAAACCAACCACACAGCCCTTTATTTATAAAAATGTGATGCAATAATATTCTTTTGGAATAGAAAGAGTATGGGGCCGTAGCTTCAAGGAGATAAAGTGTTCTATATAATTACCTAAAGAGATTATTTTCATTAACAGCAAGCTTGCACCTCTGGAAAGCATGTCTCTCTTAGGAAAATGTTCCTCACAGACTGTCCAGTCGCTAAGAATTATTTTTGTTTTTAGGAAGTGTATAGGTGCGATTGTTTCTTTGCCTCGTATTGCAGTAAAACTCCTTAAAAATGGTATTTATGCTTACTGCATCTAATTCATCTCCTCTCATTTTCTCTTAAAATATTTCCACTACTTCACTGAAACTGCTCTCGAGGTCAACAAAGTCCTCTCTATGCAGCTAAAACCAATGGTAACTTGTCATTACTCAAATTAGTTGATCTCTTAGCACCATTGATGCAGTTTATCAATCTTTGCTCCTTGATAAACTTTCTTCTCTTGACCTCAGGACACCAATCCTCTCTTCTGGTTTTATTCCTATATCCCCGGTCTTTCCTCAGTCTCCCTCTTAGGTTTCCATTTCTTTCAAACCTTTAATGTTCAAAGTCTCCAGAGTTCTCTTGGGTCCTTTTTTTTTAAAGAAAAAAAAATCTACTTTTTGTCCCTATTATTCTTTGATAGTCTTGTTCACTCTCATAAGATTAAATAACTATATGTATAGCTGTAGACAGTTCTTCCAAGCTCCAGATTAATTTATCCAACTTCCTAGGCCTTCTACCCTGGCATCTAATAGAAAATTCACAATTATTATGTCTAAAACTAAACTCCCAGATAATGACAATCATGCTTCCCAATTGCTTAGACAAAAAAAAACCTTGTGTGATCATAGAGCTCTCGTTCTCTCATAATTAACATCTAATTGATCTCAATGTTGGAAATATTCATTCACTGCTCCTACTCTGGCTTTGGACTTTGTTATTTCTTGTTTAGATTACTACAGGAGTTTCCTAGCTCCCCTCGGGGCCTCTACCCTTATTCTCCTAGAGCCTCCTCTCAACAGAAGAAGTCATTTATGAAGAAAATGTATTTCAGATTATGTTCCTCCCCTTCTTAAAATCTGGTTTCCTATTTCACTCAGAATAAAATTCAAAGTCCTTAAAATAGTTGATAAGCCCAACACAATGTGACTCCCATTATATCTTTAAATTCATTTCCTTATACTCTCCCTCATGCTCATTGTTACAGTTGAATTCAAGTGCTCGCATATTTCAGACATGTCAGGCAAACTCTTACCTTAGGGTCTTTGCATTTTCTGTTCTTATTTCTTGAAATGCTCTGTCTCCAGACGCTACTCTGTTAAGAAACTTACCTCTTTCAAATCCTTCCTCAAAAGTCATTTTCACATATGAAACCTATTCTGACTATTCTCTTAAAAATTATATCCTTTTCAATCACTCCTTATATTCCTTACTCTACTTCAATCCCCTCACTTTGTCCCCCACACCACTTAACATCTAACAAGCCCACCAATTTATAGATGCTACCTTCTTGGCAGCATCAGTATGTGATTTGGACTGTGGGTGATTATCCTTATTAATTTTCTTTACTATGATATTCCAAGAATTAGCAAAAATTTTCACAAAGAATGAGCACTTCATAAATATTTTTAAATGTTTCATAAATATTTTAGTAGGGATGATATCTTCAAACACATTTTCACAAAAGCCATAGTCCTAGCAGGCAAACCCAACCTTCTATTTGAATGGAAGAAGACATTAAAGAGAATGAAACCCTACTGGTCTTTGATGTCCCGAGTATGATGTTATTCAAGAATGAATCAGCCAGACCTTTGGGAAGGACTGGCTTTCCTCATTCATTGCATTATTTTTTTTTCATATCCATGAAGTTTAATAATTAAAAATATATTCAAACTTGTAGATAAAAAATAATATTTACTGCAATATAAGTGGCTACTGGATTATGAAACTAGTCATTGTTCCTTACCTAAATTTTCTTATTTAAAAATTTATTTTTAATTGATAGGTAAAACATGTATATTTTTAGGGACATAAGATATTTTGATATATCATCATATTGATTGATGGAAGTAAAGTGACAGCTCAAGGTAGTGGACAAAAGAGTTACTTCTGGAAGTAGCAGACATTGACATTGTATGAAAAGGGATATCTTTAGAGGACTTAGATGAGAACTAGATTCTGAGTGGAAGAGTCATGCTGGAAATAATTCCCATTTTCAGGTGGACAAGTCACTTCCACTAGCAGCTACATGAGTTTGAATGACGGTTATAAATTGAGAACAAGCAAAAAACTGACCTTGATCAGATGAAGACAAGTTAGAAACCAGACATGCAGGCACCTATTAATGGAGCCCTGTAAAGAGCTTGGATTTTTGGAATAGGACAGCAGTACTTCTAGTAAATAATTGTAAATTTATCTGTAGTGTCATCAAAATTTGAAAATATTTTAGATTGTGGATAGGTTTTGTTAACTATCTTGCTAACGAAAAGATTAAAAGTTTTTTCTTTTACTACAGATAAAATGGAGAAAAGAATATATGCCTACATTTGAACCAAAATAATACAGAGGAGAGCAATTGCAGCTTGAGAAAACCTAGATTGAAGATGGTAGAGATGATATGCTGCAGAGGAGGACACACAGGACAGAGGACAGCCGGCTAAGAATGAAGTGTGAGCCAGGACAAGTTTGTGGAACATGTTAACACTTCCTGGGGATCTCTATCATCACTATTACAGTCTTATTAGAGAAGACTGTAATAATTTACTAAATACTTGAGTAATGATAAGGAGCTTCAGGCTTTTATAATTGGGCATTAAAAAGGAATGTGGCTGATGAGGTGATAACCTTGAGGAATTTTGTATTATATTTAAAAATAAAAAAGTTCTTGAGAACATTTTTAAGGATAAAAGAAAGGATAAATTAGAAGGACACATTGATGTCATGAAAGGAAACTTATTTGTGCAATAGGTTGAGGACAAAAAGACAACCCAATAAACAGAGACAAATGTACTTTTAAAACTTCTCAGTGGAAAACTAGTTATTAAAAATACAGAGTTTAGAATGTTCACAGATGAGCTATAAGGTCAATTAAAGCCTGGAAATCTCTACTCTCTGGAAGAAGGAGGTAATGTTAACAGAAGAGAGACAAGGTGATTCACAGAAAATTAAGAGAACTGTTAACATTTTAAAGAAATAAATTAGAATTATAAAACAAAAGAAAGATTGTCAGTATGAGGTTTCAAAACAAACCTCTCAGGACACGTTAGTGAGAGTTCATTACTTTAATACATTAAAATAAGTATTTTCTGGTGTGTGTATGTGTATGTGTGTTTGTGTATTTGTAGCTGTTTAGTAACAGAAGACTGGTCTTAAAACTTTACTAATAGGCTATATAATTTATGTTCATGCAATTCGCATATCTCAGCCCTTATCACAGGGACTACATTGAATTATTTTATCTCAATTTTATAGTATGCATAGCAAATGTTTATAAAAGAGGAAATATGTATAACATTTGGCAAGATGTAATTATCTCGTAGATTTTTATAACTTAGTCCTTTGGTTACAAAATTCCATAAATAGACCACAAGCATATTAATGTTAATATCACTACATTTTTAAAGATAGAAGAAATAAAAATAAATATACTGTAAGTAATCCTCAGGATTCTGCATAATCCCTGGGTGTGGGGGAGGTTAGAGTGACTTGAGACATTGAAGATAACATTTCTGGGCTGATGTGAGCAATCCTATCTTTTTAATTGAATTTTCTGGCATCATATTTGGTTTCAGTGTGTTTTAAAGAATGACAGCCATAGTACAGAAAAAGAACAATGCAAACTCATAAGAAATCTGAACATACTAAACTTCTAGTAGAAAAATTAATGCTATGTAATATTATTCTTTAACTTAATTAAAATATGCATGACAATTTTATACTTCATTTTACTAAAATAAACAACTATTTTATGGATATGATTGATTTCTTTTTAAATTATTTTAATTTTTAGTGCTAATTGACATATAATTATACATATGTATTACAATGTGATATTTCAATGCATATATACATTATGTAATAATTGAATTGGTGTAAGTATCATATCTATCATCTCAAATATTTGTCATTTCTTTGTGGTGGGAACACACAAAATCCTCTCTTCTAGTTATTTTGAGATGTACATAGCATATATATATATGTAGCATACTCTTGTTGACTATAATCACTCTAATGTGCGATAAGACAACATAATTTATTCTTCCTTTGTACTTGTAACTTTGTACATATTGGGCATGCTCTCTTCACCCCCTCCACTCCTCTTCCCCATTCCCTGGAAAGGTAACAGCTGTTTTATTCATGACTTCAATATTCTTAGATTTCCTATATGGGGGAGAACATGCTGTATTTGTCTTTCTATGTCTGGTTTATTTCACTTAACATAATATCCTCCAAGTTCATCCGTATTGTCACAAATGGCAGAATTTCATTCTTTTCAATGTTAAATAGCATTCTACTGTGTATATATACCACGTTTTCTTCATCCATTAATCCATCGTTGGACACTTATGTAGGTTCTTTTAATATCTTGGCTGTTGTTAATAGTACTACAATGATCCTGGGAGTACAGATATCTCTTCTACATACTGATTTCATTTCCTTCAGTTATATACCCCGCAGTGGGATTGTTGGATCAGATGGTAGATCTTGTTTCAATTTTTTGAGGAATGTACTAATTTACATTCCAACCACCTGTGGACAAGGGAACTCTTTGCTCCACATCCTTTCCAACATTTATTTATTATTTGTCTTTTTTGTAATAGCCATTCTAACTGGAATGAAGTGATATTTTATTATTGTTTTTATTTGCATTTTCCTAATAATTAGTTATGCTGAGCGTTTCTTCTGTGTGTCTGTTGTCCATTTGTATGTGTTCCTTTAGAAATGTTTATTATTTTGCCCTTTTTTAATCAGATTGTTATTATTATTTGCTATTGAGTTGTTTGAGTTTCTTATACATTCTGGATGTTAACCCTTTGTCAGATATGTAGTTTGCAAATATTTTATCTCATTTTATAATTTGCATCCTTACTCTGTTGATTGTTTCTTTTGATGTCCAGTAGCTTTATAGATTGATACAGTCACAGTTACCTACTTTTGTTTTTGTTGTCTGTGCTTTTAAAGTCGTGTCCAAAAAATTCCTGTCCAATCCCTGTCCAATGTAAAATTATTTCTTCTATTTTCTTTAATAATTAAATGTATTTATTAAGACACTAAACATAAATTAACTATAAGTAGACATTAACTATAAATAGTTTATTTAATAGTTTAATGTCTTACATTTAACTCTTGAATCCATTTTGAGCTGATTTTTGTATATGGTGAATGATATGGGTCCATTGTCATTCTTCTGCCTGCGGATATTGAATTTTCTCAAAACAATTTATTAAAGAGACTGTGCTTTCTCCAAAGTGTGTTTTTGACAGCTTTATCAAAAATTAGTTGCTGTAGAAGTGTAGAATTATTTATTGGCCCTCTATTTTTTTTCTACTAGTCTACATGTCTTTTATGTGAATACATAAATATATTGTCAATATATATATTTTGGTTAATATAACTGCATTATATGTTGAAGTCAAGTAGTATTATAGCTTCAATTTTAAATGTTGTTCTCATGATTGCTTTAGCTATTTTGGATCTTTTGTAGTTCCATATAAATCTTAGATTTTTTTTTTCATGTGGAATGTCATTGGAATTTCATGGGTATTACATTGAAGATATAGATGACTTTGGGTAGTATACATATTTTAACAATATTATTTCTTCCAATTAATGAACACAGGGTATCTTTCCATTTACTTGTGTCTTCTTTGACTTTTTTTCACCAATGTTTTATAGTTTTTAGTTTAGTAATCTTTCACCTGCTTTGATAAACTAATTGCTAGGTAACTTAGATTATTGTAGCTTTTATAATTGGGATTGTTTTCTTGATTTCTTTCTCAGTTCACTATTAGCATATAAAATGCTACTGATTTTAGTATGTTAATTTTGTATCCTGTGACTTCTAAATTTGTTTATTAGTTCTAAAAGTTTCTGTGTGGTGTCTTTAGGATTGTCTATATGTAAGATCATGCTATCTGCAAACAGGGTATCATGCTATCTGCAAACAGGGAAAAATCTGACTTTCTCATTTCCAATTTGGATGCCTTTTATTTATTTCTCATGTTTACTTGTTCTGGCTAGAACTTCCAATACTATGCTGAATAAAAGTGGCCAAAGTGGGGATCCTTGTCTTATTTCGGATCTTAGAGGAAAAGCTTCCAACTTATCCCTGTTTAGTGTATGTTAGTTGGACATTTATCATATATGGCCTTTATTGTGTTGAGGTATAAACCTTCGATACTTAATTTGCTGAAAGTTTTTTTCATGAAGGAATACTGAATTTTGTCAGATGATTTTTCTGTGCCTATTGAAAAGGTCTCTGGTTTTTGTCCTCCTTTTTGTTATTATGGTATATCACTTTTATTGTTTTGCATATATTATTAAACCATCTTTGCATCTCTAAGATTAATTTCCCTTCACTTTTTAAATAATCTTTCTAAAGTTCTGTTGAATTCAGTTTGCAAGTGTTTTGTTGTGGATTTTTGCATCTATATTCATTAAGAATATTGACTTGTAGATTTATTTGTTGTGTCCTTGCTGGTTTTGGTCTTAGGGTAATGTTGGCTTTATCAAATAAATTCGGGGACATATTATCTTCTTCAATTTTCTGGAATATTTTGAGAAGAATTTATCTTAGTTATTTAAATTATTGAAGAAGTTAGCAGTAAAGCTATCAGATCCTGGCCTTTTCTTTATGGGGGAGTTTTTATTGCTGATTCAATTACCTAAAATGTTTTTGGTCTGTTCAGATTTTCTGTTTCTTCATAAGTTAATGTTGGAAGGCTACATGTGTACAGGAATTTACTCATTTCTTCTAGATTATTCAATTTGTTGACATATATTGGCTCATAAAAGTCTCTCAGAATGCTTTATATTTCTATGGTATTGGTTGCAATGCCTCTTTTATAAGCTCTGATTTTATTTGACTAATCTTTCTTTTTTCCTTAATCTTGATAAAATTTTGTCAGTTTACCTTTTCAAAAAACCAACTCTTCCTTTTGTTGATGTTTTGTATTTTGGTAGTCCCTATTTCATTTATTTCTGATCTATTTTTCTCTTTTCTACTAAATTTGGCTTTAACTTGTTCTTGTTTTCCTAGTTCCTTGAGATACACAATTAGGTTGTTTATTTGAAATCTTTCTACTTTCTAATGTAGGTATTTATTGCTATAAACCTTCCCCTTAGAACTGCTTTTGCTGTATTTCATAGGTTTGGTAGGTTTTTATTTTCATTTTTGTCTGTCTCAAGAAATTTTAATTTTTTCTTTTAATTCTTTATTTTCCTGTTGGTTATTCAGAAGCCTATGTATTCATGAAATTTCCAAGGTTCCTCCTATTATTGATTTCTAATTTTAAATTGTTGTGGCCAGAAAAGATATTTGATATAATTTCTATCTTCTTCAATTTGTTAAGACTTGTTTCGTGCTCTAATATATAACCTAGTCTGGACAATTTTGCATGTGCAATTGAGAAAAAATGTATAATCTGCAGATTTTGAATAGAATATTCTTCAAATCTCTATTAGGTTCATATGGCCTACAGTACAGTTTAACTTTGCTGTTTTTTGTTTATTTTCTTACTGGATGGTCTGTCTATTGCTGAAAGTGGGATATTAATATCCCTTACTATTATACTGTTATCTATCTCTCCTTTTAGATCTAATACTATTTGCTTTACATATTTGAATCCTCAAGTTTAGTGTGCATATAAATTTACAATTGTACCTTCTTGCTGAATGGATCTGTTTATTACCCAATTATGTCTCTTTTTAGAGTTTTTGATTTGAAATCTATTTTATCTGATACAGCTACTGCTGCTCAATTTTGATTTCTGTTTGCACGAAGTATCTTTGTCTATCCCTTCACTTTCAGTCTATGTATGTCTTTAAAAATGAAATGAATCTCTTGTAGACAGCATGTAGTTACGTTTGTTTTAAAAATCCATTTAGCAACTCCATATATATATATATATATATATATATATATTTTTTTTTTTTTTTTTTTTTTTTTTTGGAAACAGAGTCTCGCCCTGTTGCCCAGACTGGAGTGCAGTGGTGCGACCTTGGCTCACTGCAACCTCTGCCTCCCGGGTTCAAGCAATTCTCCTGTCCCAGCCTCCCGAGTAGCTGGGATCATAGGCACACACCACCATGCCTGGCTAATTTTTGTCTTTTTAGTAGAGATGAGGTTTCACCATGTCAGCCAGGTTGACCTCAAACTCCTGACCTCAAGTGATCCGCCCACCTCAGCTGCCACTCTGTATTTTTAAATAGATAAATTAATTCATTTACATTCAATGTTATTATTGATACATAAGCATTTCTCCGTTTTCTTAATTTTTGCCTGGATGTTTTGTAGATCTGTTATTTTTTTCTTTGTCTCTTGTATTTTACCATTGTGATATTTTATATTGTGCTAAACTTTGATTCCTTTCTCTTTCTTATTCATAGATCTGCTGCAATTTCTTTCTTTGTGGTTACAATGGGGCTCATATTAAGAATCTTGTAGTTACAAAATAGAATATTTTAAGCCAACAACAACTTAACTTTGGTCACATAAAAATATTCTAAATTTTTACTATTTTATCCACAACTCTTTTTTGCCTTAATTTATGTCCTTGTATGTTATATTTTTCTTAACAACTTATTATAGCGATAGTTATTGTTTATTATTTTGACTTTTAGTCTTCATAATATAAATTTGAAAGATTTACATATCTACATTATAGTATTGTCACATTCAGAATTTTATTATGAATTTACCTCTACTAGTGTGTTTTACACTTTCACCTGTTATGATCATAATTATCATTTTTTGCTAAATATGTTGATAATCTAATGATAATTATTTTATATGCAACTTTATATTTTCCTTTTGCTCTTTTTACAATTCTCTCTTTGTCTTTGCATTTTGACAGTTTTATTATAATGTGCCCCTGAGAGGACCTTTTTGGCTTTAATCTATTTGGAGAATTTTGGATTTCCTAGATCTAAATTTTCATAAAGCTGTCAAAACTGGGGACAATTTTAGCTACTATTTCGTT
Organism: Chlorocebus sabaeus; assembly: GCF_047675955.1. Classification (NCBI taxonomy): domain Eukaryota; kingdom Metazoa; phylum Chordata; class Mammalia; order Primates; family Cercopithecidae; genus Chlorocebus; species Chlorocebus sabaeus. The sequence goes on from NC_132916.1 coordinate 83,217,079, forward strand.
AAACAGGTTTTATCTGTTTCTTCTCCGTCTTGAAATCTTATGATGTGAGTATTTGTTCACTTAATAATGTCCCATAAGTCCTGTAGTCTTTCTTCACTCTTTTTATTCTTATTTCTTTTTCCTCTTCTGACTGGTTATTTGGAAGGACCTGTCTTCAAGTTCAGAAATTCTTCTGCTTGATGTAGTCTGTTGTTGAAACTCCCAATCATATTTTTTATTAGTTTTTATTTTAATTATTCTGCTCCAAGATTTCTGTTTGGTTCTTTCTTATAATCTATTTTTTGTCATCGTTTAATTTCTCATAATGAATTTTTTTCTTGATATTATTGCAGATTTTTCATCTGTATTCTCTTATATCTCACCTAGTTTCCTAAAGATCATTATGTTGAATTCCTTTTTAGACATTTAGAAAATGTCCTTTTCCTCGATATCTGTTATTAGAAAATTATTATGTTCTTTTGGGGGTATCATGTTTCCTTGCCTTTTCTTGGTGTCTTGTGTACTGTTGATCTCTGTGCATCTAGTGGAACAATGGCCTATTTCAATTTTATGGAGTAACTTTCACATGAATAAACTTTTTCCTTTAAATGGGTTCTAGGGTGTTGGTTTGGTACAGTGCGTTGGCTTTGGTTATGGGTAGACAGAATAGTGTAGTCTCCATGTAGTTTATTCAGTTGTAGTCCATGTCAGTGATGTCTGTAAGTGCCTAAGTGGCCTAGGCTGCAGGCGTTTGTGGCAGTGGTAGTGTGGCTTTGCTGAGAGCAGGGCATTGGGCTGGTTCTCAGGTCAGAGGCACACATGCACAGCAGGTTAGCTGGCACAGAAGTGGGCTTGTTACAGGTGGACTTTTCAAGAGTAGAGCCATTTAGGTTTTCAGGGTTTTCAGGCCAAGGGCATGCATGCAATAATTCAGCTGGCTCAGGGCTGGCTTCCTCACTATGCAATACCACCTGTTCCTTGGGGTTGGGGGGGTGCAGGGTGCTGCATGGACCTGAGTGCCAGAGTTATGGCCATTCCACTGGGCCTAGTCTCTGCTCAGCCAGAATCATAGTGCTACAGCCACCCATGAGAGTGTAATGGAATGAGAGTGGAGCCTCAGAAACGGAGAAATCCAATGGCTACTTGCTCTCAAAGCAAGGCACACTCCAGCAATTGCTCTTGTTTCAAGATGGCACCATGCTGTAGCAGGTTGGGTCATGGGGTTGGGTGGTACACAAAATGGGCTCCTACTCTAGAACAATATACTTATATGATTTCCAGGAAGCTCCCTAAATTTGGGTCAGGTCATGTGATGGCTGTAGAATACTCCTGAAATGAGAACTACAGGTGTCCATGGTGATAAGGGAGCCTGCTGGTCATCTCCAGCTTACTTTTTCCCTGCAAAGAGAAGTCCCTCCTGGCTTGAAGTCAGTTCTGGTAGGGAGGATAGGAAAGCAGAGCAGGGTCCTTTGCTCCTCTGTCTATACTGTCATCCTGGGTTTTCAAGTTCCACAGAGATTTCATCACTCCCTTGCTACACTTCAGCACTTTCCTTCAAACACTCCAGTCAAATTATAGTTGTCTATTCATAATTTCAGTTCGTGGCCTTTTTTTTTTTTTTTTTTTTTTTCAGGGAGCGTGAGCACCAGGCACATCTAGTTAGCCATTTGCTCTTACTTCTGAACCTCCTTGTTTTCATAAAAAAAGTAGTGATGAAGCTTTTATGCTTTTACTGACAACTGTTTTAATTGTCACTCAAATAAGATCAGGCAGATTTAGCAGAAGAGACTCAGGTGAAGTCTGTGGAATTTAAACAATTATTTTGAATTCTTATGCCTACTTTCATAGAAAAATACTTTCTTTCACATTTACCAGTGAATAACATTTTCCTAATGTTTACAATAATGGATTTTAATATGTAAATATATAAATCCCTTGGAGATCACATTTGTAAAGTAATTAAGAAAGATAATGAATAAATATAAAATGAATAGTCAATAAATGTTAACACACTATTTTTATAGTCATTATTGAGATTTCTTAAACTTAGAAACGATATACTGTATATTTTTAAGTTCATATGAATTTATTTTCTGTTTGTGTTTACTGCTTTATGAATGACTACTTCTAATTTTCACTTTCACTGAATCAATTTCATTTAAATATCAATAAAGGCTGCATTGTAATATTTTAACATTTATATGAATAAATACATTTTACAATCAGATGCTCTCATTTAAAGGACCACAAAACATTTCCCCAGTGTGCTTTCTGCATTGTGTTTATGAAATTCATGTCACTCAAAAATACCTTTTGAAAGCCTGTTAGACATGGTTCTGAGAAACAAATGAGATGGAGGTAGAAAACAATAAAATATGCATTATTTATTTTATGTTTTTTTTTTAATATTTGCAAATATGTACTGATGAAGCAATCTCTGATTTCATTTGCAAAAAGTAAACAAAAATTGTATCAAACACAGATGCTGTACTTCCATCATAAGTAGATTAATAGAAAAATTTTATCCTTTTTTCAATTGGAAAAGATAAACAGATGTTTCAAGAAGCAATCAGAAATACTTTTGATCTCTTAGAATACAAAAAAATTTAGGATAATAAGATTTTTTCTACCTTTTCTTCCATTGAAGGAAGTAAGATAATACTTTATATATACTGTATATATTAGAATACCTCTGTATATACTTTAAGCCAATTTTATTTTTGTTTTTCAATGCTCCATATAAGAAAGAGGTTTCTCTCTTTATTGTAATAATATTACTTTTCTTTGGAGAGTCCAGGTTGTGTGAAGAAGCTAATTATACTTTGATGGGTATGAAAAAAAATCAATGAAAACTAAAAATTAGGATCTAGAATCTGTAGGGAAAAGTTATTCAAAGCAAGGGAAGTAGAATCTGCTTAAAGCTAGTTAATAAGTCATAATATATTCCAGCTTTTGGAAGAAATAAAAATTCCCACTAAATTGAGAACAGAATTAATTAGAAGCATCCTTGAATCATTGATACCAGTTGAGCTGTTTTAATATGATCCATCTTAGCAGTCTCCTCATAGTCTTTATGGCTTCTTTCTTGGTTCTCCCAAGCTAAGATTCCAACATTGCAATTCTGATTCAGGCTCTCTCTAAGTTTGGTTTTCAGCATGCTTGAAGAATCAGAAAACCCTTTTATCAGAATACTTTTGACTACAAGAAATACAATACTAGTCAAAAGTAGCTTAGACAATGAGAATGTTTAATTAACTCATATTACAATAAACTAAAAAGTGAACAGTTCCGGAGTGGAGCAGCGGCCCAATTTTGACATAAATTTTGAAAATTCTGAGATACTTTCCCGCTTCTCTTGTGTCTTTTGTTGGGGGTGGACAATGTTTTTCCTCCAAGCAGAAGATGGCTGCTATAGTTTAAAATGTCATGTCCAGGGACTGTGACTTCCAAAATGGTGATCATGTTGCTCTGGGAAGGCTCTCCCCAGTGGAAAATCTGTAACCGGTGAAAATTATTATTGAAATATGCACGAGGTCAGGAGATCGAGACCATCCTGGCTAACACGGTGAAACCCCGTCTCTACTAAAAAAAAAAAAAAAACAAAAAACTAGCCGGGCGTGGTGGCGGCACCTGTAGTCCCAGCTACTCGGGAAGCTGAGGCAGGAGAATGGCGTAAACCTGGGAGGCGGAGCTTGCAGTGAGCTGAGATCCGGCCACTGCACTCCAGCCTGGGCGACAGAGCCGGACTCCGTCTCAAAAAAAAAAAAAAAAAAAAAAAAAAAGAAATATGCAGTACAAACAGTTTGAAGTCTCCAGAAATTGTCATAAGGGCATACAATATATGGATAAAACTTTAATTTAAAAATCTACTAAATCTCAGTAAGAAAAATGAGAATCTGTGACATTTGACCCATGACTCAATTACATATACAGCAGTTGGAAAATACTAGGCCACAAGTGCCCTCACCCCAACTTATTCATAAGGCTAAGGTTGCACACTAGACGAGGCATGCCAAGAAGTCAAGGGAATTTCATCCCCACAAGTATCTCACTCATATGATAAGGGTGTCACTCTGCGTGTGCTGCTGTCCCTGCCCCCAGCTCCAAAGCAGTAGCACAGAGTTTCTGTTCAGAGAAAGATGCAGGTTCAGAGAAAGATGCAGGAACGTAGAGCTCTGTAGCTCTCCCTGAGGGAATGACTTTAATTGGGACAGATTGTGAGGAGGTTGAATCCTAAGGGTACAGTTAAAAAGAGTGAAGATTTTAATGGTGAACCATTAAGAGGATGCTGTTTGTTTCATGGTAGCAACAATTGAAACAGGAAACCAGCTAAAAAGTTTAACATGGAGAACCAGGGAGAGACAGCTAAGAAGTGTCCTCCTGGTGTTTAAAAACCAGAAAGACTACCACTGTAAGGGAGCTTGAATTTAATTATATCAGAGTATAGAGCAATTTATGTTAAAGCATCTGTCAAAAGACATGGAATAGTAAGCTAGCAATTAGTAGAGGCTAACAACTGAATGTGATACTAATAGAGAAATACCAGCTTGAATCGCAATATGTAAATAAGAGAGAGTCAAGAGAGATCATCTAAAATCACTAGCATTCCAGGAAACAAGCAAGGTCGGGGTGACTGTGCACATAACCAAGACTGCAAACTGTAAGAGTGACATCAGACGCTGTGCACTGCAGAGAAAACAGACTTCACTGAAATATTTCAGCCAAGTTACTACATAAATGAAAAGCAAACAACAATATCAAATTTTGTGTGAATATCCAGAGTTACACCCATATATTATTTTAATTAACTAGTCTGAGAGAGAAAGACAGAGAGAGACAGAGGCAGCAAAAGAGAGAGAGAGAGAGAGAGACATGAAAAATAACAGGAAAGTGTCACTCATACATGTAAAAAAAATGAAAAAATGAGGCGTTTGAAACTGTCTCTGAGTATATCCAGGTGCCAAACTTAGCAGACAATTATGTCAAGAACCGATTATTGACATGTCTAAGGATCGAAAAGAAAGTATGATGACAATGTATCATTAAATAGAGTTTATTAATAAAGATAGAAATTGTTTTAAAATCTAATGGAAAGCTGGAATTGAAAAGCATAATAGAAATAAAAACTTAACTAGAGAGGCTCAGGAGTAGTTTGGCTGGCAGAAAACAGAATCAGTAAATTGGAAGACAGATAAATATTATGCAATATGAAGAAGAGAGAGAAAAAAGAATGGAGAAAAATGAACATTGTTTTAAAGAAATGTGGTATATATGATGAGTATTAGGCAGCACATAACAGGAATACAAGAAAGAGAGGAGAGAAACAAAGCAGAAAAAGTTTTGGGAGAAATAATAGCTGAAAACTTCTCAACTATGATAAAACACATTAATTTACATATCTACAAAAATCAATAAACTTGAACTAGGATAGACATTGAGATATCCACACTCAGATTCCTCAAGAATCAGAATGTTAGAGAAAAAAAAAATAGCAGCAAAAGTTTTGGGAGAAATAATAGTTGAAAACTTCTCAAATATGATGAAACACATTAATTTACATATCTATGAAAATCAATAAATTTGAACTAGGATAGACATTGAGATATCCACACTCAGATTCCTTAAGAGTCAGAATGTTGAAAGACATAACTTCATTTGGAAAACTGGGGCTATAGGAAACAACATGGTAATCACCAGGCCACAGCACATATCCAGTTATGCTGGAAAGAAATGAGAAGAAATATTCTCCTAAGAATGAACTTAGTTTCTAGACCAGCCAATCTTGCAAGTCCTAGGTTTGATTTTTGAGAGTATCTGCCATGTCTGTTATGCTCTGTGACCACACTGGAGATGGACATTCAGCAGAATGCTTCTGCTGGGGTCAATTTACAGGCCCATTTCCTTTTATCATCTATTTGAGGAATCAGATACTTAATTACATTAATATTGTCCAAGCCTGAAGTTTTTCTCACACAATATCTTCTTTAGAAAGTAATATGGTTTTAATTAATTCCCACATTTTAAACTTCATAGGCCATTAATGAAAGTAAAAAAGCCTGTTGGGCTTTTAAATATAGAAGACTGTAGAAATATTTAGTTCCCAGAAAGCAGCTTTGGCCTGAATACTTTGCTGATCTGGAGGCCCTCATTTAAATGCTGTCAATCTTAGCCTCTGCCTTAGAGGAGTTGGGGAAAAAAATATACCGACATGGGAAAGAACAACTAATATACTACTTTCCTTATGGGTTCATTCCAATTGCATCTTGTCAACAAGAGCGATTGTTCCCTTTATCTGACAGAGAAAGCCAAACAGGAGGTTCTCAACAGACACCTGCAGGCATCAGCACACTTTTAAACTATAGGTCATGTAATAAATATTTTAGGATTTGCTGGCCATGAAATGTTTCTGTCCCATATTCTTTGTTGTTTCATTTTACACTTTAAAAACATAAAATACATTATTAACTGTGGGCAGTATGCAAGAAGGCCTAGGGTGAAATCTGACATATGGGTTGTAGTTGGCCACATAGTGGCTAGTGGATGAGGTTTCTACCATATCTGATCCTACTTCCTGCTATGTGTCCTAACTCCCAGCCTTTGCTAACAATAATTTCAGTTTAGGATAAAGAGTTCTTCCCTTTCAAACCAAAGTATTGTACCTATACCCACCCAGATTACAAACAGACAGAAGAGGACTATCTTGCTAAAAATGTAATGTCTTTCCTCTCTAAATTAATTACTTTCTCATGCAATATTATTGAAGCTGGTGAGAGGTGTCCATCATACCCCAATGTCTTGAATGTATCCTATGCAATCACCTAATTCTGGAGCATTGGAATTCTGAAGATCCGATTCTCCAAAAGCTACAGACATGTGTTTAATTTTTTTTCTACTGCCTGAAAAGGATTGCCAATATTCAGCCCAGACTACAGAGTTACATTCTGCATTCTATCTGATTCCAGATAATTCATGTCTACTTTTTAGAATGTTATATATAGCATCCTATTTCTGAATGTCTGAATCAGTTAGGGTCATTCTGTTTTCAAGGGATAGAAAGCCCATTTCTAGGCAAATTATAGATATATGATTAGACACATAGATAAATCATAGATAGATAGTAGATCCTATAGACTCATGAACCTGGATCATTACTTGACTGAGTTTATACATAACCTTTTGTTGAATTCAAATGATATCATTAAGAATTGGTTTCTTTAATTCTCATCTGATATCTCAGTGTTGCCTCCATTTCAAGCCCTTCACTATAAGACGGCTGTAGCAACATCAAACCTTAAAGATTATTAAATAACACACAATTTGACAGAGCTAATGTTTTTTATAACGTTTGCAAAAGTTTCATTATATTTCACTATTTGTGACAGGGTCTTGTTTCTGTTAAGCCAATTGGCTAGGCTATAGAAATATGTATTCTCATTTATTTGGCCTCAGTTACATGTCCAGGAAAGAGAATAAAATATTGCTCATTCTACCCATGAACTGAGGGTGGAGGGAGGTTTTATATCTAAATGGTATATTGTTATGAGAATATTAAGAATAACAACAAGCCAGGTACTATAAAAGCTCTTCATAAGCATTAACATATTCAATTCTCACAGTAAACTTAAGATATAGGTACTATTACCATTATTATTTTACAGCTGAGAAAATTGGAGACAAAAGAGGTTAAGCAAATTGTCTAAGGTAGTACACCCAGTTAACAGTGGTGGAGCTATAATGAACCCAAGTCTAGCTGACTCTAAAGTACAGCCTTTTATCCAGAGTACATGTAATTCAGAAATACATAAATCACAATACACTTAAAATGCCTTTTAAACAGGATTTGATGAAAATCATACAATTATTTGTTGAGAATGCGTTGCTTTATATTCTATAAAATGAAAGGGACATAATTCTATATTAATGTATCAAAAATAGTAGGATAATATGGAAGTTCCAGTTGTAATTTTTTGAGGAATTTCCATTTTGTTTTCCATAGCTGTGGTAACATTTTACATGTCTACAAACAGTTTACAAGAGTTACAATTTCTCTACATCATCATAAACACTTAGCCTTTTTCTGTTTTGTGTTGTTTGTCTGTTTATAATAACCATCCAAACAGATGTGAGATGATATTTCATTGTGGTTTTGATTTGCATTATGCTGATGATTAGTGATGTTGTATATCTTTTCATATACCTGCTGGCTATTTGTATATCTTCTTTGAAGAAATATCTATTCAAATCTTTTGCCCATTTTTAATTAGATAGTTTTATTGCTTTTGAGTTACATAGTTTTATATATTTCAGATACTAATTCTTTATCAAACATATGATTGGCAAATATTTTTCCCATTCTTTAGCTTGCCTTTTTATTCTAATTGTTTTATTTGCTGTGCAGATTTATCCCATTTGTCTATTTTCTCGTTTGTTGCTTGCTCTTTTCATGTCATATCCAAGAAATCATTGCCTAGACCAATGTTGCTGTGGTTTGGATGTTTGTCCCATCAAACCTCATGTTAAAATTTGATCCTTATGGTTGAAGATGGGGTCTAATGGGACATGTTTGGGTCATGGGGGCAGATCTCTCATGAACAGACTAATGCTCTCTCGGGGTGAGTGTTTCCTCACTTTATTAGGTTCCCATGAGAGCCGGTTGTTTAAAAGAGCCCAGCACCTTTTCCCTCTCTCTCTTTCTTCCTCTCTTCCCATGTGATCTCTGCAAAGGCCAGGTCCCCTTTGCTGTCTGCCATGACTGGAAGCAACCTGAGGCTCTCACCAAATGCAGATGTCCACTTTTGAACTTTCCAATCATCAGAATCTTGTGCCAAATAAACCTATTGTCTTTAGAAATTACCCAACCTCAGGTATTCTTTTATGCAACATTAAATGGACTTAAGAGAAATGTCATGAAGCTTTTCCTCTGTGTTTTATTCTAGAAGTTTAACAGTTTCAAGTTTTACACTTTGAGTTGTTTTTGTGTAGGGAATATAAGGTTGTAATTTTATTCTTTTATATATATGTATATGGATATTCTGTTTTCCTAATGCCATTTAGTGAAGAGGTTATCTTTCCCCATTGTTTATTCTTGGAATCTTTTTTGAAGATCAGTTGACATGCCTCTGTGGGTATGTTTCTGGGTTTCTATTCTATTCCATTGTCCATTTTATATGTCTTTTCTGTCTGTTTTATGTCTGTTAATAATTGTCAGTGCAATACAGTTTTAATGATGGTAACTTTGTGATATATTTTGAAACCAGAAATCGTGATGTCTACAGCTTTGTTATTGTTTTAATCAAAACTGCTTTGGTTATTCAATGTTTTCCATAGCTCCATTCAACTTTTAAGATTATTTTCTATTTCTGTGAAAAATGTCATTTGAATTTTGACAAGAACTATATAAAATCTGTAGATTGATTTTTGAAGTATGACTATTTTAACAATATTAAGCATTCTAATCCATGAAAATGGGACGTATTTTCATTTATAATATAGCAGTATCAGTTCTGGGTATATATTTGAAGGGATTAAATCATGATTTTAAAAGATATTTGCACTCCTCTGTTCACTGAAGCATTATTTACAATAGCCACAATAAGGATTCAAGACAAATATCAACTGAGGAAATAATGGATACAAATAATGGATAAAGAAAATGTATAAAAAATACATACATAAATATACATATATATATACAATGAAATAATCAGCTTTCAAAAAGAAGGACATTCTGGCATATGGAACAACATGGATGCAAAGTAAGTTTATTATGCTAAGTGAAATAAGCCAGTCACAGGACAAAACACATACTGCATGATTTCACTTAACATGAGGTGTCAAAAGTAGTCAAACTCATAGAAATGGAGAGTAGAATGGTGGTTGCCAGGGTGGTTGCTGTTCTAGAGATATGAGATTTCAGGATAAATTTGAGGGAACTGCTGTGCAACATTGCGCCTATAGTTAACAATACTTTATTCTGTCCTTAAAAAGTTGTTCAAGGTAAAATTCATGTAAGTGTTCACCACACACAAACACACACAAAAAGGACAAAAAAATAAGAAAGTGAGTAGAGAGGGAAGAGTCAAGGGAATCTTTGTAGGTTACTCTTTATGCCTAATTTTTGAATGCTTTAGAAATGTTTGAGTGTGTCCATATATTCATATATTGCTCTATAATACATGAGTAATTTTTAAATTATAATTATATAAAAATTATATTAAAAATTGACAAATTTTAAAAATAGAATTTGGATGGGTTCCAACATAATGTATATTTACCATATTAGTAAGATTAAGCAGAATGATGTCCATAGCAGTCAGATCTAAATCGTCTTTGTATATATGTGTACATATATATATACACACACACCTATATATATATTATTTTTTCTTTTTTGATCCACATTTTCATCTTCATTGCCGTGTCTTTACTCAAGATTTTTATTACCCTTTATGGATTTCTTCACTTACTCACAATACTGACCTTGATACATTTTCTTAACCTTTTGACAGAGTTTTCCCTCCTTCAATATTATGAAAACAGATCTCTCTCTTGTAAAATAGATTGATCCCTCCCAGGCACCACTATCATACTCTCCGAAATTTAAATATGACTATTTAATCACAAGATATCTATTAGTATAATTATTGATCACCAGAATTACACAGATAAACATTATATTAAGAATCATCCACAGTTCAATGTATCTCTTAATAGATAATGATAAATAACTTTAAAGTAGTTATGTCAACCCAAAACAATATAATGACAGAACCCACACCCGTCAACCTTTTGATGTGAGAGTTTCAAATTAGCAACCTTTGACAAAGCTTTAAAAGTAGTTGAAAATATAAATATAAAAGTTTATTTTAATGGCTTATTTAGGTATGATTTATAGTCAATAAAATACATGCATTTAAAACTTATACTTTGATACGTTTACACAAATACATATCCATGTAATATCTGACTTAATATAAATATCTACATTATCCCCAAAGGCTTTCAATCCCTGTGTAAACTCCACCCTCTCATCTCATACCAGACAACTACCCTGCTTCCAAGAAACTACTGATCTGTTTCTGTTACAATAGATTAATTTGCACTTTAAAAAATATTTATTTATTTTATATGTCAGAGGCAGTGTCTCATTTTGTCATCCAGGCTTCATTGCAATGATGTGATCACAATTCACTATAACATCGAACTCTTAGACTCAAAGCATCCTCCCACCGTAGCCTACCAAATAACTAGGAATATAAGTACACACTACCCTGATGGGATAATTAAAACAAACAAGCAAAAATTTTTAGAGACAGTTTCTTGCTATGTTGCCCAGGCTGGTCTGCAACTATGGACCTCGAGTGATCCTCTCTCCTCAGCCTGCCAAAGCACTGTGTGTTTGAAAATTTTACGTAAATGAGATTTTACATCATATTTTTGTCTAACTGCTTCAATCTGCATAATTATTTTGAAATTCACTGATGTTTCTGAATGTTTGAATAGTTCATTCATTTATATTGCTAAGAAATATCCCAGTATGTGGATATGTCACAATTTGTTTACTCATTAACCTTTAAATGAAAATTTGACTTTTTTTTTTCATTTTTTTGCTATTACAATAAAACTGCTATGAACATTTTTGCACAAGTCTTTGTACAGATATGCTGTCTTATATCTTGGATAAATATCTAAGGGTAGAAGGGGTAGATTATATAATACATGTATAGTTAACATTTTAAAAACTACCAAACTTTTTCCCAAGTGACTGTATCACTAGTAAGTGAGAATATAAGGCTGTTTGGTTTTCTGATCCTGTATTAGTTTGCTGAGGATAATAGCTTCCAACTCCATCCTTGTCCCTGCAAAGGACAAGATCTCTTTATTTATGTGGTTGCATGATATATTCCATGGTGCATATGTACCACATTTTCTTTATTCTGCCTATCATCGATGGGTATTTGGGTTGATTCCATGTCATTGCATAGTGCTGCGATTAACATATGTGTGCATGTATCTTTATAATATAATTATTTATATTCCTTTGAGTATATACCCAGTAATGGGATTGCTGGGTCAAATGGTATTTCTGCCTCTAGGTCTTTGAATAATCATTACACTATCTTCCACAATGGTTTAACTAACTTACATCAACCGTGTGTTAAGTGTTCCTTTTCCTTCACAGCCTTGACAACATCTGTTGTTTTTTGACTTTTTAATAACTGTCATTCTGATTGGTGTGATAGTATCTCATTGCAGTTTTGATTTGCATTTCTCTAATAATCAATGATGTTGAGCTTTTTTCCCTAAGTTTGTTGGCTGCATGTTTGTCTTCTTTTGAGAAATGTATGTTCATGTCCTTTGCCCACTTTTTAATTGGGTCGTTTGTTTTTTTCTTATAAATTTCTTTATGTCCCTTATAGATTCTGGAAATTAGATGTTTGTCACATGGAAGGATTATAAACCTTTCTCCCATAATTTAGGTCGTCTGGTCACTCTGATGATAGTTTCCTTTCCTGTGCAGAAGATCTTCCGACCATTTATCAGTTTTTACTTTCGTTGCAATTGCTTTTGTCATTTTAATCATGACATATTTGCCCGTGCCTATGTCCTGAATGGTAGTGCCTACATTTTTTTTTTCTAGAGTTTTTATAATTTTGGGTTTTACATTTAAGTCTTTAATCCATCTTGAGTCAATTTTTGTATTTGTGTAAGGAAGGGGTCCAGTTTCAACTTTCTGCATATGGCTACCCATTTCTCCCAGCACCATTTATTAAATACAGAATCCTCTCCCTGTTGCTTGTTTTTTTTTTGTCAGATTTGTCGAAGATCCAGTGGTTGTAAGTGTGCGCTCTTATTTCTGAGTCCTCTATTCTGTTCCATTGGTCCAGTACCATCCTTTTTGGTTACTGTAGCCTTGTAGTGTAAAGATAGTCAGTATGATGCCTCCACCTTTATTCTTTTGCTTAGGATTGCCTAGGCTATTCTTGCTCTTTTTTGGTTAGATAGGAACTCTAAATTTTTTTTTTTTCTAATTCTGTGATGAATGTCTGTGGTAGTATAATGGGAATAGCAATCAATCTATAAATTGCTTTGGGCAGTAAGGCCATTTTCATGATGTTAATTCTTCCTATCCACGAGCATGGAAGGTTTTTCCACTTGATTTTGTCCTTACTGATTTCTTTGAGCGGTGGTTTGTTGTTCACTTTGAAGAGATCCTTCACTTCCCTTGTTAGCTGTATTCCTAGGTATTGCATTCTTTTTGTAGGAATTGTGAAAGAGAGTTCATTTATGATTTGGCTATCTGCTTGCCTGTTGTTGGTGTATAGAAATGCAAGTGATTTTTGCATACTGATTTTGTATCCTGAGAGTTTGCTGCAGTTTTTCTGTCAGCTTAAGAAGGTTTGGGGCTGAGAGAGCAGAGTTTTCCAGATATAGTATTATGTCATCTGCAAATGGATACCTTGATTTTCTTTCTTTCTATTTGAATATGCTTTATTTATTTCTCTTTTCTGATTGCCCTGGCTATAACTTTTAATATTCCATCAAATAGGAGTGGTGAGAGAGGGCATCCTTGTCTTGTGCCAGTTTTCAGGTGGAATGTTTTCAGCTTTTGCCCATTCAGTATGATATGGGTTTGTCATATATGGCTCTTATTATTTTGAGGTATCTTTCAAAATACCTTATTATTTTCAGGTATCTATTCAAAACCTAGTTTATTAAGAGTTTTTAACATGAAGGTATGTTGAATTTTATCAAAGGGCTTTTCTGCATCTATTGAGGTAATCATGTGGATTTTGCCTTTAGTTCTGTTTACATGATGAATCACATTTATTGATCTGTGTATGTTGAACCAGTCTTTCTTCCTGAGGATGGAGATGAAAACAACTTGATCTTGGTAGATAAACTTTTTAATGTCCTGCTATATTTGGTTTGCTAGTATTTTGTTGAGGACTTTGCATTGATGTTCATAAAGGATATTGGCATTAAGTTTTCTTTTTTTGTTGTATCTCTGCCAGGTTTTGGTATTGGAATGATGCTGGCCTCATAGAATGAGTTAGGGAAGAATCCCTTCTTTTCAATTTTTTGTAATAGTTTCAGTAGAAATGGTACCAGCTCTTCTTTGCACCTCTGGTAGAATTCAGCTGTAATTCTACCTGGTCCTGGGCATTTATTTGGTAGATAGGCTATATATTACTGCCTCCATTTTAGAACTCATTATTGGTCTATTCAGGGATTTAATTTCTTCCTGATTCAGTTTTGGGAGAGTGTATGTGTCCAGGAATTTATCAATGTCTTCTAGATTTTCTAATTTATATGTGTATAGAGGTATTTATAGTATTCTCTGATGGCTGTTTGTATTTTTGTGGGGTAAGTGGTGATATACCCCTTATCATTTCTGATTGTGTTTATTTGAATCTTCTCTCTTTTCTTCTTCATTAGTCTAGATAGCTGTGTATCTCTTTTGTTATTTTTTTTTTTTTTAAATCCTCTTAGATTCATTGATTTTTTGTGTCTCTAGCTCCTTCAGTTCAGCTCCGATCTTGGTTATTGCTTGTCTTCTGCTAGCCTTGAGGTTTGTCTGTGCTTGGTTCTTTAGTTCTTTTAGTTGAGATGTTAGGTATTTAAATTGAGATATTTCTAGCTTTTTGATATGGGCATTTAGTGCTATAAAATTTCCTCTTACCTTTGCTATAGCTGTGTCCCAGAGATTCTGGTACATTGTTTTTTGTTCTCATTCATTTTAGAGAACTTACTGATTTCTGTACTAATTTCAGTATTTACTCAAGAGTCATTCAGAAGCAGGTTTCTTAATTTCCATACAGTAGTGTAGTATTGAGTGAGTTTCTTAATCTTGAGTTTTAATTTGATTGTACTGTTGGTCTCAGAGACTGTTATGAATCAAGATACTTTGCATTTGCTGAGCAATGTTTAACTTCTGATTACATGATCAATTTTAGAGTAAGTGCCATGTGGCTATGAGATGATATGTTGTTTTGGGGTGGAGAGTTCTGTAGATATCTATCAGTTCTACTTGATTCATAGCTGAGTTCAGGTCCTGAATATCTTCGCTAGTTTTCTGTCTTGATCTCTTTAACATTATCAGTGGGTTGTTATAGTCTTCCACTATTATTGTGTGGGAGTCTAAGTCTTTTAGAAGGTCTCTAAGAACTTCCTTTATGAATCTGGGTGCTCCTGTATTGCTTGCATGTACTTTTAAGATAGTTAACTCTTCTTCATGAATGGAACCCTTTACCATTATGTAATGTCTTTCTTTTTTTTAATCTTTGTTGGTTTAAAGTTTGTTTTGTCAGAAATAAGGATTGCAACCTGTATTAGTCCATTCTCACAGTGCTATGAAGACATTCCTGAGACTGGGCAATTTATAAAACAAAGAGCTTTAATTGACTCAGACTTCCACATAGCTGTGGAGTCCTCAGGAAACTTACAATCACAGTGGAAGGTGAAGAGGAAGCAAAGATCTTCTTCACATAATGTCAGAAGAGAGAAGAGAAAGTAAAGGGGGAATAGCCCCTTATAAAACTGTCAGATCTCATGAGAATTCTCTCACTGTCATGAGAACAGCATAGGGGAAAACTGTACCCATGATCCAATCACCTCTCACCAGATTCTTCCCTCAACAACTGGGGATTACAATTCAAGATGAGATTGGGGTGGGAGTACAAAGTCTCTAACCGTATCATTCTGTCCATGGCCCCTCCCATGTCTCATTTCCCTTCCATGTTTGAAAACCAATCATGCCTTCCTATCAGTCCCTCAAAGTCTTAATTCGTTACAGCTTTAACCCAAAAGTCCCAAGTCCAAAGCTCCATCTGAGTCAAGGCAAGCTGTTCCCACCTAGGAGTCTGTAAAATTAAAAGCAAATTAGCTACTTCCAAAATACCATGGTGGTACAGATATTGTGTAAATGCTCCCATTCCAAATGGAAGAAATTGGCCAAAACAAAGGGGCTTCAGGCCCCATACAAGTTCAAAATCCAGTGGGGCAGTCATTAAATCTTAAAGCTCTGAAATAATCTCCTTTGACTCCATGTCTCATACTCAGATCACACTGATGTAAGAGATGGGTTCCTATAGCCTCGGGTAGCTCTGTTCCTTTGGTTTTTTGAGGATACATCCCCCTGTCCCTGCTGCTTTCATGGCTGGTGGTAAATTTCTGCAGCTTTTCCAAGTACCTAATGTAACCTGTCAATGGATCTACCATTCTGGTGTCTGGAGGATGGTGGTCTTCTTTACATAGCTCTCCGAGGCAGTGCTTTAGTGGGGACTCTGTATGGGGACTCTAACCCCATATTTCCCTTCTGCACTGCCCTAGTGGAGGTTCTCCATGAGCTCCACTCCTGAAGCACACCTTTGACTGGACATTCAGGAATTTTCATACATCCTCTGAAATCTAGATGGTAGTTCCCAAACCTCAATTATTGTCTTCTGCACACCTAGACCAAGACCATGTGGAAGCTCCAAGGCTTGGGATTTGTACCCTCTGAAGCAATGGCCTGAGCTGTACCTTGGTCCCTTTTAGCCATGGCTGCAGTGGCTGTGACACAGGGGACCAAGTCCCAAGACTGTACACACCAGGGGTCCCTGGACCCTGTCCACAAAAGTATTTTTCTCTACTAGGTCTCTGGGCCTGAGATCAGGGGGCTGTTGCAAAGGTCTCTGACATGCACAGGAGACATTTGCCCCATTTTCTTGGTGATTCACATTTGGCTCCTCATTACTTATGCAAATTTCTGCAGTCAGGTTGAATTTCTTCCCAGAAAATAGATTTTTCTTTTCTACCACATCATTAAGTTGCAAATTTTTTAAACTTGTATGCTCTTTTTCCCTTTTAAACATAAGTTCCAATTTCAGATCAACTCTCTCAAGTTCAAAGTTCCTCTGATCTCTAGGGTAAGGGCAAAATGTTGCCAGTCTCTTTGCTAAAGCAGAGCAAGAGTGACCTTTGCTCCAGTTCCCAATAAGGTCCTCATTTCCATCTGAGACCTCCTTAGTATGGACTTCATTGTCCATGTCACTATCAGTATTTTGGTCAACAACATTCAACAAGTCTTTAGGAAGTTCCAAATTTTTCAACATCCTTCTGTCTTCTTTTGATTCTTCCAAACTCTTTTAACCTCTTCTTGTTACCCAATTCCAAAGTCACTTCCACATTTTTGGATGTCTTCATAGCCGTGCCCCACTACATCAGTACCAATTTGTCCTATTGGTTCCTTCACACCCTAATATAAAGGCATACCTGAGCCTGGGTAATTTGTAAAAGAAAGAGATTTAATTAACTCACAGTTCCACATGGCTAGGGAGGCCTCAGGAAATTTATAATCACGGTGGAAAGTGAAGGGAAAGCAAGGACCTTCTTCACATGGCAGCATAAAAGAGGAAAGAAAGTGAAGGAAAAAGAGACCCTTATAAAACAATCAGATCTCATGAGAAATCACTCACTATCAGGAGAAGGGCATGAGAGAAACTGCATCCATGAGCCAGTCACCTCCCACCAGTTTCCTCCCTCATAAGCTAGGAATTACAACTCAATATGAGATATGAGTGAGGACACAGAACCTAACACACACCCCTGCTTTTTTCTGTTTTCCATTTGCTTGGTAAATTTTCCTTCACCTCTCTATTTTGAGCCTCTGTGTGTCTTGGCATGTGAGGTGGGTCTCTTGAAGACAGCATACCAGTGGGTCTTCGCTCTTTTTCTGGCTTGCCACTCTGCATCTTTTAAGTTGGCCATTTAGCCCATATATATTTAAGGTTGATATTGTTATGTGTGAGTTTGACCCTGTCATCATGGTGCTAGCTGGTTACCATGTAGACTTGTTTATGTGGTTGCTTCATAGTTTCACTGTGGGTTTTTGTAGTGGCTGGTAATGGTTTATGGTTTCCATATTTAGTGTTTCCATCAGGAGCTTTTTCAAGGCAGGCCTCATGGTGACGAATCCTTCAGCATTTGTTTGTCTGAAAAGGATCTTATTTCTTCTTCATTTGTGAAGCTTAGTTTGGCCAGATATGAAATCTTGGGCTGAAAATTTTCTTCTTTAATATCAATGAATATTGGCTTCCTATTTTTTATGGCTTATAGGGTTTCCACTGAGAGGTCCACTGTAAGTCTAATAAACTTTCCTTTGTAGGTGACCTGGCATTTTTTTCTGGCTACTCTTAACATCTTTTCTTTCATCTTGACCTTGGAGAATCTGATAATTATTTGTTTTTTGGTTAATCTTATCATGGAGTATCTTACTGAAATTCTCTGCATTTTCTGACTTTGAATGGTGGCCTGTCTTGCTAGGGTGGACAAGTTCTCCTTGATATCCTGAAGTAATTTTTTCAACATGGTTCCATTATGTCTCTTTCAGGTACCCCAATCAGTCATAAGTTCGGTCTCTTTACATAATGCCATACTTTTCAGAGGTTTTGTTCACTCTTTTTCATTCTATTTTTCTTTTTTTTTTTTTTTTTATTATTCTTGTCTGTCTGTCTTATTTAAGAAGGATAGTCTTTAAGCTCTGAGATTCTTTCCTCCTCTTGGTATATGCTGCTACTGATATTTGTGATTGCATTGTGAAGCTCTTGTGTTGTGTTTCTGAGCTCCATCAGGTCAGCTATGTTCCTCTCTAAACTGGTTATTCTGACTTTCAGCTCCTGTATTGTTTTAGCATGATTTTTACCTTCTTTAAATTGGGTTACAACATGCTTCTTTAGCTCAGTGAAGCTTATTATTATCCATCTTCTGAAGCCTACTTCTGTCAATTCAACCATCCAGTTTCAGCTCAGTTCTGTGCCCTTGCTGGAGAGGTGTTTTGGTCATCTGGAGGAGAAGAGGCACACTGGCTTTTGGAGTTTGCAGCATTTTTGCATTGATTCTTTTTCATTTTTGTGGGCTTTTCTTCCTTTGATCTTTGAGGTTTTTGGCTCTTGAATGGGGTTTTTGTGAGGTCCTTTGTGTTTTGATGTTGTTGCTTTACTTGTTTTATTTTATTTTATTTTTTTAACAGTCAGGCCGTCTTCCACAGGGCTGTTGGGTTTGCTGGAGGTCTCCTCCAGACCCTAGTAACCTTGGTTTTTCCCATACCTGGTGGTATCACCATTGAAGGCAGCAAAACAGCAAAGATGGCAGTCTTCTTTTTCCTTGAAAGTTCTGTCCCAGGGAGGTGCTGACCTCTTGCCTGTCAGAACATACCTGTAGGAGGTAGCTGGAGACCCATGTTGGGAGATCTCACCCAGTCAGGAGGAACAGGATCTGGTAACCACTTAAAGAAGCAGTATGGCTTATTTTTGATACAGCAAGTGTGCTGTGTTGTGAGGGATCCTTCCTCATTCAGACTCGATTCTTCCAAGCTGGCAGGCTGAAATGGCTAAGTCTACTGAATCACAGAGATGGTGGTCATCTCTCCCAGTGTGAACTCCATCTCAGGGAGAGATCAGAGCTTTGTTCATAGAACCCTTGCTGGAGTGTCTAAAGCTTCCACAGGGAGGTCCCACTTAAAGAAGTAGTCTGGCCACTATCTGGCAAGGCAGTTGTACTGTACTGTGGGGGACTCTTTCTTGTCTGAATTTGTATTCTCCAAAGATGGCAGGCTGGAATGCTGAGTCTACTGAACTGCAGAGATGGCAGCAACCCCCGCCTTCCCCTCACCCAGGAGCTCCATCCCAAGAAGAGATCAGAGCTCTGTTCATAAAACCCTTGCTAGAGTGGCTGAAGCTCATGCAAGGAAGTGTCACCCAGTAAACAGGAATGGATCAGGGTCCTGATTAAATAAACTGCCTGGCCATGATCTAGCAAGACAGCTGTGCTGCATTGTTGTAGATTTTTCCTCATCTGGACTGTTTGTATTCCCTAACGCCGGCAGGCTAGAATGACTGTGTCTACTGAGCCACAGAGATGGCAGCCATCCCTCCCCCTGGGAACTCAATCCTGACTCAGGCAGACTTTAGCCTGTTGCTGTTGGCTGGTTGGAATTCCAAGCCACTGAGTCTTAACTTGTGAGGTGCCATGGAAGTAGAGCCTGCAGAATGATGCTGCTTGGCTCCCTGGATTCAGCCCTCTTCCTAGGGATATGTATGGATGAATCTCTCACGTTGTGCTGAAGATTCAAGGGCCAAAGTATGTAAAGCCCCTGGGTCTCTGTTTGTGCCTGAGCAGCTGCTCTGTTGAGCCTCCACCCAGCTGTATGTACTGGACCCAAGGACCTGGTGGCATGGGCTCACAGGGGATCTCCTGATCTGTGGGTTGCAAAGATCCATGGGAAAAAGTGTAGTTTTCCAGGCAGGGTTACAAAGTCACTAACCACTTCCCTTGGCTAGGGGTGAGGGTTCCTTTGGCTCCATGCCAATCCTGGGTGGGCTGTCACTCCTCTCTGCTTTTCACCATTCTCCGTGGGTTGAGGTGTTTGCCTACTCAGTCTCAATGTGAAAACCTGTATATTTCAATGGAAGGTTCTAAATTCAATTGCTCCTTTTATTCCTTTCTGTGAGTGGCATGGATTGCAGTGGCTTTTAATCCGCCATTTTGAAGTCTCTCCAATTTTCTTTTCTTATGTTATTGTTTAGCCTCATAAAGTGATTAGCAAAATATTTCTACTTTTTCAATTTTTTGAAATAGTTTAGTAGGATTGGTATTATTTCGTTCTTAAACATTCAATAGAAATCACCAGTGGAGCCCTTTGTGCCTTGTGTTTGTGGAAAATTTTTATTTGAAAATGAAAAAGAATAATGAATATAGGGTTATTTGGGTTATTTATTTCTCTTTGAATGAACTTTGGTAGCATGTGTCTTTCAGATAATTTGTCTTAAATGAGAAGTTTATCTATTTTCATTTAATTTTTCAGTTGTATTGGATGAAGTTGCTTATCCTTTATGGTTTGTAGAATCTATAACTTACTTCTATCTTTCCTGTTACTATAATTTCTGTCTTTTTTTTTTCTGAGTAGGAGAGTGATTTACTAACTTTATTGATCTTCTTGAAGAAATGACTTTATATTTCATTAATTTTCTCTACTGTTTTACTGTGTACCAAATCACTGATTTCTTTCTGATCTTCATTATTTCCTCTTTTCTTATTCAGGTTTAATTTTCTTTCTTTTTCTAGCTTCTTAAGCTAGAAGCTGTGGCTACTGATTGTAGTTCCTTTCTTCTTTTCTATCATCAACATTTAATGATACAAATTCTCCCCTACGAATTGCTTTAATGACATTGCAAAAATATTGATATATTGTGTTTTATTTTCATCCATTTCAAAATATGTTTAATTTATCTCTTGATTACTTCATTAACCAATGAGTTATTTCAAAATTTTATTTACTTTTTCCAATTATTTTCTATTATTGATATCTAATTTAATTTCATTGTAATCAGAAATCATTTTAGGTGACTCAGATTCTTTTATATGTATTGAGAGTTGTTTTGTGGCCAAGAATATAATCTATCTTAATGAATATTTTTTGTATAAAAATAATGTATATTTTTCTGGTTTAGGTTGAGTGCTCTATAAATGTCAATAAGGTCAAACTAGCTAAGAGTTATACATAGTCTTTTATGTTTTATATTCTCTCTATTTGTGAAATCAGTTATTGAACAAGGAGGGTAATGATATCACTATCAAAAATAATAGATTTAATTATTTTTTCTTGCAGTTCTATCAGTTTTTGCTTTATATATTCTGAAGCCATGAGACTGGAACACAGATGTTTACAGTGATTGTATTCTCTTGATGCATTGGCCCTTCTATCATGATGAAAGGGCCTTTTTTATCTCTGGTAATATCTTTGATCTAAAATTAACATATCTCATGTCTGAGATTAATATGATCATTCCAGCTCTCTCTTTCTATTATTATTATTATTATTATTATTATTATTATTATTATTATTTTAGATGGAGTCTCGCTGTGTTTCCACCGAGGCTGAAGTGCATTGGAACCATGTTGGCTCACTGCAATCTCCACTTCCTGGTTCACGTGATTCTCCAGCCTCAGCCTCTCTAGTAGCTGGAACTACAGGTGTGAGTCAACATGCCAGGCTAATTTTTGTATTTTTTGTACAAACAGGGTTTCACCATGTTTCCCAGGCTGGTCTTGAACTCCTGAGCTCAAAGAGATCCACCTACCTTGGCCTCCTAAAGTGCTAGGATTACAAGCATGAGCTACTGCATCCAACCCCCATTCCAGTTCTCTTTTAATTAGTATTTACATGGTATAATTTTTACACTCTTTTCCTGTTAGTTTTCTGTGTCTTCATATTTGAAGTACATTTCCCTGTTGTCAGCATACAGTCTGGCTTTGCTTATTTATGTCATTGGACAATTTATGTCTTTAATTGGAGTGTTTAGACTATTTACTTTCATGTGATCATCAATATGATCAGTTTTGAATTATTATCTTTCTATATGTTTATTATTTGTCTCAGCTGGAATTTTTTATCTTTTAATTTTTTTCTGAATTATTATACATGTATTGAATTTTCAACGAATCTTTTTTTTCTTTCTGGGGACTTATTAACTAAATTATTATTTTATTGGTTGCAATATGAACTATAAAATTTATTTAACATACGACAGTCTACCTGCAAGGGATACTATACCACTTTAGCTATATTATAAGAACATTATAACAACATACTTTCATTTCTCCCAAAAGATGGTGTTGTCAAATATTTTAGCTATAAAACTTTACACTACATTGTGATTTTTAAGTACTATCTCTTAAAGACGTATAAATACAGTCACATATCACATAATGATGTTTGGTTCACAACAGACTGCATATTCAATGGTGGTCTCATAAGATTATAATAGAGCTGAAAAATTTATTTTGCTTACTAATGTGGTGGTGGTAATGTCATGACAGCACATATTACTTTCACTATGTTTAGATATATTTAGATACACAAATACTAACCATTGAATTATATTTGCCTACAGTATTCAGTATAGTAACATACTATATGGATTTGTAGTCTAGATGATCTCCCTTCTCTTCTTGTTACCTCAATTACACATGTATTATTAATAGATTACTTGAAGTTGTACCACAATTTATTGATGATCTATTCTCTCTTAAAAAATTATCCTTTCTCTTTCTGTTTCACGTTTAGATAGTGTCTATTGTTATATCTTCAAGTTCACTATTCTTTTCTTCTGCAATATCTAATTGGCAGTTAACACAATCTCATATATTTTTTATCTGACACATTGTAGTTTTCATCTTTAAATGTTCAGTTTGGGGCTCTAACACCCAATTATCTACTTCAATTCTCAATACATATAACACTTATAATGACTATTTTAATTCCTTTGTCTGCTACTTCTATTCTAACATCTGTATCAGTTCTGTGTTTGTTTTGATTGACTGGTTAATCTCTCCCATTATAGGGTACATTTTTCCCCTTCTTTGCTTGCCTGTCAAGTTTTTATTGCATGGCAGACACCGTAAATTTTAACTTGTTGAATGCTGGATATTTGTGTATTCAGTAAGAATACAATTTTATCCTTTAGGGTCCTGCTTTTCAGATTTGGTATAAAAGACCAGAGTTGTGCTGAACTGAGAGGTAATTATCCTCTACTACTAAGGCAAGGCACTTCTGTGGGCTCTATCCATTGCTTCGTAAACCCTGAGGATGCCATCTGGTTTGGGGGAACAAGAAACATTTTCTGGTTATGTGTAGTTCCAGGAATGTTTCCTCCAAACTTTTTGTGCTTCTTTCTCTGGCCCTGGGCAGTTTTTTCCTCACACATGTCTCAAAAAAGTGTTAATCAGTTCTTAGTTGAATACTATAGGGGAGTCCTTCACAGATCTTGAGTTCTCTCTATATACAGCCCTCACTTCTCTTGTACTCAGTTCTATGAACTCTAGCCACATGAGCCTCCTCCGAATTCAACCTCTGTCTCAATTCAGAATCCACTGGATTTTTTCTGAGTTCCCCTCTTCCTCTGCAACTGCAAAACTTCTTAAAGTAGTAAGCTAAGCCAATAATAAGGCTTATCTTATTTGTTTTCTGTATCAGTCAGGTAGCACTCTCCTTTGTTGCCTGATCATGACTCCTATGGCGACTTCATACTGTTGTTTCAAACAGAGAGGTATATTCAGTTCCAATTACTCAATCATGGCCCTCATTTTTTTATTATAGTAATTTAAATATGGCAGATGATTGTCTAGGAATTTATTTTGTCACATCTTATGTTATATTATGACATTACTACAAGTAAAACTCCTTGATCAGTCTGATTTGCTACTCCATATGCTGCGATTTCTAAATAGAATGGATCTCCCTTGATGAAATGATGTTTCCTGCTCCTCCAGACTCCACACTTGACTGTACAATGCACACAAATTTATTTTAAATATTAGCTGTGATAATTGTCTATAAATAGGATGAACAATTAAAACTGTGCTATGTATTTTTTCAGAGTTCGAAAGCAAAATACTTAAGTGAAATAAAGATTATTGTTATGGACTTAAACTCAATTTCTAAACATACAGTTCCTCCAGCACACCTAACTTCTTCAACTGCTCCTTGCAAATTCTACAAGAAACCCCAGTAAAGTAAAATTCTTATTTTCTAGATTTTTTCTGTATTACGTTAGTATATTTCTATGGTTTGATTCACTCTATCTGCCTAACACCCAGGAGACTTTACCAGGGCAGTCTTTCTTTCTTTTTCTTTTTCTTTTTCTTTTTTTTTTTTTTTTTTTAGACTTAGTCCCACTCTGTCACCAGGCTGGAATGCATTGGCATGATTTTGGCTCACTGCAACCTCTGCTTCCCGGGTTCAAGCGATTCTCCTGCTTCAGCTTCCTGAGTAGCTGGGACTACAGCTGCGCACCATCACACCCAGCTAATTTTTGTATTTTTAGTAGAGACGGGGTTTCACCATGCTGGCCAGGATGATCTCGATCTCTTGACCCCACGATCTGCCCGCCTCCCAAAGTGCTGGGATTACAGGTGTGAGCCACCACGCCCAGCCTACTAGGACAATCTATAATACCTATTACTATCCAAGATTCTCTAGAGTAAGGGTATGAAGGAGGTTCTTTAATTTCAATTTCTAGTGTCATTATTCAGGGTGTATATGAGTTCTCCCATTTAGGTTTGTCTTTCACTGTGTCTTAACCAATATTAATTTTTTAATAGTCATAAATGCATTATCATTGGACAACCACAAGTTTATCCTCCACAGCCTGTAATTTACAAGAATGAAAAAACATATGTAAAATGTTACTGCTCTGGGCAAAACAAATGTGAGATTATCTTACTTAAAATTAGGTAAACAGCCTCCTTCATAAAGTCGCTAATTTTTATCAATGCAATAAATTTATTTTATTGTTCCTAAGTAGAATCTGTTTAAACAAAATCTCTTTAGTTACACAGAGATACATATTGAAATGACCATGTTAGTAAACACTTCATTACATTGTTGCCAAATGCCCCTTTACTCTTGAATCTCCAATTTTTTAGGAAAGGAAGAAATAGTAAATGTCTCCATCCTTATCTATCCTTCTATCTATCATCTTCAATAAACCACAAAGCATAAAAATGCATTATTTAAAAATAGTATATGGAAAATTGAAGAAAGATTTTTGAAGAACCTCAGACTGATCCTGTATATGATCTGAAGCATTATGGATAAGTGTTAATTATGAAAATATGTATAAATATGTATAAACTACAAATGAATATTTAATCTAGATGTGATGAATATGAGAAACAAAAGAAATCATGTACAAAGTGGGAAATGTGCCCCCTCTTTTATTCCAGAAAACAACTGCTTCCCCTTCACTAACAGCCAAATGCAGGACAGAACCTAAGTACAATGTTAAATTTAATTATGTTATAGTACAATCCTGGAAAAGGGAGATATTTGGAGACAAGTAAGAGACAGTAAGGAAATTTTACCTCCCTTACAATTTACTTAGGAGCATTAATTAGAAACATTTTCTGTCCTGGAAAAATAATACATTTAAAAAACAACAGACAACTTAAATAGAATATTTGCACCAAATACGACAAAGGGACAATAATCAATTGTAATGTGGTCCATACATTACAAAGAACACAATAGTATTCATGGACAAAATACAAAAGACATGAATGAACAATGCACAGAAAAATAAAGCTAAGTGACCTATGCACAGATGAACAAATATTCTCCAATATTTGAATATTAACACAAACTATTTTTTCAATCAACTAGGAGTAGATAATCACTTTTATAAAATGATAATAAGGAATACATTGGCACAATCTTTCTAGAAAGCAAATTGCCATAATCTACCAGAGGTTTTACAAACTTAGTATCTTTTTCTCTCAGAGATTTACCCCTAGAAGTTTACCTTAAAGATGGAGATTTGTAAAATACTTTTCTGTATTTTCTAACTGCTACATCTTTGCAATCAGAAAGGAACAATAAATATTAGATTGAAATGCCACAACAAATAGCAACGTCTACTGTAACAGACACCACTCAGGTAAATGAAGGAATAGACCTAAAAACTAAACTTTATTTTCTGTTATTCCCTTTATATTATATGTTAATAGGAAAATATAGAGTCATAAAATGTAAGTGACTATAGACACTCACTCATGGTAAGATCTTGTTTATGTAGAACTTCTGGGAAATGAATCAATTTTTTTTTCCAGACAAGTAAGATTTAGCTGCATTTCTGTCAGTGACTAGAAACTCAACGTGTTTGAAATGTTATTTATAAAAAATACCCTTCCATGCACATAGACCTGAAGACAAGGAAGTACAAAAATAATGTCTCACTGGACATAATAAATGGCATAATGCTCAGACATTAACAGCAAAAGCTATTTACTCATAGAGGTCATGTACTAAAAGATATTTATTGTATGTCTTATACTATTAGTGATAATAATAATGATAGCTACTATTTCTTGACAATCTGCCATAAGCTGAAAACTTTGTATGTACTATGTCTACTTACTAAAACGCTGAAAATTGCGTCTTAACACAACAATTTTATAAATATGGAAACTGAGTCAAAGCAATTCTTAAGAAAATTGATAGAAATTATACAACTATCTAATAGCTGAAGCCAAGATTTCAGAGCACGTCTCCTTAAATCTGAAGTCAAAGGTTCTTCTTCTTTTTTTTTTTAATTTATTTATTATTATTATACTTTAAGTTGTAGGGTACATGTGCATAACGTGCAGGTTTGTTACATATGTATACTTGTGCCATGTTGGTGTGCTGCACCCATCAACTCGTCATTTACATCAGGTATAACTCCCAATGCAATCCCTCCCCCCTCCCCCCTCCCCATTCTTTCAAATTACTTCTGAAGACTCTCTGTTCTTAAATGTGAACAAGGAACCCAATGAGTTCCCAGTACACTGCCTCTCACCCCCATCCCTCATAACACACCAGAGTAACTCTCTTTTGATCTGCCTTACATTTTGGAGTGCTTGAAAAGATTTAGTTTAAAAACAATTGAGGCAATCAGACAAAAACAATGCACCTGACAAAATCACTTCTCTGTCCTCCTTTATTTCTCTCTCCTCTTCTTCCGTTGCTCCCTCTCTTTCCTCTTCTCTGCTTTTTCTTTCCACGGTCTTTCACTCCCTTGTAAAGACCCCTGAAGCGGAAACAAATAATTAAGCATGGGTATAAAAATGAAATCTGTTAACATTTATCATTTAAGTGAAATGTAAAAAAAACCTGCTGAATTCTACTTGTTTCTAAAACCCGGAATTCAGTTAAATTGTCAATGTCAGTAGATAGCTTTGCAGCAGCTTTTCTGCAAGACGTTATTTATTTATCTGGTCCAGGAGCAATGGTTGGAAATTGTAGCTTTATTAAATGTCATTGAGGTCAATGCAAGATTTGTGTGCTGATGGAATATATGTGTCCCCAAAGTCTTGCCAAAATAACAATTCTGAGTGCAATTAGAGAGAATTATTGAAACTGCAACTGGATTTAGGGTTCAAATTCATACATTAAAGTAGATGTACTTAAATCCTCTATGACACATAACAGAGGTTCTTAACCCTGAGGGTGAATCAGAATTACTAGTGTCATTTTTAAATAACAAACAGGCATGAGATTCAGTAATACTCACTGAATCAGAATTTCTAGGAGTTACCATTGTATCTCTAATTTTTAAAAGCTCTGTAGATAATTATGAAACATAGTATTGAGATCAATTTAAATATAAGATAATTGAAAGTGGCATAGATTTTCAATATTCTGAAGGGATATATATATATGTATACACACACATATATATATGCATCTCTACATATATATAATATTTACATACAAGTTCTATGGTTAATATATTTTCTTATTATGCCTTTAATTAGGAATAATCTGCCTTTCATTTTGCTTTTACTTTGTTTCTAATAGCTGAGATTTAATTTTGACTCAGGCTAAAATTTTAAATTGACAAGGTCAGTGATAATTATAACGAGACAGATTCTCACTGAGATGTTAATGTATTAAACTGAACCCTTTTTAATATTAATGGGACCTCAATGGGAAGATGACAGTGATAAGTATATAATACAAGTTTTCTTCCTAAAATAAAAGACAGCTTAAAAAATGTAAAAGCATTTTATTTGTTTGCAACACAAAAGGAAATTCTTATTTAAATTATTATTTTAAAGAACTAAAATTCTACAATGCTATATATTTGTTTCTTGTGTTTAACACTTCTTTTATTTCATTATCTTAAAATATGCAGGAATAGATTATTATAGCTACAAACTAAAGAGGTGTTGGATGATTGAATATATCTTCATGAACCAGCATAAAAGGAATCTAGAAAGAGGGCAAAAGTCCTATTAATTTATTAGTTGAATTTACTCTGGCACTATATGAAAGCCTATTTTCTAAAAGCTAAAAATTGGTTTTCTACTTTTAGTAACTCAATTTACATGGAAGATTGCAGACAATTTTTGCATATCTAGTTATTAATTGTTCAAAGAATATTTGGATCTAGCCTTTTCATCTTCTATCAGATAATATCTTATTACATTCCCACTTGATCAATAACATAAATTACATTCATATAACATTTTATAATTCAAGAAATGAGCTTCTTTTTGTTGCTACATTTAATCCTCATAAACATTTTACAAAGAAGGTAGATAGGTATCGTTAATTCTACTTTATAGGTTAAGAATCTGGGTACCCTAAGCATAAAGACCAATGCGTTCTAGCTAAGAAGTGCTAATGTCAAGGTTGAAATGAAGGTCTCCAAGTCCATGAAATGAAGGGCCAAATTATAAAAAGAAATCAATTAATTTTTTTAAATTGAAAAAAACTTAAACAGATATAAATGAATCATAAAATAAATGAGTCGTGGAATTTTCTTTGAATTTTATCTAAGTTTTTTCCCCTGTTTTTTTGCTATGTAACTTTGAGGTGGCTAGCAGTAAATTGACAAATTATATAAAAGTATAAACAAGTAATCCTTTTTCTTAATGATATATTTATCATCCTGTTCTTAGCTTCTTCTCATAATATTTTATATGCCTACATAAAATATTAAGCACTTAGCATAGTAACTAGTACAAAGAAAGCACTCAGAAGTTAGAAATGTGATTTAGTTGTGTAAATATCATTGGTCATTTGAGGTATTAATTACCTATCATGAGATATTTCTATGAATTTCAATCAACTACCAATCATATAGGAAGTAATTTATCACAATTATTTGACACGCTGACATAGTATATATTAATAGTCTAGTATTTTAGTTAGTATGCAAATAAGAATACAGGCATATATTGACAAAATGTACATACAAATGAATTGAAAGGTGTCATTGTGATTCTATTGCACAATTTATTTTTATATTTATCAGTGAGGCTGATAATACAGAGGGGACTTCTTCTGTGATCCCAACTACCCTATGCAAAGTATCATTCTCCTTATTGTTCTTGTGATGTTTATCAGATCCACTTAGAAATGTCAAGTACTTCTGGTTAGGCGCAGTGGCTCACACCTGTAATTCCAGCACTTTGTTGGCCGAGTCGGGTGGATCACCTGAGGTCAGGAGTTCGAGACCAGGCTCATCAATATGGTGAAACCCTGTTTCTACACAAAATACAAAAATTAGCTGGGTGTGATGGCATGCGCCTGTAGTCCCAGCTACTCGGGAAGCTGAGACAGGAGAATTGCTTGACTCCAAGAGGTGGATGTTGGGGTGAGCCAGGATGGCGACACTGCACTCTACCCTGGGCAACAGAGAGAGACTCCATCTCAAAAAAAAAAAAAAAAAATCAATAACTTCTTAATAAAACTAATTATTAATAGTAATTTCACTTATCCTTTCATAATTTTAGTCAATATCAAATTCTCTTATCTGCAACAATCTCATTAAAAATAAATAAATTGCAACCAAATGGCTAATAATTAAAAAATTAAAATGTATATATTTCACAAATATTCTACATTTATAAAATAATTATTTTGGGCCGGGCACGGTGGCTCACGCTTGTAATCCCAGCACTTTGGGAGGTGGAGGCGGGCGGATCAGGAGGTCAGGAAATCGAGACCATCCTGGCTAACACGGTGAAACCCTATGTCTACTAAAAATACAAAAAAAAAAAAAAATTAGCCGGCGTGCTGGTGGACGCCTGTAGTCCCAGCTGCTCCGGAGGCTGAGGCAGGAGAATGGCGTGAACCCGGGAGGCGGAGCTTGCGGTGAGCCGAGATCGCGCCACTGCACTCCAGCCTGGGCGACAGAGCGAGACTCCGTCTCAAAATAATAATAATAGTAATAATAAATAAATAAATAAATAAATAAAATGATTATTTTTTTTAGTAATGTTGGGCTAAAGTGGGAGTTAGGGGTAATAAATGAGACAGGAATAGTTTGTAGGCTGAAATTTAGATATAAGGAGAGAAAAAAGATAAGGCTAAATACTAGATAATTCTTGACATTATATAAAGGGCATTCTACTTGAATGTGAGTTGTGATGTAGTTTTGTAAAAACTATGACATTTATTTATTTGTAACACAAAGAGTTTTATCATTCTGCTAAAACGAGAATTTATAACCTTGAACGACACTTTAAGATTCTAAATATAATATAATCAATTATAGAGTTCATGGTGCCTCTGGGCCTAAAGAGAGATTTAAAAAGCTTGTTAAAAAGATCATCCAGAATGCTGGGACGGACTACAAAGCCACCTTTCACAAGAGATCAGGTACAAGATCCAACATCACTTAACTGTATGGTTTCTCTCACAGAAATAAGAAAACAGGGTTGCAGTTGGGATTCTTAGTGTTAGATAAAAGGAAATTGTGTTATTTCATGCATATATGTACATTTCTTGCATATTATCAGCTTATATGAATGAATAAAATATTAAATAAAATAAGCAAAATAAACAAAATAAGAAAATTGAAATGCATTGATCAATTTACAGTTTTTCAAATCAGACGTCTTTGCAGTTTGCAACAATGAAGAACAGCTGTTCTGAATTTTGATAAGTAGAATCACCAAATATTAAATCATCAATTGGGAGTCAGGCCATTACATAGTTAACAATTGGTCATTTAAAACACATTTTCAAAGATTTATAATGTATTTATAGAATAATTATATAATTGTGACCTTTTTCAAAGAAATGTGCATATGTTATAAGGTAATGATGAAATTTAGCTACCAAAAATATATTTTCTTCTG
This sequence comes from Chlorocebus sabaeus, assembly GCF_047675955.1. Classification (NCBI taxonomy): domain Eukaryota; kingdom Metazoa; phylum Chordata; class Mammalia; order Primates; family Cercopithecidae; genus Chlorocebus; species Chlorocebus sabaeus. Next base: position 83,248,729 of record NC_132916.1, read on the forward strand.
GACAAATGTTAAAATTAGTGTCGGTAATTCGCTTGTGTCTTAGTCCATTTTGTTTTGCTACCAAAGAATCCTGTAACAGAGTAATTTGTAAAGAAAAGAAGTTTGTTTGCATCTGCAAGTGAGAAGTTCAAGGGCATGGCCCTGGCTTCTGGCAAGGGTTTTCGTGCTGTGTTACGTGGCAGAGAAAGTCAAAGCAGAAGTGGACATGTGTGAAGAGAAGAAAACCCTGGCTTTATAACGACCTGCTCTTGTGAGAACTAATTCATTCTCACAAGAACTAATCCAGTTTTGTGAGAGCAAGAACTCATTGCTATGAGAACAGCACAGAGCCATTCACAAGGGGTATGCCCCCATAACACAAACATCTCTCACTAGGCTTTAACTCTCAACACTGCCACATTGGCAGCGGCAACAAATTTCAACATAAGCTTGGTGGCAACAGACAAATCATATCCAAACCATAGCAGTTTGATTATTACTGACTCAGTGAAAAAATTTTAAAACCTTTTCTCTTGAAACAATTTATCATCTTAACTGCCTTTCTACCATTGTCTTCTTGTTTAATTACTTTTAAAAGCTGGTGTATATATATAGATTAGTATAAATACCAATACAATTATAATTAGCTACTGGTACCCAAGGCACAATTAATGGTCATTAATAGTAACTGATTCCTCTTAGACCCTGCTACTCCTCAGGTCTCATCAGTTGGTTATGCTTAACAAGTGCCAGTTGAATGTGTACACGTCTGTTTATTTCAGTTCTTCTTGTTATTGTAATAATATTGTTTAAATATGTAAAACAATGAAAGATAGTTGAAAAATAGAGAGACTTGTTACTCTGAATGTTATATTAAATGATTTCAAAAGAATTTAAAGAGGTCATTACTTTAAAAAAAAAAAAAAGCTGCTAGGATACACATCAATGAGGTAATTGAAAAAGAGTAGATGGATTTATTATCAGGAAAGATTTACCATTCAAATTTGGCCTCACAAATCTCCCTTCACATTAAAGGAAACAACAGTGCAATGCAGAGCTAGAATTAGGGGTGAAGTTTATGGAAGAATGACTACCCAGAATCCAAAGCAGCAGATCCATGCTCAAAGGAAAGGTCCTGAACATGCTAGTAAATGAATTTTCAGTTAACATGTTTAAAACTTTGATGGAAAGTTAAGTAGACATGTCTATATTCTTCTCAATTAATCAAGAATAATTTGTATTTAACAAATAATCCTAATCACTAGAGAAAAAATTCTACAATTATTATTTCCTTAAAAAACACCAAATCATCAACTGAAAAATGCTATTATTAGAACCAATAAATAGAAAGTTACTGAAAAGTCAGTGATGAAGAATGTGGCTTCTGAACATTGCTTGGTTGGATGTGGGAAAAAAAAAAGCAATTTAGCTTTGCCTAGAATATATGGTACAATGGAATACTGTCTACAGATAGGAAGCTCAGGCACTAGACACTTGTGAAGCACGTTGGAATCTGCAGCTACCGCCAAGTTAACCAACACAATTCTTGTCAGCGTTCCTGCTCTTTTGTCCTTTGAACACTTTTGAAGTGTATTTATTTTTCTTGTAGTGATCTTTACTGCTATGCACATTAATTACAATCTATTGACTCCAAGCCTAGCATTACACAATAAAGCATAAATGTTTTTCTTAAGAAGAAAAATAGCTGTCATTTATAATTTTTATTCCTTGTCTTCTTTCTCTTTTTCATCCTTTTTTTTCCCTCAGTTGCAGAGCTTTGGGTTTAAAGTATGCATATATAATACCACATAACCAGTATTCATCCAAACAATGAACCACTCTTAAGAATGTCTGTGTGTGTGTATCAACATTATTCCCTTTTATTCCCATTCCTTCTCTGCTCTGTTGAAAGCAGCCAACAGCTATTTGAATATCTTTACTATATATCATATACATGTGCCTTAATATGTGTATTTGATTATTTATACATTTGTACATGAGGTTAAACACCACCAAAGAACAAACAAATAGAACAACAAAAGAAAACAACAAAAATGCAATATCTAAAACCAGACAGAGGTTTATTTCTCTCTCTCATATTGTAGTCTGGGGTTGTTCCAGGTTTCTGAGTAGTTACTTAGGAACCTGGCTTTCTTCCACCTTGTTCTTGGGTCATTTCCTTCAGAGACGTACCTTTTATTCCTGAAGCTGGCTGCAGCTGATAGGAAAGAGAAAAAGGTTATGGAAGGCCAGTACGGGAGAGTCAGCCAACTGCTTAAGGGCCTTAACCCAGAGATAGCACACATACAATCACTCAGAATTCACTGTCAATAACTTGGTAAAATAGCCACATCCAGCACCTTAAGGCCTGAAAAATATTTTCCTAGGCAAGTGATCACATCTCAACTTTAGTCTGTTACTGTTAAAGAAGGGAAGAACGGATTCTGAGGAAAAATTTGCAGTTTCATTTGTATATATCTTTTTAATTTATACAAATATTTGTATATCACATATCACTTTCTGTTTTTTTTAAAATTATCATTGTATATTTTAAAGCTATCCACTGTGCATGTTTGTATATGTGTGTGTGTGTGTGTGTGTGTATGTTGAGTCTATTATTTCTTACTAGTCATCTACCACACAGGGAGTCATGATAGTCATCTCGCACATTTTGTCCAAATCTTCTCTAATGAAAGATATTTAGATTTATTTCAAATTGCTGCCACCACAAACAATACCAAAAGAAACATCCTTATGAATATCGTGCATGGATGTGGTGGTTTGATTAAAGAGTCCAACATTGATTTTCAGAAATTTAGTACAACAAAAACATGACTCACAATTCCATAATTTATCAAAATTTGGTAATGTGCTGCTTTCTAATTTTATCTGATTAATAGTATAAACTAGTATTTTATTGTTAGTTTGATTTGTATTGTTCTAATTTCTTGACTACGAGCCTGTCTTCCTATGCTTGATAGCATTTTACACTTTCTCTTCTATACATTGTTAACTTATTGCTTTTGCTCATTTTTCCATCAGAATTTTTAAAAAGTGGTTTGAGGCTGGGTGTGGTGGCTCATGCCTGTAATCCCAACACTTTAGGAGGCCGAGGCAGGAGATTTGCCTGAACACAGGAGTTCGGGACCAGCCTGGGCAACACAGTGAAACCCCATCTCTGCTAAAATACAAAAAATTAATTGGTCATGGCAGCATGTGCCTGTAATTACAGTTACTGGGGAGGCTGAGGCAGGAGAATCACTGGAATCTGGGAGGCAGAGGTTGCAGTGAGCCGAGTTTGCACCACTGCACTCCAGCCTGGGCGACAAAGACAGACTCTGTCTCAAAAAAAAAAAAAAAAAAAAAAAAAAAGGGGTTTGAATGGGTTTCTTGTATATTTAATCTATTAGCCCATTGTTCACATATCATTTTTTTTCTCAAATTATCATCACAACTTTATGCATTCTTTTATTGTATTTTTCTTTCAAATTTGATGACATAAATTTTGGTTGTTTTTGTCTTACAGTCTATGATGTTAAAGTTTTGTTTAAGAAATTATTTGCCACTCTTTTGTACCAAAGTTATTGTCTCATTTTTTTTCTCTTAACTTCATAGTTGTTACCTTTAGTATTTGGGTCTTATAATACCCACAGATTCCTTCCCCAAAGTATTAGTAGAAATCTATGTTTATGTTTTTCCCTAAAATAAGGCAGTTTTCCCAACACCATGTACTAAGTAATCTTTCTTTTTCTCATTAATATTTGGAACTAACTTCATCGAAATATAAGTTTTTCTTTTCTTTTTTTTTTTTTTTTTTTACATTCATGGATCTGCTTTGAGCTCTTCACTCAATTGTAACAGTATCTTTGTAGTATGTCTTCATGTATGCAGGGATGGAGATGAGGGCTCTTATTTTCAGGGTTGATTAAGTTATTCATGACAATATATTTACATAAATTTTATAGTAAGTTTGTTACCTTTAATGGCAAAAACCACAATTACTTTTTCACCAACCTAATATAATATATGTTGATTACTATATATATAGACTATATTTTCCAGCAAGTTATTGCAAATGTAAAAATATGCTATTGATTTCTATTATCTTACCACGTATCAATCAAATTGCTGAAATCTTAATTGCTTAATTTGTTCACTTGGTTACATTTTTCAAGGTAGACGGTTATGTCACTGGCAAATAATAACAATTTATTTCTTCCTTTCCAGATGTTACGCCTGTTCTTGTTATTTTTTTTCTCCCTTATAATGTTAGCCAGGCTCACCATTATTATGTAAAATAGTGTTGAGATTGGGCATTATTATATTTTCTATTAATGAGCGTGTATATAATATCTACCTATATAATTTTTGCTATAGGTTTTTGGTACATAGCCCTCATCAACTTAAGGAAATTGCTTTCTATTCTTAGTTTACTAAGTGTTTCCTGAATAAATTAACAAATTTCATTATATATTAAATATGCACATAGGTAAATGAGTGTTGTACTTAAAGATTGTCTGCATCAATCATATTATTTTTCTCCTTAAGTGCTTTAAAGTGGAACCACTCTGATGATTAAACTTATCTAATCATGATGCACATTTAATAATCCCATTTTGGATTTGTCAGCTAGTGTGTTTCTCAGAGTTTTGCTTCTACACTGTTAAGTATGTGTCTATAATTAGCTTTTTATTATGTTTCATTATGTAGCTTTGGAATCAATAATAACTTTATAAAAAAGTACATTAACACTTTTTCTGTTTCTGGGAAAATTCTTATAAATTAGGAATTATTTATTCCTTGAAATTACTACATAAATCTTCATTCAGACTTCTTTTGTGAGAGAGCATTGCCTTGAACTACCACTTCAAATTATTTAATAGTTACTGCTCTTTTAAAGTACTTTATTTATTCTTTAGCTAAGTTAAACTTTTACATTTTCCAGTTAATTTGATCTAGATTTTCAAATTGATTAGTATGTAATTTTTCATAATATTCTGATTATTAAACATATATTAACATGAATATGTGTATATATGTATTTAACACACATATATAATTATTTTCTTTTTTTCTGATTTTTTCTGCTCCCATTTTTCTCATATATCTTGCTATATCTGTCTCTCCATCTATCATCATCACCTATCATTCTCTCTATTTTTTGGAAGAACCAGCTTGCTTTTGGTGTTAATATTTTCTACTTTTAAAAGTTTTTATTCCACTGTGTTCTGTCTTGATTCCTTTTATTTTCAGTGCTGGAACAAAAAATATCAACCCCAAAATCCATAATGCATAAAAATATCTTTCAAAAATTAGGATGAATTGGCCAGGCACAGTGGGTCACACCTGTAATCCTAGCACTTTGGGAGGCTGAGGCGAGCAGAACACAAAGTCAAGAGATGGAGACCACCTTGGCCAACATGGTGAAACCCCATCTTGACTAAAAATACAAAAATTGTTGGGTGTGGTGGTGTATGCCTGTAGTCCCAGCTACTCGGGAGGCTGAGGCAGGAGAATCGCTTGAAACCAGGAGGCAGAGGTTGCAGTGAGTCGAGATCATGCCACTGCACTCCAGCCTGGTGACAGAGGGAGACTCCATCTCAAAATTTTTAAAAAAAAGGATGAATTAAAAACATGTTACTATGAATGAATGCTGAGAATTCTTTACAAACAGACCTGCACTACGTGAATTACTATAGGAATGTATTCACACTGAGGTAAAATTGCATCAGATGAAAGTTTAAATCTACTTTAAGAGCACTGGCAAGGCATATATTCAGGTGAATGTAAACAAACTCTCATATTCTTATTAACTTCTTAAAATGAATTTTTAATAGAAAATTATAACATTTTAAAGAAGCATTTTAAGATACAGTTAATAGAATACTATTAGCACAAAAGGCCGAGAAGAAACGTAATTATAATGCTATAATGATCTTACATTTAGGTGGAACAGTACAATATTTACTCAACAAAGACTGTGAGAAGTTCAGAATGCATACTTAACATTTGCAATTGAGTTACTTTAGTAACATACACTTTAGTCTTTTCTATCAATTGCTAAAAATGTAACACAAAAAAGTATAGGGAACAAGGCAAAGAAATTGAAGCTTAAAACCAATTCACTTTTTTGCTGGCCGTGGTCGCTCATACCTGTAATCCCAAAACTTTGGGAGGAAGAGACTGGTGGGTTGCTTGGTGTCAGGAGTTCAAGACTGGCCTGGCCAACATGGTGTAAACTCTCTCTACTAATATACAAAAATTATCTGGGTGTGGTGTTGCACTCCTGTAATCCCAGCTGCCCAGGAGGCTGAGGCACAAGAATCACTTGAACCCAGGAGGCAGAAGTTGCAGTGAGCCAAGATTGTGCCACTGTACTCCAGCCTGGGAGACAAAGTGAGACTCTATCTCAAAAAAAAGAACCCCAAAACAAAAACAAATTCACTTTATTAAACTAAAGAAACAGGGACACAAACATATTGAACAAAGTGAAACAAATAATAGTGTGGTAGACCTGAATTCGATCATATCAATAGTTGCATTAACTATAAATAGAATAAATATATCAACTAAAAAGCCAAATTGTCAGATGGAGTAAAATATGCAAGAGCCAACTATATTATATCTAAAGGGAAACTTTAAATATATATACATATTTTAAAAACACTTTATATAGAGAGACATATATATATGCACTTAAAGACGTGCCTTATAACAGAGATTTAAAATAAAGAAAAATAAAAATAAAGAGAAAAAGAGACAAATCCACAGTTAGACATCTTAGTATTCTCTTTCTAGTATTTTATATAAAACTCGCCCAAAGAAAAACACTGAGGATATAAACTGGAATGACATTATTAATTACATCAACTTATTTGATATTTATACAACTTATACCCAAAACTGCAGAATTACATATGCTCAACAATAGTGCATTCTAGTGCACATGAAACATTCAGTAAGATAGATGATATGCTGGCCATAAAACGAGTCTCATTAAATAACAAAAGCTTGAAATCTTGCTTCATATAGTCTCTGACCACAAAGGAATTGGTTAAAAATCAATAACAACCTATCTAGAAAATACTCAACTATCTATAAATTAAGCAACACCATATAAATAACCAATGAGGCAAAGAAAAATCAGAAGGTAAGTTGAAAATATTTTTGAGCTGCATAATAAAAAAATTGAATATACCAAAATGTATGAGAGGCAGGTAAGGTAGCACCTAGCAAAAAATTTGAGGCTTTAAGCACTTAGATTTTGAAGAATAAGTGCTTAAGATCAATGGTATAATGTCCTGCATTCAGTTGGAAAAAAAGAAAGTAACTGAATTCCAAAGTAAGCAAAAGCAGGCTAAGAGAAGGTGTGGAATGGTGGCTCACGCCTGTAATCCCACCATTTTGGGAGGCCAAGATAGACAGATTATTTGAGCCTAGTTCAAAACCAGCCTGGGCAAATGGTGAAACCTCATTTCTACAAAATAATATAACAATTAACCAGATGTGGTGGCATGTTCCTATAGTCCCAGATACTTGGGAGGTAGGAGGATTACTTGATCCTGGAAGGCAGAGGCTGCAGTGAGCCGCGATCATGCCATTACAGTCCAGTCTGTGTGACAAGAGTGAGACCCTGTCTCAAAAAAAGGGAAAGTAGGGCGAAGAGGGATAGAGGAACATGGCAGACTATAAGGCTCCACTGATCACACCACCTGCCCCCCATCCCCCACCTCAAAGACACCAATTTAACAAACATCTAGAGTAAAAACACCTTAATAAGAACCAAAAATCAGGTCATCACTCACTGTATCCGCTTTTAACTGTATATCATTGAAAGAGACACTGAAGAATTAGGAGAAACAGTCTTGAATTGCTGACGCCACCCTGTCCCCATTCCCAGAAAGTAGTGGCATAGTATGGAGAGCAATTCTGTCTACTGGGAAGGGGAGAGCACAGAAATTTGGATGCACTGGACTCAGTGCTGCCCTGTTATAGCAGAAAGTAAAAATAAAAGAATAAACTCAGCTGATGTTCACCAGAGAGGGAGCGTTTAAACTAGCCCTAACCAGAGGGGAATCACCGATCTTAGCTGTTTTAACTTGAGTTCTGACAAGCCTCTCTATGGAGGGCTAAAATGTTGTGGGGCTATAATAAACTTAAAAGGCAGTCTAGGCCACAAGGGCTGCAGCTGCTATCCAATCCTAGTGATGAACTGTTTGCAGAGTCAGTGGACTGGGGGAGCATGTGACCTACTGAGACAGCAAGCTGGGCAGCATCTCTGACCTGCTCTGGGCCAAATGGAGCCCGGCTTCCTGAAGGGTGAGTCCCAGGCCGGGTAGCATTCACTGCAAACTGACTTAGGAGATGTCGGGCCTTAAGCGAATATCAACGGTAGTCTGGCAGAGCTCCCTGTTACCTGTGGTGGCAGGAGCTACGGAGTGAGGCTCCTCTGCCTGTGGAAATGGAAGGAAAGAGTAAGAAGAACTGTGTCTTGTGGTTTAAGTGCCAGCTCAGCCACAATACAATAGAATACCAGATAGACTTCTAAGGGTTTTGACTTTAGTCCCTGGCTCCCAGATAGCACCTCTGGGTCCACCATGGGCCTGGGGAATTTCACCACCCTGAAGAAAATGATACAGGCCTGGCTGGCTTTGCTATCTGGTGATCGTAGAGACCCAGGGTCTTAAGCAACCACAGACAGTAACCAGGGAATGCTTACAGCAGACATTGGATGAGACACAGACATGTGCTTGCTTTAGGTCAGACCCAGCACAGTCTTTGTGGTAGTGACCAGAGGGAGGCTTTGTTATTCCATCTCCAGCTATACATTACTTAGAAGAGAGAGAGAGAGAGAGAGAGAGAGAGAGAGAGACTCCACTTCTTTGGGTGAAAATAAGGGAAGAGAACAAGAGTTTCTCTTTACTAAGCTAGAGAATTCTTCCAGATCTTGTATAAGATCATCATGGTGGTACTACTATGAGTCTGTAAGAACCACAAAATTCTTTGAACTGTCGTGCACCCTAAAACAGATGCAGCATAGATGACAACACCCAAGTCCTTTTGAATATCTGGAAAAACTTTTCAAGAAGGATGGGTACAGACAAGCCCAGACTGCAAAAACTGCAATAAACACCTAACTCTTCAATGTCCAGACACAGATGAACTTCTGAGTATTAAGACCATCCAGGAAAACATTACATTACCCAATGAACTAAAGCATCAGGGAGCAATCATAGAGAAACAGAGATATGTGACCTTTCAGAAACAGAATTCAGAAAACTCTATTTCTAATAGAGAAAAGAGTTATTTTGAGAAAACTCAAAAAAATTCAATATAACACAGAAGAGAAATTCAAAATTTTGTAATAAATTTAACAAAGAATTTGAAATAATAAGGATAAAGCAGAAATGTGGAGGTAAAAAATGCAACTGACATTAAAGAATGCATCAGTATTTTAATAATAGAATTGATCAAGCAGAAGGAAGACTTCATGAGCTTGAAGACAGGCTATTTGAAAACATACAAACAGAGGAGACAATAGAAAAAAAGAATGAAGCATTCCTATAGGATCTAGAAAATAGCCTCAAATGACAAGTCTAAGAGTGGCCTCTAAGCGACGGTAGAGAGAGATAAAGGCGGGGGGCGGGGGTAGTAAGTTTATTTAAAGGGATAATAACAAAGAATTTTTCAAACTAAGAGAAAGTTATTAACATTCACATACAAAAAGGTTATAGAACACCAATCAGGTTTAACCAAAAAAAGACTATAATCAAATTCCCAAAGTCAAGGATAAAGAAAGAATTGTAAAAACAGCAAAACAAGAGAAATATATAACATACAATAGAGCTCCAATATGTCTGGCAGCAGACTTTTCAGTGGAAACTTCAGCATCCAGGGCAGGCTGTCATGACACATTTGTTTATTTATTTATTTTTTGAGATGGAGTTTCACTCTGTCGCCCAGGCTGGAGTGCAGTGGCACCATATCGGCTCACTGCAATCTCTGCCTCCCGAGTTCCTGCCATTCTCCTGCCTCAGCCTTCCGAATAGCTGGGACTACAGGCACCCGCCACCACACCTGGCTAATTTTTTGTATTTTTAGTAGAGACAGGGTTTCACTGTGTTAGCCAGGATGGTCTCGATCTCCTGACCTCATGATCCACCCACCTCGGCCTCCCAAAGTGCTGGGATTACAAGCATGAGCCACCGCGCCCAGCCTGTCATGACATATTTAAAGTGCTAAAGAAAAACAAAAAAAAACAAACAACACTTTTACCTCAGAATAATATATCCAGTGAAAATATCCCTCAAACCAAAGGAGAAATAAAGAGACTTTCCCTGACAAACAAAAGCTGAGGGACTTGGTCAGTGTCAGACTTATCTACAAGGAATGTCAAAGGGAGTACTTCAATCAGAAAGAATAGAACATTAATGAGCTATAAGACATCATCTGAAGGTACAAAAATCACTTGTAATAGTAAGTACACAGAAAAATATGGGATATTATAACACTGTAGCTGTTGTATGTAAATTACTTCTCTTATTTTACATAGAAAGCATAAAGATGAACCAATAAAAATTAATAACTACAACACTTTTCAAGACATAAACAATACAATAAGATATAAATAGACACAACAAAAAGTAAAAAAAACTGGGGGACAAAGTTAAGGTGTGGAGCTTTTATTAGGTTTTTTGTTTTGTTTTTTTTTTTGCTTGTTTGTTTATGTAAACAGTGTTAGGTTGTTTTGGCTTAAAATAATAGGCTATCAGATAGGTTTTGCAAGCTTCATGGTAAATTCAAACCAAAAAATATACAATAAACATACTAAAAAAAAAAAAAAAAAAAATTAACTAAATCATATCACCAGAGAGAATTACTTTCACTAAAAAGAAAACAGGAAGGAAAGAAAGAAGGAAAAGACCACAAAACAACCCAAAGGCAAATGACAAAATGTCAGGGGTGAGATTTTATAAATGTCCTTATTTAATAATAACATTGAATGTAAATAGACTAAACACTACAAGCAAAAGTGACAGAGTGGCTTAATGGACAAAAAAAGGACCCAATGATCTGTTGCCTACAAGGACATATTTCATCCACAGAGACACACATAAACTGAAAATAAAGCAATGGAAAATATATTACAAGCCAATGAAAACCAAAGAGAAAAGGAGTAGTTATACTTAAATCAGACAAAACAGATTTTAAGACAAGGTCACTATGTAATGACAAAGAGGACAATTCAGCAAGAGGCTATAACAATTTTAAATACATATGCACCCAACAATGCAGTACCCAGATACATAAAACAAATATTATTAGACTTAAAGAGAGAGTTAGATCCCAATACAATAATAGCTGAAGAATCCAACACTCCACTTTCAGCATTAGACAAATCTCCCAGACAAATAATCAACAAAGAAATATTGGACTTAATCTGCACTATAGACCAAATGGACCTAATGGATATTTACAGAACATTTTATCCAATGGCTACAGAATACACATTAGTCTCCTTAGCACATGAATCATTCTCAAGGAGATATATATATATATACACACACACACACACACACACACATATACATATATATATATTATATTAGGTGACAAAACAAAATAATTGATATGATATCAAGCATCTTCTCTGACCACACAGTGGAATAAAACTAGAAATCAATAACAGGAGGAAGTTTGGTAACTATACAATCACATGAAATCTAAAATAATATGTTCCTGAATAAAGTGGGTCAATGAAGAAATTAAGAAGAAAATTTTAAAAACTTATTGAAAAAAATGATAATGGAAATACAACAGAACAAAACCTATAGGATATAGCAAAAGCAGTGTTAAGAACATAATTTATAGCTATAACTACCAATATCTAAAAAGAGAAAAACTTCCAGTAAAAAACCTAACAACTCATCTAAAGAAGTAGAAAAGCAAGAGCAAACCAAACTGAAAATTAGTAGAAGAAAAGAAATAATAAAAAATAAAAAAGAAATAAAAAAATTAGTAGAAGAAAAGAAATAATAAAAAATTATTTCTTTTTTATTGAAATAAGTGTAATTGAAATGAAGAAAACAATCAAAAGATCAATGAAACTAAATGTTGGTTTTCTGAAAAGTTAAATAAAATTGACAAATCCTTAGCCAGACTAACTAGGGTGAAAGAGAGAATATTTGAATAAATAAACTCAGAGATGAAAAATGAGACGTTATAATTGATAACATGGAAATTCAAAGGAACATTAGTAGCTACTATGAGCAATTAAGTTGGAAATTCTAGAAAAAAAAATGGAGAAATTTTTAGACAAATACAACCTACCAAGATTCAACCACAAATAAATAGACAAATTCCTAAATACATACAACTTACCAAGACTGAACCAGGAAGAAATTCAAGACCTGAACAGACAAATAACAGTAACAAGATCAAAGCTGTAATAAAAAGTCTCCTTGCAAAGAAAACGTGGGACTTGATGGCTTCACTGCTGAATTCTAACAATTATTTAAAGAAGAACAAATACCAATTCTGCTCAAACTATTGAAAAAAAAATAGAAAAGAAATGAATACTTCTATACCCCCTGTACAAGGCCAGTTTTACTCTGATACCAAAACAAGGAAAAGGCACGTCAATAAAACAAAGAAAAAAACTACAGGCCAATAGCTCTGATGAATATTGCTACAAAAATCCTCAACAAAATACTAGCAAACTAAATTTGTAAATACATTAAAGAGATCACTCATCATGACCAAGTGGGATTTATTCCTGGGATGCAAGGATGGTTCACCATATGCAAATCAATTAGTGCAATGCATCATATCAAAAGAATGAAGGAGAAAAGCTATATGATCATTTCAATTGATGCTGAAAAAGCATTTCATAAAATTCAGTATTTCCTCAAAATAGAAACCCTCAAAAAACTAGGTATAGAAGGAACATGGCCAGGTGCAGTGGCTCATGGCTGTAATCCTAGCACTTTGGAAGGCAAAGGCAGAAGGATTACTTGAGTCGAGGAATTCAAGCAAGCCTGGGGAATATAGTGAGACTTCATCTCTACAAAACATACAAAAAATTATCTGGGTATGGTGACACATGCCCTGTAGTCTCAGCTATTTCGGAGGCTGAGGTGGGAAGATCATTTGATCCTGGGAGCTGGTGGTTGCTGTGAGCCAAGATTGTACCACTGCACTCCAGCACAGTGAAATTCTTTCTTAAAAAAAAGAAGGACTATGCTTCAACATAATAAAAGTCATGTATCACAAAGCCACAACGTATATATCATACTGAATGGGGAAAAACTGAAAGCTTTTCCTTTAAAATCTAGTACATGACAAGGATTCCCACTTTAACCAATGTTATTCAACATAATACTGGAAGTCCTAGCTAGAGGAATCAGAAAAGAGAAGAAAATAAAGGGCATCTAAATTGGAAATAAGTAAAATTATCCTTGTTTGCAGATGATATGATCTTATATTTGGACAAACCTAAAGACTCAACAAAATTAAAAAAAAGATTAGAACTGATAAACAATTTCAGTAAAGCTATAGAGTACAGAATCAACATACAAATAACAGTAGCATTTCTATATGTCAATGGGGAACAATCTGAAAATGAAATGAAAAAGGTAACCCCATTTTCAATAGCCATAAATAAAAATCAATCCTTAGGAATTAATTTCACCAAAAAAGTGAAAGATCTCTACAATGAAAACTATAAAACACTGAAAAAAGAATTTGAAGAGGACACCAAAATAATGGAAACATATTCCATGTTCATGGATTAAAAGAATCAATATTGTTAAAATGTCCCACTACCCAAAGTGATCTACAGATTTCTTGCAATCCCTATCAAAATACACATGACATTCTTAACAGAAATAGAAAAAAAAATCCTTTAATTTATGTAATATAAAGAAAAACAACTGAGACACAGTATCAAATTTTATCTTAAACAAAAAGAATAAAACTGAAAGAATTACATTATCTAACTTCAAATTATATTACCGAGCTATAGTAACCAAAACAGCATGGTACTGATATTAAAACAGACACATAGACCAATAGCACAATATAGAGAACTTAGAAACAAATCCACACACCTACAGTGAACTGATGTTTGACAAAGGTGCCAAATACATACATTGGGGAAAAGACAGTCTCTTCAATAAATGGTGCTTGGAAAACTGGGTGTTCACATGCAGAAGAATGAAACTAGACCCCTATCTCTTGCCATATACAAACGTAAAATCAAAATGGATAAAAGATGTAAGTCTAAGACCTCAAACAGTGAAAATACTAAAAGAAAACATTGAATAAACTATCTAGGACATTCGTCTAGTCAAAGATTGATTGAATATTATTCCATAAGGACAGGAGACCAAAGCAAACATGAACAGATGAGATCATACCAAGTTAAAAAGTTTCTGTATAGCAAAGGAAGCAATCAACAAACTGGAGGGACAACCTATAGAATGGGAGAAATTTTTTTTAAATAACCCATCTGACAAGGGATTAATAATCAGAACATAGAAGTTGTTCAAACAACTCTTTAGGAAAAAATATAATCATTGAATTAAAAATGGTCAAAAGATGTGAATAGACATTTCTCAGAAGAAGACCTAAAATGGCAAACAGGCATATGAAAAGGTGTCCAACATCACTGACCATCAGAGAAATGAAAATCAAACTACAATGAGATGTAATCTCACCCCAGGTAAAATGGCTTATATCCAAAAGTCAGGTAACAAGTAATGCTGACAAGATCATTGAGAAAAGGTAATCCTTGTACACTGTTGGTGGGAATGAAAATTAGTATAACCAATATGAAGAATGGTTTGGAGTTTCCTCAGAAAACTACAAGTAGAGCTGCTATGTGATCCAGCAATCCTATTATTTTACACACCCAAAATAAAGGAAATCAGTACATCAAAGGGATATCTGCACTCTCATGTTTGTGGCAGTACTCTTCACAATAGCCAAGATTTGGAAGCAACCTAAGTGGCCACGAATAGATGAATGAATAAAGAAAATGTGGTACATATACACAATGGAGTACTACTCAGACATAAAAAGAATGAGATTCAGTCATTTGCAACAACATGAATGGAACGGGATATCATTTTAAATGCAATGAGATAGGCACAGAAAGACAAACATCACATGTTCTCACTTACTAGTAAGATGTAAAAATCAAAGCAACTGAACATGGATTAAAAAATTAACTAGAAAGAATAAGACCTAGTATTTGATAGCACAACATGGTGACTATAGTCAATAACAATTTAAGTATACTTTATAAAATGCCTAAAGAATATAATTGAATTTTTTGTAAAACAAAATATAAATGCTTTAGTTTATATGCCTGTATCAAAACATCTTATGTACCCCATAAGAATATATACCTACTATGTACCCAAAAAACTCTTAAAAAGACAATAAAGCTATGAAAAGAAATCAGAAAAATAGAAAACAAACAGTAGAGAAAATTTAGTAAAAACACAAGTATTATAAACATTTATAAAATTTAGTAAAGAAAAATAGATTTAAAAAATTCCAGTATAAGAAATAAAAGAGAAGACAGTGAGGTTGTATTCATATAACATTTTACCATCAAATTTGAAAACTTAGGTAAAAATATACAAACAATTTGAAAAAGCACAATTTATCCAAACTGATATAACAAGAAATAGAAAAATCTAAGTATACATATCAGTTACAAAAATTTTAATTAACAAAAACCTCATTAAGAAAACTCTAGACCCAGATCATTTCACTCTAAATTTAACATGTAAAGAATTTAAAATACAAATCTTATATAAACTCTCATATAATACCTTCTTATCTTATGAGACCAACATATCATCAAAATTAAAAATTAAAAAAAAAATTGCAATATAAATTAATTTTCATGAACTCACATGCAAAAATACTTAATAAAATTCTAGCAAATTGAATCTGGAAATCTATAAAGGGATAAACTCCATTGGGGTCTCCTCCAAGAATGTTAGTTTGCTTAAATACTCAAAAACTGATTGCTGCACAATTGATTTTCTTGTAGAAATAATGATTTCTTAGTTTTGATAATTTATCATGATTAGGTAAGTTACTAACATTAGGGAAATTTGAGTGGAGAGTATAGAAGTTGTCATTGGATTATCTTTGAAACTTTTCTGTAAGTCTAAAATTATTTTAAAATAAAAATGTAAAAACTAATGAATATAATTTACCAATATTACCGAATAAAGAGAAAAAAGTATAATTCTCTCAATAAATGCCAAAAGCTTTTGACAAAATTTACCACCTATTAATACTAAAGTCTTTCTGAAAATATCCATAGAAGGGAACTTCTTCAGTTTCGTAAAGGGCATTCATAAAACATCTATGACTAAAGTCTTGATTGGGATGGTGATTTCACAGTGTAGATATTCATTAAAAGTCATTAAACTATACACTTAAGATGTGTGATTTCATTTTATGTAAAGTTAATTCAAATTATATATGTGCATATGTATATGTCTATGTATGTATGCATGTGAATATGCATGGATGGATGTATCTAATCCAATTTTTGTCTTATATGCCAGATATATTTGGTTGATTAACACAGTGTCACTAAAATGATCATTTTGAAGGGTATATTTGGCAGAAGCTTCAATGCTAAAAAGTATGTTTACTCCACTTCCTTGCAGCTGGAGCTCTATATGAAAATGTAGCTTCACCAATTTCTGCATCTGTTTCTGATGGCAAGCAGGCTAATGGAGACAGACATTTTAAGAGTCAGTTGCAGCAGCTGACCTCAGCATTCCTGTCTCATTATTAGCTTCCTGTGTGTTCAGCAGCTAATGTGTCTGCCGCAATGAATTGGTTTCTTCTCCATGGATCTTAACTACTATATAGATGTGGTATACCTTGAAGTAGATAGTCAATTCTTAAAGTTCTTTAAGCAAAATAAAAGAGACATTCTCTTTTTTTTCCTGTGTTTATGTTTATATCATCATTCTATGTTTATAATCCCTCATGATAAATATTGGATGAATTGTCTCACAAATTTTAATTATATTTATATATGCCTAGACAACTAAACTTGTTGTGATATTATTTTATTTTATTTTATTTTATTAGAGAGTTTATTAAAACAGTGTTAGGTTCACAACAAAATCGAACAGAAGGTATAGAGATTACTCATATAGCTCCTTCCTCCACCAAAGAAAAGACTCTCGAAATCTTGCACCACACTGGCATATTTGGTACAATTGATGAACATACATTGACACGTTGTTATCACCCAAAATTTATTGTTTACATTATAGTATATTCTTGGTGTTGTACCTTCTATGAAATTAATAAATATGTAATGATATGTATCCACCATTATAGTATCATACGGAGTAGTTTCACCACCCTAAAACTCCTCTGTGACTGCCTCCTAACCCCTCCTAAATCTTGATTTTTTTCTTTTTATTTTTTATTTATTTATTTATTTTTGAGATAGGGTCTCACTCTGTTGCCTTGGGTGAAATGCAGTGGTGCGATCTCAGCTCACTGCAATTTCTGCCTCCCAGGTGGGCTCAAGCGATCCTCCTACCTCAGCCTCGCGAGTCTTTGGGACCACAGGTGTGTGCCATCACAGTGGCCTAATCTTCTGCGTTTTTGGTAGAGGCAGGGTTTCACCATGTTGCCCAGGCTGGTCTCAAATTCCTGATTTCAAGTGATTCAGCCGCCTTGGCCTCCCAAAGTGCTGGAATGACAGGCATGAGCCACTGCCCCAGCCAACCCTTATCTTTTTAGTGTCTCCATAGTTTTGCCTTTTGCAGAATATCAGATAGTTGAAATCATAAAACATGTAGCTTTTTCATATCGGCTTCTTTCATGTACATGAATTTAAGTTTCTTCTCTACCATTTTGTGAATTGACAGCTCACTTCTCTTTATCACTGCATAATATTCCATTGTCTAGATGAATTAAGTTTATTTATTCATTCACCTACTGAAGGACATCTGGTTGTCTCCAAGTTTTGGCAATAGTAAATAATTCAGAGAACTCAAACAAATTTACAAGAAAAAAACAACCCCATCAAAAAGTGGGCAAAGGATATGAACAGACACTTCTAAAAAGAAGACATTTATGCAGCCAGCAGACACATGAAAAAATGCTCATCATCACTGGCCATCAGAGAAATGCAAATCAAAACCACAATGAGATACCATCTCACACCAGTTGGAATGGTGATCATTAAAAATTCAGGAAATAACAGATGCTGGAGAGGATGTGGAGAAATAGGAACACTTTTACACTGTTGGTGGGACTGTAAACTAGTTCAACCATTGTGGAAGACAGTGTGGTGATTCCTCAAGGATCTAGGACTAGAAATACCATTTGACCCAGCCATCTCATTACTGGGGATATACACAAAGGATTATAAATCATGCTGCTATAAAGACACATGCACACGTATGTTTATTGCAGCACTATTCACAATAGCAAAGACTTGGAACCAACCCAAATGTCCATCAATGACAGACTGGAATAAGAAAATGTGGCACATATACACCATGGAATATTGCACAGCCATAAAAAAGGATGACTTCATGTCCTTTGTAGGGACATGGATGCAGCTGGAAACCATCATTCTTAGCAAACTATCGCAAGGACAGAAAACCAAACACCACATGTTCTCACTCATAGGTGGGAATTGAACAATGAGAACACTTGGACATCGGAAGGGGAAAATCACCCTGGGGCCTGTTGTGGGGAGGGGGAGGGGGGAGGGATAGCATTAGGAGATACACCTAATGTAAATGACAAGTTAATGGGTGCAGCACACCAACATGGCACATGTATACATATGTAACAAACCTGCACATTGCGCACATGTACCCTAGAACCTAAAGAATGATAAAAAATAAAATAAAATAAAATAATGCAGCTGGGTGTGGCGGCTCACGCCTGTAATCTCAGAACTTTCAGAGGCCGAGGCAGGTGGATCACGAGGTCAGGAGATCGAGACCATCCTGGCTAACACGGTGAAACCCTGTCTCTACTAAAAATGCAAAAAATTAGCCGGGCATGGTGGCAGCCACCTGCAATCCCAGCTACTCGGGAGGCTGAGGCAGGAGAATGGTGTGAACCCAGGAGGCGGAGCTTGCAGTGAGTCGAGATTGCGCCACTGCACTCCAGTCTAGGAGACACAGCAAGACTCCGTCTCAAAAAAATAAATAAATTAATTAAATTAAATTAAATTAATTAAAATAAAATAAATTAAAATAAAATAAAATAAAATAAAATAATGCAGCTATCAACATCCATGCGTGGGTTTTTGTGTGGATGTAAGTTTTCAATTCATTTGAATAAATAATAAGAAAGGCAATTGTATTGTTTACTCAGTGTGTGTTTAGTTTAGAAAGAAACTGCCAATCTGTTTTCAAAGTGGTTGTACCATTGTACATTTCCACCACAAATAAATGATTGTTTCTGTTGCTACACTTTCTTGTCAGCATTTGGTATTGTGTTTTGAATTTTGCCAATTCTAATAGGTAGTTCTATCCTATTTTAATTTGCAATGCGTATTTTATGTTGAGAACTTTTTCATATGTTTATATGTCATCTGTATATCTTCTTTGGTGAGGTATCTGTTCAGATTTTTTGCCCATTTTTCAATTAGGTTGTTCATTTTCTTATTGTTGAGTTTTAAGAGTTCTTTGGATATTTTGGAAAACCGTCTTTTATTAGACATGATTTTTTTACAAATATTTCCTCCAGTATGTGGCTCATTTTCTCATTATCTTGAGACTGTCTTTTGCAAATCAGAAATATTTAAGTTTAATGAAGCCCAACTTATTAATTCTTTATTTCATGTATTTCATGTATTTCATGTATCAAGCCTTCGGTCTTGCATCTAGGAAGTTATTGCCATACCCAAGGTCATCTAAATTTTCTTGTATGTTATCTTCCATGGGATTTATAGTTTTGCATTTTACATTTAGGGCTCTGATTTTAAGAAGTTAGTATTTTTCGAGTGTAACAGATCTCTGTCTAAATTCTTTTCTTTTCTTTTCTTTTCTTTTTTTGCATGTGGGTGTCCAGTTTTTCCACAGCACTCTTTGTTGAAAAAACGATTCTCTATTTTATAGCTTTTGCTCCTTTGTCAAAGACCAGTTGAGTATATTTATATTGGTCTAATTCTGGCCTTGCCATTTTGTTTCATTGATCTGTTTGTCTGTTCTTTTACTAATACTACACTATCTTGATTACTGTAGCTTTATGGTAAGTCTTGAAATCAAGTAGTGTCAGTCATCTGACTTTGTTCTTCTTTAACATTTAATTGGCTATTTTGGATCTTTTGTCTCTCCATATAACATTAGATTCAGTTTTTTAATATCCACACAATATCTTTCTGATATTTTGATTGGAATTACATTGGACCTATACATGAAGCTGCGAAGAACTGACATCTTGGCAATATTGAAATATTTGTATTCATGAAGATGGAATATCCCTTCATTTATTTAATTTTACTTTGATATTTTTCATTACCATTTTTTAGTTCTCCTCATATATATATTGTACATACTTTCTTATATTATACCTAAGTATTTCATCTTGGAGGGTGCTTATGTAAATGATAATGTGTCTTTAATTTCTAATTTCACTTTTTCATTGTTGGCACATAGGGAGCTATGACATTTGTTTATAAACCTTGTATCCTACAACTTTACTCTAGTTGTTTCTTAGTTTCAGGAATGTTTTTATTTCTTCTTTTGCATTTTCTACAAAATAATCAGCAAACAAAAATAGTTTTGTTTTTTCCTTCTCAATTTGCAAACACTTTATTTACTTTTCTTGTCTTATTGTGATAGCTAAAATGTCCAGTATGATGTTGAAAACAAGTAGTAAGAGGAAACAAACGTGACTTCCATCTGATATTAACAGAAAGCATTTAGTTTTCCATCATTAAGTATGATTTGTAGCTATAGGTATGTTTTGCAGATATTCTATATCAAAGTGTGGAATTTCTTCTCTCTTCCTAGTTTATTGAGAGCTTTTTTAAAAATCATGAACGGGTGTTGGATTTTGTCAAATCCTTTTTCTGCATCAATCAGTATGTTTGTCTGAGTTTTCTTCTTTAGCCCATTGGTGTAATGGATTAAATTAATTGATTTTCAAATGTTGAGTAGCCTTGCATACCTGGGATAAATCCCACTTAAACATGGTGTGTAATTTTTTTATTGTTATTATTTTTGAGACAGGGTCTCTCTTTGTTGCCCAGGCTGGAGTGCCTGGCTCACTGTAACCTCCACCTCCTGGTTTCAAGCAATTCTCCTGCCTCAGCCTCCTGAATAGCTGGACTACAGGCACACACCACGACACTTGTCTACTTTTTGTGTTTTTAGTAGAGATGGGGTTTCACCAGGTTGGTCAGACTGATCTTGATCTCCTTACCTCAAGGAATCCCCCTATCTCATCCTCCCAAATTGCTGGGATTATAGGCGTGAGCCACCGTTCCAGTCAAATTCTTTTTATACTTTGGTGGTTTTGATTTGATAAATTTTTTGAGGATTTTTGTTCATTAAAGATATAGACTTAATTTGGTTAAGATATTAGAGTTTGATATTAGAGTAATATCAATTACTCTAATTGATTTTGATATTAGAGTAATGTTGGTTTTGATATTAGAGTAATGTTGGCTTCAATTAATGAAGTAAAAGGTATTCCTCTTACTTTTACCTTCTGAAAGAGATTCTACAGAAGTGGTATAATTTGTTCCCTAAATGTGTGGTAAAAATTACCAGTACACTTTTATCTTGGCTTGTTGCTTCCTATTTTGGAAAGTTATGAATAATTGATCTGATTTATTGAATAGATACAAGAGTCTTTAATTTGCCTGTTTCTGTTTGAGTTTGGCAGATGGTGTCTTTTAAGGATTTGGTCAATTTCATCTAGGCTATGAAGTTTGTAGGCATAAGGTTATTCATAATATTGCTTTATTATCCTTTTAATGTCTATGGAATATATAATGATGTTTCCTCTTCTATTTTTGATATTAGTTATTTGTGTTTTCTCTTTTTTTTTCTTCGTTATCCTGGCTTGAGGCTTATTGATTTTGTTGATCTTTTCAAATAACTAAGCTTTGGTTTTGTTGACTTTATCTACTGATTCACTGTTTTCAATTTCTTTGATTTTTGCTCTAATTTTTATTATTTATATTCTTCCACTTACTTTAGATTTAATTTGCCCTATTTTGCTAGTTTACTAAGGTTGAATATTAGATTACAGATTTTATAGCTTTCTTCTTTTCTAATATATGTATATATTTAATTCTATAAATTTCCTCATAAGCACAGTTTTCACTGCATTACACAAATTTTGATAAGTTGTATTTTACTTTCCATTGTTTCAAAATATTCTTAAATTTTTCCACATTCCTCTTTTGACCTATTTGTTATTTAGAAGTATGTTGATTAATTTCCAAGTATTGGAAGATTTTCCACAGTCTGTCTGTTACTGGTTTCTAGTTTAATTCCTGTGGTGGGAGAGCAGATAGTGTATCATTACTATTGTTTTCAAATTTTTAAGGGATGTTTTATGGCCTAGAATATAATCTATCGTGGTTACTGTTCCCTGTGAGCTTGTGAAGAATGTGTAATCTGCTGTTATTTGATGAAGGAGTCCATAGATGTCAGTTATATCCAGTTGATCGATAGTGCTCTTGAATTCAACAATGTCCTTACTGATTTTTTTTTTCAGCTGTTAGAGCTTTTTATATATAAGATAGGATTGTTCAAGTCTCCAACTATAAGAATGAATTCATCTTTTACTCCTTGCTACTCCATCATTATTTGCCTTACATATTTTGATGTTCTTTGGTAAGACACATCCGCATTAAGGATTATGTCTTCTTGCAGTGTTGAGCCTTTTATTAGTTTGTATCGGCACTTTCATGTCTCATAACTTTCCTTGCTCTGAGGTTGGGTCTGTCTGAAATTAACATAGCTACTCTCACTTTCTTTTGACTAGAATTATGATATATCTTTCTCCATCCATTTACTTTTTGGTCAGTATGTGTTTTTGTATTTAATATCTCTTTTTTATGAACAAGTTACAGTTGCGACTTGTTTTTGGATACACTCTGACATTTTCTGTTTTTCAATTGGTGTATTTAGACTGTTGATGTACAAAGTTATTAGTAATATACTTGAATTAATACTTATCATATTTGTTACTATTTTCTATTCTATGCCCCCCTTGTTCTTTGTTCTTATTTTTGCCTTTTATAGTATTTCTGTCTTTTGTAGTTTTTATTTAACATTTAAGCTTATCCGAACTTCATTCAGTTCTTACTATATCAATTATACTTTTTTTTAAATCTTTTTTAATGGTCACCCTATAGCTTTCAATATACATTTACAACTAATTCAAGCCCGCTTTCAAATCACTTTATACACTTCAGGGTAAAAAAAGATGCTTTTAATAAGTAAATAATTTTATTTTTCCTTTCACTCTTTGAATCATTGCAAACATTTATTTTATTTTTAAAACTAATACATTTTTGCTATTATTATTTGAACAAATTATCTGTTAGGTTAATCCAGAATTTTTAAACTGAAGTTTCATTTAACTTCCAACTATTCCTTGTGCTCTTCTGTTCCTTACATAGATCCTAGTTTCTGATCTTTATACATTTTTCTTTTCCCTGAAAATTTATTTATTTTCAGAGACAGGGTCTTACTCTGTCACCTCAGCTAGAGTGCAGTGGTAGAATCACAGCTCAGTGCAGCCTCAAGCTCCTGTGCTCAAGCAATACTCTTGCCTCAGCTTCTCGACTACAGGCACACACCACCATGCCCAACTTACTTTTTTATTTTTCATAGAGATGAGTTCTTACTATGTTGCTGAGGCTGGTCTTGAACACCTGGCCTCAGGCAATCCTTCGGTGTCAGCCTCCCCAAGTGCTAGAATTACAGTTGTGAGGTACTATATCTGGTCTCCCTTCATAACTGAAGGATAATTTCAAAGGATAGATAATTCTAGGTGTATTTTTTTTTCTGTCAATACTTTAAATATTTCATTTCACTGTTTTCTTGCTTGCATGGTTTCTGTATAGAAGTCAGATGTGATTTTTATCTTCCATAGGTAAAGTATTTTTTCACTCTTTTTTTTTTGGTTTTTTATTATCTTTAATTTTCTATAGTTCAAATATAATATTTATATGCATAGCTTTTTTCCTTTAATTTTGGGGGTAGTATTTATCCCTTTTGCCATTCTGTGAGCTTCCTGGGTCTGTGGTTTGGTGTCTGACATTAAATTAAGGAAATTCTTAGTCATTATTGCTTAAAATATATATATTTTTTATTTTGTTCTTAGAGATGAGGTCTTGCTATATTGCCCAGGCTGGTCTTGAAATCCTGATTTCAAGAAACTCTCCCTCCTTGGCCTCCCAAAATGATGGAATTACAGATGCGAGACAGTGTGTCCAAGCTTTAAATATTTCTTTTCTTTCTTGCTTTCTTGTTCTTTTATTTTTATTTTTTGTATGTTATACCCTTTTTTAGTTGTCCCACTGTTCTTCGATATCACTTCTGTTCTTTGTTTTTGGGCTTTTTCTTAGTTTCTGTTTTTTGGGGGTTTTTTTTGTTTGTTTGTTTGTTTGTTTTTTTTTCCACTTTTTGAGGTATCTGTTGTCATATTCTCAAGCACAGATGCTCTTTCTTCCACTGTGTCTAGCTTACTACGGATCCTTGCAAAGTCATTATTCATTTCCATTATAATGTTTCCTATTTCTAGTATTTCTTTTTGAATATTTCTAAGGATGTCCATCTCTTTGCTTACATAATCTATCTGTTACTTTGCCATTTACTTTTTCCTTTAATGCTTTTAGTATATTCATCATAGTGATGGTTTTTCTTTTAAAAAAATTTGGTCTGATATAGTCAACATTCTTGTTATATTTTACCTGGTTCACAGGTTTGTTCAGTCTCTTCAAATTATGTTGTTTTTGTTTTGTTTTGTTTTGTTTTGTTTTGTTTTGTTTTTTTGGTAGCTCATAATATTTTTGTTGTAAGGTGAACATTTTTTACTGGGTAAAAGAAACTATGGTAAATAAGCCTTCATTAACGCAATGGTAAGGTTTGAGGGGAGAAGCAGCATTCTGCAGTCCTGTGATTAGGTCTCAGTCTTTTGTAGACCCGTACCCTCTGATGGTAAACTTCATACTTGTTTCTCAATCCTTCCCACCTTAGGTGGGACAGGAAGCCCAGAGGGGGTTGGAGTTTGTTATTTCCCATTCTCCACATGAAAGGCTCCAGTTTGATGGTGGTAGGTATTTTCCCTCCCCTAGTTAGGACAAGACCTAAAAAATTCCAGCAGATCCTGCTCTGGTAAAATAGCTTCTCCTCAGATCGGGCCTTGCTAAGAAAAGAATGCTCTCATGTATTTCAAAATTGCTCATTCCCTGTTCCTCTGCCAGGAGCATAAGGAGATTTTTCTCAAACATTCACCGGAAGGACCTGTTTGAGCTCCTGGAGTCAAAATTCACAAAAGTGTGAGGACCCTTCTGTGACTGGATTCCCCTGAAGTTTTTAACTCTCTGACTTGTCTACACTGAGCCTCCAGCAATTTGACATTACAGTTCACATTTTCCTGCCTGGCCACTGGTTTCCCTGCTTATGAGTTTTTGTTGCAGTCAGTTGTGGTGCTCTGTATTTGCCTTTCTCTCCAATTCTGGGGGCAACGGTTTACCCTGGGACTACGCTTCTCCAGTGGATTTAAGAAGTGTTGTTTATTTTTCAGTTTGGTCTGCTCTTTGCTTGTTGCTTAGGATGGAGTGGCAATGGCTAAGCTCCTTACATGCCTGATCCAGGAAATTTCCTTTTGGTAATAGTTCTCAAAAATCATGATTGTGGACTTTTGAGAATCTATGGAAGTTTTCATGTCGACTTTCTCCATTAAACTTGAAGTAAATTTTTTAAGCTTTTTTGCTATATAATTCACAAACCACAAAATTCACCTATTTAAAGTGTACAATTTTATGGGTTTTAGTATATTTACAATGCTTTAATTTTCCAATATTTTTAGATGTTTAAGTTTAGATTTTTTTTAACACAGACACATAAACACACACACACACACACACACACACACACACACACATACACCTGTACCTATTAACAGTCATTCCCCATTATTCCAGCCAGATGTTCTCATCCCAAACCCCCTTCTTCCCACCTCCTAGCCCTAGGTAACCACTAATCTATTTTCTGTCTCTATAAATTGACCTAATCTGGGCATTTCATATAAATTGAGCTATGGAATATGTA
Organism: Chlorocebus sabaeus; assembly: GCF_047675955.1. Taxonomy (NCBI): domain Eukaryota; kingdom Metazoa; phylum Chordata; class Mammalia; order Primates; family Cercopithecidae; genus Chlorocebus; species Chlorocebus sabaeus. Next base: position 83,275,029 of record NC_132916.1, read on the forward strand.
ATGTTTTCTAGGTTCATTCATATTATGCCATGTATTTTGCTTCATTAATTCTGATTGTTGAATAATATTCCACCTTATAGGTGTACTAATTTGTTTAATCTATTCATTTGATAGACATTTGAGTTGTTTCCCCACTTTGGCTAATACGAGTGATGCTGCTGTGAACATTTATGTACAAATTTTTGTGTGTTCATTTATCTTGAATAAAATACCTAGGAGTGGAATTGCTGTGTTATGTAACTACATGTTTAACTTTTTGAGGAACTGTCAGGCTATTTTTCAAAGTTGCTGCACCATTTTCACATTTCTTCCATAAGTGTATGAGATTACTAATTTATCCTCATCCTGGCTGATATTTGTTATTATCTAGCTATATTATTATAGCCACATTAGTAGGTATGAAGTGTTATTTCACTCTGGTTTTGATTTGCATTTCTCTGATGGCTAATAATGTTTCGTATCCTTTTATTTGTTATTGATCATTTATAAATCATTTTTAGAGAAATGTCTATTCAGATCCTTTGCCAAATTTTTAATTGGGTAATTTGTCTTAGAATTGATTTCTTCTTAGGTATGCAATTTTGCTGATGTTAGTCAGCATTGCTTCCTTGGAATACACTCGACTTAGTCATGGTGGGCAACACTTCTAAGGTAATATTTAACTGTCTTTACTAACATTTGATGTAAAATTTTAATATCACATAAAATATTGTTAAATAGCAATATTCAGAAATGAGATTCTGATTTTAAAGCTATGTAGATTAAATTTTAGCATTAGGATTTTGCTAGCATTGTAAAGTAAATTTGATAGATTTCTTGATTTTGGTGCATATTATTCACAGTTTTTGCTTGACTAAAGTCACTGTTAAAACAGTATCTCCATAGAATATTCTTTCAGATAATTGACATATTAAAGAAATTATAAGCAGGGAAAGCTGAGGCGAATCTCAGGCAGCGAAGAAGGTTACTGGACCCTGAGAAAACTGAAAATAATTTGAGTTTCACTCACCTTTTAACCATGAAAGTCAGTTGGGGAAATGACTTCAGGAAGTAAAGACATGCAGAGACCTGGGGACACATGTAGAGGCAGAATAATTTCAGTCAAGAACCCCATCACCTCCTGATATCTACAAGGCAGCATAAAAGGAATGGATGCTTTCTAAGGAAAGAAGAATGAGGGGAGGCCAAGCTCTGAAAAGGGCTGAGCATATTTAGACAAGGGAGAATAAAAAGTCCCTTAATAGATTCAACTTAATAAAGCATAAATTATAATTCGTATTGGACCATTAGCTCTTTTTTTCTTTCCCTCAACCTGGCAGATGCTTATTGTGCTGTATAGTAGATAAGAAACAGACAAAGGAGCTGAATTTCTCTGAGTCGTACTGTGAGGTAAAATTTGTAGCCTCACTAATACTATGCCCTCTAAACATCAAAGGCTTTTTGTCCAATGCCAAATATAACATTTGTATCACAAACTTTAATAATCCTCATAAATATTGCGCTCATTTTAATTTAACTTTAGGGCTTTAACTTTCAGGGACCAAAATGAAATAAGATGAGAATCAATTAGCTTCACGTTAAAGACAATATTGTTTCTTACAGCAGAAGTTTCGTGTGACAATATTATGTAAAAACAGATCACCTGGGCCTTTCCTTAAAATGCAGATGAGGCTTCAGAGCCTGAGAATGTGCATTTCTAGCAAGTTTCCAGGAGATTTAAATACTGCTAGTTTATGTACCCCACTTTTACTACTGAGGATTTATAGCAGGTGATTCTAAGTAAATGATAATATCAGAATCACCTGAGTAACTATTTCTACAAACACATAGCTAATATCGTCTTCCCTCCATTCCCCCATTTCTCTGAGCAAAGCTGAGGAATTACCAGTATCAGAGATGGAGACTTGACCTTACATATTTTAGCAAAATCAAAATAGGTAAAGATTCCCAAATGATTTCAATATGATGCACCTTTGCCAGGGAGTTTAGAAACATTGCTTAGTAAACCTAAGAGTCATGCACATGATCCTTAAATTCTAGATGAGAACCTGTACTTATATAATCCAGTTAAAAATGGCTTTACTAAATTTGTGATGAATGTAGAATGAGTAATTTTGATTTTGATACAATGACAAATTAGATATAGGATTCCTGGAACATAGAGAAATGCCCCAAATCATCAAGATAAATGCCAAATTGCATTAAACCCGATAAATGCACGGGTTTTACTAACATTTTATTGTTCATGTGATTCTAATTGTAACCACCGTGGGCGCACTAATGATTTTAGCCTGGTGTATGTTACAATGACATTCAACGACAAATTAGATTATTCAGTCATAACTTTATTTAGCAAGGAACTTATTCCCATTAGGAGCAACTTCTCATTTTCCTCCATATAGTAGCAGTGCATTTCCTAGGAGAAATCACTTGGTCAATGCCAGCAGTCTGCTTCAATTTCCTACTATCCAGGGATCCTGAGATTCAAACATCTGTGAAATTTCCAATGGCTTCTTCATGCCAGTGGAAAGTAAAATATTTCTTGCTTTGATGGTGTTTCCAGATGTTCTTAATGCTGCACATATGGCAAGGGCCATTCTTTCCTAATAAGCTGAGGTTTTCAAAGAATCACACTAGGCAACTGAAATGCGACAGACCCTGAAATCTACCTATAAATTGGCTTTATCTGAAAAGCATTTATATTCCTGACAACCAATATAATTATCCCAATACCTATATACAAGGCGTCACACAGTCATGATGATGAAACCATTGGTAAAATACTCTTGGTTTGTGGCACAATGAAGCCGCTTAACTGCTGAAAATCAACTTTACTGAAATTTTCTTTTTCAACTGTTTTCTTTTTTATTGTTACAGATCATGAGGATTAGATATAAGAAGATACTTCAGGGACATATAGCTGGAAAAGTGAAGCTGCCTTTGGTTTGCTCCTCTTCTTTTACCGTGCTCTTATTCATATTCTCAACTCTTTTATTCAGTTAATTTAGAAAATGCATTTAATAAAAATAAATAAAATTGATGAGATAGAAACTGTTGCAATTTTCCAATTCTTCCACAAATTGTTTAATTGAAGTTGCTGTAAACTTTTACTCGAAATATTAAGAGTCTTCTAAATTCATTAGATCAGTGTTTTGAAAAACGCAGTTCCTTTTTTTGTTTGTTTGTTTGTTTTTGAGACAGAGTCTCGCTCTGTCGCCCAGGCTGGAGTGCAGTGGCTTATCCCGGCTCACTGCAAGCTCCGCCTCCCGGGTTCACGCCGTTCTCCTGCCTCAGTCTCATGAGTAGCTGGGACTATAGGCTCCCTCCACCACGCCCGCCTAATTTTTTATATTTTTAGTAGAGATGGTGTTTCACTGTGTTAGCCAGGATGGTCTCGATCTCCTGACCTCATGATCCACCTGCCTCGGCCTCCCAAAGTTCTGGGATTACAGGAGTGAGCCACCACTCCTGGCTGCAGTCCCATTTTTTTAAAACACTGACCAGCAGTAGTAGCATCACCAAGAAACTTGTTTTAAATGTAAACTATATGGCACTACCCCAGATCTATGGGATTTGAAACTCCGGTATGTGGCCCAGCTCACAGATTTATAATAAAACTTTCAGATGATTTTGCTGCAAGGTAACGTTTGAGAACCACTGAATTAAAGTGCTAAAATCTGAAAAATTATGGTCGAACAGTAAGAAGTACACTAAAGGTACTCAAGGATGGATTCACAGATAATATGAAATTGAAACAACATTTGGTGTCAAGCTGAGGAGGGTTTCTTTGCAAAATATAGTATCGAGATTGAAAAGAACAAGATCTCACAGGAATGGATTGTGTATTTGGGACATGCAGAGAAAAATCTGCATGGTAAGTAATAGGACTACTAAGTGGGAAACAATTGATTAGGGAGAGTGAAGAGAGTTATTTAGTGGAGTTTGTGAAAGGCTAGATGCAGTCTATCCTCCCAGCAAGAAGTGTCAGAAGTTGTCAAATGGAAGAGTGACATCATTTGCTTTCTAGAAACATAATTCTGGCAGCAGTGTGGTGGATTAAGTTATGTAGAGAAGGAGAAATAAACCAATTAAGTAGTTACTACAATATCCAACTGAGAGATGATGAAGTTTTATATTATTAAAAATGAGGGGCTGGCTTTGAGAGGCATTCCCATAGCACAGTGGTCAATTACAATGTTAGAAGATCCACTTCTAGGTACATGTAGAATGTAGCAAAGATTATCACTACAAGAAAATACCAAATATGTTAAAAATCCTATTTCTTTTAAAAATCTTTTTAAAATGGTGGATATAAATAAATCTAAATAAACTAATTCAAAAGAGAAACAAATTCTACATGAGTGAACAAAAAGTAGAAGCACCTTAAATGTAGGAATTGTTTGAAAGTGAAAATACATCAACATCAGTCATAAAATGGTTCCTGTATCAGTCAGAGACAGAATTATACCAGAAATTTGAGCAAGGGTAATTAGAGTAAAGAATTTTTTTTTTTTTTTTTTTTTTTAAGTTCACTCTTGTTGCCCAGACTGAAGTCCAATGGCACGATCTGGGCTCACCTCAACCGCTGCCTCCTGGGTTCAAGTGATTCTCCTGCCTCAGCCTCCTGAGTGACTGGGATTACAGGCATGTGCCACCACGCCTGGCTAATTTCTTGTATTTTTAGTAGAGGCAAGTTTCTCCATGTTGGTCAGGCTGGTCTCCAACTCCCAACCTCAGGTGATCTGCCCGCCTTGGCCTCCCAAAGTGCTGGGATTACAGGTGTGAGCCACCATGCCTGGCCAGTGTAAAGAATTTTTAATTTAAAAGATTACACATTACTAAAATAATTACAAAATATAATTTCAAGGGCAGAAGGTAATTACTACATCTCTGCTGAAGAAGAATGAGCAGGAAAAGAATTAAGAATTTAGAGGAACCCCACAGGGTAAGATTTAGCCTTCTCTGTATAGGGCATGGCTGCCACAGGAAAATGTAGTGTACTAGTGGAAGATAAATTTTCTAGAATGTGTCAATGAATGAGCAAGAGCTAGGTGCATGCATATGGCTGTTAGGATGAAGGAAGAAAGTATGCCACATGAGGGTTGTAATTAAATCAGTGGGTTAGGATAAGATAACACATGGATATAGAGTAAAATTATGACAATATCCAGGTGAAGCACTAGGGGACAATAGGCTCATTGTATTAAGAAATAATAGTAAAATGAAAGGAGCAAAAATAGTCAAGTGCTGTCTTATAAATCAAAGAAAGAGCTCAATATGTAGGGCCTCATATTTACTAGCATTTTTTAAGCTCACAGGGATGTCTTTTGCTATAGTTTGAACATATAACTCTGCCAAATCTCATGTTGAATTGTTATCCTCAATATTGGACGTAGGTCCTGGTGAGAGGTGTTTGCATCACAGGAGCAGATCCCTCATGGTTTGGTGCTATCCTTGTGATACTGAGTGAGTCCTCATGAGATCTAGTTGTTGTAAAGTGTGGCACCTCTTACCCTCCCATTCCCCCTGGGTCCCCCATTATCATGTGAGACACCTGCTCCCTCTTTGCCTTCCACCATGATGATAAGTTTCCTAGAAGCAGATGGCAGATGCTTTCTGTATAACCAGCATATAACCAGCAGAATCATGACTCAATTAAACATCTTTTCTTACAAATTATCCAGTCTCAGGATTTTTTTTTTAATAACAATGCAAGAATGGCTTAAGAGAGAAAATTGGTACAGAGGAATGGGCATTCCTATAAAAATACCTGAAAATGTGGAATCAGCTTTGGAACTGGGTAATGGACAGAGGTTGAAGTATGGAGGGCTCTGGAAGAGGACAGGAAGATAAGGAAAAGTTTGGAACTTCTCAGGAACTGGTAAAACAGTTGTGATCAAAATGTTGATAGTGATAAGGACAATAAAGTCCAGGCTGATGAGTTCTCAGATAGAAATGAGGAACTTATTAGGAACTGGAGCAACAGTCACACATGTGATGCCTTAGCAAAAAGCTTGGATGCATTGTGTTCACACCATAGGTATCTGGGAAAGGTTGAATGTGAGAATGATGTCCTAAGTATCTAGTGGACATGATTTTTAAGCAGCAAAGCTTTCAAGATATGGCCTGGCTGCTTCTAACAGCTTAAACTCAGGTGTGAGAGCAAATAAATGACTGAAAGTTGGGATTTATATTTAAACAAAAAGGAAAGCATAAAACTTTGGATTATTTGCAGTCTGGCCATGTGGCAGAGAAAGATAAAGCTTTTCTGGAAGAGAAATTCAAGCAGGCTGTGGAGCAACCACTTGCTAGAGAGATCTGCATAAATAAAAATGAGCCAGGTGCTGACAGCCATGACAATGGGAAAAAGACCTTGTAGGCATTTCAGAGATCTTCCAGGCAACTTTTCTCATCACAGGCCCAGAGGCCCAAGACAACTGAATGGATTCAAGAATCAGTCCTTGGGGTGCCACGGCCCTGCCCCACTCCGAGAGGCTGCTCTTTGCATCTAGACCTCTCCAGCTCCAGACTCAGCTCATAGGGCCCCAGATACAGCTGAGACCGCCACTTCAGAGGGTGTAAGGTGTAAGCCTGGATAGCTTCCATGTGGTGTTAAGCCTACAGGCATGCAGAGTGCAGGAGTGAAGGGTTGGAAGCCTCTACCTGGATTTCAGAGAATGTATGAAAAACCCTGAGTGTCCAGGAAGAAGCCTACTGCAAGGACATAGCCCTCATAAAGAACCTCTATCAGGGCAGTGCCAAAGATAAATGTGGAGTTGGAGCCCCCACACAGAGTCCCCAGTGGAGCTCTGCCTATTGGAGATGTTAGAAAGGGTCCACCACCTTCCACACCCCAGAATAGTAGAGCCCCCAGCAGCTTACAAGCTCAGCATGGAAAAGCCACAGGGATGGAGCTGCTCAAGGTTTTGGGAGCTCACCTTTTGCACCAATGTGCCCTGAATGTAGGATATGGAGTCGAAGGAGATTGTTTTGTAGCTTTAAGATCTAATTACTATCCTGCTGGGTCTCAAATTTTATGAGACCTGTAGGCCCTTTCCTTTGGTAGATTTCTCCCTTTTGAAACAGGAATATTTATTCAATGTCTGTACCTACATTTTGTCCTGGAAATAAATAACTTGCCTTTGATTTTACAGGCTTATAGGTGGAAGGTACTTGCCTTCTTTCAGATGAGACTTTGCACTTTGGAGTTAATGCTGGAAAGAATTCAGACTTTGAGGGATGGTTGGGAATGCATGATTGTACTTTTCAATGTGGGAAGGACATAAGATGGAGGGGGGAAGGACAAAATGGTATAGTTTGGATACATGTCCCCATCAAATCTCATCTTGAATTATAATACCGAGTTTTGGGAGTGGGGCCTGGTGGGAGGTGTTTGGGTCATACTGGCAGCTCTCTTGTGTCTTGGTGCTTTCCTCGTGATAGTGAGTGGGTTATCATGAGACCTGGTTGTTGTAAAATATGGCACCTCCCCCACCCAACTCTCTGTCTTGTTCCTTCTCTGACATGTGAGACACTTGCTCCCCCTTCACCTTCCATGAAGACTAAGTTGTCTGAGGTCTCACTGGAAGCAGATGCCAGTACTATGCTTCCTGTACAACCTGATGCCAGTTCTATGCTACCTGTACAGCCTGCAGGACCAGAAGCCTATTCAATCTCTTTTATATAAACTACCCAGTCTCAGATTTTTCTTTCTAGCAATGCAAGAATGGCCTAACACATCTATATATCTGGTAAGAAGAACATTTTCTTGCACTTCTGGAAGAAGTATATATTAGTTAAACCTTTCTGAGAAAAAAGATAGCATCTATTTGAATATCATTAAAATGCATACTTTCACATTGTAAGTCCACTACTGAGAATAAATGATTAGAGATTTAGCTAAATATTATGCACAAAGATTTTCTCATAGCATGATTTGTTATGATAAGAACAAACTATATGTCCCAATATAGGGGAGTGACTATACAAGTCATGGTTAATCTATATGATAAAATAAGATGTAAATAGTAAAATATTTTTATAGAATATATAATTCTATATGAAATATAACAATATAATTTAAGAAGAATAAATATAAAACTATAAGAATCATAATCCCATGTAAATAACTTCCTAGAAAAAAGTCAAAATTACTGATTTGGAGTATGGTGATATTATAATAATTACGGCAATTAAATCCAGTTTATTTCTACAAATGAGCTTGCATTATAATCCATAAAATTCAGTCATATTTTAATAAATATGAAGGTGTTGACTGTCAACTTGTTGAATTATTCTAGGCATTTAATGCTATAAAGCATAAAAATAGAAATGTGAGATACGGCAGTTAGGAGATTACACACCAGTCATTTCAAAAAGGTCTCACTAGAGTGATAGGAGTGGAAGCTACCAAGAAATAGGTTAAGAAAGAAAAATAAAGTCAGTAATTATAAACCACATACTGAACATATTAATTAATGATTCAGAAGAGGAGAAAAATGAGAGGAACTAAGAGAAGACTTTGAGACCATTTGTGCATTTTTAATGCATATTTACATAACTGAGGAGAATGGGCCAAGGAAGAAGGTAGCTGAAGGTCACAGAAAACAAAGGAAACAACTGTCCATTGGTGTCCTGAAAAAGCAGGTGGGAGGCATTCGGGGAACATTTAGGGAACTTGTCAAAAAACATTGTGTGTCCCTTTAAATCAGATGCAAATTTGTACATTACACACACAAATATGTTTAATTCTTTATGATGTTTTCCAGTGGTCTTTCACCATAGATAATCTGTTTATTATGCTGAAGGAAGCAGCCCAGTGGCTGGACAAAATCTATCTAACATGCGATATATATATGTGAGCATATATTTGTATGTGTGGGGATATGTATTTGTGTGTGTTTGTGACTTTAGGTACAGTCCACAGGCCAACAGGACAAGTTAATTTTGCATATTTCTTTGACCTGAGTGTCACTCTATCAAGCTTAATTCCTTCTCTTCAGGCTCAAATCTTAGTGTGAAAACACAAATATTGAGTAGAATGTTTTTTCCCAGGTTTTGCATCCAGATAAAAAGGCTTTTTATATGAACCGGGAAAGATTCATTGGTTGAGTCACTACACAGATTAGAGAAGAATAAAGAGAAGAAAGAGTGAAGAGAAGAAAGAGGAAAAACAAAAGAGAGGAAAGACAGAGCAAGGAAAGGAAGAATAAAGGAGAAAAGTCACTGTTGAGTGTGTGTGCATGCATAGGCACACGTGAACAAGGATGAGGACAGGTGCATGGGAAAAGAGTGAGAATGGAGCCTGTCCAACACAATTCTAGTGTGGGTACATACTAACAGCAGTGCAGGAGACAGAGTTTGGTATCCTGGTATCCAGATGTGCCCCTACCATGACTCCTGGAACAGAATTAGAGGTGGACCAACTCTCTTTGCATCTGGGAATCATTTCGACACTTAGTAAGAAACCACTCACATATTTGTTCACTTGATTGTGTGTGGGTGTATGTGTGTGTGTGTGTATTGTATAGATATGCATGAAAAATATAAGTTACTTTTCTCCTAAATATAGTAATTATATTTTTGGTTACTTGGTAATGGTGGATATGGTGGTAAGTAAAGAAAGAAGTATAATGTAAAAAAAAAAAACAAAAAAAAAACAATGATCATAAAATGGATATATCAAGAGTAAATGCAAGTCAGGGAAATATAATAAAATTTCGAAGACATTGAAATTGTTGAGTGGTTTGAACTCTATGAGATACATAAAGTATGATGTAGTAGAAAGTACATTATTTGGGCTAGGAATTTAAGAACCTGGTTTCTATTACCAGGCCTGTCACTTCCTTTCAAGGGTGAAATCTTGATGAGTCACTTGTGTTCTTAATATCAAATTAATTCACAAGCTAAATGTTGAGGTGGGTCTCGAAACTAGAAGGTTGGATACCAATCTCTGAAGAAAAAGAGAGTTATTTGATTTATTTTAGTTGTTCATAAAATTTACAAATGTTTATCAGGCAAGAGTTTGAAAATAAAAGTCAATATAGCTGAGACAGGAAAGTACAGAGTCTTATGTGTGATCTGTCAAGAGAACAAAATCTACAGAAATATGTCTGGAATAAGAAAAAAGAAATGGGCAGACTTTGATTGGGTCATTGTCACAATTTAGCTTGGCATAATTTCTTTGTAACAGATAAACCTATTAGTTATGGAGATATGCATTTACCTGAAACAGGCATTCTCATATTTGTATGCTAAAACAACATCTTATTTCAAGTGGTTTCGTCTTTCTTATATTTGAAGACTTGAAGATATGTGAATAATTACTATTTGTTGTGTGTTCCCTGTATCAGATATATGTGTCATGTAATAAGGTTCTCATTAAACCTGCATCACAATCTTGCAAATATTAACCTCTCATTTTTTAAATAAGAAAAATGGGTCACCCAAATTTCACTTAATTAGCTCAAGGGCCTGTTTGTTTTCAGACCTACCATATTGTACAGATTCCTCTTATGCCATAATCAAAGTTAAAATACACTTTAGCATTTCAACAACTGCTTAGTTTTTGCATCTCTGATTATTTATTGTTAGTTCACTTGTCCTAGGCTCCCACATTAGGTCTTTTCTTTGTCCATCGTGATTCTCTCCAACCAGCTTCATTCAAACCTGTGTAGTTTGTCAGCATTCTCAAGTTAAAGTAGCAAAGGAATTGAATTGCCTGAGGATCTTGTTCCCTGAATTGATCAAGTCCTCTGCATCTTTCTATAACTGTGTTATGTAGTTAGAACTGTTCAATCAGTCTTTTTAAAATTTCTTCCACACAATAATAAGAGCACTTCCAGTAAGATTAGGCTAAGCCTTTATTAGTTTCCTTAATCTTTTTTTTTTTTTTTTTAAACTTTGGTGGGAAATAGAATACTAACTCACAAGAAGAGGCAGACAATTGTAGCATTGACTCCATCGCCGCTACATAGAATGACCTTACAAATTTAATCAAATATTTAGCTTGATTTTTTGTGTATATATAAATTTATAGGTAAAAAATGGCATCAACATTTTTAGTAAAAAATGCAAAAGCTTGGAAATCCTTAAAATTATGATATAAAATGCAAATGTCAAAAATTATTTTACATAATTACCATATTTAAGAGATGACATTATATTATGTCTACCGACTGATGTATTAAGATTTAGTTGGTCTCTTCCATGAGAACAGGTAGAAGGAAATCAAAATAAGTACTATCCTCTATAACCATAACAACCAGGAGATACACTATTCTCATTGAATTGATTGATTAATTTGGTCCAACAACAAATTTGAGTTGTATCTTCTTTCAGTATACTGACTGACTACATTGGTTGCTTTTGTATATTTGGTTATACGTGAACAGTTGTAACATATTTAGTTCACATGGGCCTTTCGAGTCAGACAGCCCTTCAGAAACAACTGTGTTATCTTATTTTTCCTCAGTGATCTCATATGTAAAATGGGGATTATACTAATGCTAATCTTTTAGAGTTATTGTGAGAACTAAATACATAGACTTGACAGCACAAAATAAGCCTTGTAACTATTATTTCATCATAATTACATATGTGGGTGCACAAATATACACATAAGCTTTGCTATCAAGTTTTGTATATATAGTACAAGTTTACTCAAGTTATTCAGTTTAAAAAATCATTAAATTAAATAACAATTTAAATAAATTTATTTAATTTGAATTGAAGCTTAAAATCATGTGGAGAAAATAACCGGACGATGTTTGACAATCTATGTCAACTTGCCATGAAAAAAGTCAGTTCAATTAAAAAATGTTATTCTTCATTCCAATGATCTGTTTACACAATACCAGGCATTTAGTTTGGCCACATTTTTACTTAATTGCTCCAATAATTGGACTTTTGGTAGACAAAGCCTAGAATGGTCAAATTTGATGCTACTGAATAATTTGGTTGTTTAGATTTGTCATGACTCATTGACTATAAGTAGCAGCAGAATTATTTCTGGTTTCCTGCCACTCATAGGATCATGTAGTTAGGTTGCAGAAAATATAAACATTTTCTTATTGTATCTAATTGTACTTTATCCATGAGAATACAATAAACATTTTGAAAATTTGGTCTTCATTTCATTTTGGAGAGAGTCTCTCTCTCTCTCCATACATATATATACACACACACATATATATGCATGTATGTGTGTGTATATATATAATATATAGTCACATACACAGTATACCTGCCTCTATATATCTATATCTATGTTTATATTTATATAGTCTCCAAATAGTACACATATATGTATATATTTGAAATACATATGTATGTACAAAATAATATTCCTTACCTGAAATATTTTTACAAGGTGTGGGGGTATGATAAATTGTAAAGAGTAAAATTTGCTCCCTGCACTAAAGTCTGACTATGTATCTTTCTATCCTGTGAAAATATTTTTTAATTATTTAAAAGGCAAATAGTCTTATTTACTTATTTAATATGGTAGTGATATTCCTATCATTTTGAATTACATAAATAGGGAATATTAATAAAAAATAGAAATACATGGAATGCAATTTTTAGAGAATTCAATTAGTTACAATAAAATTGTCACTAAAGAAAATTTAAAAATATACAAAGCATTAATTCATATTAATTTAAGAATACAATTATTCTTACCACTGGAATCAATATGTAGCTATTTCTTTGGCCCCAAAGGATTCCAGATGTTTTGTGATATAAATTGTAATACAAAATAGACAAAACCACTAAGGAATTTCCTCTCTATCAAAGACTTAAATGAAAAATTATATAGTTTGAAAAGTCATCTGTGCATTAATTTGCTTCAAAAGTAAGTTAAAAAAGGAAGGAAAGTTCCATGCAATAAAAAACTCAATTAAAAAAACAGGACAAACTCCTGTGCAGTTTTAAGTTTTGTACTTTGTTTTTGTTCTTTTATTTATCATTTTTCTTCTGTAAATCATCAAGGGATGCAGAAAGCTTTCGTCATTGTATTGCCAAAAATGTGTGTGTGTGTGTGCGTGCGCGTATGTACATATGTATATATATACACACACACATATATACACACACAGATATATGTGTATATATATACACATACATACACACACAATATCTGTCTACTATTTATGTAAAACATTCTTATAAACTGAGTAATAAATGGAAAAGAGCTGAAATTTTCTTGGTCTACTACACACTGCCTGAGCAGAAAAACAATTTCTTTCTACTAAAAAACACTTCATTTCTCCCCTGTTTGTAGAAAGGGTCTTTGGTGACCATTATAACTCCCAAGTGAATCTGAGGTGAGGAAAGAATATCATTTAAGCAGAGTTCTTTTCCTTCAAGGCATGAAATAACTGGTGAGAATCTGTACCTTTTTACCTTTTCAGCTGGAGTTGAATGTACATGAATCTGATGTGTCAAAAATATTTATAATAGATGACTTGGGGCCCCAATGCTGCAGCCCTCAGGCAGTCAAAACTCCAATTGACTTCAGTGGGAACTTTACCTGTTCAAGGTCCAGCTGCCTTGTGCCTGTAGGGTAAAAGGAAGAGCTTAAATGAAGCGCTGGTTCAGGACTTCAAGAACTACAGACAATCGCACACAAAAACCTTAGATAACAGGAGAAAGAAATCTGCAGATGGTTGCCTGTCTGAGAGTTTTTATTGACAAAAATGGCCTGATCTACTACAAAAGAATAACTTTGATTGATTCTTTCCCACTTAGGAACATAGTCCGTGTATTTCAGTAGCAAAGATAATGCCGAGACTGCCCATACCTTTTCATTCTATTTTGATTTCAAAACAATAGGAATTTACGAAGAGTCCATAAATTCCCTCTGCCTCCAGGATTAGGGAACAAAAAGAGAAATATAGTAAGTATAGATTAAAGATTAAAATATCTTTGAATGAAATGTTAAGAAAAACTTTTCATTCATAGAAATTAAAGGCAAACTGAGAAGCATCACTGTAAAAATCTGCTAGTCTAAGCTTCTCACTATGTATATGACAGAGCTGGACCTAGAAGTGGGGGTGGCTTTGTCTTCCCAATCCACTATAATGATCTCTTTCTTTGCCAGAATCCAATCTCATATGTTTCTCTTTACTCCACCCCCTACTTATCCCCTCCCAAGCAATAGTTTCATTTTAGTTGAAAGAATGTAAACTAGATTTAAAAATCAGTGTATTAACTGTTTGAGTTATAGCGTCTCAGACTCATTTTCCTTGTCTATGAAATAAGGTGTTTGTACTAGCTTACATTATCAGTTAACTTTCAACGGTATTATAATTCCATCAGTCTCTCTCTGTCCCTGTCCCTTCCCAATCACTTATCACTTATCCTCCACTATCTTAATAGAACTGCTCAAGGCAGAAAGACAGGGTAACATCGTGTTTGGTGAGCTGATTGCTTTTTTCTTTAACATCTTCTTCTCTGATTTCAGATATGAGTACCTTTATATTTTCCTGCCCAATACATTGTGGCATCCATAGTTCAAATATGTTGATGTAGAAGCATCCAAATACTTAATTAACTATTACCCACAGTAAAATATATAGCATTTATCTTTCAGTTCAGCTCACATACCTACAAACTGAAAGAAAATTTTCTTGAGGTCATACTTACTCTTCCTATGTGTAATAAAATACAGTCGTCCCTTGATATGCTGGGGGCATTGGTTTCAGCACCTCACATGTGGAACAGAATATGTGCGTAGTCAAGTCCTGCAGTCACACAACCTGCGGGTATGAAAAGTCTGACCTCTGTGTGTGCAGGTTTCACCCTCCATGAATACTGTATTTTCCATCCATGTTGGTTTGAAAGTAATCAGCATACACACTGACCTGAGCAGTTCAAATTTGTGTTCTTTCTCACAGACAACACTACCAAAAGGACAAACCAGATAACTGGAAAAATTTTTATTTTGTTTTTCAGACCTGTTCTGGTCCTATCATTTTTGATAAACTTTACTCTAATAGTATTTCTAAAACAACCACGAATCAAGGCCTGACACAAACCTTTTTACCCCAAGTGAAGTTATTTGTGTCTGGATACTTTTTAATGTGTTTCAATGAGTATGGATCCTGAATCAAGAATAACCCTCTAAAGGAATTAATGCATTATTTTATATTTTATATTTTATATTTGTTAGGAGGTAGATATCTGAAGATTGGAGAGTCTTTGTATGCAGGACCAATTAAGCCAGTATTACAAATACTTCCCCAAAAACAGGTACATGAAGACAAGTCATTCAGCAAAGAATCCATTAACTAATTGCTACATGAACTATCCTTCTGTTTTTGAGATTTTTCCAAGGTCACACTGATGGATTGGAAGATATACAACAACCTTCAAAAGTATACAACTGCAGTGTCATTCATTTATTTAATGAACATTTACTGAGTACATATGATGCCTCTGGAAACGTTTTAAGTACTAAATGCTAGGGATTAAAGAATTAGTAAAGTATATGTTTTCAGAGAGAAGAGATTTAGGAGGAAAGAAGCTCTGAAGATGCTAATAAATAGCAGTGCTGTCACCAGATTGATTCTAATGATGACATTTTCATTCACAACCACCAAAGAGTTGTTTCATTTCTTCATACTCACGTTTTGCTCTGAACTGCAGTAATGCTACTGACAGAGAAAGAAGCAGAAAGACAGAGAAATCAAACCATAATAATTTTATTTTTTGAAAATTATAAAGCAATCTTTAGTTATTTTACTATCAAAGT
Source organism: Chlorocebus sabaeus (assembly GCF_047675955.1). Lineage (NCBI taxonomy): Eukaryota > Metazoa > Chordata > Mammalia > Primates > Cercopithecidae > Chlorocebus > Chlorocebus sabaeus. Next base: position 83,290,783 of record NC_132916.1, read on the forward strand.
AATTAATTTAAAAATAGCAAGTGGAAAATCTACAGTTACTCAGGACCTATTATTCAGAATTCATTATTCACCAAAGCATTTAAAAGACTGTTTTGGCAGTGTAAAATAAGGAAAATAAAGCTTAAAAGAGAGCAACTACCGATAGGAGATGTAGGTAATGTTTCCAGAGGGAAAATACATTATCATAAGAAGAAACACTTACCATAAAACATTCCAGAGGGGAGTCATTGGGATTATGTCCCCTTCCTCTATGTTTACAAAATGTGAAAACAGCCAGTTACATCAGCTCTGAGTTTTAATTGCACCTAATGTAACAACTAGATAACCATTGACAATATCAGGCGCTTTTCAACCTGTTGTGCCTTAGGTGGAGAAAGCTTTAAGTCTGTCTTGTGGTCAGGTCTTCATACAAATTCAGTTAAAAATGTCAAAGGTTGGATTCGTTTATAGATATTTGCTGAAGATACATGTGTATTTTCAGTTAGAAATCGTTCATTTTCTTGATTATTTGGGACTTTAATTTTATGCAGGATTGTCCTCCTAGAAAGGCAAATTGATGCAATTGCCTACAGACCCTCAGGATCTATGAAGGGAGGGGAAAAAAAGGCAGCTAGCAGCCGGTGGCTGAAGCATCATTAGTGTCAATATGTAAAGTACAATTAGCATCAGCATACAACCTGCTCCCTAGGCCTGCCTCAGCTGTCTTTGGTCTTCTGCATACCTCTCTCCTCCAAGCATCTGCCTGCAGACCAACAGCTGTTCTTAATGTCTGTTTTTACTGACTATTGGTTAAATTATTCACCATAACAAAATTTTCAGATTTAATCTGCATAAAGATATTAAGCATATAGAAGAGGTGATGTAATGATTTGTGCTGGGTTCTGTACTTCCATAAACATGACCTGCTTGAACTTGGCTATAAAGACTTATCTTGATAGGATTTTGTCTTAATTTGTCACAATAAAACACTGGAGTTTAAAACCAGAATATTTTTTGCTGTTATGTTGTCATGCTATTAAGATTAGACAGTTACAGACCAGAAATATTGAAATTTATAAAATAGTAATAGAAAAATGTTTGATAAGGACATCACACTAAAATTTTGTTAAATTCTGATTTATGTAATAAAAAGTAAGCCAGTTTAACCTCATTAAGATGAAAGAAAATAAAAGCTAACAAACACTTTTCCTTAAAGAAAAGCAATAAACACATTTATCAATTAGGAGTGAATAGTGTTTTAAACATTTATCTGTAAGGCATTTGTTTGGAATTTAGAGTGTGTTTTCTTAGACACGTTGGATTTAACATGAGTTTAAATTTATAGGGGAGTCAAGAAGTCTCTGAAATCTATGACGTATCTGGAGATAGGATACAGTCCAATACAGGGCTTTGTCTAAGGTTAAGGATCTTGCAACTTCTGTTGTAAAACTCATACATCTAAGAGTTCATGTCGGATCTCATTAATGTCCTCTTCCCTCCCTCCCTTCCTTTTTCTTTTTTCCTAAAAAGCATTTTAAATGGAATAATTTTTTATTGATTTACCTTATAATTTCCAAAATGCTTCCCCCCATTTTATTACCCCTCAGTTAAATTGTACGTCCACACACTTGACCTTAAAGTTTTTCTTAATTCATTATCAAATGATTTATTTCCAAAACTACTCATATGCCAGAATTATTATCATTTGATCAAATTTCAGTGACTCCGTTTACAAAGGGAAGAAGCCTTATGAAATGAAGAGATGATCCATTGGTTTATCTATTCATTTTCTCCAAAATGTGGATACTTAACATTAGATGTTAATAAATTTTGAGAAGTACGTATATAAACAATGCCCAGTGTGATGTCAATCATGCAGGAATCTTAGTTGTGTCCTTCTTGGGTGTTTGGATCTCGCTGCCATTTTAATACAGAATCACTGCTAATCTTGCATCCTTTCTCAGAGACTATCCTATGGAGTCTTAGTTCCTGAAGAAGCTCACTCAGGATGAATCAGAATATTAATGAGGTTGTACAGTCACAAGATGGGGTTCATAGAGGACTTATCTACTTGTAGGTTTTATGTTTTTCATGTGTGTTAAGAGGTGGATGTTAAGACAGCAGTCAATAAAACTTGGCAAATTGAGGTGTCCTACTGGAAATAAAGCAGAATTTGGCCAGGATATACCTTGAAAACCCAAACCACCTGATGCCACATCAATTTTTTTCTATAATTACCAATTGAAATGTCAAAAGACAGAATTTCAACAAATTTAGCTTAACGATTCAATTGGCTTTTATCAGCAGGTTATGAATCGGGGAACATCTCATCTAAGGGCTTAGAAAAGGTACTCCAATGAGGTGAGCAGAAGAGTCTGACTTATAGGCAGAAAAAGACTGAAGAAAGCAGAAACAGGGAACAGAAGGCCAACTGGTAAATATCAGGTTACTTTCTTTGTAGAGGTTTAAGTAGAGAGGACTTTCTTCATGGAGGCTAGAATTGGCCTATTTGGGATGTAGCTATTATCTCTCTCCTGATTTCTCAAAAGATTAGATAAACAACTTAGTTCTGGTTTGGTGATGTGGAATTCTAATAAAATTGAATGTTAGCAAATGTTAAGTTCATTTGGTCTAAAGTTCAATTTAAGTCTCATGTTTCTTTGTTGATTTTCTGTGTCAGTGATCTGTCTATTGCTGTAAGTGGGAGTGTTGTAGTCCCCCACTGTTATTGTATTGCTGTCTATTTCTTTAGGTCTAGTTATATTTGTTTTATTAATCTAGGTGTTCCAGTGTTGGGTGCATATATATTTACAATTTTTATGTTCTCTTGATGAGCTGATTTCTTTATTAATATATAAAATAAATGGCCAGGCATACTGACTCATGCTTATAATCCTAGCACTTTGGGAGGCAGGTGGATTTCCTGACCTTAGGAGTTTGAGACCAGCCTGGGCAACATGGCAGAATGCCATCTCTAAAAAAATTACAAAAATCAGCTGGGTGTAACGGTGGAGGCCTGTATTAACAGCTACTCAGGAGGCTAAAGTGGGAGGATTACTTGAGCCCAGGAGGTCGAGGCTGCAGTAAGCCATGATTATGCCACTGCACTCTAGCTGGGGTGACAGAACAAGACTCTAACTCAATCAATCAATCAATGAAAGATACATAACAACCTTTTTTGTGTTTTAAAAATATTTGTAATTTAAAGTTTGATTTATCTGATATAAATATAGCTACTTGTATTAGTTCGCTCTCATGCTGCTAATAAAGACATAACCAAGACTGGGTGATTTATAAGGTAAAGAGGTTTAATTGACTCACAGTTCTGCATTGCTGGGGAAGACTCAGGAAACTTACAATCATGGTGGAAGGGAGCACTTCACAGGGTGGCAAGAGAGAGAATGAATGCTGAATAAAGTGGGAAGCTCCTTATAAAACCATCAGATAGCATGTGAACTTACTATCACAAGAACAGCATGGAGAAAACCACCTCCCATGATTCAATTTTTTCCACCTGATCTCACCCTTGATATGTGGGGATTATTACAATTCATAGTGACATTTGGTTGGGGCCACAGAGCCAAACTGTATCATTACTCCTATTAGCTGTTGGTTTTGGCATTTGCAATGAATATGTTTTTCCACTCTTTTACTTTGTCTGCGCATGTATTTTACGCATAAAATAGTTTCTTGTAAGTAGCATATAGTTGGATCATGCTTTTTAAAATTCCTTCTGCCAATCTATATCTTTTAAGTGGAACATTTAATCTCTTTAAATACAGGGTTAATGTGAGGTTTTGTTCTGGTCATATTGTTAACTGTTTTCTAGTTGTTTAAAAGTTCTTTCTTTTTCTCTGACTTTCTGGCTTGGTGAAATTCTGTCATGTTGACATTTGATTTCTTTTTCTTCTTTATTTGTGTGATTGTTTCTTTATAAGGCCTGTGATTTATATTCTTTTCTGTGGTTTCATGATCATGAATATTGAACTTTTGTTTTCCTATTTAGGACTCCTTTGAACATTTCTTTTAGAAACAGTCTAGTGGTGACAATTTACTCAGCATTTGCTTCTATGTGAAAGATTTTATTCCTCTGTTATTTATAAAGTTTAATTTTGCTGGGTATAAAATACTTGGCTTTTATTTTTTCCAGCAATTTGAAAGTACCCTCCCATTTTCTTTGCCCTCTTAAGTTTTCTCCTGAGCACTCCACTGTTTGTCTGATACAATTTTCTTTCTAGGGGACTAGATGTTTTTCTCTTGCTGATTTAATTTTTTTTTCTTCACTTTGGCTTTAGACATTCTGATAATAATATGTCATGGTGAAATCCTTTTTGCAATGTATTTACCAAAGATCACTGGACCTCATGTATCTGGGTGTCTATATCTCTTTCTAGATTTGGGAAGTTTTCATCAATTACTTTCTTAAATATGTTTTTTAAACTTTTTTGATATTTGTTCTTTCTTAGGAATACCAATAAATTGCAAGTTCAGCTGCTTTATGTAATTCCAAACATCCAGAAGGCCATGTTTATTACTTTTATTTTTTGTTGTTATATTTGGCTGAATAGACTATTTCAAAAGCCCTGTCTTCAAATTCTGAGATTCTTTCTTTCCTTGGCCTGGTCTATTACTGATATTTTTTAATGTATTTTATAATGTCTTCAATTAATTTTTCAGTTTCAGAATTTCTATTGTTCATGTGTTTGTTTGTTTTTTAAGATACCTATTCCCTTATTAAATTTCTCATTCAAATCTTGACTTCATTTTCTGATTTCTTTGTATTGGTTTTCAGATTTTTCTTGGGTGTCATTGAACTTCTTTAGAATAAATATTTTGAATTATTTATCTGGCATCTCAAGAATTTCTTTTTGGCTAGAATCTACTTTTGCAGAATCATTATGTTCCTTTGAGGGTGTCTTAGTACCCTGCTTTTTCATGCTTTCTATATTTTCATGTTGATTTCTGCATATCTCAGCCAATAGTCACTTCTTATTTTTGAATTTACTTTCATTGGGGGAGAACATTTTTCTTGAAGATATGATGATGATGAATGTTGGATAAGGTCATTTGATTTTGCTTCTGGATATTTGCAGTGACAAAGACTCTGTATAATGCCCTTGGCTATAAGTAGCCTTAGTGTGGCTGTTTTCTCAAATACAAGTTGTAGTTGTCATGTGACCTCCTGGGCAGCCAGGGTAGCAGGGAGATTGGGGTAGTGGTAGTCATAAGAAGCTTGTGTCAATCCTGAGCCCTGTGCTATTTTAGCAGTTGCTGCAATGTGCTATGTGGGCTGTCCTCCAGGCCAGTAGGTGGTGCTTAGAGGTAAGAGACAGCTGCAGTAGTAGTAGGATTTATGATTGACCTGTGTTCTCTGGAAGTGCTCAGGTGTCCTAGGCAGCGGATTGAACCTTGGACCCTTCAGGGACATACATTTCACACTCTTTCTTGGAGGGGTGGGTGAAGTTGGACTGGGCATTCCTGCACTCAGGTCCCCCAATGTCACACACATTAACCATCCCAGACAGGGTTGGAAGGGAAGTCCTCAGGCCTCTTGTAAAAAGCCTGGGTGATGGATCACGAGGTCAGGAGATCAAGACCATCCTTGCCAACATGGTGAAACCCATCTCTACTAAAAATACAAAAATTAGCCAGGCATGGTGGTGCATACCTGGAGTCCCAGCTACTTGGAAGGCTGAGGCAAGAGAATTGCTTGAACCAGTGAGCCGAGATAGCACCAATGTACTACAGTCTGGGTGACAGGGCGAGACTCTGTCTCCAAAAAAAAAAAAAAAAAAAAAAAAAAGGCCGGGGTGAGGGATCACTACGGCTGTGCCAAGGTCTCATCACAGAAAAGGAGAGGTCATTCCATCTCCACAGTCTTGGCCAGCAGTAGTGGAATCTGCTTCCCTCTCATACTTCAGTCCTGGCAGAAGTCAATTCCTCTGTCCAAACTGTTTCAGCCCATGTAGCTCTTCAGTTACTTACTGCAGTTTGCTTCTAGTCTGTAGCACAGACTCAGGCTATAGGAGCCACTGCCCAGCTTGATACCAAGCCTCTCTGGCAACTCTTCTCCTGTTCATGTCCCACGTGGTGGGCCAGGACCTGGAGCCCTTCCCACACTTATTTCTCAGTTCTGACTGTGGATGCTCCTCCCTCCATCAAGCTCCAGTTTCTGAAGTCCAAGTCTGAGCTTCTCTAAAGCTGAAGACTGCTGCAGCTGCAAGCTCCCAGGACCATGGCCATGCACGACTTGCTAAGAGTTAGGATCAAGAATGGCATCCTACCACAAGGATCCAGGTTTGTGGGAATATGGGAGACATTTCCTGGAACAGTTCCTCCTCACAGTCTCCCCACCACTTCCCAATTTATACTCATGGTTTGGCAGAGCCAAGGTGGTTCCCATGGATTTGCTTGCATGATTCCCCAATTAAAAAATGAACCATATGAAGAAACTCACTCACTCTTTTCCATATTGGGGATTAGCTCCTGGTTTTGGCCAATCCTAGACATGAGGGCTGCTTATCCTCCATCTTCTTCCCAGATTCTAGAGCTTCCTCTCACTATTCTGTTGAACTCTCCATGTTCCCTCTTACATAATATGTTCGAAGTGTGATTGTTCACACACTATTTTGGTTCTTCTCAGTGAATATGGCATGACGGAAATGCCTCTAATCAAGGATCTTGGGAAACAAAACAGAATAAAACAAATCCAATGTATTTTGAAAATCTCAGACATTCGACTATACATTTCTAAAGTTTAACTTCAATTTGGGTTTTGTTTTTTTCTTGAGACAGAGTGTGAATCTGTCACCCAGGCTGGAGTACAGTGGCACTATCTTGGCTCACCGCAACCTCCACTAAGCAGGTTCAAGCAATTATCCTTCCTCAGTCTCCTGAGTGTTTGGGATTACAGGTGTGCACCACCATGCCTTGCTAATTGTTGTATTATTTTTTTTTTTTTTAGTAGAATGGAGTTTCGCCCTGTTGGCCAGGCTAGTCTTGGCTTCCCGACCTCAAGTCATCTGCCCACATCTGCCTCCCATAGTGCTGGTGTTACCAGAGATCCTTGCTCCTAGAGCTCCTAAGATGGTGGTGGGCTGCTTCCAAAATGGTGGCAGGCCACTTCCAAGATGGTGGCAAGCCTCGTGTTCTCTGACCTGGGGTTTTTGGCCTCACAGATTCTAAGGAATGGAATCTTGGGCCATGCAGTGAGTGTTATAGCTCTATTAGAAGCCGTGGGTCATGGAAGAGAACTGGGGAACCTAGTGACTAGTGTTCAGCTTGATTAGGACAAACCTAGGTACTTAGCCCTGCAGGAACAATGGCAAGCCTTTAGCCTGATCGGGAGTGGCAATGGGCGTCTCACTGGATCAGGAGCACAGTGGACACCTTGCTGGATCCAGAGGGATGGAAGTCACCAGCAGGTCTGCCATGGTAGCAAATAGCAGTGGTGGATGGCCAGTGAAAACTCAGCTCCAGCCTAACAAAACACCGACCAGAAAAGTGCAGTTGCAAGATTTAACAGAGTGAAAACAGAGCTCCTATATAAAGGGAGGAGACCCAAAGGGGGTTGCCCTTGACAGCTTGAATGCCTGGGTTTATATCCTGATCCTTGTCCCTCCTGCTGTGCTCTCAGGCAATAGATGATTGGCTATTTCTTTACCTCCTGTGTTTGCCTAATTAGCGTTTTAGTGAGCTCTCTGATTGGTTGGGTGTGGGCTAAGTTGCAAGCACCGTGTTTAAAGGTGGATGCGATCACCTTCCCAACTAGGCTTAGGGATTCTTAGTAGGCCTAGGAAATTCCAGCTAGTCCTGTCTCTCACTGGGATTACAGGCATGAGCCACTGCACCTGGCCCAATTTTTGTTTTTTTATTATATCTTTCCTATCTTTTTTTGAAAATAAAGGATATATACTTATATTTAATACATATTAAACCATTTATGATTACTATCTTAATATTCACTAATTCCAATATTTGTGTCAGTTCTGGGTTTGTATCAAGAGATTGATTTATTTCCACATTATGGATTATATTTTTCTGTGTCTTTGATTGTCTGTCATTTTTCAAATTAGATGTCTGACATTGTAAATTTTGTGATAGACATTTAGATAGATTATCTAAATATGTGATAGATTTTTTGGTTATCCTATAAATATTTTTGAACTTTGCTCTAGGTCACAATTAAATTACTTAGAAAACTTTTGATCTTTTCAGATCCCAGTTTTAAGATTTTTTATGTAAGTCAGAACAGTGTTGCGTTTAGGGCTAATGATTCCCTACTATGGAAGCAAGAGTCCTCTGGCTATTCTACCCAAAGCTCTGGGAATTACGATTTTTCCGTCTTGCTGGTGACTATTCCCAACCCTATGTGTGTATCAAGCACTATTTTTCCTAAACCTTTGGGTGGTTGTTTTTCCCACTTTTGATATTTTCTTAACCCTCAGATGTGAAGTAAACTTAATTCTTGGCTGAATGCTTGAAGGTTACATAAGCAGATCTCCAGTGTTACCTCTGAAGTTAGCACCTCCATATTCCAACCACTCTAATCTCTCTAGATGCTCAGCTTCACCTCCTCAATTGAGAGTCTGTTGGACTTCTCTGTACTGCAGCCTAAAAATTATTTGAGTCATATTAAGTGTCCTAATTATTGAGAGCTTAACTATTTTATTTCCCATCTCTCAGAGATATATTCAATGTTTTAAAACTATTGTTTCATATATTTCCATTTTTGTTTTTTAAGAGGGGAGAACAAATCTTCTCCCTTTTTCTCCATCTTTGTTTAAAGTAATTTATATTTGAACTCATTAAAAAAAGAAATTTTATTTTTGATCTAGGAGGACTTGTGAAGGTTTGTAACATCAGTAAACTCATGTCATGAGGGTTTGTTTTATAGATTATTTCATCAACAAGATATTAAGCTCAGTACTCAGTAAATATCTTCTTTCTTCTTCTCCCTTCTCCTATCCTCCACTCTCAAGCAGGGTCTATTGCTCCCTTCTTCATGTTCATGAGTTCTCATCATTTAACTCCCACTTATAAATGAGAACATTCAGTATTTGGTTTTCTGTTCCTGTGTTAGTTTCCTAAGGATAAGAGACTCCAACTCCATCCATGTTCCCACAAAAGACATGATCACATCATTTTTTTATGGCTGCATAATATTCCATGGTATATGTGTACAACATTTTCTTTATCCAGTCTGTCACTCATGGGCATTTAGGTTGATTCCACGTATTTGCTATTGTGAATAGTGATGCAATGAACATTTGTGTTCACGTGTCTTTATTGTAGAATATTCATAATTCTCTGGGTATGTACCCAGTAATGGGATTGCTGAGTCAAATGGTAATTCTGCATTTAGCTCTTTGTTGAGTCACCACACTGCTTTCTATAATGGTTGAACTAATTTGTACTCAAGCCAACAGTGTATAAGGGTTCCCTTTTCACTGCAATCTTGCCAGCATCTGTTATTTTTTTTACTTTTTAGATAGTCTTTGTGGGTGTTGTGAGATGGTATCTCATTGTGGTTTTAGCTATTAAAACCATAAAAGATGAAGTTTGTCTAATAATTTATCCAAGAATGCTTAGAATCTTCTGCTGATTTTTTTTTTTAATATACTGATGGAGTAGAATATTTTGCAGCAATAAGCACAGACAGCTTCTGACAGTTCTAGCCAATGATAAGCAAAGAATTCCATGTGAAGTCTACATGCAAACAGGACAGAGATGCAGAAGATATTTTCCACTAATAGCAGACATAGTAGCAAATAAGCTCATTCTTGAAACTGAGTTAAAAAGCCACAAATATCTACATATCTACGGAGTTAATATATATATATATATATATATATATATATATATATTTCTCTCTATTTGTATCTCCATGTCATTTTGAGTAAGAAGAGTTCTTCTTACATTTGACCCCTCTCCAAACAAATGTGTGGTCCCCACATAATAGTAGTTGTAATTTTTGTATTTGTTGATTTAAAAGTTATGAAATGACAAAAGATGACTATCAATTTGATAACTTTCAATTTCTTCTATATTCTTAAACATAATAACATCTATATACACATAAAACTGAGTTACGCATTTATTTAACCAATTACTTATTTGTCTACAGATAGTTCCTGAGAAACACATGAACTGAGAACTCTTTGAAATTCTAGAGTCTGAAGCCTGAAAAACAGAATTCAAGAAAGCAACTTTAATTGTGTGTGTGTGTGTGTGTGCGCGCGCGCGCGTGCGTATAATGGAATAAATAGAAAATAATTTAGGTTTAATAAATATATATCTAATTATAATAAATAGCTATAATAAAAATAAATCGTAATGTATAAATAAATACAAACAATTTTCTATTGTGTTTAGATTTTTCTCATCTGAATTTATCTGATTCTTTGTGAAAAAAAAAGAAACAAAAAACATTTTGAATATTTTAACCTGAAATACATGAATTACGTTAGACTGTTAGTCTAATCTCACAGTATTGTGCTCATTTACAGCCTGGTATGGCTATTCAAGTTATACCAAGGGTGAGAAGGGGAATGATTTCTGGTCCCAAACATGGGTGAATAAGCTTGAAAAAGAATTGTATTTTATATATCCAACTTATATGTGTGAGGTGTTTTGAGATCTAAAGCATGAAATAAAGATTCTTGAAAAGAGTAGTGGTTTCTGACTTCAAAGAGTAAATTTATTAGGCTTAAATCTCTTATTTTCTTCAAATGAGTCCTTAAAAAGATTCTCAGGCTTTTAATGGAAATCATCAAAATAATTAAATTGTGCATACATGAAGATTAAAGTCAGAGCCAACAGAGAAGCAGGAGAAACATTTCAGCAAATGCAGTAGGAGAGAAAAAAAAGCAAGACATAAGATCTGTTCACAGAACACTTCCCAGAGGTTACAGATCTGCTCCAGGCAAATAGCAACAGAGAATCACCCTTAAATCTTTTAGAAGATTAGGACCAATAACAAATTAAGCAATAAAAACACAAGGAACACTTGCAGCTCTCCCTACTCCTCTAAATCAAACAACAACAACAACAGCAGCAACAATGTAACTTGCATTAACGTTTGTTGAATCAAACAGTTTTTTTCTCTCTGCTCTGCCTTGTACTTTTAGCTTTATAGATAGCTGATCTTTTTCTGTTGCTATTCTTTGATGCATTTTGCATCCCGAGGTGTATTTACAGACTTATTTGTTGAAATGATGCCGACACATTTTCAAACTACATTGTATGATTCTATTTTTAGAATATTCCTTTGCTTTTTTCTTCTATGTCAGCAATCCTTGATTATTGGTTATTTTATAGAGCCAGCAAAAATCTTAAATGAATGTTGCCTATTTTATTCTTTTTGCCTGTGGCTATCTCAAAATTTTTGATAATTTTTAAGTTCCTTTATTCTTTCAGTGTATTTTCTTTATCTTCTATTGGATAAATAATATACAATTGCTATCTTTAAATAATTTACATTTTAGTGGCATGATAAAATAGGCATTATAGATAATAGAATGAAAGATTACTAAGTCCCAATACAGGCATTAAGTTAGGTGGTATTTCCTGGAAATAAATGGAGAATAAGAGAAGGAACAAAAAATGAGGTCATATAAAATTTGATTGCAATCAATTTTTGCCACTATATATTGAAGTCAATTTTCTTACATCTCTGAGACTTAGTTTTTAATCAATAAAAAGAGGAAAATTTGTGTTCTACAAAATTGTTTTAAGGATTAAATGAGCTTAATGCAAGATCTAACTATCTAGTTGATGCAAAAAGATGTTAGTTACATTCATATTAATTCAGGGGCTCAGAGCTTTCATAAAAAAATTGGGGCTGGCTGCACGCAGTGGCTCACGCATGTAATCCCAGCACTTTGGGAGGCCGAGGCAGGCAGATGATGAAGTCAGGAGATTGAGACCATCCTGGCTAACACAGTGAAACCCTGTCTCTACTAAAAATACAAAAAATTAGCCAGGTGTGGTGGCGGGTGCCTGTAGTCCCAGCTATTTGGGAGGCTGAGGCAGGAGAATGGCAGGAACCCGGGAGGCAGAGATTGCAGTGAGCCGATATGGTGCCACTGCACTCCAGCCTGGGAGACAGAGTGAGATTCCATCTCAAAAAAAAAAAAAAAAAAAAAAAAAAAAAAAATGGGGCTGTACCTCAAAAAGGGTCAGAGTTGGTCATATTGAAAATAAAATAATGTAGGGTAATCTAGAAAGGGTATAGATGAATAAAATTATAGATGCAGGAAAGTTCAGGATAGGCTAATGGCACAAAGCATTTGAGACACCATATACATAGGAACCCATTTTTAGAGAGAAATCTGAACTAGGAAGTTGAAAGGTCAAGAAAAATCTTACATACCAGTACATGTCTATGGATGGCAAATCAGGCCTCACTTCGTAAGTAACCACATACACACAAAAATTACAGGGCTACAGCGTCAATTGTCTTCCAACCATGTTACCTGCTATATAATAAGCACACGTGCTGGATGTCCCTTTATGTGTGTGTGTGTGTGTGTGTGTGTGTGTGTTTTATACATGTGTTAAAAGGGAATTATGTTTTGTTTTTTGGTATTCATATTATACATAACTCATAAATGTATTTACAAGTGAAGAAAAAACTCTCACATATGCTTTTAGGCATGGATATACGTTTCAGTTTACAAAGTAGTACCCAGATCAGTGCCTAGCACAATGTTAATATTTCATAATAAAATTTGGTACATGAAAATTGCTTTAAGAAATATTTTCAAGAACTATTTAGCTCCTAGTTCATTTTTCTGTTTTAAAAAAAGACTTTTTAAACACAAAAGCCTAGTTTGCTGTAGGCATTTTGTTTCTGTTTTTGTTTTTTTTTTAAAGAGATGGAGTCTCACTCTGTCTCCGAGATGGAGTGCAGTGGTGCGATCTTGGATCACTGTAACCTCCGCTTACCGAGTTCAAGCTATTCTTCTGCCTCAGCCTCCTGAGTTGCTGGGACTACAGGCACATGCCACCATACCTGGCTAATTTTTGTATTTTTAGTAGAGACGGACTTTCACCATCTTGGCCAGGATGGTCTTGATCTCCTGACCTCCTGCTCTGCCTGCCTCAGCCTCCCAAAGTGCTGGGATTACAGACGTAAGCCACCCCGCCCAGCTGCTATATGCAAATTTATTATACAGTTTACCTGGTTTCTCCTTGACAAAATTTTTGGCTTAAATTCCTTTTTTAATATCTATAACTGGGTTATAGCGGAGAAAGTGAGAAAAGTTCTACAGACCTCACCTTTGCACATTATGGAAAAAAATTACTGCACCAATATGTTGCAATAATAACTACTATACACAATTATTTTGATAGTTGAAGACAGGGAAAGACAAAAGAAAACTAATATGATTTAGTAGTGTCTAAGTACAAGACATTTTAAACATGTAAATTCATTACATTTCTCAACAGTCCTATAAATAAGATCTTACTAAGCCTGTTTCACAGATCTGAAAACTCAAGTGTAGACAATCTACCTTACATATGTAAGGTAAAAATAGTGGAGATGAAAATCCAACCAGATCTTACTGACTATTCAAAACCATATAGTATGTTCTCAATCATAAGTGGGAGTTGAACAATGAGAACACATGGACACAGGGAGGGGAAAATCACATACTGGGGCCTGTTGGGGCCTGGGGAGCAAGGGGAGGGACAGCATTAGGACAAATAACTAATACATGCGGGACTTAAAACCTAGATGATGAATTGATAGGTGTAGCAAACCACCATGGCAAATGTAACAATCCTGCACATTCTGCATATGTATACCAGAACTTAAAGTAAAAGAAATCAAAACCATGTAGTAGTTTTCCACTAGTCAAGATGCTTCATAAAATTTTAACCAATAGTATTATCATGCATATACATAGCCCAATGTACAGAAATCAAATTATTTACCTGCAATAACAAGTAAAATTGTTTCACCAATACAACAGTCATAATTAATGCAGCAAACTTTTTGGCCAGTAGAGCCACATAAGTGGAAGAGTCACATATACTAATATTGATATTTTAAGCTCTTATGTATGTGGATTGCTCACATCAAATAGGGTTGGAGCCAAACTGATTCTATAGTTACAGTGTTCATTCTTAATGAACATTTGTTACTGTACAAGTTTCACTTGCAAGTTTTCTTCATTAAGCACAGACAGACACATGGACATTTATTGAGATTCATAAGCCATCTACCCTAAGAAATTAAATCCATAAATGATCATTATTTCAGAAGGATTTTCACCATACTGTGAATATAAAACTTAATTTTTCTGCTTACGTAGTAAAATATCATATGATGCTGGAGAAAAAACAACAGATATTGCTTTTCACGTTCTCTTATGGAATGTTTGAGAGTCATTTGTTTTATGGATGAATTGAAACAATATCATGCTGCAGTTTCTTAAAAACAAACTTAATATGTACTTTGGGAAATAAAAACCAACAAAATATTTTTCTGCTGACATTTCATTCCACCAAAGTTAAACCAGGGGAGAATAATAGAGTTGTCCATTGACATGGCAGTGCAAAAGAAAGCTGTAACATGGTGTATTTTTTTGTTTTCAAAAATAGCATTCCTGATGACATCATAGCTTAGATAACACCTACAAGTGCCTAACACAGAAAGAAATACATGTTATGTGTAGGGGACTGATTAGACTACCTCAAGTTTGTGCTAGACATCAATAACAGAGAGTCTAGAGAGAGAGATGTCTTAAACACATTACCTTAAGTTAAATGAATACACGCAGTGAAGTACTCAAGTCAGAATTCTGTGTAAACACATACACACGCACACACACACGGAGAGAGAAAGAGAGAGAGAGAGAGAGGCAAAGAAAGAAAGGGAGAGGGAGAGAAATACAAACAACTCAATTAAATTTGAGACTGGTGTACTTAAGACAGGGAGAAGGAAATATTGAAACAAAAAAAAAATAGAACACCTTTGAAAATTAATATATAGAGAACATTTTTGTTAAAAAATATCTGTTAGTATGAATTGTCACAGAACCACTAGGGCAAGTATGACATCTATAAACTACAGATCAAAGCTGAAAATTCAAAGGCTGAAACAGAGAATGAAGTCATTGATATATTTTCATTCTTAAAACCAGTTAAACATAAGCATCGATATTAAATGTGAATTAGTAGAAATAAACATTAAAACATTTTATAGTATGAAAAAAGCACTTCATCTCATAATAGATAATCCTATAAATCTGCAAATACACAGTAGCAACAATACAAAGATATTTGTGTTGACACATAGATATATAGTGATATTTCATCATCATTACAATATTACATTCAAAGTAATTTGGAATTACTGGGAATTATTTATGAATTGAAATTCTTTTTGACAGTAATTACTTCCAAAGAAACATTAGAACAATTTTACTTAAAATAATCAACTATTTTACCTAGTTATTCATCATTCATATTCAAACACAAGAGAGAAGCCTTCTTAGGTCAGTCTCAGAAAGTTCATTAGTTTAAGATTTTATCTACAAGCTTCAGATACCTGAGAGGTGCCTTTTTAAAGAAGAAATGTATAGCCATTTTGTTTTTACTGATTATTAGCTGATTATGTTGATATTTAGATAAGTAAATAAAATGATCAACTACTAATGAAATATGGATTGCTGCTTATAAGCTTAAACAATGGATATAATTATTGATATAAAAAGGTAATATAATAAATTTTCATTATAAAAAGGAAGTCAGCAGGTAATTTTAAAAGATTGCAAACTCATAGATTAAATTAATGAAGAAAGAATAAACATGGAAGTAAGGAAAACAGCAAAATTCCTGGTCTTACAAGATAAAATTTCACAAATGGTTTTTGTCACATAAACAAAAATAGATAAGCATAAAACAATAAAACATTAAATGGGGAACATGGTAGATTGTAGATTGCAAAATAGTCATGATACTTTGCAGTATCTCTAATCAATAAGTAGGGTCTCTTTCCCTGCTCCTTGAATCTGAGCTGGCCGGGGGATCATTTGCCTGATAGAGTATGGAGGAATTGACACTGTGTGAGTTCTCAGCATAGAACTCAGAAAGCCCTGCAGTTTCTCTCTTCCCGTGGAAATCTGCTGCCATTTGTAGCCCAGCCTACTCTGTAGAAGGAAGAAAACACATGACCTAGTTATTTCTATCACCTGTGCCAACATTCTGCCAACTTCCAAATATGTGAGCTAGGCACTTGTGGATCCTCCAGCCAATATCTGACTTGCCAGATGCACGGGAGAGTCCAGCAGAAATTAGCCAGGGTAGCAAACTTAAATAAATATTACATAAATAACTAGTTGTTCTAAGCCAATAAATTGTAGAGTTGTTTGTTACCTAGCAAAAGCTTACTGATGCAGGGAATGTTTCAAGATAGAAACTAGGGAAATTAACACTGATATGTTTAAAAAAAAAAAAAAAAAGTACACATAAGTATCAAAAGTCAATCTATATGTCTTCTCTTTTCTCATAACCCATCTTACATATATATATCTTATATTTTCATGTGTTAAGTTGTTTATTGGCCTACAAATACTTTTTAAATGTTTACTATATACCAGGAAAACATTCTGAGATGAGAAGTGTTTTCTGGAGTTCTTACCCCTTTTCACCAGAACATAACTCAGAAATTACAAGGTATAGGAGCGGAAAAGAGACCAAAGGCATCAGAACTGGCTGAAGAAAAATGAAATCAACAAAGGAAGTCACCTCAGTACAAGACATACAAGACATACAAGACATGCTGACCTGTGTTCATTAATAATTAGATAAGTAATTTTTAGCCAATAGGATTTATGTAGCCTACCTCAGTAACAGCAAGATGCTTGTACATTTAATTAATTTGAAGGAATATTAATAAATTAGGCTTTGGGAAAAATTTCATGAAGAAACAAAGGACAAAATACACATCCAAAATAAAAGAAACCTAAAAAGCAAATATCAAATTAACCAGCATAATTTTAAAATGCATAAAAAATAACAATGAGAACATCTGAAGCAGGCCACTCTCTTGATGATGCCACTTCAGGTATTTAGGGACTAATTATAAAAATTACAAGAAAATCATGGAGTGAGGACACAGATAATGTCATCAAATACTACCATCACGTATTACTAGATTCCTACAACACTAAACAAAATCTGAGTCTGCACTTTATGCCATCTTATTAAAAAAATGGCACAATGTTAAAAAGGGAAAATAAAAGAAAAGAAAATACTAGACACTTATTTTCATCACATTATCCCAGGAAAACAACTGCCAAAATCTCAGCAATTATTCTCCCAATAGCTATATAGTTTTATATGTATGATTTTTTTAAATTTTAAGGCATTATTTTATTAACACAGGCCAGAACATGTTCAGTACTTAAACTCCAATACTAGTGTGCAAAGCTTCTATACAAAAATATACTCTCATATAGTTGTTGAGAGTTCAAATTGATACTGTCTTTAGATAGTGAAATTTGGCAAAGTATATCAACATTTAAAAATGTGCACCTCATTTGATCCAGAAGTTTTGGGAATTTATCTCTTTATATCTATAGCAAATATATACAAAAAGTGAGTTATAGAAATTATATTATTTAAGTAATAAAAATTGTATGCGCTATACATCCAACCAGAAGATATTGCTAGGTACACTGCAGTATGATGAATATTATTCTGCCATCAAAATAATGTTGTGGGAAGAAGTAGTGATGTTTTCATGTTGTGATATATTTACCAAAAAAGCTAATAAACAAGTTATCTAACATTATGATCTAATTTGTAAAGGATGTTTATCACTTATACATATTCTTACAGTGTGCTAAACGCTGTTTCAAGCACTTAAAACATATTAATTTCTCCAGTCTTAAATCTAACACTCATGTGAAATAGGTACTACAGTTTTTCCCATTTTACCAACAAATACACTAAAGGATGAACAGTTTAAATAACTTCCCTGAAATAATGAAACTATTAAAAGGCAGACATTCAAACCCAGCCACTTCATTACAGTTTGCATTTTAATGTACTACTACATTATGCTGTTGCTTATCTATCTGTGTGTTCATGTGTGTATGTATGTGCCTGTATGCATGTATGTACACCCCACACACACATATCTTTACGCATTTGTGTAAATGAACACATGATATATGTACATACGTAACTGTAACAAATTTTAAGCATGTGTACATACATAACTGTGATAAATTTTAAGCATTTTTTTATGGCACTGTATTATTATCCCAATCAAGATATATGATGAAATTTTATGGTTCAGAATATTCTTAGAATCTGTTAAATGAAATTGGAAAGGTTATTGCAGTGATTACTTAAGACAATATTTTATAATGCAAACAGTTTCTGGGCCATTCTCAACACTTCATATTGTCATCTCATATTGGTAGAATATAAAGAATCATCCATCATATTCTTTTGTAGCTACAGGTGAAAGTCTGGGGGCAGAAGGTGGAATAACATTTGTACATAATTTGTTTTACGGACTTTACCCAGGGTGTTTCCAGGGAGTTTCAAGTAATAATCCTTATAAAACTTTTCGACGTGGGTATTATTGTCCTCAATTTATAGTGAAAGAAATGGATGTTCAGGTAGAAAAATTTCCCTGAGTCAAACAGCTAATAATTGGGTATACAAACTCTTCCTATCTCCAAATTTCATGTTTGGTTTTAACTTTTGTGTTTTTTTTCAGTTCAAGCTTTACCATTTCCTCCATTTTGATTAAAAGATGAGATGAGATCCAGAATTTTCCAAAGAGCTTCACTGAAAAGAAATTGTTTTCTACTAGAAAATATTGTCTTTTCAACTCTAAAGGATATAGTGTCTGATATTTTAAACACCACATGTGTGTTTTCCCTTCCCTCCTTTCTGCATTATAACTGGTATACATTTATTCTGTGGGAAAATGCTGTATTTAATAGGAATGTCTAAGATGCCTGTGTGATTGTTCCAATGTGCTTAATTGAACAAAAGAAAGCATTACAATGAACTCTTGTTATTAAAGCAACCAATTTTGGAATAAAAAATAATGCCATACTCTTCCATTCTCAATCAAAAAGGCAGCTCCCTAAAAGCAGCACTGGAAACTCACCAAGAAAAAAATAAAATTGTTTAAATAGTACCTTAGATTATGCATACATGCTCTGGTAATAAATTTCTTAGAAGTGCTAAATATCACATGTTTTCTTCTACCAATTTTTAGACATTTTACTATTGTATCTATTTAGGAGTGATTTCTTTACCAACTTATTTGAGCAAAAAAAAAAATGTTGTCCAGAAACTCAATGTAAAATTAAAATATCATCTTTGAGGTCAATTCGAAATGGTTTAGGATATTGGTGACTCACTCTCTCTTACTACTTCTTGTTCTGATTACTTAGATTGCATTTAATACATTATGATGATGTTAGAAAACATATTTGATTTTATCTTGGTGTATACAAGCCAAGATGATTTTATCTTGGTGTATACTAGCATCAAGAAAAATAATGTTAGGCCTCAACAGATGGGATTAGATGTTATCTGCACTAAATGCTATATCTCTATAGAGCCAGGATTATATCTAAAACATGGTTCACAAGTGTATCAGGTGATAATATTAGTTAAGACATAATGCTTCTCCTAGTTGAAAAAAATGTAGCTATTGTTTTTATCCATGAAGTAGTTTCTTGAATGTCAGTAAAGAAACACTTGTTTTGATCTCCAGACAAGAGATAAATCCAATCTAAAAACCATATTTTACTGTTGTGTTCCAAAGGCCTGACACGACACTCTACAAATTTAATATTCATCCTCACCTCTTACTCCATATACAGTGCCATATTTGCTATTAAAATTTTTAAATTTGGAACTCAGTTGCATGGGATTTGGATTGAAATGGAAAATAAGATGATAGTTACCTCACATGGAATTATAAGGTTGAATTTTAATTAGAAATTTAATAATTCTTAATAAATGAATTTTATTTGTAAAAGTACTCTGTAAACAAAATAAAACAATGAAACAACTTACACTGAACAACAAATTTGCTTTGGGCTGGGAGAAAAAGTGTGCAATTGGATTTCAAAATTGCTGTGAACAAATAACTTTTTAGTGAGTAACTAAATGGCATAATTTAATGTTGTTTAAATTCTAGAAAACTGAGTTTTTTTGCCAATTAATTCAGTTTTTTATTTCTAGGCTTTTAGTAGATTTGTACATTCTACCACTCTCGTAGTTGAGTAAGGCTGTATAACCAGTTCTGACCAATGAGTTTCTAGTGCAGCTTTCAAAATGGAGCATTCAATTGTTTGCACAGGACCTCCAAAGGTATATTTCTACTCTGACACTAAAATGAGAAATATGGAGGATGACTATTATCCATTAGTCTGGCTACTTATAGAAATATGTAGAGCAAGGTGATCTTCATGATTTGGAAAATACATAGCATAAACAAAGAAATGATATTTATTCTTTTAAAACATGAATATTACAGGTTGTTTTTTATTGCAATATAATTTTAGTCTATCCTGATCTATACACAAATTGATGACTAGAAATAAGGTGCTACCAAAAAAAAAAAAAAAAAAAACAAAAAAAACCTAAAATGTGTGGCACTGCCCTAAAAGTCAGACTGGAGATAGTAGAGCAACTGACACTGAATGGCAGAATAATGAAAATTCAGTTAATATTATTTTAGGCAGCGGCAAACCATTTGATAAAACTGTAGCCTGTGGTGACTTGCAAGGCAGATAATTCATTGAGTGATACATATGATTACACACTACATGCATATAATGATACACTATAGGAGAAGAGATGGGAAAATAGTGGGATAGTAGCATGTATTGGTTAATGTTGGAAGCATTGACAAACTACTACGAGAACAATAAAATGTCATAAAAAAAATCACCTAGTCTGCAAGCAGAAAAGTGAGAAAACAAAAGTAAAGAAATGTATCCATTTTTAGCTTTGTGAAATAATTACTACTGATACTCACCCACTAAAAATGCAATGGAAGTAACCACTGAGTAACAAAAACTTATTAGAATTCATCATATGGCAAAGATGAAATAAAGAGGTTAGTTATCATGCCCACTATTAAACCTTGTGTAAATTAATGTAGCCCTCAGTAAATCTTTTCATTTAAATAACTATTTCAGGGAAAAGAGATTAATTTACTGGAAGCAGTCTAAGAAAGCTCCTTTTCCTTCCAGGGGAACATATTCTCCAATACTCATTTCAGATTGAGACAGATGTTAATAAAATAGAGGAAGCCTCTCAAAGAATAGAACTGAAAGCCGTGAAAAACAATGGATAAGATAGATATCCTCCTAAAGAGCAAAAGAGGCCTAACTCCTCAAGTCTGCAGTTGGATTTCAAAATTACCATGAACCAATAACTTGTTGGTCTCTCATTCTTCTCCTTACTAAAGAAAAAATATATATGGCTACTCTGACTATATTTTAGCATTATGTATTAGATTTTTAGGTTATAAATTTATAAATTAAAACTTGTCCTTTCATTTATAGATTTTCATGTAAAAATAAACTATATTAGAGTCTGACATACAGACTACCATGCATTACCCAGAGATCTGGAATTTTGACCTTGATATTGTTACTAAATAGGGGACGTTGAATATCTCTTGGGAAATAATGAGTGTACTTATCACGTGGTAATGAACTTTAATAGAATATTTACTAATAGGAGGAATGGACTTTTTCAGTAATTATTGCTGCTTTTCAAATATTTCCACCTAGTTTTCTTTCTCAGTACATAATATTATTGAGCTTTCTGGCTCCCAATGTATTGATAGGCCCATGTAAGTAGATATATTCAATGACATAAAGCCTTTTCGTTATTCCTTCTTGTGTTATCTTAGCAATTTTGAGTGTGTTCTACCTTTGTTTCCTTACTGTGCTGCAATTCTTTTTTCCTACAGTTGAATGAAAGATATAAAATGGTTATCAATCCATTTTTGGTAGAGGAAAAAAATCTTTTAAAATTTAACAGCAGAAAATCAAAGCTGCCATTTTTTACTCATTGGCTATATTGCTGCTTCAAATGAGTTATACAACATTATCATAACACTATTGCTTGCTTGACTGCAGTTAGCGTTACTTTCTGGAGATGATGGTAACTGTCTCACATCTATATATTAGCAGCTCAATATGTCAAAATCATATGGATTAATCCATCTTGATTTTTCAACATAATCTGTATTAGAAGGGCAATCCAAAATTTGAAAATGAGGAAAATGCAAGTTAAAAGTAGAGCTTAAGAGATTATGGGATGGCATGATTCAGTTTGGAGAGGTGTCACTTTAGTGCTTGTTATTTATCACTTGCTCCTCGTGTCATGTTTTGAACTATTTTTTATTTTGAAATATTCACATATATATAATTGTAACAACCAAGAATCATATTTAAAAACCTTCTCCCAAACTGGGAGGAAGCCAAAAGACCAAAGAGTAACTCAGACAAGTGCAGCTTGGCAAACAGATGAGTTTATTAGGACTTATATATGAGGCACTCCTGGATGGCAGCAAAACAGCTTTAGAGATCCATGCTAACTTTTGTCTTTAAACAACTTTTAATCTAATTTTCTGGCTCTTTGCCTACTATGTTTAAGCAATGAAACTGTCTTTCCTGGTAGGTTCTCAGATACTCGCCAGAATATTTGGGTTCTCAGGGAAACTTGCTCCTTGGCTGGGCAACATGACTTTGGCTTATGGCCTGGCCTTCCTGGTTTAGACAGTGAACGTAGCACCCGGTTGGGGACTAATCACTACAATAATGAGATATCTTGGGAATACCTCCCAAATCTAAACATGAAATTTTATTTCTATTTCATATACAAGTTCATTTAAACATAACCTGAAGGTAGTTTTATTTTCCCTTAGGGACTCTGAAAAAGTTGTATGTTGTCCACTTGTGTTTTAACTATAACTTACCACATGGGGTCAAGTTTGGAATTTTTCACTTGCAGCATTATGTCAGTGCTCAAATGTTTCAAATTTTGGAGCATTTCAGATTTTGAATATTCAGATGAGGCGTGTTCAATCTGTAGTAAACATTTTAAGAAATAGGAGCAAGAAAGGATAAATAGATAGGACGAGTGGATATGTAAGAAAAAGACTTCTAAATGTCAGATTGAAATACGGACTCAGTCAATGGAATTGTGTTAACACCATAAAATCTTGTCCTGTATTGATTTACACCAAATGAAGAGAATCAAAATTTTGTCTTAAAAGTAGGACCTATGTGCTAAAAAATAGTGCACAAAAACAAAGTGCTTGAAATCTAAACCAAACTTACTGCGGTACTTGCCTTTGTTGTGATTTACTTCATCTTCCATGGTTCATGCTTCTCAGACCTCCAGTTAGCTAGAATAATGGTGAGCTGCTTTCTAAGTCTGTGCTGCTATAAAGAAATACCTGAGACTGACTATAATACAGGTTTATTTGGCTCACGGCTCTGCAGGCTGCATAAGAAGCATGGCACCAGCATCTGCTTTTGATGAGAGCTGCAGGCTGTTTCCACTCATGGTGCAAGGCGAAGCAGAGACAGTTCATGCAGACATCACATGGGAAGGGAAGAATTTGGTGGGAGTTGGGAGGGGCTAGATTTTTTAATAAAAAAAAAACAGCTAATAAAGTGGGAACTCATCCCCCAACACAAGCGTATTAATCTATTCATGAGGGATTCAACCCCATGACCCAAACACCCGCCTTATATCCCCACCTCCAACACTGGGGATTAAATTTCAACATGAGATTTGGAGGGGTCGAATATCCAAACCAAAGCAGCTACACACTTGCTTCATCTGTGGACAAGCTTATGGTGGTCAAAAGTGACATACTTAATGAACCAGACAAGGAAGTATTCAGAGATTATATTCTTAAGGGTATTGTTTCTCAAAAGAAATCTTCTCCTTTCTACAAACCATTTTTCTGGTTGATGATGACAAAGATTATTGAAGCAACAGAAACCTACTTAAAATTATTGTCTATTTGAGGAAATACACATATTATATTTCCTATTTTATCTCAATTGTTCACATAGTTGGATACTATTGATAAATGATGGATACAGAAATATGGCGGGGTAGAAAGAGAGAGATTTGCACAGGGAAAATTACACTTGGTGCCTGTGAATAAATTGAGGGAGAAAAAGATTTACAATGAGAGACAATAAACTAGTATACTAACTATAAGCCAAACCAGCTCTTAAAGTAAAACCATGTACTTTCATTGTATGTGGTGTGTCTGTATGGGTTTACAATTAATGAGTCTTATTGGTTTAGCATTTTTAATAACTCAGCAACAAGTTAACTTAAAAGAATTAACAAATTCAGCTGGTGAGGTGGCTCACGGCTGTAATCCCAGCACTTTAGAAGGCCAAGGCAAGCAGATCATTTGAGGTCGGGAGTTTGAGACCAGCCTAGCCAACATGGTGAAACCCTTTATCTACTAAAAATACAAAAAGTAGCTGGGCATAGTGGTATGAGCCTGTGATCCCAACTACTCGGTAGGCTGAGGTGGAAGAATCACCTGCACCAGGGAGGTGGAGGTTGCAGTGAGCCGAGATCCAGCCATTGCATTACAGCCTGAGTGACAGAGTGAGAGCCCATCTCAAAAACCTGAAAAAAAAAAAAAAAAAAAAACAGAATTACAAACTCTATTGCTTCAAGGTATGAACACAATAAGTTGTAATATGTGTTACAATAATTTTATATGAAATCTTTCAGCTTTTGATAAATTGCAATTTGAATTAATATTGCACACTCTGAAAAAGTGTGTACTTTGTCTGACTACTCTTACATTAATAATCACCGTTCTTTATGGGAAGAAGAGTGCCATAAGAAATACTCAAATCCAGCCGGGTGTGATGGCACATGCCTCTAATCCCAGTACATTGCAAGGCTGAAGCAGGCGGATCATGAGGTCAGGAGTTTGAGACCAATCTGACCAACATGGTGAAACCCTGTCTCTACTAAAAATACGAAGATTAGACGGGATTGGTGGTGTGTGCCTGTAATCTCAGCTGCTCGGGTGGCTGAGGCAGGAGAATCACTTGAACCCAGGAGGCAGAGGTTGCAGTGAGCTGAGATCATGCCACTGCACTCCAGCCTGGGCGACAGAGGAAGACTCCATCTCAAAAAAAAAAAAAAAAAAATGAAATACTCAAATCCTTGTCTCTTCTGATGCTAGGCCAATTGCTCCATTCATAGGCATACAATTGTGAAGAATTAAAAGTATTTATAAGCAAAACTTAAATACATAATATTATGCTAATTTTCAACAAAAACAATACTAAGGTGATACAGGCTCATTTTGTAGTTCAATTAAATTGAGCCAAACACTGATGAGATCTTTCTATCTTATACAGTTTTAAGTTATTGTTTAGGAAGATAAGTGAGCAACCATATATTAACATAAATATTTTGCCTTAATATGCTGTAGAGAGAACATACTGCCTGTGTACAGTTACATGGAGTTTCCAAGTAGGCTCATCCCTTTTTTTTTTCTCTTTGCTTCCACATTGCCACCCACCCCCACCTCGTCTTCGTTTTATTAAAGTTTATGTATGTGAACAAAGCTATTTTGGTAGCCGATAATGAGGAAAACAGAGATGTGCACCATGGTTTATATGACTTGTCAACTATAATGTAGATGCATGTTTCTAGTTTTAGATAAAATTAAACAATTTGCACATGATGAAATTTTCTTCACTTCCATATAGAAATAATGCAAAAACATTCTTTAAATAAGCTTTGTAATTTTGTTCTCATCTCATTATATTTATAATACCTTCTTTCTGTCTCTATCTCTTCATCTTTCTCTCTCTCATTCTATCCTAAGAACCTCTCTGTAAATATTTACAGTATTTGCAGTTGCTCATACTTACATGTAGTGAAGTGTTTAGAGGAGGAAACAATTGAGTCAATTTTACTAAGAATTGAAAAAGAATAACTTAGGACGAGCTTATATTCCCTAATATCTGAAAAATCTATTTGATTAATATGAAATGCATGGGTGCAAATTAACCTACTCTTGTAATTTGGTCCTCTGCCCATTAATGTAAGCTCTAGAGAGAATGTTTTGCCATATTAAAAAATATGAATAAAAGCCATTGAAGTTTAAATTGCAAAGCAAAATAAAATAAAACAAAAGTATTAGGTGGTTTCCCCCTTTAATTTTGCTGATGAAACAATTCTTGTACATTATCTCCATGATGGTTTATCATGCTATTAGGAAATCTAATTAGGTATTTAAGGGTATGTTTCCAAAGAAATGGTTTATTTAATAAAGAAAAGTAAACAATTGACAATGTGCGCTTTCAATTTGTGGCAAGTAACCTGTCTATTTTATGTTTAAAAATAAAATTTAGCTTTTACTGTTAATAATAAATTCATTCAGTGACATTAGAAGAAATGTAATAGTAAAAATAACATTTTTTCTTTTTGCAGATAATAATTCATTTATATTTTAATTAAACATTCAGCAACAAATGTAAACATGAAGTGCAGTATGAAACAATTATTTACCCAACATGTTGTAGTTAATCATTGTATACTCCTTCATACTTGGAGAGATCTTTAATTTTTTTTATTAGACTTCAAATATTAAATATTTAGAATATTCACCTTTATTAGCCATTTTGGATATATGTTATATAAATAGAAAATTACTGATTCTAGGTGAAAATTTTCCTTTACGTATATACTTTATATATGTATAAACAGTGGTTTTCTTGTTAAAGTCTAAAAAATACAGAATTTAAACCTAAAATTAATGTATAATTTTTGGGTACACTTTTAGTGCCATTTTGTGAATTATCACCCATATTACTGTCCACATAATTACTGTACCCATCTATCTAAAACATTGGAAAAACAGGTAACAAATGTGCTCAAGATGAAGGGCAATAAAGTCTGATGGCAGTTCCAGGACATTCAGGGAGTGAAGATTATCAAATATGTAAGAGAATTTATTGTTGAGAGATTTGTACAATACTTATCAATCCTGTATAAGGATTGATTCATTCTCAATACAACAACTTCAATAGAAGATCTCCTCTGGGTATGAACTTAGAATACATATATAGGAGATCTATGAGGTAATATTTTTGATGCGGAGCTGTGATTATAGACACAGTGTCAGTGAAAATGAGAAATGAGAAATGGGGTTCCTTGATCACCTAAACATTATTTTACTTTCGTTGATGTGTGAGTGTATATTTAGCAGTAATTCACTGGTAGATTCTATATATGAAACAGGCCAGCTTGTCTTCTCTAGTTTACTAATTAGTTTATGTTCATTCTGTCAATTACTGAGAGAGGCCTGTTAAAATCCTCCACTCTGATGGAGTAGATATATTTATATTTATTTATATTTTTTCTTTTTGTCAATTTTTGCTTTATATAAATAGAAGTCACATTATTAGGTATTAATTTCATGATGGTTGTAGCTGCAAAATAGACTGACCTCTCTATGGTTATTGTCTCTAGTAATGTTTATTACTTTAAAGTGCATATTATCTGCTTGGTACATATATGTCAGCTTTCTTTTGGTAATTATTTGCATGGTATGTTATTTTCCTGATTTCCCTTTGAAACTTTCTATGGCCTAATATTTAAAGCAACATATAAATTTTTTAAGCAACATATAAGTTTTTGTTTGGTTTGTTTGTTTTGTTTAGTATGAGAATGTTAGACTTTTATTTAGATATTTGGTCCAATTATATTTAATGTAATTATCAATATAATGGGTTTACATATAGCATCTATATATCTGTTTTCTATTTTTGGGGACTCCTTCATGTTGCTTTTACTCTTTTTTCTTGGCTTACTTTGTATTAATATTTCTACTGCTATTCATTTTTCTCCACTTTTAAGTTACGAATGCTTTTATTATGTTTTAGTAGTTGCTTTAAATATTCCAACATAAATTTTCAATTTATCAACACAATATGAGAGATTGGCATTATAAATTACCATTCGACACCACTGAAGCAATACTAGGAACTTTTTTAGATTGGGATTTTTTTCTTTGGCCTTTATTGATAAGGGGCTTGTTGCCTTTCAAGTTGTTTTATAGTTTAAAAAAAATGCTTTCTTAAACTTTCAAACTATTCTCCAAAATAACTCTTATGTCCATACTTAAGTATCAAAACATTTATGTGACTTATTGAGCTCTTAAACATATTACAGAACTCTTTTTATGTATCTGTAAAACATCCGTTAAAAGTAAAGATTAGTGCTGTTAACAATGACTGTAAAAAATGTCTGAACTTATTGTGAAATATTGATAAATAAATAATATTCAATATTCCTTAAAAATAAGCATACAAACTAAAATTGGTGTTTTGCTATGAAATCATAGCCCCAAGACATACTCCTTACCCTTTTGACCTAGAGACCTGCCTGTTACTGTTTAACTTATTATTTCCATAACAAAAAATTTGCATTGTGATTGAATCTATCTTTGATTTAATCATCTCATGTTTTTGCATTGGAAAACAAAACATTATTTATTATTGAACATGTCTACTCTGTCTTCTTTCAAGTGAGTTCTAAGTTATGCATAACATTTTATGTGAATAGGAATACATACAAAAGAAAATTAGAGTTTTAGAAATATATTTACTAGTTACTAAAATAAATAAGAAGCACCTTGCCTTTGACAGTTTAGGTCTAAGAACAATAAGGCTCTTTAATAAGTTTTC
The DNA here is from genome assembly GCF_047675955.1 of Chlorocebus sabaeus. NCBI lineage: Eukaryota > Metazoa > Chordata > Mammalia > Primates > Cercopithecidae > Chlorocebus > Chlorocebus sabaeus. The sequence goes on from NC_132916.1 coordinate 83,319,525, forward strand.
CCCTCTATATTCCAATAAGATTGGGCTTCAATTAAATATTAGGACAGGAATATTTATAAGAACCATTTGTACATAATAATCACCTAATTTGGCTATCTAAGTTACAGCAAAAATCATGAAAATCACACTCTGCAAGGCTTTTAATAATAGTTCCTACTTTTAAAGTTAAAAATAATATATTTTAAGACTATATAGCCTTGCAAAGAGGAATATAGAGAAATAACCACTCTATTACACTAACAAAATGTTGTCAAAGTTTTATTTTTGTAGGTTCTTTCTAATGCAAAATAGTAGACTTTAGTTGAAAGAGTTGGTGATTGATTTGTTATTCTCTAGTAAATTCAGTTCAATTCTTTACTACTGTTTTCTATAAGATAAATTAAATTACTGTGTGATTATCTCTTCAATATTCTTTATTTTAAATAATATAAAACACTTTTACAAATATTAACCCAACTGTCCTTTTTTCCCCCCTACAGTGAATTCCTTAGGTATGAGACAGAGAACTAGCATATTTCCTGTCCTTCACATGGTCATAGAATTCTCATAACTGTTGTTGGCTTCCGTTGTGGAAGAGGTTTGTGAGATCTGATTAAGTGCACATAAACAATAATATATATATATATATCTATGATCAGAGATTACAATAGGAAGGCATTTATAGGTCTGTTAGCATAACTACTATTAAAAATAATGACAATGCATTATCATATAACCCTATTTCCATGTGTTCTAGCATAAATTCAATGTTAAACTTGGGAAAAAAATAAGGAAAATATGCTTGTATCCTGTTTTTTACAGTGTGAAATTGCACTTCCATTGTTTCTTTCTATGATCCAGCCTTGTTATTTTATTTTATTTTCTCCCAAGTTGTATTAAGGTATAAATAACAATAGAATTTTGTTTATTCAATATTACATAACAACATTTAAGACTGAAACTAAAATGTACTGATTTCCTAGTTTCTTTCTTTTCATTATTTTACACAAATCAAATCTTCAATAAAATATCAGTAGTACACCCATAGTCACAACAACTTAAAAATAACTCTAACTCAAAAACTGAAAGTTACATTTGGAAACACATATTACTACTGCTACTACTACTACTACTACTACTACTTTGCTTTCTGATTGCTATGACAGTATAAACTGATTCTCCAGCCTAATTGTGTTTTTAGGAGTCAGATAGCTAGATTAACAAAGTAATATAAATTACTTAAATAGGTCACATTTTACGGATTGGAAGTTGGTCACGACTGTGGGTGTAATAGAGCTCATGTCCATGCAAGTCCAATGTTAAAAAATATTAACTAGCTTGTGGATAACATAAAACTATAGATGCTGATAAAGGGTACTCTAGGAAGATAGGCAGGAGACAGCTAATAGCAAACTATGTTTATCTTGTGATCTAGTGATTTAAAGCTCCAAGTTAGTAGATTCCTGATGAGAAAGCTGATGATGATTAACTTTCAGAATTCTTAAATTAAATGACAATGGAGACTGTAAAAATTAACTAACCTACCAGGCTAAATCAATGCTGACTGCTGCCTTTCTCTAAGGGTTTAGAAAGGTTTGAGTAAGAGTATATATTTAAAGGTGAGCTAAAATAATCAATGCAGTTTTAGGCAAAGAATAGTGAAGTTTTGAAGGGCAGATATGGTAGTTATTGTTTCGTGGAGAGGAACAAAAACATGATTGTGTTTGGTTTGTAGTGGGGTATTTCTGAAGTTGTCTTCTGGTTTAATCCACCGTTAATATTTTACACTTCTCTAAAACGTTCCCACAAGTTTATAATATGTCAGAAAGCATATTATCTACTGATGTATTAACTTTCATTTTTAAAAGATCTAATTCTGGCTGAGCGTGGTGGCTCACGCCTGTAATCCCAGCACTTTGGGAGGCCAAGGTGGGCGGATCACGAGGTCAGGAGTTCAAGAACAGCCTGACCAACATGATGAAACCTTGTCTCTACTACAAATATGAAAATTATCTGGGCATGGTGGCGGGCACCTGTAGTCCCAGCTACTCAGGAGACTGAGGCAGGAGAATCACTTCAACCCAGGAGGTGGAGGTTTAAGTGAGCCGAGATTGCGCCACTGCATTCCAGCCTGGGTGACAGATGAGACTCCACCACAAAAAAAAAAAAAAATAAAAAATAAAGATCTAATTTTTAGAAATGTCTAATTTTTAGAAATGTCTTTCACATAAAGAGCAGAACATTTATCCCTACATTCCTAACTATTATTTCTGGTTTTGCTCTTTAAAATTATATAGACTAAGTCAAATTCCATATCATTGATATATAAACTCAGAAACTTACATGAAGGGAATTAGGTTTCCAAGAATCTTCACGTCCCTGGGTTAAAAATCCTGAGTTCTTAAAGCATGTTTATGTATCTTTCCCCTCCATGCTGCTTCTTCATGCTTTTCACAAGCAGAGTTGAGATTTTTGAGGTGAGAATTACATTTAGTAATGAGAGGCAGAGAATTATGGCCAGAAAAATGAGTACAATTTAATACCTTGAGATCAGTCGCAAATTTACCTAGAACATTGATAATAAGTGCATAAGATATTTAAGACTATAGATTAACAATATAATTATTTAATTGAAAATATTTATTGAAGACATATTATGCCAAATCTATTAAGCCCCAGGGATATCGTTTTGTTTACCACTATGTAAAAAAAATACAAGGAGGCAGGGCGCGGTGGGTCATGCCTATAATCACAGCACTTTGGGAGGTCGAGGTGGGTTGATCATGAGGTCAGGAGATTGAGACCTTCCTGGCCAACATGGTGAAACCCTGTCTCTACTAAAAATACAAGAATTAGCTGGGTATGCTGGCACATGCCTGTAAACCCAGCTACTCAGGAGACTGAGGCAGAAGAATCGCTAGAACCCGGGAGTTGCAGGTTGCAATGAGGCGAGGTTGTGCCACTGCACTCTATCCTGGTGGCAGAGCAAGACTCCAACTCAAAAAAAAAAAAAAAAAAAAAAAGGAAGAAATAGGAAACTAATATGAAAAAGAAAGCATTGTAGCATGTATCAAAGTAGAAGAAAGAAAAGAGGGGAAAATATTAAATATCTCAAATTCTAAGAACATTCATAATCTAATCTAAGAATCCTCAGTATATTTAAGCTAAACAAATGTAAAATATTTAAAATGCAAAATGTAATATATTGTCAGTTTAGCAATCTGCTGGAAGGAGCCAAACTTTAGCCCCATTAATGTTCATAAAAGTGTGACTCTTTTTAAATAAGAAAGTGACTCACTTTGAGTGAAGTGTGTCATTCTTGGTTGTATATAATCAAAAATACAAAATCAAAATACTAATTTTTAAAAAATGGAAAAAGCTGCTGATGTTTTAAGAATTTATTTTTATTACACTTTAAGTTCTAGGGTACACAATGTGCAGGTTTGTTACATATGTATACATGTGCCGCGTTGGCTTGCTGCACCCATTAAGTCATCATTTACATTAGGTATTTCTCCTAATGCTATCCCTCCCCCATCCCCCCCATCCCACTACAGGCCCCATTGTGTGATGTTCCCCACCCTGTGTCCAAGTGTTCTCATTGTTCAATTCCCACCTATGAGTGAGAATATGAGGAGTTTGATTTTCTGTCCTTGCAATAGTTTGCTCAGAATGATGGTTTCTAGCTTTATCCATGAACTCATCCTTTTTTGTGGCTGCATAGTATTCCATGGTGTATATGTGCCACATTTTCTTAATCCAGTCTATCATTGATGGACATTCAGGTTAGTTCCAAGTCTTTGCTATTGTGAATGGTGCCTCAGTAAACATACATGTGCATGTGTATTTTTAGTAGCATTTATGGTAGCATTATTTATAATTCTTTGTGTATATACCCAGTAATGGGATTGCTGGGTCAATGGCATTTCTAGTTCTAGATCCTTGAAGAATCGCCACACTGTCTTTCACAATGGTTGAACTAGTTTACAGTCCCACCAACAGTGTGAAAGTGTTCCTATTTCTCCACATCTCCTCCAGAACATGTTGTTTCCTGACTTCTTCTTTTTTTTTTTTTTTTTTTTTTTTTTTTTTTTTTTTTTTTGAGACAGAATCTCGCTCCGTCCCTCAGGCGTGATTTCAGCTCACTGCAAACTCCACCTCCTGGGTTCACACCATTCTCCTGCCTCAGCCTCCTGAGTAGCTGGGACTACAGGCACCTATCAACACGCCCGACTAAATTTGTATTTTTAGTGGAGATGGGGTTTCACCGTGTTAGCCAGGATGGTCTTCATCTCCTGACCTCATGATCTGCCCACTTCAACCTCCCAAAGTGCTGGGATTACAGGTGAGCCATCACACCCGGCCGTTTCCTGACTTTTTAATGATCGCCATTCTAATTGGTGTGAGATGGTATCCCATTGTGGTTTGATTTGCATTTCTCTGATGACCAGTGATGACGAGCATTTTTTCATGTATCTGTTGGCTGCATAAATGTCTTCTTTTGAAAAGTGTCTGTTCATATCCTTTGCCCACTTTTTGATGGGGTTGTTTGATTTTTTCTTGTAAATTTGTTTAAGTTCTTTGTAGATTCTGGATATTGGCTCTTTGTCAGATGGGTAGATTACAAAAATTTTTTCCCATTCTGTAGGTTGCCTGTTCACTCTGGTGGTAGTTTATTTTGCTGTGCAGAAGTTCTTTAGTTTAATTAGATCCCATTTGTCAATTTTAGCTTTTGTTGCCATTGCTTTTGGTGTTTCAGTCGTGAGGTCCTTGCCCATGCCTATGTCCTGAATGGTATTGCCTAGGTTTTCTTCTAGAGTTTTTATGGTTTTAGGTTTAACATTTAAGTCTTTAATCCATCTTGAATTAATTTTTGTATAAGGTGTAAGGAAGGGATTCAGTTTCAGCTTTCTACGTATGGCTAGCCAGTTTTCCCAGCACCGTTTATTAAATAGGGAATCCTTTCCCCATTTTTGATGTGCTGCTGGATTCGGTTTGTTAGTATTATATTGAGGATTTTTGCTTCAATGTTCATCAGGAATATAGGTCTAAAATTCTCTTTTTCTGTTGTGCCTCTGCCAGGCTTTGATATCAGGATGATGCTGGCCTTATAAAATGAGTTAGGAAGGATTCCCTCTTTTTCTATTGATTGGAATAGTTTCAGAAGGAATGGTGCCAGCTCCTCTCTGTACCTCTGGTAGAATTTGACTGTGAATCCTTCTGGTCCTGGACTTTTTCTGGTTGGTAGGCTATTAATTATTCCCTCAATTTCAGAGCAATTCAGCTTTTTCCTGGTTTAGTATCGGGAGGGTGTGTGTGTCCAGGAATTTATCCATTTCTTCTAGATTTTCTAGTTTATTTGAATAGAAATGTTTACAGTATTCTCCAAGGTAATTTGTATGTCTGTGGGATCGGTAGTGATATCCCCTTTATCATTTTTTATTATGTCTATTTTATTCTTCTCCTTTTCTTCTTTATGAGTCTTGCTAGTGGTTTATCCATTTTGTTGATCTCTTAAAAACAACATCTCGTGGATTCATTGATTTTTTGAAGGGTTTTATGTGTCTCTATCTCCTTCAATTCTGCTCTGATCTTCGTTATTGACTTGCTTTCTGCTAGCTTTTGAATTTGTTTGCTCTTCCTTCTTTAGTTCTTTTAATTATGATGTTAGAGTGTCAATTTTAGATCTTTCCAGCTTTCTCTTGTGGGCATTTAGTGCTATAAATTTCCCTCTACACACTGCTTTAAATGTGTCCCAGAGATTCTGGTATGTTGTGTCTTTGTTCTCTTTGGTTTTAAAGAACATCTTTATTTCTGCCTTCATTTCACTGTTTACCCAGTAGTCATTCAGGAGCAGTTTGTTCAATTTCCATGTAGTTGTGCAGTTTTGATTGAGTTTGTTAATGCTGAGTTCTAATTTGATTGCACTGTGGTCTGAGGGACGGTTTGTTGTGATTTCTGTTCTTTTACATTTGTTGAGGAGTTCTTTCCTTCCAACTATGTGGTCGATTTTGGAATAAGTGTGGTGTGGTGCTGAGAAGAATGTACTGTTGATTTAGAGTGGAGAGTTTTGTAGATGTCTATTAGGTCTGCTTGCTGCAGAGCTGAGTTCAAGTCCTGGATATCCTTGTTAACTTTCTGTCTTGCTGATCTGTCTAATATTGACAGTGGGGTGTTAAAGTCTCCCATTGTTATTGTGTGAGAGTCTAAGTCTCTTTGTAGGTCTCTAAGAACTTGCTTTATGAATCTGGGTGCTCCTGTATTGGGTGCATATATATTTAAGATAGTTAGATCTTTTTGTTGAATTGATCCATTTACCATTATGTAATGGCCCTCTTTTTCTCTTTTGATCTTTGTTGTTTAAAGTCTGTTTCATCAGAGACTTGGATTGCAATTCTTGCTTTTTTTGCTTTCCATTTGCTTGGTAGATGTTCTTCCATCCCTTTATTTTGAGCCTATGTGTGTCTCTGCATGAGAGACGGATCTCCTGAATATAACACACTGATGGGCCTTGATTCTTTATCCAATTTGCCAGTTTTTGTCTTTTAATTGGGGCATTTAGCCCATTTACATTTAAGGTCAATATTGTTATGTGCGAAATTGATCCTGTCGTTATGATGTTAGCCAGTTATTTTGCCCGTTAGTTGATGTAGTTTCTTCTTAGCATTGATGATCTTTACAATTTGGCATGTTTTGGCTGTGGCTGGTACTGGTTGTTCCTTTCCATGTTTAATGCTTCCTTCCTGAGCTCTTGTAAAGCCTACCTGGTAGTGACAATATCTCTCAGCATTCGCTTGTCTGTAAAGGATTTTGTATCTCCTTCACTTATGAAGCTTAGTTTGGCTGGATATGAAATTTTGGGTTGAAAATTATTTTCTTTAAGAATGTTGAATATTGTCCCTCACTGTCTTCTGACTTGTAGGGTTTTTACTTAGAGATCCACTGTTAGTCTGATAGGCTTCCCTTTGTGGGTAACCCAACCTTTCTCTCTGGCTGCCCTTAGCATTTTTTCCTTCATTTCAACCTTGGCGAATTTGACAATTATGTGTCTTGGAGTTGCTCTTCTTGAGGAGTACGTTTGTGGTGTTCTCTGTATCTCATGAATGTGAATGTTGGCCTGTCTTGCTAGGTTGGGGAAGTTCTCCTGGATATTACTCTGAAGAGTGTTTCCCAGCTTGGTTCCATTCTCCCCATCACTTTCAGATACACCAATCAAATGTAGATTGGGTCTTTTCACATAGTCTCATATTTCTTGAAGGCTTTGTTCATTTATTTTTACTCTTTTTTCTCTAAGCTTCTCTTCTAGCTTCATTTCATTCATTTGATCTTCCATCACTGATATCCTTTCTTCCACTTGAGTGAATCAGCTATTGAAGCTTGTGATTGCATTACGTAGTTCTCATGCCATGGTTTTCAGTTCCATCAGGTCATTTAAGGTCTTCTCTACACTGTTTATTCTAGTTAGCCATTCATCTAATCTTTTTTCAAGGTTTTTAGCTTCCTTGCAATGGGTTTGAACATCTTTCTTTAACTCGGAGAAGTTTGTTATTACTGACTTTCTGAAGCCCACTTCTGTGAACTCGTCAAAGTCATTCTCCACCCTGCTTTGTTCCTTTGCTGGTGAGAAGCTGCAATCCTTTGGAGGAGAAGGGGTGCTCTGATTTTTACAATTTTCAGCTTTCCTGCTCTGGTTTCTCCCCATCTTTGTGGTTTTATCTACCTTTGGTTTTTGATGATGGTGAGGTACAGATGGGGTTTTGATGTGGATGTCCTTTTTGTTGATATTGATGCTCTTCCTTTCTGTTTGTTAGTTTTCCTTCTAATAGTCAGGACCCTCAGCTGCAGATCTGTTGAAGTTTGCTGGACGTCTACTCCAGACCCTGTTTTCCTGGGTTTCACCAGCAGAGAGTGCAAAACAGCAAATATTGCACAATAGTAAATATTGCTGCCTGATCCTTCCTCTGGAAACTTTGTCTCAGAGGGGCACCCATCTGTATGAGGTGTCAGTTGGACCCTACTGGGAGGTGTCTCCAAGTTAGGCTACATGTGGTTCAGGGACCCACTTGAGGAGGCAGTCTGTCCATTCTCAGAGCTCAAACACCATGCTGGGAGAACCACTGCTGTCTTCAAAGCTGTCAGACTGGGATGTTTCAGTCTGCAGAAGTTTCTGCTGCCTTTTGTTCAGCTATGCCCTGCCCCAGAGGTGGAGTCTACAGAGGCAGGCGGGCCTCCTTGAGCTGCAGTGGGCTTCACCCAGTTCGAGCTTCCCAGCCGCTTTGTTTATGTACTCAATCCTCAGCAATGGCAGACAGCCATCCCCCAACCAGGCTTGCCACCTCGCACTTTGATCTCAGACTAGCAGTGAGCAAAGCTCTGTGGGTGTAGGGACCTGCTGAGCCAGACGTGGGATACAATCCCCTGGTGTGCCATTTGCTAAGACTGTTGGAAAAGTGCAGTGTTTAGGTGGCAGTATCCCAGTGTTCCCGGTATAGTCTGTCACAGGTTCCCTTGGCTAGGAAAGGGAAATCCCCAGACCCCTTGTGCTTACCAGGTGAGGCGATGCCCCACCCTGCTTCAGCTCACCCTCCATGGGCTGTACCCACTTTCTGACCAGTCCCAATGAGATGAACCAGGTACCTCAGTTGGAAATGCAGAAATCACCCATCTTCTGCATTGATCACAGTGGGAGCTGCAAACCAGAGCTGTTCCTATTTGGCCATCTTGGAACGGACCCAATACAATTTTAGACTGATTCTGCAACAACTCTAGTCAATTGCTAAGAAAGTAGATATTAAACAAGAAAGTATCATTATCATGGTACATTTTGTGGCTGATATGGCCTCTGAGGCTGAGTTGTAAACACAAGCATAACATATAAATAGCATCTGCTTTCATAAATTGGGAAAAGACTTTTGTGATGGTTAATAATGAGTGTCAACTTAATTTGATGGAAATATGATTAAGTATTGTTCCTCGGTTTATCTGTGAAGGTGTTGCCAAAGGAGATTGACATTTGAGTCAGTGGACTGGGAAAGGCAGACCCACCCTCAGTCTGTGTGGGTACAATCTAATCAACTGCCACTGTGGCCAGAATAAAAGCAGTCAGAAGAATGTAAAAGACTAGATTGGCTTAGCCTCCCAGCCTACATCTTTCTCCCATCCTGGATGCTTCTGGCCCTTGAATATCAGACTCCAAGTTCTTCAGCTTTGGGATTCAGATTGGATTCCTTGCTTGTCAGTTTGCAGACAGCCCATTGTGGGACCTTGTGATCATGTGTGTCAATACACCTTAATAAACCCCCTTTTATATATACATCTATCTTATTAGTTCTGTCCCTCTAGAGAACCATGACTAATACACCTTTCTAAAATACACAGTGGAAACACAGCAGCATGATCACATATAAGAGGAAAAAGACACATGTTCTGTATATGTAGATAGACATAAAAGTGAATTTGTAAGCATAAATATATGCATGCATATTGAGATATATATATGCATGCATATATATATATCTGTGAGTGTGTATATATGCATGATATATATATGTATCTTGATTTGGGCTGTGTGGGTGTATGTGTATGTATCTATACATACATACAGTTACACAGATATATATACACACACACAGATATATATATAGTTAGCTCCATATATTTCTGCGTGTATGTGTGTGTGTATGTGTGTATATATATGCATATTTATATATATATCTTGATTGGAGCTGTGTGTATATATACACACACATATATTATATATATATGTTTATATATATTTTATATATAACTGTGTGTGTATACATATAAACATATACACACATTTAGCCCCAATCAAAGGTTAAAAAATTTTTTAAATACATCTGTACTAAAAGTGTACAGACTTTTTTCTTGTCATTTGTCCCTAAACAATACAGTATAACAACTATTTACATAACATTTACATTGTATTAGATATTACAGATAATTTAGAGATGACTGACAGTGTATGAGAGGATGTGCATATATTATATGCAAACACTACATCATTTTATATCAGGGACTTGAGTGTATGCAAATTCTGGTATCTGTTGAATGTCTTAGAACAAATTCCCCACGATTACTGATGGACGACTGTACTCACATATACTATATAAATTTTTTTTTCCACATTTATACAAAAAGTTTGCTAGGGAAGGGATATGATTAGCTGTTCATAATGTTACAAGCTCTAGAATATTTAATCTGTTTATCTGCCCCTACTAACATATGCACTGATGAAAGCATCCTTAGCTATATATTGGTAAGCAAGCAATTTGGGCTTATTACTAACAGTGAATATGACACAAGGAAGTTTAAAACAATTATGTTGTAGATTGTTTTATTGTCATCATGTTATATAACTAAAAACTTGATAGACTGCAAGAGCCGCATAAAGTATATGTATAAAATATGTAAATATACATATATATAAAACCACCTGCATATACTATTTCAGATAATTACTGATTGCAGTACATTGTCTAACAAATGACTGACTGTTTTTAATATTTCTTCAGATTTGTAAATTTATAAAAAGATATTCAGTTTTTTTATGGCTTTTATGATTCCATGCCACAGGAAAGCATTACATGTATATAGTTTCAAGGTAAATTTTTTCTCAGATTTCTGAATCATAGTCTACTCCTGTAAAGCAATCATGTTCTCTGTAAGTAATGCTTTATCTTCCTGTAAGAGTCAAGGTGAGGATCTTACCACAGGGTACATTGGAGTAAACAACCAGTTGTTTGCTATTGTTATATGCATACATGCATGAGTGTGCATAATTTCAGGGCCAAAAAGGCACTAGTGGTTCTAATTCCACCCTCAATTAAAATAATCAATTAGGTTATTAGGACACAGTTATTGTTAATACATTTCATTCATTGTTGTTTTTAGTATGAAATCACACTAAATATTGAAATATTTATTTCAATAAATAAGTGTAAAATCTCCACACTTTCTGTTTTCATAGCAATTTCCTAGGCATCACTAAAAATAAAATGAGGAAGAAACATAACACCTGTATCACAGCAAAGATTTTATTAAAACTAAGCACTTACTAACTTCCACAATAGTACTGTGAATCGGAATTTTGTTCATAAAATACTAATTTCTCATTGCTTATACTATGTATTATAATCATGCTCAGCTTTTTTCTGTATCATATATATTTGTTATTATGTAGCTTGTTTCCCTATGATCAGAGAGCAGTGCTTTGTGACCTGTTTTACTTCTAGTCAAGAGGAGTTCATTTTAACTTCTAGGTCAAGAATAAATGATTTTAGATTGTCTAAAGATAAGAATAATCTTATCAGAATGCTTTTATCAAGGTTGGACAATTAGTAATGGTATATTATCTTAGGGCCATTACTATTTATGTTGTCATTCACAAATGTTACTTTATGAAGTAAATTACCTTTTCTAAAAAAATACTAAGGAAAATTCATAACAACATTAATTTAAATTTTTTAATTCATTTTTTTCTTTCTGGAAGAAATTTAAAAACACACCTAGAGAGTAAAGTAGAATGTCTGTTTTTGTTTATGGAACTGATGGCTGAGATTTCCAGTGCTTTGTGGAATTCTGCCCAAAATTTTATGACTGTTGCTGAATGAAGTACAGAACGTATAAAAGTCAATTTAAGGGGTATAAAGAAACACATGGATTTTACTCCTAAATTCAATTTGACAAGTAAGCACAGTTCTCTTATCCCAAGATCTATTCCTCCTCCAAAAAAGGAGAGATCTCATTTTAAATAGGCAGGTTTATCTCTGATTTTGAAAAACATAATGAGAGACAGAATTTTTCTTGTACAGTCAAATTATCACAGTGTAATTTGAACTCAGGAGACATTCCAAAGAACTGCTTCTGTGTAGTGGATCCTTTCCATCAACATTTACTCTCTCAGGTCTTTCCCTTACCCATCATTCCAAAACAAAAATAATGAAATCTCTCCCTTAATCCCATTTCCTCCCGAAGCTAACATATCTTCTCTCTTCCTTATTACAAATAAACGTAAGTGAAATCAGCATCTAAACTCATCTTCATTTTCTCATCAACCTACTATTCCTCAAAGTATTTGTATTTCTCACAGTTTGGAATATCCAGAGCAGCTACTGAGACAAAGTTTGCCATGCGAGGTATTGATTGTGAATCAACACCTGTGAATGGATGTGAGAAGATGCAGGATTGAACAGAGGGAGACAATAAGCTGTGGATTAGCTGGCCAAAATGTAAGCCAATGCAAGGAGGAACTTTGGAAGGTATTATCAGTCAGAATATCCCACACTGGACTTAAAATACTTGTACCTTGCTCAGCAATCTAATGTGTATTGCCCATGGAAAGGCATGGCCTGGTTTCTGCTCTCTGAAGCTGATGGGCAGCCCGAAAGGATTGACTCTAGAGGCTGCATGCTGACCACCTTCCCTGCTGCTGGGCAGCAAATCTGTCTTTGAAGAGGAATTGGAATAGCAGTTCTCCTTGTCCACGACAGCATTCCATTATGGCTTTTGCAATTTTTCAGCATAGTTTCTCTAGCAAAGATCACCAATGATCATCTCTAAATTCAGTATAATTTTCAGCCTTATGTTATTTGGCCTCTGTTACAAACATGAACATTATATTCATTCTGCCTTGACTATTTAAGCAGAAAGGTCTTAGTTTATATCATCAAGTTCTGCTCTCCAGATCCCTATGCATTTCTACATTTGTGACTGAAGAAAACAGAAACATTTATATGTTTCTCTGCAATTTTCCCTCAATCAAAAAGATGGATTTTTCTGCCTTGTTCTTTTTAGTTTCTAAAATGCAGAGTCCAACCAGGAAAAAAATTAACCATTCTATAAAGGATGTTGTTAAGGAGAACAATGTTTGTATGGCAATTACACCACAATCAATAGAATAATTCTGCACACCCTGATTTGCAGTAAACTCTAGGTTTAAATTTAGAAACATTTCTTGCATCGTTCATTTGGCTGCTTTTACTGAACTATTACAAGAATTAGGGGAAAAATGGCTTCTTAGAACATTTTAGTCATCATGAGTATTGCTTCTGGTTTGTTTCTGCCTTGTTTAATTAGTTGAGGTGGATACTGACCACCTAGTTTCATAGACGTTGCTTATTGCTAAAGACGACAACCCCATTAAAAGTTACTTTGTGAAGTAGGAAAACCAAAATACATGATATATAACCTAGCATAAAACCAAACCCAGTCTTAACAATAGTCTGGAACAAAGGATATTACAATAATTGCTGTTGCTGCTACCTAAGAAACATCTAATATGTAGAAGGAATATGTTTTCACTTTACACATATACAATTTACTCTTCACCAAAGCAAACATTGAAGTAAGTTTTACAATATTCATTCAGTAGAAGAGAAAGTTGAAGCCTAATGAGTTTTTAAAAATGCAGAGTCAAGAATCAAATTCAAAACCACAGTGGCTTTGATTCCTTTAACAATGCCTAACTCAACTCTCACTTTAAAGGCAAAAAGTTGTTTGCTGTGTTCTCTCCTTTGCACCCCTCCCATCATTGTTCCAAACAGTCTGAACTCTTCAATTCCTTGAAAAAGGTCCTTATTGGAGCCTGCTGTTCTTTTTGCCTGTACCACTCACAATCTCCCTTTCTTGCTCTGCCCCTGTGGCTACCTTTTGCCTTACCAACTCCTTTTCATCTTTCAGATTCAACTTACAGCTCACTTACTCAGGGACAGAATGGCTGTCCTCCCAAGAAAGGTTATGACTCTGTCTTTATTCTGATAACACTCCTGATTTTTCCTATAAAGGACTTACTTCATTAATTTAGTAGTCTCTTCTTAATAACTTGAATTATTAAATGAAATAAATAGTCTGAATTAAAACTCAAGTATAAATGAGAAACTTGTCATAATTTCTTCCTCCTTCTCCCAATCCAACTCCCTGAATTAATCATTAATAAGATTAACTTTTTGATATTTCTATTTTCTTTTAATTCAAAGACACATGTGCATATTTACAGACTCATTAAAAAGGATTATTATACATATATATTTTTATATATAGTTTATACAAAATATTTTGTGGGTTTACCTTATTTTATTTTATATAGGTATATCTTATGTAATAGTTTATTTTATATCAAAGTAGAGGGGTATGCCAATATTAATTCAATATTCCCACTATTGTTAGGAATTCAGGTTGTTTCAATTTTTTTGCTACAATAAATATCTTTGTACATATGTCTTATTACTTTTTCTTTTATATTTTTACTAACTTCCATAAGAAGAAATGCTAAGTTAAGAGGGGGGCCTACTTTTAATATATATTAAAAGGGTTTATTCCAAAAATCTTACAATAAATTATACCTCTACTAAGAGTATAAAAGAGCACTCATATTCTTGTGTCCACCATCATGTTTGTGCCATCGCTGGATTATGTCAGTTCTTCTATTTATCTTTCAATAATTTAAGGGGAAACATTACATTTCATAATTTGTATGCATATTTCTCTGACTACTAGTATACTTATTTTTGCACATTTATTGACCATTGGATTGCTTTTAAAATAAATAATTTGTTCATTTTCACTTTGCTTTTTTTCTTAACTTAAAAAGTATTTTATGTAAATATGCCATGTTCCCCTTTATGGTTGTCACGTATTTGATCTTGTTTTAGTCCTCTCTCATTTAAAAATTATGCAAATATTCTCTTCTTCTAACACTTTCATATCTTATGTTTCAAAATCTGTTTATGTCCGAGTCTACTTAGTTATAAGCTACTCTCCCCGAGAGAAGGGCATATGTCTATTTATTGCAATATTTCTAGTGGTAAGAATACTAACATAGAGGAGACATAATATATATCTGCATAACTAACCAAGGAGCCTTTATACTGGTTAAAATAAAATAGTAACCAAATATCTTTTTTTTTCTTATTTTCTTTCAAGTTTCAAGATTTTCAACAAATAAAATTATGAATTTTTTTTGTCTCTACCTCTGTACCATACTTCTCCTGCTTGTTCATTTTTTCAGTTAACTTCTTTCTTCACTTTGATTCTGGTCTCTCAGACACCCTCTCCTGACAGTGGTACTCCTCTTGAGCCGATAAGTCTAATGTGCCCCAAAACATTTCTCTCATTACCCAGAAAGATATTTCAGATCAGTTATCTCCTCCTGGGATGTATGACTGGTGATGAAGTTTGAAATTCTGACTCTCCCAGAAAAGACCACCTTTATTTCCTTTGTCTTTCCAGCAACGGCTTACTTATCTCTTAAGTCTCATGTTCAAATTTCATGAATAATGATATTTTTTTATATTTTCTGGAAGAGACATACGTAGGATTTTAGATCTAGGATTTCAGATATATATTTTGTTCTTTCTGAAACCATGGTTGGGTCCTGGTTTCTAATTAGGAAAGTACAGTCATGGCAAACATCTGTTTAGTTGGTTCATCCTGGATTTGCACTTTTCTACCTGCTTATACACTAGTATTTTTATCTCAAGAGTAGAGGCAGGTTTAGTGAAGAGGTAATTAAAAATAAGCTCTTAGGCTTCTCTCACAAGGTCTCCTTTAACCCTGTACTTAATATATGTTTAAAATTTTAATTTTTTTTCCTTAATGTTTATCCTTCAAATTGTGTATGCTTCAGTCTCTACTTAAGTCCACTATTAAAATCGCTTGTGTGCTTTCTGCACTTCTTAACTATCTTGAACTCTCTGTTGTATTAAATTATGTTGATTTCTTCTTCCTTGATGAAACTTCTATTAGTTTTTAATTTCTTGTGACTTCTAGTAGTTCCTTGTGAAACCCTTTTTTCCTTAGTCCCAGCTCTTCACTTGAAAATCCTAGAGAAGCAAAAAAAAAAAAAAAAAAAAAAAAAAAAAAAAAGCATCATTGTTTTCCCCAATTCACCATCATTACCGGCTTGCTTGCAGTGATGATTGGCTCTACCATCATTTAAAAAAACAACAACAAAGAACTTCAAAATATTTGTATTAACTTAACATTTCTATGTTTTGATACTAAGTATATTTTTCCAATTTTTTATTGTGGTAAAATATACATAAGATTTACCATATTAACCATTTTAATTGGTGTTAAATACACTCATAATGTTATGCAAACATCACCACCATCCATCTGCGTAACTCTCTTGTCATCGTGTAAAATGAAAACTCTGTACCCATCAAACAATAGCTCCCCATTCTCTTCTCCCACAGCTCCTGACAATCGCCATTCTGTTTTCTGTCTCTATGATTTTGACTCTTGTAAATGTCTCATATAATGGAGTCATACAATATTTGTCCTTTTGTGACTAGCTTATTTCACCTAACATAATATCCTCAAGGTTCATCCATGCTGTGGCATGTATTAAAATTTCATTTTTTAATTAAAGCTTTCTTAATTTCGACCTCACTTTTGAAAAAAAGAAACAACAATTTTGCCAGACAATTTAGCTCTTGGGCTGACAATTTGTTTTCATTTTTTTTTCTTTTGGTGCTTTGAATATATCAGCTCACTAGCTTCTAGAAAGTCTCTAAGCTTTCTAATGAGAAATCTGCTGATAATCTGATTCAGGATCACTTATACAAGACAACACACTTCTCTCTTGCTGGTTTCAAGATTCATTTTCTTTTTCTTTTCAAAGCTTGATTATAATGTGTATTGTTATGGATCTTCTTGAGTTTTTATACTTGGATTTCCTTAAAGTTCTTGGATGTTTATATTTATGTCTTTCATCAGATTTGGGAAGTTTTCAGCCATTATTTTGTTTTCCAATATCCTTTCCTCCCCCACCATCTCTTCTTCTGTAACTACCACAACACATAAGTTGGCACACTTGGTGGTGTCCCACAGATTGCTAAGGCCTGTTAACTTTCTAAAGATCTTTTTCTTCCTATTCTTTAGACATAATAAATTTAATTATCCCATCTTCAAATTTGTTGATTGTTTCTTCTTTCTATACAATTTTGCATTTTAATTCCTCAATTAAATTTTATGTAAAATTTTCATATGTAAAATTTTCAATTCAGTTATTATATTTTTCAGCTCCAGAATTTCTTTTTGGTTTCTTTTTAGATTTTTCATATATTCATTGACATTTTCATTTTATTCATACATTGTTTTGATGACATTATCTACATCTTTCTTTAGTTTGCGGTTGTTTCAAATCTTTGTCTTAGAGACCTGCCATCTGGTCTTTTCTAGTTGCAGTTTCTGTTGATTTATTGTGTTTTTACATTTGAATGAGAGTTATTTTCCTGATTCTTTGTATGTCTTATAATTATTGATTTGTATGTCTTGTAATTTCAAATGTCTTGAAAACTAGACATTTGAATCTAATAATGTGGTAACTCTGGAAATCAGATTCTTCTGTTTTCCTAAGGTTTGATGATTTTTGTTCTGGGGATTATTTTTTTGTTTGATTTTGTATGCTGAATCTGTGCCAAGGACTGGCCTTAGGTATAAAATTAAAGTCATCTCAGGTTTTTCTTGAGCCTTTCCATGGGCTTCAATGATCATTTATAAATTTCCTCATATATGCCATTTTTAAATGTCTTAATCTTTAATATCTTGCTTCCAAAAAGGGAAAATAGAAAAATAAAGGAGGAGAGAAGGATGCCAGAACTTTGAATTATAAGGAATTCACTTCAACTGCAGGTAAGAAGGTAGCAAGAATGGGTGGAGGTAAAAAAAAACTGCTGCTCTTTGTCTACACCTTTGTGATCAGAAGCAGCAATCAGCAATAGATCAGGATCCTTAATCCTGCTGTTTAAAAAACAGGGTCCTTTTGATTCACCCTGGCTACACAAGCTATGCAAGAGCTGCACCAGGAAAAGTTCACAGTTGCATGCCTTGAGGCTGGAGGAGGGGAATGGGTAGCTGTTAGTCTACTAAGGGTTGGTATTGATCAAAATTAACTGCAATTTTTCATTCAAGCCTTCCAATGGAAGTTATAATTCTTCAGTAAACTATAGAGTTCCAAAATAGTTTCCTCAAATTCGACCAGTGCAATTGCTGCTTAGGTGGGGAGCATCAGATTCCTGATGCTTCCTACTCTGCCATCTTCTTAGAATCCTCACTTAGTCAGTAAATCATTTTTATTTCTCGAATCTCTTTTTTTTTCCAAATGCTTTAGCTTTGAGTTTACTCATCACTTTGCACTAGCTTTTTGCTTCAATATATTTTTTGCCTTCTTGATTTTGATTACACTTATAAAAATCAAACTGACATTTGCTATATTTAAGAACTTATTGTATGTGCTGATGTCAGCAACATGGTAGAATAGAGGATCTATACTTCCTTACATACTTGAATGCACCAAATAAACATCTATTCATGGATCAATTCCCTCTACAAAGTGAGAAAATGACTGAGAGACTCCTGACCATCAGGCAACTGACAAAACATCCACATAGAACAAGTAGGAATAGCTGAGAACTCTGGGGGCATGGACCCCACCCTGGGCACAGAGCTGTACAACCAGGAAAGAAATCCAAACACTCAGCTTCTCCCTGTGGAAAGGAGGGTTTGGATTTCACATATACTGCCCTAACTCTAAGGTCCTCATAGTTCTGCTCTTATATAACCAATTTGGAAAGAATAGAGGATTAGGTATATTCTAGTCTAACATAAAAATTAGATCACAGGAAAAATGTGCAGGTTTTATTAGGGTATGCACACTTGCATGGTATGAGCACTTGCATGGCTCCTCTGAAGTAGTGCAGAGAAGGTACTTAGAAATGCAGTTGCTTGATTTTCTCTGGAATAAATATAAAATACGCTCTCCAGTGGCTACTTGGCAGCCTGGATTCTAATTAACTGTCACTTGGGAGTTAAAGAGGCAAACAAACAGTAACCTACCAACAGTGTGAGAAGATCATCGCTTCCAGAACCTTCTCTGCCAGCTCACACTAGTGGTAATTCCAGGTCACTAAATCCCTTCTGGAATGAGTTTGCCTACACATGATGCACCTTCAAGATTTACAGCTTCCACCTGGGAGACTACACCTTAAACTTCCTAGCTCTGGGAGCAGAGGGGAATAGGCACATCTGAATCTCTCTAGACAACAGACAAGAGGGAAAGTTTTATAAGGGCATGCAAGTACTTCCAGGGCCTTTATCCCCTGGAAGTAGTACAGAAAGGGGCTTTTAAAATACAGCTCACTGTTCTTCCTAGAAGAGATTTATGCCACAAAACAGGGATTGCAACTTTTAAAATACTACCCGAGGGACTGCATGTTAAAACTTTTAGCTCTGGGAGCAAAAGAGACTAGACATACAGGAGCCTCCCCAGATCACAGAATAGAGATGTGGTTTTGAAGAGGTGCTCAAACACATCCAGGGGCGAAACTTCCTAAGAACACTGAAGAAAAGGGGATTAAAGATGCAGCTCCCATTTTCTCTCTGGTAAGAGTTTATTGCATACTCTTTCAGTGGCTCCTCAAGGGGCCTGGCTTCTAACAACCTTGCACTGGGGAGCTAATGGTGCAAACAGTAGCTCTCAGGCAGCCCAAATGGGAGCTTGGCACTTCAGAGGCTTTCTTTCAGCTTGCTCCAGTGATAAATCCAGGTGTACCCATTGTTCCTGAAAGAAAGTTTTCTGTATAACGAGCCATAATATCTATAACTCCTACCCAAGTGTTACTGGTGGAGCGTCGTGACTATCAGTTGTCCAGGTTCTTGGCATTTTGATCAAAGAATTGGACAAAACACACAAAGCAAGGAAAGAACGAAGCAGTGAAAGCAGAGATTTGTTAAAATAAAAGTACACTCCACAGAGTGGAAATGGGCTAGAGCAAGAGGCTCAAGAGCCCTGGTTACAGAATTTTCTGGGATTTAAATATCCTCTAGAGACCTCCCATTGGTTACTTGGTTTATGCCCTATGTAAATGAGGCAGCAGCTTGTGAGAAGTCTGATTGGTTGCAGAGACTAAAGTGAAGTTACAAAGTTACACCCTTTGCAAACATCTGATTGGTTGCAGGAAGGTACCAATCAGAGGTACTTTCAATTTTTCATGTGCCATACAGAAAAGGGCCAGGAGCATTGTAAAGGGAGTAGACTCTGGTCCTTTTGTTACATGGGTGTGGAAAGTTGGGTTTCCCTTTTGACTTAGTACTAGGAAGTCAGTGTTCATCGTCCTTAGGCTCCCTGCCTCCAGACCCTATTCTCCTGCCTCACAAGGAACTGTCTCTTTAATGACGTAGCTCTGGGAGTCGATTGGGCTTTCTATCTTGAGTGGCCCTAAACTACAAAAACAAAGAGGTGGACATACAACAGATCCACTTCCAGCAGCTATATCTCCAGGATCACAGAGTGTAGCCTAAACACAAATACAGGCATTTGCCACAGATCTTCTCCCTGGCTGAGTACAAAGAGATTGGGAGATAAATGCCTGCACTCAGCTTCACCATGAGGATTGAAGGAAGTGGAACATACATCCAACACTCAGTCTTTCTAGCTACATCAAGAGGGTATGGCTTCTACCTTACTGGTCTTAAGGTTCTGATGGGCATGGTAAATCCTAATCCCCTGGGGGCCACCAAATACAGAGATAGCAGTTTTAACAAACACAAAGATTTGAGAAGTATCTTAAATTATCTGGCCTCACAGATTAGTGGAATTTTTATCCTATATGAGGACAGTCTGACAAGACTGAGAGAGTCAGTTATTTTTACAAGGCACAGGATGCACAAAAACCAACACAGAAGGTCAAGAAAAGTGAAGAAACAGGAAAATACAATTCAAATGAAAGAAGAAGATAAATCTCCAGAAACTCCAAAATCAGTTGTAAGAAAAAAATTTATAGCAATAAATGTCTACATTAAAATAGGAGAAATATCTCAAATAAACAACATAACATTGCACCTTAAGGAACCAGAAGAAACAAATTAAACCCAATGTTAGCAGAAGTTAGGAGAGAGCGAAGATCAGAGTAGAGATAAATGAAACAAACTAGAAAGACAATAGAAAACATCAACAAAACTAAGAGTCAGTTTTTCAAAACACTAAAAAAATTTGACTAACACTTAGCTAGACTAACTAGGTGAAAAAGAGAAGAAACTCAAATAAATAAAATTTGAAATGAAAGGGAAGATACTATAGCAGAGAAATAACAAATTATCTAAGAGACTACTATGAATAACTATATGTCAACAAATTGAGCAACCTCAAAAATAAATAAATTTCTAGAAACATATAACCTACCAAGACTGAATTACAAAGAAATTGTAAATCTGAACAGATCAACAACCCAGGAAACTGAATTGTTAATTAAAGTCTCCTATCAAAGAAAAGTCCAGGATAAGATGATTTTGTGACTGGATTCTACCAAACATTTAAAGAAGAACTAATATCAATTCCTCTCAAACTATTCCAAAAAATCTAAAAGAAGGGAATGCTTCCAATCTCATTGTACAAGGCCCGTATTACGTTGATACCAAAACCAGAAAAAGACACTACAGAAGAAAAAGTAAGAAAAACAAAACAAAACAAAAAGATAACTGCATGCCAACATCACTGAAGAACATAAGGGCAAAAATCCTCAATGAAATACTAGCAAGCTATATTCAACAGTATATTAAAAGGGTCATTGGCCACAATCAAATGGGATTGATCCCTGGGATGCGAGAGTGGTTCAACATATGTCAATCAATAAATGTGATATACCGTTATAACAAAGTGAAGGACAGAAACCACACGATCATTTCAATAGACACAGGAAAATCATTTGACAAAATTTAAATCCTTTTATAATTAAAATTATCAACAAACTGAGTATAGAAGAAATGTCCTTCAACACCATAAAGATCATATATGTCAAGCCACAGCTAACATCATACTTAGTGAAAACTTGAAGGCTTTTCTTCTAAGATCAGGAATAAAACAACTATTCCTACTTTTATTACTTCTGTTCAACATTATTCTGGAAGTTCTAGCCTGAGCAATTAGGAAAGAAAAATAAATAAAGACATCCAAATGGAAAAGGTAGTAAAATTATCTCTGTTTGCTGATGACACAATCTTATATACAGGAAATCTAAAGACTGTACCAAGAAACTGTTAGAATGGATAAACAAATTCAGTAAAGTTGTAGAATAAAAAATTAACACACAAAAATCAGTAGCATTTCTCTATATTCACAATAAACTAGCTGAAAAAGAAATTTTAAAAGTCCCATTTGTAATAGCATAAAAATAAATTAATTATGATTAAACTCACCCAAGGAGGTGAAAGAGCTATATACTGAAAACTATGAAACATTGTTGAAAAAAGTTGAAGAGGACACAAATAAATGATATATCCCATGTTCATAGATTGAAAGACTTAGTATTGTTAAAATGTTCATACTGCCCAAGCTATCAACATAGGCAATGCAATTCCTATTAATTCTGTTATTCTTCACCAAAATAGAAAAAAAAAAATTCTATAATTTGTATAGAACCACAAAAGGCCCCAAATAGCCAAAGTAATTTTGACCAAAACCCAAAAACTGAAGGTATCACACTACCAGATTTCAAAATACATTATAAAGCTATAGGATTCAAAACAACATGATACTGCCATAAAAACAGACATATTAACCAATAGTATAGGATTAAAAGCCCAAAACTAAATCCACACAACTATGGTCGATTAATTTCTGACAAAGGTGCCAAGAACACACAATGGAGAAAGGATAATCGTTTTAGTAAATATGTTATGAATTGGATATCCATGTGCATAAGAAGAAAAATGAAACCTTATCTTACCCGTTATATAAGAATCAATTCAAAATGGATTAAAGATGTAAATATAACATCTGGAATTGCAAAACTACTAGAAGAAAACACAAAACACAGGGAAAAAAACTCCATAATATTGGTCTGGGTAGTGATTTCACAGATGAGACCCCAAAATCACCGGCAACAAAAGCAAAAATAGACAAATTACATTACATCAAACCAAAAAGCTTCCAAACAACAAAGGAAACAAGAGAGTTAAGATACAACTTAAAGATTGGAAGAAAGTATTTGCAAATAATACATTGAGTAAGAGGCTAATATTCAAAATATTTGATGAACTCAAACTATATAATAATAAGAAAACAAATAACCCTATTGAAAAATGGACAAACAACCTGAACAGACGTTTCTCAAAAGAAGACACAAAAATGGCCAACATATATGTGACAAACGCTCAAAAAATCTAATAATCAGGAAAATGAAAATTGCAAACACATGAGATATCACCTTATACCCATTAATAAAATGATTAAAGCTAATAAATGTTGTGAGGATGTAGCGAAAAGGACACTTTTTCCCACTGTTGGTGGTATTGTAATGTGCACAGCCATTTTGAAAAACACTATAAAATGTCCTCAGAAACTACAAATAGTATAACCATATTATCCAGCAATTGTACTTTCAGGCACATATCCAAAGTAATTGAATAACAGCACATCCGCTGAATGACAGCACATCTGTTGAAATAAATATGTTGAAGAGGGGTCGACACTCCCATGTTCATCACAGAATTATTCACAATAGTCAAGATGCAAAACCAATCAAAGTGTCAATCAACAGATGAATGGATTAAACATATGGTATAGATACAGAATAGAATTCTATTTGGCCTTGAAAAAGCAGGAAATTATGCCATTTTAGACAACATGAATGAACTTGGGGACATTATACTAAGTGAAATATGCCAAGTGCAGAGAGATAAATACTGTCTGATCTCATTTATGTGTAAAATCTAAAAATGTCAAACTCATAGAAATTAGGTTTGGGTTGGAGAGTGAATCGGGAAAGGGGAGACATTGCTCAAAGGATGCAAAAAGTTTCAGTTAGAAAGAGTAAGTTCTGGTAACCTAGAGCACAGCATGATGACTATAGTTAATAATAATATTATTTATTTTATATTTAAAAATAGCTAAAAGACGGGATTTAAAATGTTCTCATTACAAATAAATGATAAATAGGTGATAAATATATTGATTAGCCTGATTTGATCACTGCACAATATATACATGCTTTAAAACATCACATTGTACCCATACATGTATACAATTTTTACTCATTAATTAAAAATGAAGATATGTTTTAAATAAAAAGAACACATGACATCTCTATCAAACTAGATTAAAGTTCTATAGTCTGAGATTTACGATCCTGCTGCTGTTTAACAGTATCGAAACCTCCACCCTATTTCAATGTCAAATTTCATTTCCCTTTAAACAAGAATTTTGTATCCTCTGTATTATGGCAATTTTGGTCTAGATAATTAATTTCTTGCTAATCTCTGCATTATATGTTATTTATTAGCATCCCTGGACTCTATCCAATGGATGTCAGTGGCATTCTCCACCCTCAAGTTGCAACAGCTAAATGTGTTTCCATACATCACCAAATGATCCATGGAAAGAAAATCTCCTCCTTTTGAGAACCATTGCTTTAACCATAAGCTATTACTAGAAATTTCATATTTAGAAAGTACCTATTAGTTTCCATTTACAGGCATACCTCTTTTTATTGTGCTTGGCTTTATTGCATTTCTCAGATATTGCATTTTTTACGAAGTGAAGGTTTGTAGCAACCCTGCATTGAGCAAGTCAATTGGCACCATTTTTAAATACCATGTGTTCTCTCTGTGTCTTTCTGTCAAATTTTGGAAATTCTAGCAATATTCTAAACTTCTACATTATTATTATATTTGTTATAGTAATTTGTGATCAATACTTTTTGATGTTCCTGCTGTAATTGTTTTTGGGCACCACAAACATATAAAATGGTGAACTTAACTGATAAATGTTGTGTGTATTCTGACTGCTCTACATATGGGCCATTTCCTCCCAATTCCCTACTATACCACAATATTTAAATTAGGCCAATTAATAACCATACAATGGTCTCTAATGTTCAAGTTTAAGAAGGAGTCTTGTCCCTCGCTTTAAATCAAAAGCAGATAAAATGGCTAAGTTTAGTGAGAAAGACATGCCAAAAGCTGAGACAGGCCAAAAACTAGGCCTCTTGTGCCAAACACTTAGCCAAGTTATAAATGCACAGGAAAAATTCTTGGGGGGGGGGGGGGGAAAAGTGAACACACAGATGATAAGAATGTGAAACAGTTTTATTGCTGAATACAGAAAGTTTTAGTGATCTAGATAGAAGTTCAAAGCAGCCACATCATTCATTTAAGTCAAAACTTAATCCATAGTAAGGCCCTCACTTTCTTCAATTCTGTGGAGGGTGAGAGAGGTGAGGAAGCTGCAGAAGAACTTTGAAGCTGGCAGAGGTTGGTTCATGAGTTTAAGGGAAAAGGCTGCCTTCTTAAAATAAAAGTGCAAGGTAAAGCAGCAAGTTATTCAGATCTAGTTAAGATCATTGATGAAGGTGGTTACACTAAACAAAAGATTTTTAATGTAGATGAAACAGCCTTCTTTTGGAAGACAACATAATTTAGGACTTTGCTAGAGAGGAAAAGTCAATACTTGACTTCAAAGCTTCAAAGGACAAGCTGACTCTCTTGGTAGGGGTTAATGCAACTAGTGATTTAAATCTGGTGCCAATGCTCGTTTACCATTCTGAAAATCCTAAGACCCTTAAGAACTATGCTAAGTCTACTCTACCTGTGCTCTATAAATGGGACAACAAAGCCTGAATGACAGCACATCTGTTGACAACATGATTTACTGAATATTTAAGCTCTCCGTTTTGATCTACTGCTCATGATATAAAATATCAATGCTCATTGACAATGCACCTAGTTGCCCAACAGGTCTGATAATGTACAAGAAGATTTTTTTTTTCTTTTTCATGCCTGTTAACACAGTATCTCTTCTGCAGCCTATGAACCAAGGAGTAATTTTGATTTTCAAGGCTTATTCCTTAAGAAATACATTCTGTCTGGGCAATGTGGCTCTTTTTTTGGTTCCATATGAACTTTAAAGTAGTTTTCTCCAATTTTGTGAAGAACCCTAGAACTTAAAGTGTGAAAAAAAGAAAAGAAATACATTCTGTAAGTCTATAAATGCCATATGAAGTGAATTTCTCTGATGGATCTAGGCAAACTAAAACCTTTTGGAAAGAATTCACTATTTTAGATGCCCTCGAAAACATTTGTGATGCATTGGAGGAGGTCACAATATAAATATTAGCAAGAGTTTAGAATAAGTTGATTCCAGTTCTCATGGATGGCTTTGAGGGGTTGAGAACTTCAGTGGAGGAAGTCATGGCAGACATGATGAAAAGAGTAAAATAACTTGAATTAAAGGTGGCACATGAAGATATGACTGAATTGTTTCAGTATCATGATTAAATTTGAATGGATGAGGAGTCTGCTTCTTATGGATGAGCAAAGAAAGTGGTTTTTCAAGATGGAATCTACTGAAAATGTTTGTTGAGATGACAACAAAGTATTTCAAATATTATATAAACTTAGTTGATAAAGCAGTAGCAAGGTTTAAGAGGACTTAATTTAATTTTGGAATAAGTTCTACTGTGGGCAAAATGCTATCAAATATCATTACATAATGCAGAGAAATATTTTGTGAAAATCTGAGTCAATTGATACACCAAAATTATTGTCTTATTTTATAATATAAATTTGGGTGTCAGAGCCATCTCAACCTTCAGCAGTCACAACTCTGATCAATCAGCAGCCATCAACATTGAAGTAACACCCTTCACCAGCAAAAATAATTACTACTCCATAGATGATATGATGATTGTTAGAATTTTTTAGCAATAAGATCTTTTAAATTAAGGAATGTATATTTTTTTTAGACATAATGCTATTGCACACATAATAGACTACAGTATAGTGTAAACATAATTTCTATACACACTGCAGAAAAAAAATTCATGTGATTCACTTTATTTTGATGATCACCTTATTGGTGGCCTGGAACTGAACCTGCAATATGTCTGAGTTATTCCTGTATTTTGATATTTATCTTTCTGTTCCTTCTTTTAAATGTCACATATTCTTGGCATTGTATTCTTTATTTAAAATATTTATTCTGTTGTCCTCCTGAAATTTCTTTACATATTTTATACATCTTTACTTAAGGTGAAATTGGAAAAAATTCATTTGAATTGAGAATTTCATGTGCACTTGATTATTGTCTAATAAACACTATGAAAAGTGAGGTATTCAGAATGAAAGAGGAGTTTATCTTTCTCATGGTAAGTGTCTTTTGGTAAGTAGAATAATGTGGGATATGAGATGTATATTTGAAACAATGAAAGAGCTGAAGCAACATGAAACGAATAAAAATATTTAATGAAGCTAAACTTAAGATTTTATTAAAATTACTTTTCTTCTTCAGTTTTGTAGTAACAGTACTAATTTTCCTAGAAAGAAATGCTTCTTTCTTTGTAAATAATGCATCTTTTGGTTTTCTAAGGTAGTTCGGACTGATAATTTAGCATAATTCATGTCAATTATAAAGGGGAGATAAAATGTTTCCAATAATTATTAGGAATCCAGAACAATAGTCAAAGCTGTGTTCTGAAAATCATAGGTTGATAAACATACTTACTCTATTTAAAATCTATTCTAAATACTGAATAGAACTCCTTAAACATGTATTTGGTTATTAAGATCTGTTTCACCTTATTTTTAGATTCTAAGTAAATAAGTCTTATTAAACAAATGGAATATATTCACATAGTGAACACATACATATGTATTTGTGTGTACATATAAATATGTAACATGCACATATCATTAATCACACTGGATCTAATTATTTACAAAAAGATGTATTCTCTTTGTTCTCTCATATCAGATATTAAATACATATGAAAATCAAGTTTATGAACATTTCCCGGATTGTGTTGAACTGCCCCATGCACGTATATGAATTTCTGTGTGTTCAGCATATGACACACAGACTGCCAATTTGAGCATTAGGAAAAATGCAACGAATTTTCCATTAAGTGTGCTGCCTTAGTGAACACCCTCTGTTTTTCTGGCAGGACCCAGCAGGATCTGAAAAATAAGCAGCATATTGGGAACAATAATGCATATTTATACCTTATGAAATCCTTTTTTCATTCATTTTCCATCTGTACTCCTAGTCCTCAAAATTCTGAAATGGTAGATGGAGTAAAGAGAATTATGTTATAACTCCTTGGATTAGTGATAGAGAAACCTCAATGAGACTGCTAGCCTACGGATGCCTAGGCTATGCGGAGACATAATTGCTTTACACTGAAAGATATTTGCCTTTCTATTTAACACCTTTGGATTGTGTGATTTTTATAAAATGAAAAATCCTATAAAATTGTGGATGAATTAATGATGTGATTCACAAATATTGTTTGTAATGAGGAAGAAGAGGTCATTATTTAAAGTGCTAAAGGAGAAGAGAAAAGCAAACAAAGGACATACTGGGAAAAATAATGGTTTGAAGGAGAAAATAATAAACTTCAGGCATAGTTTTAACCGCTAATATGTTAATTCACAGACTTCAGAAAAAAAGCAAGATTGAAAAACTGTAGAAGAAACTATGTTGACATAATAATTTACATAGAGATATTCAGGATGCATATTGCCCAGTGAGTCTCTTTTAATTAACTGCCTTAATTCATTTTACTTCAAGGGGCTTGTTGATTAAAGTGTTTATGACAGTTTCCTGCTTGAAGTTTCAACAATCTATATTTGGTAGTAAATGCTAGTAGGTAATGCTTGTAATTATCCTGTGGCTATGTGCAAAAGAGTGCAAAATATCTGGATAAAAATTGGAAATTTTTTCTGACAAGCTAGTATTTTACAAAATCCAAAAGATGAATGTCACTTCAAAAATTGTTTATTTCTTGATTTGTTTGTTTGTTTGTAGTTTGGGGAAAGTTTTTTCTTCTAAAAAATGTTAACTTTAATTAAAATAGAAAACAAAAGAAGTGACAAAATATACATTTTTTAAAGTAAAAAACATGTGTATTTTAGCCAAATCAAATAACATTTCTAATCAACATGAATGGCACTTCAATTTTAGAATTATACCTAATTTGAGGTGCCCTCAGACTTATAACACAGTACTAGCATAGAAACGTAGTGGAGAAAAAGAGAAGAAATCTTCAGCCTATTTAAAGAAACTGAATTCTAGATATAGTGTCCATAATTTATTTCTCAATATGGAAATTGTGGAGAAGGACTTCATTCCTAAGCCATATGTATGGAATCTCAAAGCAACCAGTTGGAAATATTAACTTTTAGCTATGAAGAGCTGTGTGGGATTACAGAAAATCATGCCCACTTTAATCTTCGAACAAGAATAAAATAAATGCAAGGAGATTTTCTCCACTTGGAGTTTGGTATCTTAAAAAAAAAAAAAAAAAAAAAAAAAAAGTGTGACTTGATCAGATTCAGAGCTTAATTAATGACCACTCATTCTATAATGAAAGAGCTACCTTAAAGAAAATTTCAGCTGAGTTGCCAGTATACGTCTGTCCTGTTAAAAAGAAAAATAATTGAAGAGTAAAGACGGTGACAGAAAAGTTTAAATGTTCTAGGGACTCTCTTAGACATTTGTTTGAAGTTTTTCTCAGCATTTTAAGCCTAAACCACTGCTGGATTCTCCCTGTTGGGAGGACATAAGTGTGAGAGATCACATGCCCAGGATTGAGCTCAAGATGTGCCGCATCAAACTGTTTACCCCTTGACCTCGTCTCCCTCCTCTGCTGGGCTACACATATTTCGTTTCCTCTAGATTAAGAAAAAAATCAATTTTCACCAGTGAAAGGGCTTTTAAGTTAAAGCTAAATTCCCTGAAGTAAAAAAAAAAAAAAAAAAAAAAAAAAGACAAAAATCTCAACTTTTTCATAAACTGCACTAAAGACCAAATTTCTTATGTTGTATTTTGAGGAAACTTTCACCTATATCTCTGACTCTCTCTATTTCCTACTCTTCTAAGTTAAATAGAAATATATTTGAAAAGAATGAAACCACTAATACCTCCATAAATGAAAGCCTATTATTTTCACTTTGAAGCGGTGTATTTTATCACCAAAGTATGACCTTTGAACTTAGCTAGACCTTTCATAATCTTTAAAAATACATTTGATTTTATCAAATATTTTTAAAACATTCAATTCTATTGCACTTTGCCTCAAATACTCTTGCAATAATAATAAAGGGCTTTGTGTTCTCATCATGGTAACTTGAAAAGCTGGTGTTTATAGACTGAGTAAAAGTTAAGGAGAATGAAATATTAAAACCACATCGGCATGAGAAACTTAGATTATCTCATTCCCTCCAAGAATGTTAAAAGTGTTTCACAATCAGTGGTTTGTGTACTTAATTATGGTGGAATTAATTTGACCAAAATATTTCTAAAGTTAAAATTGTTTCCTTTTGTTTAAGATTCTTGAAATACAAACAATAGAGTTTAGACTTAAGAATATTTGTGAAACTTTAAACCTGGTCCTGAAGAATTGAGTTAAATATTTGAGATCTCGTGCATTTTTCTTTTAGCTGGTTAGAATTCAGTAACCACATATTCATAAACTTTATGGTGTTGGAAAGTGTGTGCTTCTGTTTATGAACCAGAAATATTGTTATAGTAAGAACATGGTCCATATTTAAAATTATGCTAAATTGTCTTTAAGTTTGAGGCCCAGGATTTCAATGAAACAGATACACATGCATGTGTATAGACAGCACATACTGCTGACAAATATTCTAAAAGTTCTATCTTCATGTATAATTTCTGTTTTACAATGTGGTTTTATCCAAAGCATATCTCATTCTTTGTATTTTCTATGGCTAATTAGTTTGAATTATTAAGCATTAGTTTCCTAAAATAAACTTTGCTTGTCCTCTAGTTGAAGGCCTAGAAGCCTGAGCTTTCTACCATTAACCCTGCATCATCAAGTCATTAAAAAATATTATTTTTCCCCAAACCAGCATGCTTCTCTGAGAACTGTGCCCACTGAGAAGCAAAGAGTGGTGCATGTTTTTAAATACCCTCCTTCAGTATATGATGATTAAAGAATAAACTGTTTCACATGATGGCTAAGTCATGTTGATGGTTTGTGTATCTCACATCAATGTATTTAAATGCTAACTAAACATTTAATACACAACATAATTAATTCATTTACAAAATGAATCAATATGCTCAAAACATTTTGGTCTACTATCAAGACCAAAAGAAATAGTGTCCAGGTTTACTTTAGGCTACTCAGAACTTTTTCTTCTAGCAACTTGTGTATATCTAAAATTCCACACTTTAGCTTCATTTTCTTTACCTTGGGGAAAATGCTAGTTAAAATCACATATTCCAAGTGAATGTAACTTTAAATTTCTCATTCTTTGGAATGTTTGTTTTTGTATGAAGTTAAATAAATGTGATTATTTTAAAAAATAGCTTTTCAGTTCCATATGGAAAGAGGTTGGAAATTGTCACTTTGTTCATCACACAAAAAACAAAACAAAACAAGAAATCTGAACAGACTGAAAATCAATGACTTCTCTTGGACTGATCATATAACTGAGGTAGAAAACCAAAAGACAAAAGAACTGCATATAAACACTATGTTCTATTTGTAAGAAACAGTAAAGTGTTTCTCTCAGGACTAGAAGTTGAAAATTCTGACACTGTTATACCTGTATACTGGAATTGAGCAATTAAGTAAATGGATGGAAGATGGTGGGAGCCCGGTTTCTTCCACTTCTGGAGTGAGAATTTATAGATAAGCAAAGGAAGAAGGCTGAAGTTATCCATGTTGTAATGAATTAGTGTTGAAGATTAACACTAATCGGTTTAACATAGACATGAATGGCTACATAAGGAAATATTTATAGATATGTGTGTATACAGGGGTTAGTATACACACATATATTTCCTTGCTCTGTCAGCTGAGAAGGTGTAGAGACAATGATATCCTAGTAGTAATGGGTACACGTAGCTCCTAGATTTTGGTTTCTAATATTGTTTTCCAATAAAATAAAGCAGAGTTTCTTAAAAAAAAAAAAAAAGAAAAAAGAAAAAAAAAAAGGACTTATCCTAAGATGGGGCAGAAAACATACAAGCTAGATCTGAAGGAGTTTATAGTGCTGTAAAGTAAGAAAGTGATAAGATCAAAACAAAACAATAAGAAAAAAAAAAGTAACACATTGATGGGGCTATATGAAAGTGACACGAGAGCTCACTAAAAGAGTTCTCAGAGGCCACAGTTAGAATAATTTGACCAATAAAATAATGTAGTTGCAGATTCTAAGTAAAGATTTAAAACAAATATGCATGAATCTAAACTGATATAAAAATGACTGAATAAACACATGAATAGGAATGAGTGAGAAATTTGTGCAGGATTCCAAATAATTATAAAGATACTCTACCTTCAAGGAGGTGGAAAACAACTCTCTACTTCTTAAATATGGGTTGTGCAAAGTGACTTTCTTCCAAAGAGTTGAATTAAAAAAAATAAAAGTAGCTTTGCAGTGGAGAAACCTGACAAACACTATTTCATCCAGATGATCAAAGTAAATATAAACAGTGATTGCTAAGTAATGTTGATGGTTTGTACCCTTGGTATGTTGTGATGAAAATAGCAATTGACCTCTGTGGTTTTCCTCCTCCAAAACACATAATTACAGTCTAATCATGAGAAAACTACAATATAAATTCTGATTGAGACATTATACAAAATACTTGACCATTGCTTCTCAAAATGGTCAATGACATCAAAATAAACTCTGAGAAACTGCCACAGCCAAGAGTAGCTGAAGGAGACAGGCAGCATTACATGGTATTCTGAATGAAATCCTGGAGGAAAAGAAAAAAAAAAGAAAGAAAGAAAAATCTTCACAAAGTTATTTACTTTAGTAATATGTTGATATTGGTCATCAATTATAACAAATGGACTATACTCATGTAAGATCATAAAAATAGGGGCAATTAGATGGAAGGCATATGGAAACTTTGTAATATCTTTATAATTTGTCTGTAAATCTGAAACTGTTATAAAATAAAGTTTATTAAAAAATAACACACACAAAATGAATGTGTAACATAATACTCTGAAAAGGACTTTTTATAATCCCATATCAATATGGCCAGCACACTTGTAAGGAAAAATTGTCAGCCATACACTTGACCCTTGAGAACTCAAGGCCATAACCTAGTTCCAAAGGCATCACAGTGCATATGTTTAGAGCATAAATCAGACAGGCAGAGAAGGCACAGTTAAAGTGAAATGATAATTCCTTTCAGATTAAAGGTTTCCATCAAGAGACTTGTAACAAAAAAATCTTGAGGGGAAGAAGTAAAGAAGATTTAAATTATAAAACAAAATATTTGAGCTATTAACTTTTTGAAGTGCATGGATGATGATGGCTGCAAAAATGTTGATGGCTTTTACTTGTTGGTATAATAGATTGCAACATTGACTTACTTGGCATATAAAGCTCTTTGCTGAGAATGTCTAAGTGATTTAACAACAATCAGTTAAAGACTTTTTAATGTAGTCAAATATTTAACATATAATGCACAAAAGGTTTTTGAAGCAATTATGGCATCTAAAAATTTTAATTTCTAAATGATGTTGAATTTCAATTAGGGATTGAATACATTATGAAAGTGTCTGTTTTGTGTTTTGATTCAGTTAAACTTATGATTAGCATTATGCTTTACATGCCTTTTCAAAATAAAAGTCTACAACACTTTAACTTTCCTTGTGACAAACTGAAATTAATTTCAGCCCTGTAGTAAAAGAAAATTATTTAACCAAGTTTTATATTTATTGTAAATATATTAAGCATTATAGAAAACAGTGTTTAGACACAAAGCAAAGAGCTGAAAGAAGTTATGAATGGGTGAGCACACTCTATTGGGTTTGCAGAATACTTCTCTTCAGTATTAATTTAAATATTTACTGAATGTTAATATTCAGATTTAGATGTGTGCGCTTTTTATCCTAAAGGTCTAAGAAAGAAATGATGAATGTACAGCTCAGAATTAAAATAACCTATTTAAGAGAAAAGAGATTTTTAGCGTTCTGTTTTTGTTCTTATAGGAAATACAGTTTATTTTCCTCACTGATCTTTTCTCTGATTCTTATATTTCAGTGCTTAACTATGTATTTTAGATTAAAAGTGTATTTACACATACCACAGTAAGGTATGAGGGTTATCTCATGATAAAAATGTGAAATACATTATAAACCAGAGTGTGTGTGGAAAAGGAAACTCAGACTGAAAGAAACTTGGATTTAGGAGGTTTTCTAAGTTACTTTAACAAACGGGGAAGATTTTTAATTCATTGCCAACTTAAAGGAGATGTATCTTGCAGACTCTCACTGCTCTACACTAAAGGGAATTTTCTGCTCTTAGAGCATTATTTGTATTATTTGTACAGAACTTTATAAAGTATATAAAAATTATAATACTAATTTGGGTGCATTTTGAGAAGTGTTAATGTTTTTAAAAAGTCACTTCTATATAAAGGATTTTTAAATGCATCCTAAGTTATTGGTCCAAAATCTTACATGATCTTCACAAAGAGTAATGGCCACAGACCCAGGAAGCTTGGGCATCAGACATGGGCCCCACTTTATTTATTTTATTTTATTTTATTTATTTTTTGAGACGGAGTCTCCCTCTGTTGCCCAGGCTGGAGTGAGTGCAGTGGGGCAATGTCAGCTCACTGCAACCTCCGCCTCCCGGGTTCAAGCGGTTCTCCTGCCTCAGCCTCCTGGTAGCTGGGATTACAGGCACGTGCCACCATGCCTGGCTAATTGTTTGTAGTTTTAGTATAGACGAGGTTTCGTCATGTTAGTCAGGGTGGTGTTGATCTCCTGACCTCATGATCTGTCTGCCTTGGCCTCCAAAAATGCTGGTATTACAAGCGTGAACCACCACGCCTGGCCATGGGCCCCATTGTATCCATATCTTCTGCTCTGGTCCTCCTTTAACTGTGCCTTGCTCCAGTCTTGAAGTTAAGCTATGTTCTTTTATATCCCACACCTGTCTGGAACCATGTTCTAAGTCTAAAAGGAGTAACTGGAGCCATCTTCCAGACATTTGTATCTTGCTACTGCATTGAAGTGTTGCACCAGAGGGTTGAGGGTGGCCATTGGGTGGTTATTTACAGAAGTGGGTGTATACAGCTTGAACATTCATACTGTCAAGCCCATTTGCATAAAGAACCCTCATAGTATAGAGCAGAGCCAGGTATAAAAAGACCAAGGAAAGGTAATTCCGTTTGTGGGGACTGAAATTTTAAGAGTGGATATTTTCAAATCAAGTTTCTCCTTGCTGTCGGAAGAATATTAATTTATTTTGAAAAAATAATTTTGAATGTAACATATAAATGGTGACAGTGAAACGGGAGAGTTCCCTGATTCCCCTCACAGGATGTGCAAGAGGGGTGTGGCTGGCCTGTTAGGTAGCCCCACTGCTCAAACCCTTGTAATCCAGGGAGCATGCAAACAGGCAGATGCAGAGGCTGGAGCCAGTGCTTTGGGCTCCAATCCCGCAGCAGTGTTTAGGTGTGAGTGTCTGCAACCCTGGTGTTACAAAACTCTTTCAGCTTTGCTGTCCACAGAAGGCTTCGGTGTGACTCAAATCAACGGACCCTCTGCCTTTCGGCAAGGGCCAGTGTGACAGCTTTCTGTATCCTGAGAAGCTGTATCCCAGCTTCCGAGAAAAATCGGGTCACCCACAGGCTTGAAGGTTGAATGCACGGTTTTATTGAGTAATGGAGGTGGCTTTCATGGGGTGGATGGGGAGCTGGAATGTAGGGATGGAGTCGGGAGGTGATCTTCCCCAGGAGTCAGACTGCCCAGCTGCGGATTCCTCTCCAACCACCCCCAGCCAAACTCCTCTGGGCATTTGATTGTTTCTTCTCTTCTCTCTTTTTCTGCGGTGTCGTTCTGCACTCCATTCATGTCCGTCCATCTGCTGATCTGCTGACTTGCTGGTCTGCTTCTGGAGTCTAGGGTTCGTGGTTTATGTGGGTGCAGGATAGGAGGCATAGTGGTCCAAAAGGCAACTCTTTGGGTGCAAAAACAGGAATGCCTGTCCTCATTTAGGGCCACGGGTCTTCAGGCTTGAGAATGGGTCCTTTGCTGAGGAACCACCCTCTTCTCTACAGTGTTTTCCTGTCTCTTGTTCATATCAACAGCCTTTACGTTTTTAGACTTCTCTACAAAAATTTAATAGTATTGTTGAACAGTTTTTCTAAATTGAGTTTTTCTCAATCTAATGTATATTTGAATCACTTGTGGATTTGTTAAAATTAAGGATCTATTCAGCAGATCTGTTTGGGACCTGAAATTCTGCACTTCTACACTTCTAATTAATCTACATACAGTATTTTTGGGTAGCAAGGTTGTAGAAGACAAAAACAAAAAACAAACAAACAAAAAAAAAAGCAAAAAAAAGCAAGGCTGGTTTTATCTAGAATGTAGTTATTTCAAATTAATGTGGTAAAAGTGACATGGTTTGAAGACATTTTAGGAACCGTGATTGTGGGAGATATCAAGTCAAATGTTTGGATGTATGTATTTGTTTTAATCAATGAAAATACCAACTCACACACACAAAAAATAGTGCTTTTGTTTCACTCTTTTGCCGCTAAAGCACCTTCACCAATTATTACCACTTGTTGATTGTTGGCTCAGATAATTTACATCTTTGCTCTCATTATTTAATGATTTTAAACCTTGAAGAAATAATTTGCTAATTCTTATTTAGGTTCTTATTTCTCTCTGTAGATATAATACAGTACCACCTAAGAAACTGAATCGCATATAATGTTTTTGGAGCCATTTACTTTGGAATTTACAATGACTATGTTAATTTTTTTTTTTTTCTTCTGTTGCAACGAAATTTACAACCTCTTTGTAGAAACAACGAAGAGAAAGACGAAAATGATTTAATCACAATATTTTATTGATAAAGTCTACTAAGCAAATAAAAGACAGAAAACCATGAAAGAAACAGAATGCTACAACAATATCAACATTATAAGATATTTTGATGTTGAACTCTTGACTAAACTGGCACCATTTGGATATTCATCCTTAGTAAGCAGCCCCCTAGTTTCCCTTTCTGTACCCACCCTCTATTTAATCCTCTCATTCAATACTCATGAGCTTTAAGTTAACTCGTTTGTCTGTACAATATGTTGCTGTAGTGTATGTTGCTATGTACTATATAAACAGATGTACTATGTTTCTTTACTATATGTTGCTGTAGGGAGAGTTTGCCAATATGAAAATATTGTGTAAAAGTAGGGCTGCTGCTATACCAGTTACTCTGGTTGGAGGGCACAGGTAGGTTAGAATTGGTGTCTTTTCTGATTTGGCCATCATCCAGTCTTATATGTCTGTGCACGGTAAATGTTCTGTACATTTTACTGCCCCCGCCCCCAGTTAGATCTTTTCCAATTTAAATTTTCATTTATGCCTCCTGGTGCCATGAACAAGAGATTATTGAAATTTGTATCACATTCCTATTTGAATTTAGTCTACTATGGAATAGTTGATGAGAAATTTTGAAGGGCAACTAGTTGAAACATTTAAAGGCAAACCAGAATTTAATGAATATGTTCTAACATATTATCATCATAGTTTTCATGGATTAAATTCTCTAAAGACAATTTCTGTAAATCCCCAAGGAAAAATATAACTGAAATCAATTATTCTCTAGTTTAGTTAATAAGGAACATCTTTTAAAATTAATTCCAAATATTGTCAATTTGGTATTTGGGAAAATAATACTGAGCTATTATATATCTTATATAATGCCCTTAAAAGTTAGAATTAATTAAAATAAATCAAATGCAATATTTCATGATTAATGCAATTCACACATATGGATTTTAAATTGATTGTTTATTTGTTGTTCCTTTGTCACAGACTGTATTTTTTATTGGAACAGAATTGATATGTTCTCAATTTATACATTCTTTATATATTCAAAAGATAATTTTCTACTTAGTGAGTGGTCCACTGAACAAGTTATATATTTCAAGAATAAAAGTCTCACAAAACTCTAGCAAATTTAATCCCTTCATGGCTAAACACTGGGGAAAAACTGGGGAGTATTAGATTTTATTGCAATAGTTCTTAAAAGCAAAGATTTTGATCTATCTCTAACGCTACACAAGAAGAAGAACCAGTATCAAGATACATAAGAAGTGAAAACAAGAATAAGAAGTTGAATATATATATATAGGAGTATATGTTTTATTAAGCTAAAACCTTATAAAACTATCTTATCCTAATACAAATAATTTTGAATTAAAATTGTATCTTAGTATGACATTCAGAGAGGAGATTTATATTTGTTTAAGGACACCCAAACAGCCAAATTAGACTTGAAGGGATTTATTCCTAAGTCTGAAATTATTTAGCACATAATAAATTAATAACTACATACCAACACATAATCATGTTATAGATCAGGAAGACAGACTTTCTACTTCAACAATTTTCTCTATGTCGGGAGGAGAACTGTGCTAGAAATGGCGATGGTTGATGTCTTTGTCTTCCTAACTATATGGTTTCAAAACTTGTTTTAAGCTATGGTAGTCCTCATCAGTGTTTTAGCTAACTCCTAGAAGAAAATATACACAAACTTAGGTATAATACAAAAATATAGACTGTAATAGTGAGTTTTAAGGTTCAACTGACTAGTGCCCAGATGTCTGGTTAAACATTATTTCTGGGTCTGTGAGAGTGTTTCTGGAGGAGATTAGCATTTGAGATGAGGAACTGAACAATGTAGTTGGCCCTCACCAGTGTGGCTGGGCATCATCCAATACACTGAGGGACTGAATAGAAGAGAAAGTGGGAGGAAGGGAGGAATCACACTCTTGCCTGACTGCGTGAGTGGGGATGACCACCTTCTGCTTCTGGCACTCCTAGTGGGAGGTGAAGCTGGCTGGGCTTCTGGGCCAGGTGGGGACTTGGAGAACTTTTCTGTCTAGCTACAGGTTTGTAAACACGCCAATCAGCACTCTGTAAAAATGCACCAATCAGCGCTCTGTGTCTAGCTAAGTTTGTAAATGCACCAATCAGCACTCTGCAAAATGGACCAATCATTGCTCTGTAAAATGAACCAATCAACAGGACATGGGCGGGGCCAAATAAGGGAGTGAAAGTCGGATACCCAAGCCAGCAGCCCCAATCTGCTCAGGTTCCTTTACACGCTGTGGGAGATTTGTTCTTTCGCTCTACAGAATAAATCTTGCTGCTGCTCACTCTTTGGGTCTGCACTACTTTTATGAGCTGTAACACTCACCGCGAAGGTCTGTAGCTTGACTCCTGAAGTCAAGCGAGACTACAAACCCACCCAAAGGAAGAAACTCCGGACACATCTGAACATCTGAAGGAACAAACTCTGGACACACCATCCTTAAGAACTGTACCATTCACTGCGAGGCTTCATTCTTGAAGTCAGCTAGACCAAGAACCCACCAGAAGGAACCAATTCCAGATACACTAGTTCCTAGATCCTGTTTCTCTGGAGAGGCCTAATACACAGACAAAGCCAAATGACTTTTTCCCCTCTCTGAACTTTGATGTTCTTTAAACATTTCCAGCTAGTTCTTTTAATATTTCTTGAATATTTCCTGGGATTTTTTTTTGGTAAATACTGTATTTCACCAGCTACTCTTTCAAGAACATAGTTGTCATATAGTTTATTATCCATCAAGGTTATCAGTGAACATGCAGTTCATTTGTCAAAATGACTCTAAATTCATGATATTCGGATGATCACACTCCACAATACTGTCACCAGAGCCAAGTTATTGGAGTTATTACTTTTTATGATCAGCACAATTGGGTTTCTATTAAAGAATTATTAGTATTAAAAGGGCCACAATAGACTATTTGCTACTGAATGATTGTTGGTTACTACTTAATTAAAACAAAAATGTTTTTTATAGCTATTTAACTCCAAGTTCCATCTTTTCCATTTCTAGAAGTACATAAGCCTTTTCTTTAAAATAACATATTTTTCTGAAGTAGAACATGGTTATTGTTAAGAAATATAAAAATGGCCTTTAATCTCACCATTTAAGATGGCAAGCTTTTCATTTTTTCTATGAACGTATGTTTTATAAATTTATATGAGAGAATATAAAACATGTGATATTCTTGTTTTATTCTTAAGTAATATTGGTCTATTGGGCTATATTATCATAAGTTTTTATTTTCTTGTTTTTTGTTTTGTTTTGTTTTGGTTTGTTTTTGAGACAGAGTTTCAC
Organism: Chlorocebus sabaeus; assembly: GCF_047675955.1. NCBI lineage: Eukaryota > Metazoa > Chordata > Mammalia > Primates > Cercopithecidae > Chlorocebus > Chlorocebus sabaeus. The sequence continues at coordinate 83,359,708 of NC_132916.1, forward strand.
TCTTTTTGCCCAGTCTAGAGTGCAACAGCGCAATCTCAGCTCACCGCAACCTCTGCCTCCCTCCTGCCTCCCTCCTGCCTCAGCCTCCCATGTAGCTGGGATTACAGGCGCCTACCACTATGACTGACTAATATTTTGTATTTTAGTAGAGACGGAGTTTCACCATTTTGGCCAGTATGATCTTGATCTCTTGACCTCGTGATCCACCCGCCTCAGCCTCCCAAAGTGCTGGGATTACAGGCGTGAGCCACCACGCCTGGCCTATAATAAGTTTTTCAAAAACGGGTATTTGTGGCTAAATAATAGTTCTGGGTACATTGATTAATACTAGTTTTTCACTATTATTAGATATATATGATATATAGTAACAAAATAAAATGAATTTACTGTGCTTGCGTTGCTATCATTATTGTGGATTAAATCCCTTTGGTAAAAATTATCAAAAATTATTGCTGGCTTGTAAGGAAATTAAGAAAACTCTTGACAGTGTATATTTATTTTGTGATTAGCCACTTTAATTAGTGATCCTAATGATTTTTTATTTTCCAGTTGATACTCCCGTGCCTCAGGAAAAAAATAAAATAATTTACAAAGAATAATGTTTTATAAACTTGTTTCAATTCCTGTGCTACTTTTATGTTTTTTGTTTTATTGTGCTGGTCAAAGTTTATGAGATATTATAATAAGAGAGGGTGTCCTTGAAATGATCTGAAGTTTGAGGAAATGCTTGCCGTATAATGCATTTCTTCATCCTTGAATCTTTTTTATTTTCTGGTGGAATATTAAACCCTTATACGTATTATTATTTTTAATCCAAAGAAAATATACCTTGTTTCTTGGATGACTGACTCTGTTTCCTGAGGGAATTGTTTCACATCCACCCTCACCCCCACCGTTTGAAGATCTATCATCCTTTCTTTTCTGGTTCACCTTTTCTTGCACACATATCTATGATTTGCCTTTGAGTTTCTACCTCTGTGGTTTTTGTCTGTATTTTAGAAGTTCCTTATATATTCCACGTCATAATTTTAAACAGAATTCACTTTGCTTATCCTTGTGTCCTCAACATCCAGAATAGGGCCTGTTGTACATCAGAGTCAAGCTCTATGTGTTCAGTAGAAGAACGTGTGCAGTGTTATTGGTGCCCTCTCATATGCAATGGAGTCTCTCACTCCCACAGCTTAGGATTCCTGCAAATTTTACTTCATCTTAACCAGCTTCATTTTCTTCCATTTCCATTTATTTTGCTATAGTTGAGGCAGACGTTTTTGACATGTTTACCTCATCTTTCTTTTCTCATTATGGCTGACTTGCTTCACTTCATGTGAAGAAAGGAAGGTAAGAAGTAGCTGTCAAAGTTTTCTTATAGTTCCTGCACCATCCTAAAAGGTAAGTGGAAGAACACAAAGTTGATGCTCTCTTTTCCCTTTCAAAGGTCCCCTGTTTATTTATTTCATTCATAGGCCCCATATTTGGTAAATTAAAGGGGTATGGCATGCCTTTTACCTTACTCAGTGTCTCTTTTTAGGTTAACCACTAGCAGGAGAAATGGAGCGTGGCAGATTGATGTAGCAACCAGCTCAGTTGGCAGTTTTGCTGTGCCTCTGCTAAACTGAGTGTATCTTTTCTACTATCCTCATTATTTGTTTTTTGGATTCTCTGAACTATGGCATCCTTGATCATCTTTAATTCATACAATGCGGGCTCTCAGTAGTTTGGCCTTCTTCTTTCAGACCACCACACATTACTGGTGGAAACGACACCTTAGACTGGATGCAATCACCACTAGCTAACTTCATTTCTGACCTTTGTTTCCAGAAATTTGCCATGTCCAGATGGATTTAAAAATTACAGGAGATAGATGCAGCACATAATCACTGCTCTGGCCATTCCAAAAGCGTGCTATAGGAAGTGGCAGCATTTGGTTGGTATCAAAGCTGGGACTCTGGGACTGAAAGTATGCAATGGTAAAGAAACAAAATTAATACCATTTTTGAGGCTGACAGTGCCATTATATTTCATAAAATGAAACATGAATGTATTTTCTATATTCAGGCCCATGACTTTATGGTTAAGGTAAATACTCCAAAGATTCTGATTATAATATTTCCATAAGGTATAGTTTTAGACGTTCTGTAAGTTGGTAAGTTTTTGAAAAGTTTATTAGATATTTAAGCAGGGAGTCTACAAGACTATATGGAAGGTGCTATTTAAACCAGAAGCCTGCACTTCTGTTCATTTTCACTCACTCATTCCTTTTAAACTTATTTTTCTAATTACCCAAGTTAAAAAAAAAACAAATATGGTACAATGTGAGAAACGTATAAACTAGAACATTAAAGTTTCTAAATTTCTCATTCTCTAGGGTGACCATTGTTAATTTGGTATCTCCCTTGACAGATTTTTATTTCTGTGCATGCACAGCAACATTTTCCAAAGTGAAATAGGAGTACCAGACCAGACACATTCCAAGGAATTATGCAAAAAAAAAAAAAAAACCAAAATAATTTTAGCAAGCAATTTGGGCTAAACAAAATTGTTTTGTGGCCAAATTTTTCAGAGCCTGTAATATATGCCTTGTGACTCTCTAAAAAAAAGGATAAAATATGCATCATTTTCCAAACCATTTGATTATACAGATTACATAACTCTTTTCTGTGGAAGTTATATTCCTCTAACATGCTTTGAAAAACACTGCTTAGGTTTTGCTCTATATATTTTTCTGTAATCTGTTTTTCACACTTAATGTATCATTGATATTCCATATCAATGCATTATAACCTAAATATTTAATGTGGTTGCATATTATGCCAGTGAATGAGTACTTCATAACTAACATTTTAATTGTTTTTAGGTTTTTGCTATTCAGGGCACTAAATACTGCAGTTCTTGTCACTTCAGCTTTGGCTAGTTGCTGATTAACTCCTCAGAGAAATACCTAGAAGTGTAATGGATACATAGACTCAAATGTCCACCAAAGAGATGGTACTAATTTTCAGCTTCCCATCAACAGCATATAAATATGGCAGGTTCTCAACACATGAAAACAAAATTTGAAACATTTTAACATGTACTAATGTATTAGGTCAAAAAAACCTCATTGTTATTTTAAGTTGGATTTTCTATTTTTTCGGTTTTAATTGACTGTAAATACATTTTTTGTATGCTTATTGTTCATTTTTGTATTTTTCTTTTGTGAACTACCATGAATTCCACTTGTTTATTTTTTCTTATTTCAGTGTTACTATTTTTCTTTAGAAATAACAATAGAATTTTAAGGGTAAGTTTGTTATTTCATATTTTCCTAGGTTTGCTTTTTGTCACTTGCTTTTCACAGTTCTTAATTACAAGTATATATAGTGTTTGCATATACATGCATTATACATACATAATGTATGTCTATATAATTTTAAAGTGTTCAAGTTTATGATTTTTAAAAATTATCCTGATTCTGGTGTCATTTAAATACTATCCTTTCTATTTATATCTCTTTTAATTACAGAGTACACAAAACTATTCCATTATCATTTCAAATACTTTTGTGCTTTAAAAATGCATTCTCAAATGATTAAAATTAAACTTGTTTTGATGTATAATACTATTTGTTTAATCTTTGGACCTAAATACAATGTTGTACCTTGTTTTATTCCAGCCTATCTTGTTAGCTTTTGTGCTATATTATCATCAAATTTTATTTTGAATATACATTCTGTGGTTTATATTAATAATTATTGCTCTTGGCTCTGTTCTTTTTTTTTTTATTCAAATTTTAATAAAACTAAAGAGCATCAGAGTACTTTTTCATGCATGAAACTTCAAAGTACTTCATAGTATAAACATCTCCAGGGTGAAATGTCAGATAATGATCACAGGATATTAAGACTCAGTAAAAACATACCATTATTGAACCTATACAGTTTGCCATTATAGCTTACTTATTTCAGCATTTTCTGTATTCATAGTGTTTGTTGATTTTTCAAACAAATAATCAACCCTATTTGTAGTTGATGCTTTTCCAAAATCATCATTTTCTTTTCCAAACAGCTGCCTCAATGAGTTTGTTATAAATCTTAATTAGTTATAGGCTTTAGATAATCAAATTGCAAGAAGTGAAATACAAATTTAAGAGGGGAAAATGTTGGCCATATCATTTTCATCCTGGCTTGCTTCTCTATTGTCTAATCATGACATATTTGGAGCGACATGACAGTTACTAAACTAACTCCTCATCCTTTAATTTCCAAACCCTGTGAGTGTGCCTTGCCATATATATGCAGTCATAATGTATTTTTCTCTGAAATTCTGCTCATGCTACTCAAGGGTCTAGAACATCACCACCTGCCCTGTGCACCCTCAATAAATATTAATTACCACCACTAATTAGAAATGTTGACACATGCATTTTTAATTACAATTGAGGTTATATCTGAAGAGAAGAAGGTTTCAGTTAATTAAATATCAGGGAATATTTTCACAAGATTGGAGACATTTGACAAAGCAATCAAGTCCAAAGCATATTGTGAAAGTTTTTGAGACATAAAATATTACTTTAACTATTTCAAAGTAGAAATATGTCTGCTTTGGAGCAGACTGTTTCACACTCCGGGGACATGTGTTTTTCATTCCTATAACTTTCTATTAACCCATATGCTAATTTAAGAGCTTAACTGAAACATTATTATACATATCATTTATTGTTATTATTTTTAAATGTTAAAGTATTCTGTGTGCTGCCATGGTTCTGAAGGCATCAGACAATGAAAGAAATATAAACGATTAAAATGATCTATAATCATTGTAAAACATTTTAAAAATAAAACTCTTCCCATATGATGACCCAAATGTCCTACTATGGTCCCATGAAATCTTCTGGTCAAAGAGTGAACACTCTTTTATTCAATGCTACAGGATTAGACTTTTGGGAGACGACTGACTGGTGTGGTACATGCTGGAAAACAAGCTGTATGTATCTGCTACTCTAGCTAGGACACAGTCTTTTGAAAAACTGAACCTGTGCAACATTGTATAATTGTATGGATCTAATGAGAAATTTTTTATTGGGTCTAAATGCGATTACATTATTGGATTTCTATTTGGCAGCCAATAATTAGGCAAAATATTACTGCAATGGTATGTCAATTGACACTGTCATGTGTAAGAATCAGAATTGATTATATTATATTACATCAATGTATGGGAGCATATCTTCTGTCTGCAAATTATCATCACTTTTTGCACATTTAAAAAGATACCTACACTTTCATTTTGTTCTAAGTTAATGAGACCACCCTTGGGAGAGAGTTCATACGTCTGCACGTCTTGCAAAGAAAGTAACTGACAGCTTTTTTTTCTGTACTATCTTTTCAAGGACGTTTGCATAGCAAAGAGTCTTGGTAGATAAAGATAGTATCTTCTTCAGCAGCAGAGGAAGATTTATTCTCTGTCCAATATAAGAAGGATGTCTCCCTCCAGTGAAAAGTTCACTTGCAGCCCAATATAAAAATCGGTGTTTCCTAGGTTTGGTGTTTCTTACCTGTAACACAAATCTCTCTGCCTACTCGGCATCTACTTGGGCCACTTGCCGTCACCATTGTTTGACTTTGCGTACAAGGGGGATTGACAAAAATATAAAACTCAACTGCTCATTCTGCAGTGAGGAATAACGTCCATTGTCTCTTATATAGGAGGCTGGTGTCTTCTGTTAGCACCCAAGATACTATGGCAGGCTAACTTTCAGCTTGCAATTAGGGTAAATTATCACTCTTCACAGTTCTTGGCAACCACATTTGGAATCTATGTTCAGTTCTCCCAGACATATTTTAGGAGACAATTGAAAGAAGTAACATAAATCCAAGTAGGATGATGCTCTAAAAATCAGAAAAGAAAGAATCTAAGGAAATGAAGATGTTTTTGCTGATAAAATAGAAAGCCTAGAAATTTATTGTATATTTTTTTAGAACCTAGAAGTCACAAGAATATAAATTTTGATGTACAAATGAATATTATTTGTTCTTCTAATATTTAAAATGCCTTGATCACTGCAACTCTAATGTTTGCTAGTCAAAGTAAGAGTATTGCAACATGGCACTAGGAAACGTGGAAGCAATTGAAATCTGAAATAGAAAATTTACACTCTTCCAAAATAATATAAACTAGATTATAAAGCTAGTTTACAACTTAGTTTGTATACTAGTTACATATTTACATCTAACACTGATTGACATAAAATTAAGGCTAAAGGAAGATGTATAAATGTTAACACTGTGGACTCTGGAAAAATATCGAGATAGATAAGAACTGGAGATAAAAAAAAAATCATATAAAAGGTAAAATTTACAACTGTTCCTGGAGCTTGAATCAGATTCACAAGGAGGAGTGGGATAACCAAGAATTCTGCCTGCCTCTGACAGTGGAACTTGTCTTACACATGAGAAACCACTGAAACTGAAATTGGCGGGAAGGTAATGAAAGAGTTACTATTAACACACTGAGACAATTTTCATACTGATGGCATAGAATTTAGTATCAATTTGTATCAGTGTTTCATTGCTGCCTGGTTTATTATAGGTGTGAACCACAAATGCTATTTCAAATTTAAGGCCACTAATTATAATTTGTAAAAGAGATGTTACTAGTTTTACTTATTAAGTTTGATTCATTGTATAATCTACTTATAATACGATCACGACAATGAATCATGTTAAATAATCACTTAAGCACTTGCAAAATTTTCCTAATGTATGCATTATCTTTGAAGTTACCTTTTGCCCTGTCTGAATTAAAGATATTTCTGGTTAGAATAGAGACTATGAACTACTGTAAGTGTCCTCTGGCATCGAAAAAACTCACAATGTTTATTAAATAGTTAATCGTTTAAAAAATGAATAGCTACTTAAGGAAATAATGCTGATTTTAAATTGCTCCTTCAGAATAGGCAGCAACATTATGTAAAACAGTTTTTTTCCAACATCTTGACAATTAATGCTTCTAAAAGAATATTCAAGATTACAAATTAACAGTTCTTAAAAAGGAAGGTCTTTATAAACTCTTCATTTTAGAAACTATCTTGACTTCTTTACAGGTGTTGATATTGAGTGCATATTACTAGTAGTCAAGAATCATCATTTTGAGTTATCGATGATATCCTGAAGCATACAAAATAAATAATTATCCTGAATAAAGACAGTGTAACTGTAAAGTTAAATTTAATTCTAGTTTCTCAGAATATTTCCTCTTAGTAAAATAGGCATTTTTATATATTTAACCAATGGTATAATAAAATAGATTAATACAGGTGAAATATATACATATATATTAAAAGGGTATGTATTATTCTAGAGAAAAGTAGCTATTTCATTCAAAGATGTTTGTTCTTTTTGTGCAGGGTGGGGGATAATACAGTGTCCTACTCTGTTGATCAAGCTGAAGCACAGTGGTGCAATCACCGCTCACTGCAGCCCCCACTTTCCAGGCTCAAATGCCTCCGAAGTAGCTGGGGCTCCAAGCACATGCACCATGCCCAGATAATTTTTTCGTATTTTTTATATAGACAGGGTTTTGCCATGTTGCCTAGGCTGGTCTCAAACTCATGGGTTCAAATGATCCACCTGCCTTGACCTCCCAAACTGCAGGGATTACAGGTATGAGCCATCATGTCCAGCTCAAAGATATTTATACTTACATATTAAAATATGTAGCCATTTTACTATTAAAAGTGCAGTCATTGACATCCATAATTCCCATACTCTGGGAGGTTGAGGTCGGTGGATCATCTGAGGTCAGGAATTCGAGACCAGCCTGGCCAACATGGTGAAACCCCGTCTCTACTAAAAATACAAAAATTAGCTGGACGTGACGATGGGTGCTTGTAATCCTACCTACTCAGGAGGCTGAGGCAGGTGCAGGAGAATTGCTTGAACCCAGGAGGCAGAGGTTGCAATTAGCCAAGACTGTGCCATTGGCCTCCTGCCCAGGTGACAAGAGCAAAACTCAGTATCAAACATAAAATAAAATAAAATAAAATAAAATAAAATAAAATAAAATAAAGTAAGGTTTTTGCTTCATTCTAAGTCTGATCCCTAAATACTGATTTATAAACATATTTTAGAATAGTTTGCTCCACAGAAGAAGCAAAGAGTCTATTGAGAAGAGATGGATTTATTAATCTATAAATGGGTCTATTCTGATGATATTAACATTACCTACATTCAGATAAAAATATTTAGCCCTGAAAAAAAAAAACACTGTCTTGAAAAAATAGAACAATGCATTTTTTAGAAAATACATTTATTCTGGCATGCGAATTTTGCCAGAACTCTCTATAAACATTCTCCTAAATGTGAAGGAGGTACTATGTCACAGTAAGAATACGGATATCTCTGTTCATCTTGTAGCTACAAGTAGGAACACAACTGTGAGCATCAAGTGAAATATCACCTGCTTTTGATTGCAGATGGAATTGCACATACATAGTATGCATATGTAGCCTTCTTTGTTAGCAAGGAGTGGAGCTGATGTAGCTCACTAGCCGAATTACATTTTTTTGAAGTGAGATATATTTCACTCCAAAATAAAAATAATAACTATCTTCTTATTAGTGATGACTCAGATCATAATCAGTATGAGGCTCGCAAGTTGTTGCAGAATAATAAAAGTCATTTGATTAGATGCACCACTTATCGCTCCAGGGTTTCCTATAGGACACAGAATAATGCCAAGAAAACGTGAAGCCCCCTAGGGGACAGGAAGCCAAAGACAATCATTTTCTATTTCACATTGTTGTGAGAACTAGGCCTGCCTTTAAGTTAAAGATGTTTGATTCTTATTATCCACAAAAGTGGAACATTGGTTTCTAGGCAAAAGAAGACTAAAAGACTTAAACAAGCCTCAGTTTCCCTAAATGCCAAAACAAAACTCCAACAAAGCATTTCAAATACAAGGTAGCTCCTGAAAATCTTTCATATTTCAGTACCAGGTTACAGATGATTAATGTAGAATATGTAGGCTTTGATTTCCCTCGCAGAGTGTTGACAGATAGTCTATCAGTTGAACTTGACTACAATACTTTTAAAATTATCTTACATTAACACATAAAGACAAAGGTCATATATTTATACATTTGACATTTAACCAGAAGAATGTCAGTCCCTCCTTACTTTTAATTTAAGCTCTCTCAGTAATATTAAATAATAATTTTGGAAGGAATAAATAGAAGAAGAGTATAAATAAATAAATTAGGTAAGTAGAAGGACGACAACAGATTGAAAAAACCCTAAAAATTCAGCAAACATTAAAAAATAGTTGATGAAACATTTCTTGAGATAAAAGTAGCCAGAAAGCATTAACCAGCTAAAATGTTGTGTATGGCTAATGTACTAAAGCCATCCTTTCTCTTATGTGTATGATATGGGCTGGTATCATTTCTGGTGACAAATTCTTTTCTCTGGAGAATTGTCTTTATTGTAAAGGTGAACCAGACGGTGATAGACTTATACAGTAGAGAGAGGTGCATAAAAGAAGAAGTGAGGCTTGTGGATTGGGAATTTACAGAAGGATGCTCGAGGCACCCTGCTCCATTGTGCATACGTTCACTCTTCACAGATTGTTGTGCACTATTTCAAAGGGAGTAGAAAGGCAGTGGGAAAAGGAGAGGCCTTGCCCAATTAGCACACAGGGCTCTCTTCCACTGGCATTGCTTATTAAACCACAAATTTTGCTCTGATAACTTAACTTCATACACTCTAGACATCTTGAACACTATTATAAGTGCTTAGTTGAAATGATGGTACATGAAAAGGGCAGATGGCACAGAAATAATGGAGTTAATTATTGTTCAGATACATTGTATCAATTTATACTTTATGTACCATATTTTGTAAAAAAAAAAAAAAAAGAAAAAATTGGAGAGGCAAGGCAAAAACTGATCACAAAAACCAAATTGTCTTCACTTTATACAGTAATGAAGATAAATGCTTATAAATTGGTATAAATTCCATAATGTCTATTTAGCCATATTCTGACTTTTATTACCCAAGACAAATCCCATTATCTTCAACAAGATGGGCATGCAAGTATTTAAGGGCAGAATGTGTTTCAAAATGAATAAACTATGAGCAACTGTAAGAATAATATGCTTTTATTTTATTAAGGTTTTCTGGTTAACATCAACTGTAAAGAGTAGCTCAGATGGTTTGCACATGGCGTTGAAGCCACAGATACGTTTATTAGAATCAGCACACTCTGCTTATATGTATTATTCAAGTAAATGGACCCTGACAACCATAAAGATAAGTAATAAAACTAATAGTGCATTCATCAGTTAGAGCTACCTAACTTCTCCTAAATGTACAAATATTTAACTTTTAGCGGTGACATTTGTTTATTGTACTGTTAGTAAAAGAGTTATTGTTTTAAAGACATTTTGCTATTGTCACTAATCACTAAAATAATTCTGTTTCAGCATTTTACCTTCATGGTATTCATATCTGTGGTCTGTAGAAGAGTCCCCAGGAACCTTCATATCTAGGAATTTTAAAAAACCAGATGCCTGCTGAATAATGCTAACACATTAGAGTACTTCCATTTGCTCCACCGGTGATTGTCACAGTTGTGTTGTCTCCTCTAGCTGTACTTGTTACACTGCCAAAAGTGATGTCAGGAATCCAGCCACAGAAGAGAGAGATTTGAGACTAAAACAAGCCATTCCTTCATAACTTGTATCCTGTTTCCTGGACAGCAGGGTATTTTTACTTTTTAGTTTAATGACAATTTATAATTGGTGTTTGTTTAATTTAGGTTTAATTTGACATAATTTAATAGAAGTTTTATTCAAAGGAAACAAAATACGTCAGGGTCTACTAAAGCAGAGAAGCAACTGCTAGTCAAACAAAGATTCCCAGCTACTTCATTCGTCTACGCTTGTATCTAGCTGAGGGCAATATTTCTCAGAATTTTTTTGTGCACACAAATATACCAGGAACCTCATTAAAGTGAAGATTCTTGAGCCCATCAAAATAATTTTTAATTCAGATGATCTGGGAAACAGCCTGGTCATATACATTTTACATAAATATCTCAAGATATTTTAGTGCAAAGAAGTCACAGATATTGATAAAACATTGTCAGTTGACTTATTTAGAACATGAACAAGACTTCTGGAAGGTCTCTACCAGTCTATATGACAGCATCAAATAGGTCTCCTGGGCCAGACAAAAGCCTGATTAAAATAAAGGGAGTGCTTTCCTGACAGGTTAGAAGAGCCCGGCAGTATTTTGCATTTCTGTGCATTCATGTGCGTGTGAAGAAGCCAGTGAACACTTGCCATAGATTTGTGAGGCTGTTGACCCATGTTATGAGATCAAAAATGTCAACATCATCATGTTGAATTAAGGGAAAGTTACTTATTCCAGGGGTATAATTTTTGGATATATTTTAAAATAGATTATTATGGTTTCTGAGGCTCTATAGTCAAATATTGTAGCATTTGAAGCTGGGTTAGCCAAAGGTATTTTTTCCAAATTAAGGGGTTTTTGATTAAGATATGCTGGACTGAGAGCATATATATATATCCCTAGTCTTTAATATCAGAAATAGACAGAAATAGCCAAGTTCTGTTTCACACTCCTATAATTTCAACTACTTGGAAAACAGGCTGGGGCATCACTTGAGCCCTGGAGTTTGAGAACAGCCTGGGCAACATAGTGAGACCCCCACACCACACCAAAAAAGAAAATAAATTGAAAATTTATACAATGAATTGTGTTCCCTAAAATGTTTATCCTTTATTTCCCACCAAATACTATTTTTCTATTAGTTACTGCAAGCCCAGTACTCTACTTCTCTTCTTCCCACAAACACCGGGACTTATAAAAGATTATTCTTTTTAACTTTGGTTTTTACTCGCTTTATTGTATAAATCATGTTTTCCAGAGTTTTAGTTTTCTTGAAACCTTCTGGCAATAAAAAGGAACATGTTACTCATCCGATTCGATGATTGTTTTTGAACATGTATACAGTTTGCTCTTTCTTTATTATTTATAACTTTTGATAATTCTCTCCTATTTGTAACCCCCCGCTCTTCATTTAAGTGACACTTTCTAGTAATTCTCTTCATGCCATGATTTTTTTTTTTTCTAGTCTCTTCCCTATATCTCCTTTCTTTGGCCTTTTAACATACTCTACATGCTCCACCTGGGTCATTAAAATTATTCTCTTGACTTCACCTCCCACTGCATGTCATGCTTCTGAAATCTAGTGTCCAGATTTAGCCTCCCTCCTGAAAGTCCCGCCTATGTTTGTAAAATTATATTCCTCCGGTGAGATGCTCCACTGTGTCAATCAGGATCTAGGCAGGAAGCAGAAAAACTTTGAAATCAGATTCCAAAGAAAAATCGATGACATGTAGGCAATGCTATAGAAAATATAAAATGAGACGTTAAGATGCTGAGGAACCAGCGATAGCTGGAGATCCTGGAGCCCTAGAGAAGCGACAGGAATTAACTATGGAGATAGTCCGTATTATTGTGAGTGATGTTATAATTTTTATAACTCCACATCAAGTGTGTTTTGAAGACACAACCCATGACTGATGCTAAGAAAAATTACTCTGGGCCAATTACATTTCTTTCTGCGAGATAAATTCAAACACTGCATAATAAGAACTAGTTGATTCTCAATTTATCTGAAGGTGATTTATTTGGTATTTGATATTTAGCTTTCTAAAGATTATGGCAGATGAGCTGTGATAATCATTTTTCTATGAAGTATGCCTGTTACCTTTAAATAGGTAATATCAGTACTATCATCAATTTTCTTAGTAAAAAATATTTTCTCTAAAAAAGCTTCATTTAGGACATTATACAAATATTCCCTGAACATTTAAATAAACATGTAAACCTTTATACAACAAGAAAATACTTCCTAATATAATAAAATTGTTAATTTTTTTCTATAAAGCCAAGAGGAAGGATAATTCTAGTACTTGATATTCTAAATCCAATTAAAATATATTATGATCTTTAAGGTCTTCAGAGGTAGTTTCAGGGTATATGAAACAAATATCTGGTAACTTCTCTTTATTTTCAATCTAGAAAATTTAGAATGTATTATCATCTGTCTTGAATTTAACTATTAACAACATGGCAATTTATGTTTAAAATAAATCAGTTACCTTTTCTGCACATATGTATTGCACATATTTTTAGCAAAATAAACTTTTGCTATATACTCGTATAAGTACATTTTTAAAAACTACACTTACAGAATATTTAATTGTGAGGACAATTTTCCCTTAGACTTTATCATCTTTAGAAAACAGAAAAGAAAGCTTCTTTATCTTGCTATTTTTAAGTTATAAATAAAGAAAAAATGAGCTCCTCATTTTATTAAAACAAGTACAATTATTAAAACAATGTTTTTATTCAAATTTATTTAGAATAAACAGTGCACAAAGACCTAATGATTGCCTAAATAAATTGTTTGGTGCAGCTGTTTTTCCTTCTATTGGGATTAAGTTTCTTTCAGATTATTCAACTTGGAAATGTGATAATAGCACTTAAAATATCTTACTTGACAAACCAAATCCACAATTCTGTAACTGCCTCCAGAATGAGCATCAGTTATTACCTCTCTGTTTATTTGGTGGATTCAGTTTACGCTGGCTCTGCTTTCAGAGGCTGAGGGATTGCATGTTTCTCATTAAAATGAAGCTGTAAAGAAGTAAAAGTCAAACAGGAACACAACTTGTTTTCCAATGCTATATTACAATGTTGAGGCAGGACAGCTTTTACTGATAATATGTAGTAAGTAATACCCATGCATTAGCCAAATGGGTAGATCAGGGCACATGAAAAATATCGTAGGAAAATATTCATTTGACTCTCATAGAATGTTTAAATCTCATGTGTTTTTACAGATGAAGAACTTGATCACAAAGAATTTAACTAACTTGTTCACATTAGCACAGAGTGGATTAGTGGCACAACTGGGAGAGAAAGGCAGGTCTTCCGTGTTCCGTGTAGAATATAACTGAGAAGAACAAATTATTTCCCGTTTGTTTCTCAATTTGCCAGTGTTTCCCTTATACGCATGCTAGCAAAATGTATGTTGAATAATGTCAGAACTTCTAACGAAATACCATCTTGTCTCTTTTAGTGCCAGAAACCTGTCAATTATAGTTCGCCAAACTGCTAAGCAGTTGAACATGTTTTCCTTTCTGAAACTGAAATATTTGGGTGCAAGTAATCAAGTCTCCAAAGTCACTGATGAACATGGCAACTTTTGATGTATGCGATTCTGCATAGTTAACAAAACAGTTGTACTTACTTGAGCTAGATCATTCTCAGCATCTCAACAGTATAACCCTTTGTAATGTAAAACAAATGTAAATATAACCACTGTATATTACTATCAGTTGATTTTTAAAAATAAATTAGAAATAAACTATAAACAATTTTATATACATTTCTATTTAATTGATTGCAACAGTGTGAATCTTCCTAAACTTTAAAAATTATAGTATGTCAACATATTTATTTGATCTACAGAGAATGCCTAGTTTACTTCCAGCTTTGTGGATGCCCTCCAATAACTGAGTGCATCTGGAATTCACGACCAGTAGTTGGGAAACCTCTGCCTAATTTAATATGAGCTTGCTGAGTTGTCGAGGTCAGGATGTTGTGATTTTCACTTTTTCACTTTTAATGGATGCATAATTAAGATATAATTCACTGCAGAGATGTTAAGATTTAACGAATTTTGACAGTTGTATAGGCTTTCATAACCAACACCCAAAACAAAACAGAGAACATTTCTATCCCTGCAGATGGCTTCCTTATACCCTTTACTAAGTCACCACCATGGGGGGCTAGAGTAACAATGCTCCTTACTCATTTGGTGTCTTTGCCTCTAAAGCTGTCCAGTTTTCCTAAGTAGGTGTAGGTAAGTGAGTGTATTTGTTGCTTTGTTAATTTATTCAAAAATATGTGCTGTTTGCCTATTAGTTTCAAGGTACTGTGCTAGGAAACACAGAGGGAAATCAAAGCTGAGAATGCAGTTGCCAGGGAAGGCTAGTTTAAGTGTGATGTGAAAGAGGGAGCACTGATGAACAGAAAATCATGGTAGTAGTCAGTGGAAGATAAGATGTGTTGGGGTGGCGTACAACACAGTGAGAAAAGAGGGATAAGGTCGGGAGCAGAGTGAATGAGGAGACCTGTCTGTATGATCCTGTGCTTTACAGATAAGCTACTCTGCTATGATGTGCTGTGTCAAAGAGATAAGTTGTGTAAGAAGTAAAGAAGGCAGTTTCTTAAAGTGGTGATATTAGGGATGCTACTGGAGGCAGTATTAACGAAACAGGGAAGTGAATCTGAAATTTGTTCATACTTGCTTCAGATGAGGGAGCTAAAGATTCCAACGTTATCAACTTGAGGGCCCAAAATAAATACAAATATTCACAGGTACATCATGGCTTGAGTCTGTGGTCTCTGTATTGTTGGTGTTATCCAGAGACCAGCAACAACTGCTGCAGGTTTGGAGTTAGGAGCTCAATATTATCATTTTTTCTTTCCATTAAACTGAATATTTTATTTAATATTTAAGTACTTATTCTTCTCCACCTTCCTCTCTAAATCAGCTTTATATTCTCCTAGGATGTTCTCACTGTCACTTTTTGAGTTATTCCAAGTTTTTTCCATACTCTGTCAAGCTTGGCCTTATCATTTCAGTAGAATAAAACATCTGCTTTAACTTTGAAATCCAACACTGACATTATTGAGTCGACTCAGGGTGTAGGATAGAAGTGGCCTCATTATCAGAGGTCCACAGCAGCATTTACAGAATTAAGTGTGGGCTTTTGCAAACTCTGCTTTCTCCCTTGCCTATGAGGTCTCTGTCCTCTTCCCCCCATGATTTTCCTGTGAATTCTTAGCCTTTGATTAATATTTTAAACATGATTTGTTGTTTAAAAATGAGAGTTTTTTCAATCAGATTAGGTTCAAGGAACACCTAGGAACTTAGATTCTAAGTAATCTGCTCTTACCACTTGGCGCCTTTGCTTGCATCATTCTCCTTTTAAGTACAAAGTTCTTCCAAATAAAACTATATGTATAGCTTTTTTTCTAAACTAGAGTTCTCCTCAAACAAAACAAAACAAAACAAAACAAAAATCATATTGTTTTGAAGGTACTAATGTTTCCTCACTAGTATTCTATAACTTGCTACCGTGAAGTGATCCACATTACCACACTAGGTAGCTGCCACGGAAAATGAGGTAGTTTTTTAACCTAAGGTTTCATTATTTAGTGACTATTTTTTATTGATTGATACTTTTTCTTCTAATGGTTCACTATTCTGAGGCCATGATATTTCCATTCATGCAACCAAGATCATTTTTTAAATTCTCTGAATTATGAGGCAATAAAGTACGGTGGCAAAGAATATGATATCCATAGTCCCAACGGGTTTTATTCATAGCTTCGCCAATTACTAGCTGGGAAAACTAGTAAATCTCTCTGCACCTGTTTCTTGATATGTTTAAAGAAATAATAATAGTACTTACCCCCACAGTTTGTGATGTGCTTAGAATAATGCCTGACACATCGTATGTCCTTGATAACTATAAATACTTATATTCTTGCCACTATAGTACAGCAGGGACATTTGTCTATTTTATTGCCTGCATGATTCCTGGCATTTACAGGCCTGGAACGGAGTTAAAATTGAATGAGTATTTGTTGATGGAACTCAACAATGGAATATTATTGAATTTTACACACATACAAAATGAAACTCTGCTGTCATGGAATGAGCTGGATGGTTAGATTTTTCCTTTAAGTAACATATTCCTCTTTTGACTTGAGTATAATCAGGTCAGCACTATAAACTTCACAGCTATCAGTTGATTAACCTACTAAGTGTCTAAGTTAATATTTATGTAATATTATTGGTACATCTGCTACCACCCTACAAATTCAAAAGTACCCCTTTCTGTGTTGTTAATTGATTTGATCATTACCTTTATGAACAGACACTGAAGTTTTCCTGGGGAAAGAACTGCACACATTCAAATATGCTCTGAGATTACACAGTGAAAATTAATTGAAGTTCAATGGAAACAAGTAACATTGAGTATTTGGGAAATGTCATTTTAAGGCCTTTTCATTTATTTTAAACTTAAACTAAAATTGTGGCATAAAGCTTGAATATTATCTACTTTTACTAACACTGTAGTTCTGTTTATTTCAGGACCCTCAATAATAAAAATGCTAGTAGTATGGATAGGTAAAACCAACGACTCTTAAATTTCAGCAAATATCAGAATCACTTCAAAGCCTTGTTAAAAACAGATTGCTAGGCCCCATCCTCTGGTTTCTGATTCAGTAGATCTGAGATGGGGCAAAGCGTTTGCTTTCTCATTAAGTTTCCAGGTGATTCTGATGTTGCAGGTCCTGATAAACCCTTTAAGAATGACTGAGTTAAAGGTTGACATCAAATGATAAATTAATGATTAATTTCTAACATTTAGTCTCAAAAATGGAAGATTTGGGGAACTGCTTTCAAATAATTAAGGGCCAATAAATTGGGAAACGAATTAAACATGTTACATGTGCCTCTTAAGGACTAACCAATGACAGGTAAAAAACACAGGGAGGTGTTTCAGTTCAGATTCGTTAACACACACACAAACAGACATACACACACACACAAGTGGTTTCTAGGAAACAGGTCAGTTCATAGGTGTTATGTATTGACTGAGGGGTTTGAACTCTCTGTTTCTGGGGGTATTCAAGTCAAGGGTCTAGAACAAAGATAAATTGAAAATGTAGATAAGGAATTAGCACTATATTGCTTTGAGATTTCCTTTAATCCGAAAATCCTTAAGGGATTTCCTGCGATCATCTATTTAAATTACTGCCTCCAGGCAAAAAGGTGTCTAAAACATTCAGTTCAGGAATAATTTGTCATGAGTGATATATGAGTTTCCTGTGGCTGTTGTAACAAATTAAAACAAACTTGAAGATTTAAGAAAACAGAAATGTATTCCTTTGTTGTTCTGGAGGCCAGAAATCCAAAATCAAGGTGTCACCAGACTGTGTTCTCTTTGGAAACTCAAGGGTTCTTCGCTTCTTCCAGCTTCTGGTGGTTGCTGGCATTCCTTGGTTTGTGGCTACATCACTCCGATCTCTGTCTCTGTGATCAATTTGTTTAACGCCTCTTAAGTCTTTGTCCCTCTGTCTCATCCTTATAGGGACATTTGTAATTGCATTTAGGGCCCACCTAGATGATCCAGGATAATCTCTCCATCTCAAGATCTTTTTCTGCAAAGACCGTTTTTCCCAGTAGATAATATGTACAGGTTCCAGACATCGGGATCTGATATCTTTAAAGGTCATTACTTAGCCTACTACAAATGATAAATCCTATCTCTTCTTTCTTATACACTTATAATGTAAATTTACTATGTGAAATAGTCTTACTATGTAAAATGTACTTTATTAGCTTTTTAATTATTTCTGCTATGATACAGACAAGAGAAAAGACAGAGGATAATTTTTACTCGTCAGTTTTCCTATGTGATTGTATTCATCCATTATGGAAGAGAGGAATTAAAATTTTTGTCAAAACTGAGTCTTTTATATGACATATAGATAATGTTATATTTTTCCTGATAAGTGTTAAGGAGGTTGCTTTACTGCATTATGTTCCTCTCTGGGATATACTTCAGCTAAATGCAATGAAACCGGCCTACTTTACATTTAAGAGCAGATCTAGTCAGCTGCTTTCATGAAAAATTAGGCAAGGGGCTATTTGAAAAATTATTAAACCAGTTGTACAAGATTTAAATTACTAAAAACCACTATTATAACTTGGGTATCAATATTCACATTTAGCATATCACGTTCAGCACATCAAATCCATTGAATCTGAAAAATATTACTGTACCTAGCAAATTTAGGGTCTCAGCATGCAGTTCTGGAATTGTTTTTCCCTAAAAGTTTATTGAAGAAAAAAACAATCAAATGTTTCAAATAATGTTATCAAGAATACTAAAAATTTAGATAATTCAGCTTAATTTTTGTTTTTCAACAGATAACACAAAATTTATGCAGATAGACTTTACTAAGCGTGACTTTCATCACATTACTTATCAATTAAACCTCAAAACTTCAAATTAAATCAAATTGTTACCTTTTAAGATTGGCAAGCTCCATTTTTTACGGAATTAAATATCCCATTAATAAACTTATAAACAATAAGGAAACCAGACAGTCTTTTCCCCTCACTAGCAGATCTTACATTGGTAAAGGAAAACAATATACAAATTTCAGCAACATCAGAAGTTATATGACCCCTGAATATATATATATAATTTATTTTGGAGTTCACTTGTATGTCAAAAAATTAGGTATTGTGATCATATAGACAAATACTGTAATGTTTCTGAGGTACACAATTATTCCTATTTGTTGTCATTCACCAGTGAGAAAAATTGAATTGCAGATTTGACTGCCTCTGGTGAAGGTCATTCATCAAGCTGTGATTTTTAAACAGCTCTATTGAGAAATACTTTTCATGCCATGTAATTCCACCATTTAAACTGTAAATTCAATGCTTAGTATATTACAGAGTTACACAACTATCATTGCTACCTAATTCTAAAACATTGTTATCATCCCAGAGAGAAACTTTGTACCTATTAAAGATCACTCCCCATCCAGGGCAACCACTACTTTCTTTCTATTATAAACACTTCACATAAAATCATACCATGGATGGGATATGCTTTGTAACTAGCTTCTTTCACATAGCATACTGTTTTTAAGGTTCATCATCATACTATAATATGGAAATTACATTATTCCTTTTTATGGCAAAATATTTTGCCTTCTGCCATGATTGTGAGACCTCCTCAGCCACATGGAACTGTAAGTCCATTAAACCTCTTTTTCTTTTAAATTGCTCAGTTTTGGGTATGTCTTTATCAGCAGCATAAAAACAGACTATACAGTGACCTTCCTCTGAAGCAGGTCATAAGAATTCATGTTGAGGTCCTTCTTTTACTGAGAAGAAAAGAAGACCTCTAAGGACAAAGGGTCCACAGAGAAGAATCTGAACAAACAGGCCATACTATGTCTCCCACAGTTTATCACCATCAGACTATACGTTTTTACCCAATTATATTTCTCCAAGACTATCCACATCATCAAATCTGGCATAAAAAATACACAGGTTTTCCTGTTTCTTTGGATCTTCATTTCCTTATGAAGGCTCCCATGTCATGTAAAACTTACATACATTTGTATATTTTCTTCTGTTAATTTGTCTTTGTCAGTTTTCTTTTCAGACTTAGGGTCCCCAGCCAGGCACCCTAAGAGGACTGAGGAAAGTCTTCTTCCCTACAAAAGATATAATATATTTGAAAAGAACTTAGGCAAACCAGAGTCACTTGAGACTGTGCCTTGACTTCTTCAATGTAATATGCTGGAGTTGGAATAGATCCTCTCCAAATCCCTTCCTGTTCTCAAATTGTGTGTCTTATGATAGTATTTTTAGATTTCTACTGTTTCAAGGAAAACCAAGGCTAGATGTTTAATCAAACTTTGTTTATTTTCCCCAAGGAACAGATATGTAGTGTAAGTCATTTCGTTTTAACCACCAGTTTTCAACACACAGAATTAAGATATTATTTGACCTCAAGTTGTCATAAAGTGTGAAAATGCAGTATGCAATTTTATATGCTTTCTTGTGTCTTCTATGCATTCTGTAAGTTTTTCCTATTTCCCTTCTTCCCATGGTTATAGATTTCAAACATCTGAATTTTATTTTAAGTCTATTGGAAACATTAGGTTGATGTGGATTATACACAGGGGATATGAATGGGAAACTTGTTTATTTCATCCATATGGGTTTATTGTAACTTCACCAGAAAAGCCTACAAAAGAGCACCTCAGTGAGAGAGAAAATAGCATTATTTTTATTTTCAACTCCAAAAGGGAAAACTAAAATTTCATCCCAGGGAGCATTCCATCTAACCAGATCACTCTTATGTTAACAGAATCCAAGCCACGTGGCGCTGCCTTGCACTGCTGAACTTAAAACTACTTATTACTGCACTCCCCTGGAAATCTAATAGAGTTTGAAATTCAGAATACTCAACATCACCTGACAGGTTTCTCATTTCAAATGGTCAAAACTCCAGAGAAATGCAGGAATCTATGACCCCTTTATAATGGCCTGATGGTGTTTACTCTACTCGAATACACAAAGGACCTTGTGCTCTTGTTCCCCTTCAGTTGCAGAATCAGGCCAGGCAAGGACATGTTTCTTTATGAAGCTTTCCCCAAGCTTCAATTATGGTCATTTGTAACAAGGTGACATTGTCTTTGGTACTGGGGACTTATTAAATTCTCTCCTGAATGAGTCATATTGAGGTACAGCACCTGAGATGAGCAGACTTCTTCAGACTGACTTATTTTTCCAATCTAATTCTCTTCAACATTATTTGGAAAGCTCTGAAAGGATAATAATGATGTCTTAGTCTCTGGTTTTCATGCATTGTCAGAGGCTTTACAGACAGTTTAAGTTAAATAATTTAAGCACTTAGCCATATCACAAAAAGAACTACGACTATCCAAACGTCATAGAAAGGGAAAACACCAATACATTAAGTAATGGTGAGTTTCATGATTTCTGTCATTATGGAATGAAACATGAAAGGGTTAGGCATTTCTTAACTCTTCAAAGACAGGGATGATTTAACAGTCAATTCCTAAAATACATACCTTCTCAGCAAATCCAAGTACCAGTTCTAAAAGTTATGTGTATTTTTATTATTATTATTATTTGACAAAGTCTCCCTCTGTCACCCAGGCTGGAGGGCAGTGGCACCATCTCAACTCACTGCAACCTCTGCCTCCCGGGTTGAAGCGATTCTCCTGCTTCAATCTCCCAAGTATGTGGGACTACAGGCATGCAACACCACGCCCAGCTGATTTTTTTTGTATTTTTAGTAGAGGCGGGGTTTCGCCATGTTAGCCAGGCTGGTCTCGAACTCCTGACCTCAGGCAATCTGCGCGCCTCGGCCTCCGAAAGTGCTGGGATTACAAGCGTGAGTCACTGCGCCCGGCCAGTTATGTGGATTATTTAACTGAGAATCAAACATGATCGATTTCTGAATTCTTTTTAAAATTACATTGTAAATAGAGAAAAATATTTCTGATTCAGGAACCTATGTACACCTATCTAACTAAACTGATTCATCAGTAGAGAGAAAGATTTCAATGCATCAGTAACTACAAATGGAAGGTCTAACTTGGAGATGCCTTTATTGGTAATAATTGCAAACTCTTACTGAGCACTTAATTCTGTGACTCTGCTTTTTTGTTATAATATTATTTAATCCTGATTACAGCCCAATGTTATATATAAATTTTACTTTATTACACTTTATATAGATGTGGAATAGAGTTGAAGGAAAGAGACTTTCTATTATTTTGCCAAAGGTCATACAACCAGCAGATGGTAAAATGCAACTCAAACCCTGGCTGCTTTAGTGAGCATGCTTTACTCCTTGTTGAAAGGATTTATAAAATGGTTTTGGAGACTATTTTATGAATTTCCAGAAAGTGCTTTCTGCAAAAACACGCAGCTATCTCTTTAAGGACTGTGTGAGTTAATAGACAAGCATTCCTTTGAATTGATTTAGTATAAAGCAAATTGATTGTCCACCTTTTAGATATTATGATGACAGCAAAGCCCTAGAAGCTGACCCAAAAGATAATTGATTTAGTAAAGTTGTGAAAACATTACCTCTCAGAAAAGGGTTCATTTTGAGTAACTTCCTTTACCCCACAATTCTGTAATGACTTAGTTGCATCCTGAAGTCATCTATATTACTAGAAAAACCAGTCTTCTCTAGTTCTATAATGAATTGCCATCCTTTGACTTTCCTTGCCCTAAAGGGGGAAGTGGCAAAGTTTGTCTGCAGAGGGCCAAGTAGTAAATATTTTAATTCACAAGTGCCATATGTCTCTGTCATGTATTCTTCGTTGTTTGGCTTTATTTTGTTTTGTTTTCTTTTTTGCTTCCTTAGGATCCTTTAGAAACACACACATAAAAATCTTAGTTGAGACTCAAGAGAAATAGGCCACAGGCCAGGTTTGGCCCAAGGATCAACAGTTTGCAGACCCTTGCCCTAAAGGATTTTGTATGTGTTCTTGCCTCCTAGACTTGGTCCCAGATAATGATCATTCAAAGTTCAATTATACAAAGTTTAAATAATATACACCTATGTATATGGACATATAAAGGATGTAACATATATCTATAGAGATTTTTAGACTTTTTGACTTGCAAATTTTGTTTATTTTCATACAGCTAACATCTACTTCAGAGTTCAAAGTGCTTTGCGTGCCATAGGATAATTGCCTTTTTTATTTTTTTAAACATATGGCCTCCATAAGTGTTTTTTTGAAGGTTTTCCAAATATATTCTAATTTGGAAAAGCGATGTTATGTCTTCATATTCATTTCAGATACATTTTCATGATGGGAATTCTGCCATCAAGTAGAATATATATTGCTGAAAAAATGTCAGTGTTGTGAAACATCCTTAATGATCTTTAACTTTTTTTCAACTTTCATCTTTGTAAAATGTCCCCTCTTTTGTACTGACTGCAAATCATCACTGATCACGGACCTGGGATGAGATATGTACAGTTAGCTGCCAGAAGCTGGTACAAGCCAGCTCCAGCACACCACTGCCTAAGTCAGTGTTTATGACCACGGGCAAAAAAAAATAAATAAACAAAAACTATTAAGGACTATCCTATTCACAGTATTTCTAGCTGGTCTGCAGCTGTCATTTTCAATGTATCTGTTCAGACCACAGCCCAGAAATAACTAGCCTTGTGTGCTGAGTGATAATATTAGTAGATATTTTTAAGCATGGCATGTTAACATTGGGTTTGGTGGAATCAGTGAGGCATTTAGTGACACTTTTCTCCAATGGATAGGAAGGACCTTGATCTTTTAGAGCAGTTGTCCCAACCTTTTTGGCACCAGGGACCGGTTTCATGGAAGGCAGTTCTTCTATGAATAGGTTAGAAGGATGGTTTCAGGATGATCCAAGCACATTTTTCGTTAGATTCTCATAAGGAGCTGCTAGATCCCTCGCATAGGCAGTTCACAATAGGGTTCATGCTACTATGAGAATCTGTCGCCCCCGCTGATCTGACAGGAGGCGGAGTCCGGACAATAATGCTCTCTCACCGGTGGTTCACCTCCTGCTATGTGGCCCAGTTCCTAACAGGCCATGGACCAGCAGTACTCTGCTACCCAGGGTTTGGAGACCTCTATTTTAGAGTGATCTCAGGTGATCTCTTGGGAGTGGGAGGATCTCTTCCATGTAAGTCTTTTAGGGGAAAATTGAGGAATAATTTAATGTCCAGAAAAACACATTTCCACTGAATATTTTGTGAAATACTTGTATTTTATTTTGGCATTTTAAGCAAAGCTCTTTTGTTCTAACCTCTATCGTATCACCTTCCACACTGTTTTAGAATTATCTGTGGGCTTGGAAGTTTCCTTACAGAATGTTTTAAGCTACTTTAGGGGTGGAAATATTTTTTTTTCATTAAATCTTTTTTATTTCTGGTGCCCACCACACTGAATGACATAGGATTAATATTTTGATTTGTTTATAAATACACAGAGGATAGCAATTATGTATATATAAGAGAAAGTGTAATATGAATAGAGACTTGATTACAAAAATTAAATAGTGTTACCTCTTAACAATTCTTTTTCATATTTTTGGCTTTTACAACAACAGAAAAAAAACATTCTAATCAAGTGGCAAAAACAACAGATCAAAGTACAGATGTATTCTTTGTCATACATGAAATTCTATTTCTGATAATTACTCTGCCACTGCTAATTGATTTGCAGGTGCAGTTATTTCTGAAATCTTAATAACATTCTAGGCATATTAGCAGGTATATCCCATCAGACTCCTTCTGAAATAGCAATAAGATAGTTTCATTTTAATCATGTACAACAAGCCAAAAATATGATTGAGGAAAACCTCATGTCTACAGACAATTCCCTAGGTCTTTTGTTCAGTCTCTTCCTATATAATTTGGTTTGGCTAATGGCATTGCATTGGATGCATGTAATATAGTTTAGTTTACTGAGAGAATATAGAACAAATACACCTGACTTCTGCCTCCAGTAATGGTAGCTGCAGACATGGATCAAAATATGCACAACAAGTTTTTAAGAGCATACACAAGATAGAGAGAAATTTATGGGCAAAATGGAGAAAAACGTGGATATTGAGACAGGGAATTTTGCATTTGAGGCCACACTTGTTCAGAGGACATATGTAGACTTAGAATAAGCAGAACTCTCTCTCTCTCTCTCTCTCTCTGTGTGTGTGTGTGTGTGTGTGTGTTTGTGTGTGTGTATGCATGTCTGTGTTTAGGTCAAGTATAGGAGGTGTTTTGGAGGTATAATACACAGATAGTAAAATTCATTGTTTAGTGCCATTCTATTAGTTTTGATGAATACATAAACTTGAGTAGCCATTACTGTTCAATGAAGATAGAGATTTCCATCACTCTTAAATTTCCCTTATACTTCTTTGTTGGTTTTTTTCTTCAGACCCCCAGACCCTGAATCTGATTTTCATTTTTATAGCTTTGTCTATTTAAACATATCATATAAATGAAATCATGCCCTACTATTTTGTGACAGACTTCCTTCCTTAGCATAATGATTTTAGATTTATTCAGTACTGAGTACTCTACTATACAAATATACCACAGTTTATCCATTCACTGGTTGATGAATATTTGAGTGCTTCCCAGGTTTTCGGTTATAACAAATAAGACTACTATTAATATAAACAATACTGCATGGGCTATGTGTAAACATGTTTCAATTTCTCTTGAATGTGATTGTATATTATAAAGTACTTGTACGGTAAGTGTATATAATTTTGTATAAGAAGCTACTATGCTGTTTTTCAAAGTGGCTACACATTTTTGCAACCCCATCAGTAATGTATGAATTATTCAGTTATTCCATGTCATCACCTACACTTGGTATTGTCATGTTTTCTCTTTAATTTTAGTATTTTTAATAGGTATGTAGTGGAATCTCATTGTCTTCAGTTTGTATTTGCTGAAAACTGAAGAAGTTGATTATCATTTCATGTATATTTTTTGCCATTCATATGTTTTTTCTTGGTGAAGTATTTTTCCAAACCCTTTACTCCCTCCTGCTTTTACATTGTGTTTTCTTATTATCAAGTTGTAAGAGTAATGTAAGTAGTCTGAATAAAATATATCATTTGCAAATATTTATTCTCAGACAGTGGATTCTCCTTTATTTTCTTCATAGTACCATTTTAAGAGCAGAAGTTGTTCATTTTGATGAAGTCCAATTTAGACATATTTTCTTATATAATTCATATGAATGATATTCTAGCTAATAATTTTTTGCCTAACACATGGTAATAAACATGTTCTCCTGTGATTTCTGCAGAAATTTTTTTTTGTATATGGTGTGAGGTATGGATTAAAGTTATTTTTATATAGATTTGTAAATGTTTCAGCTTCATTTATTAAATCTATTCTCGTCCATGGAATTACCTTTACACTTTATAAATAATGCATCAACCATATGTTTGTCCACTTATGGGCCTTTGATTCTGTTCCATTGAGAGATATGACTCTCATTTTAAAAATATAATACTGTTTTGATTATGAAACCTACAAATCAGGTACCGTAAGGTCTCTAACTTTGTTCCTATCTTTACAAAATTGTTTGGCTACTCTATATCCTTAGACTGTCTATATAATTTTAGAATCAGCTCATTAATTTTTACATAAGAATCCTGCTGTGATTTCTTTTGCCACTGATTGTTCCTCAGTTGTATTGAGTTTACTGATACATCAATTAAAGGAATTATTCATCTCCAATATTGTGGTTTGTTTTCAGTTTTTGTATTTGATTTTTTAAAAATGCTTCTGTCTGCTGGGTTTTTACATTTGTTTATAAATGTCTTCCACCTTTTCCACTGGATTTCTTGGCATATTGATTATAATTATTTTGAAGTCCCTATCTGCTAACCCTAATATCTGCTTCATATCCAATTCTTGTTCTGTCAATTGCTTCTCTTGAAAATATTTATATTTTCTTGTTTTTTAATTTTCATAATTTCAAAAAGTTTTTCTTCTCGTACACTCCTATAAAGAAAACATTACCCTTTCTTTCATGAATTCAATTTATTTTGATCTGAAGATTTCATACTTGATAGTTCTTCTGCTGTAATCTTCTTAACTCAGATATTAGCATTTCTTCCTTCTAGTCATTCAGGTCTCAACTGGAGTGTCCACTCAGGAAGAAACTTGCTGAACATTCAAATTAAAGTTGCCCACTAAGCATCCTTTAACAAACACTGAATCTTGTTATTATTTGTTATTGTTATTTGACAAGTTTGATTGATGCCCCTTAATAGTATGCTTCAATGAGAACATGATGTTAAATAACGTGTTATTTATGGTATTCCAGTACCTAGAATAGTACCAGGCAAATAATAGAAGATATCATGCATGGAATTGTTTTTGTTTTTTTATTATGAATATAAAAAATAATGTTTTATTTAATTTTCGACTAATAGATTATACAATAACAATGTTCTAAATGTTTTTTCTTTCAGTTTTGCCTTTCAAATTTTGTGGAGAAAATATATATTTCCATAATAGTTATGATTGTGGCTCCCTCTCCTTTTTTAAAATTTGGTTATTTTGAGCAGTGATTCTAAATTAAAGAAGTAAATCCTCCATAGAGTTTGGGTGAAAATAGGCAAGAATCCCATGAAAAGCTTTCTTTCTAATCAGACAAAGTACTATATAATTATCTCATTTGTGTTAATAATAAGAAAAGTTTAAAGAAGTATTAAATAAAAAGCAGTTTCAGAAGAGTGATGCATAATATTAATGAAATAGACATCTTTGAATTGTTTCAGGCATAAAATAAATGACTAAGTTTATTTCTTTTAAGAATAGCGTTGGTTATTTATTTTTAAATATTTTGTTTATGTTAAACATTAGTTTTAATTATAATTTTTGCAGGAATTGATGTTGAATTTAGCTAAATGCAATCTTTTGAAATATTTTTTCTTCTTTGATTTAATGATGCAATAAATGCTATCAACAGACTTCAGAATATTAACTTTCTTTGCATTGAGAAATAAAGTCAACTGAATCATGTTTTAATTTTTAAATATATTTCTACATTAGATTTGTTAGTTTCTCATAAAAATTTTTACACATGTGGCAGAAATTTCTATGTTTTCTTTATTAAAGAGCTTGGGTTTATTTGAGCAGCAATGTGTCCAGTTAAAGGATTATACTCCTAAACCTTTCTTGAATTGAGATGTGGCCTTGCAACACAGTTGTGCTTACCCATTACAGGAAGTATTTTGTGTCACTTCTGGGAAATCTGGAACGGATTTCATTTGTCTAGGAGATGAACACTTTCGTTCTTCCCCCTTTTCTTTTTCTCCAGCTTGGAATCTGCATGCTATGGTTGGAGCTGTAGCAACCATTCAGGCACTTAGGACAGTGGAGCAGAAAGGTACCATGATACCATGAACTTGGGTCATTGGTGTTTCTGTAGCTGCCACACAAGTCCCAACCTGCCTAGATTAGGACTTCATTTATATGAGAGAAATACACTTCTATGTCAAGTGACTGCAATTTTGCATTTTTTGCTCCTTCACTTAAACCTAATCCTAGCAGATTAATTAGGTTCATCCATAGTCATAAGTGAGGTTGGACTGTAATTTTACACTTTAAAAAATTTATGTGATGTTTTTAATATAAGATATGCTAATGTTGGTAAGTAATCAGGATACTTTCAATCTTTTCCTTAATTCTTGAACAAATTAAACATTTATCTGCCATAGTTAAGCGTAGTTTTAGAAATAATTGTGGACAGAATTTTCTTTGTTTAAATATTCCTCTCCTTATGTTAGTTATAGTCTTTTTAAACTCTTCTATTTTATTCACTTTATTCAACTTTTATGTCATTTTAATGTTTTATCCTTTCTGTATTACACATTCATCCAAAATATTTATTTGAGTATTTTACCTGATTAAACTTCATATGTGCTTACAAATGGACAAAATTTTTTCTCTAATACATAGAATTTAGTTTTAATCATCAACTGGTTTTTCTTATGGCAGACACTGTCTGTGTATTGTTTAAGGATCCAGCCTTGTCTGAATAGCGAAGTGCTTCAGGGGAGGCACTTCTCACCTGGTTTGGAGACTTGAATCCTTACTGAACTAAGTTATTCATCTTTGTTTCATTCTTCTTTCCACTGAAAGATATATAGGCACGATATACAATTACAGCCGAAAAGATATGACAAAAAGTATACTGAGGGGGTGTCTTTGACTCGTTTTCCTACTCTTCAAAAAAGACACAAAAAATACACATTTAGATGTTTTCATGTCTAGGAGGCGGATCCCAGAGATGTTATAGCCATATTGTACCCATAAGTATAGCTTGCATTTAACAAAATTTAACATACAGAGAAGGGTAGAGCCAACACCATTATGGAAGCCCTGACTACACAATGCAAGGCGTGGCCACATATTTTGACTTCATATTTGTAAGATCATCTATTTTCTCATTGATGTAGTCAATTGAGTCACAGTTTTTTCACTTATGACTAAAGGCTTCTTTACTACTTTCTACTTTTTATTATATTTATTTCATCTTCATGTTTTCAAATTAATTGATCCCATTATTCTCATGTTTATTTTTGTGTTTTCTAAATTCTCAACTTGTATATAATGTAACTTTACTTTATTGCTTCTATATTTAATAATAAAAACTTTAACTTTGGTTATATGACAACAGTGTTGATGCTTATTAGTCACAGTCACATTGCTAAAAACTATTTTATTTTTGGGGAATAATATATATATATAATATAAAACATGTACGTTTAACTTTTCATGTTTAGGTAATTTTGTATACAATATTAATATACATTATTAATTTTAATTGATTCTGGTAAAAATGTAGTTTGTGGAATTATTCCTTTTGAGAATCAAAAATATTTTTTTCTCCATTGCCTAATATATGATCGATAGTTTGTACCATGAGTATATTCACTTAATAATGCACAAAGTTTAATTCCTTTTTAAATGATTAAACTAGTCATTTAATTCTAATCTTATTTCTTGGTCTTTCAAAGATTAATCTACTTCTAATCCTATTTCTTTCTTGGTCTTTCAAAGATTAATATTTCCAATAGTTTCTTCTTTTTAAGCTGCTTTGACTTTATACATTTTCTTGTATACCTCATACCAAGGGGGTTTTATTGCTGGTATCTTAAAATACTTTTTTTTTTTCACTGCATGCATAATTCCATAGAAAGGTATGCCACAAAATTATTGAGCACAAAAAATTCTGAAATGTAATTGCTTTGTTTTGTTCACAATTCCAAATATAGTAAGTTTATACATTCATGTATTATTTAAGTATCACCATTTCTCAGCATCTTCAGTGAAACTCACTTTTGTATAGCCCCTGCCATAAATAGTGAATTTTATCCTAAATATAAAAGGGTATATTAGCAGGCGTGGTGGCTCATGCCTATAATCTGAGCACTTTGGGAGGCTAAGGTGGGTGGATCACCTGAGGTTAGGAGTTCAAGACCAGCCTGACCAACTTAGTGAAACCCTGTCTTTACTAAAAATGTAAAAAATTAGTTGGGTGTGGTGACAGCCTCCTGTAATCCCAGCTACTAGGGAAGGTGAGGCAGGAGAATCGCTTGAACCCAGGAGGTGGAGGTTGCAGTGAGCCAAGATCGTGCCATTGCACTCCAGCCTGGGCAACAAGAGTGAAACTCAGTCTCAAAAAAAAAAAAAAAAAAAAAAAGAGAGAAAAAAAAAAAAAAAGAAAAAGGGTATATTTAGAAGAAAAATAAAGTTCTACTACTGACATGTTTCTGAAGATGTAAACTGTCTTTATATTGAGTTTATTCAATATTTGTTATTATTATTTGTCTAAAGTTGGCAAATTAAGATAGTGAAATAAATTCTCAGTATCTGACCTGTGTTAAAGCTTTAGATGATTATTTGTAAATAGGATATAACTTTGTTTAGGAATAAGACTTTTGTCAGTATATTTAATTTTCCCCATATTTTTGATGTGGTTACAATTATTAAAATTTTTCCTAGCAAAAAAAAGACCTATTTTTTATTCTCAGCTATCCACCACATTTCTAAAAATAATACTGTGATGCAAAATTCCAAATATCGAAAATAGATTCCAACAGATTAGTGTACTAACTTGCTGTATCAAAATAAGTGTGAAGTGGGTTTTGAAGCTCTCTTTGGCACCTCAGTAGCACTCTTAAATTTCTTTCAATGATATTATAGTTCTGGATATAAAAGATGCTTAATGCATATAAGATGAATAAATAAATGGGAAATAATAAATGAAGGCATGCATGCAAAATTATATTACAATTTTTTGAATTTAAGATGTTAAAATGGTTTTTCAATAACCAAAATAAATCTTTCATTCTTAAATCTTCCTTTTTCATCTTGAAGTTTGTTCAAATTATTAGCTTTTATCTAAATCTTGTTATAATTGAACCCTATTTGAAGTGTGTATAACTACTTCTTAGGTATAATTAACAGCTATACTTTATTTCACACAATGAAATACAGATCTGAGGTCCAACAGATATTGAGTAAAATGTTCATTAATCACCAAGTTCTAAACATACATTTTTAGTACTCAGATATTGATTTATTGAAATATTGCTAGTTTGACATTTTATTTTTTAAAGAAAACAGAAATTTGAGGATAATGTGGTACATTAGTAGCGATAGGCAGTGATTCAGCTTGTTAAGCACAGAATTTGATGAAGCTGTGTCTCTGCCAGCGTTTGCTATCAGGATGATGTTGGCCTCATAAAATGAGTTAAGGAGGATTCCCTCTTTTTTTATTTTTTTGGAATTGTTTCAGGAGGAATGCTACCAGCTCTCTTTGTACCTCTGGTAGAATTCGGCTGTGAATCCATCTGATCCTGGACATTTTTTGGTTGGTAGACTATTGCTGCCTCAATTTCAGATCTTGTTATTGGTCTATTCAGGGATTTGACTTCTTCCTGGTTTAGTCTTGGGAGGGTGTATGTGTCTGGTGATTTATCCATTTCTTCTAGATTTTCTAGTTTATTTGCATAGAGGTGTTTATAGTAGTCTCTGATGGTAGTTTGTGTTTCTGTGGGATTGGTAGTGAAATCCCCTTTATCATTTTTTAATGTGTTTATTTAATTTTTCTCTTTTCTTCTCTATTAGTCTGAATAGCCGTTTATCTATTTTGTTGATCTTTTCAAAAAACCAGCTCCTGGATTCACTGATTTTTTGAATGGTTTTTTGTGTCTCTATATCCTTCAGTTCCGCTCTGATCTTAGTTATTTCTTGTCTTCAGCTAGTTTTTGAATTTGTTTGCTCTTGTTTCTCTAGTTCTTTTAATTGAGATGTTAGGGTGTCAATTTTAGATCTTTTCTGTTTTCTCTTGTGGGCATTTAGTGCTATAAATTTCCCTCTAGGCACTGCTTTAAATGTGTCCCAGAGATTCTGGTATTTTGTATCTTTGTTCTCATCGGTTTCAAAGAACATCTTTATTTCTGCCTTCATTTTGTTATGTACCCAGTAATTATTCAGGAGCAGGTTATTCAGTTTACATGCAGTTGTGCAGTTTTGAGTGAGTTTCTTAATCCTGAGTTCTAATTTGATTGCACTGTGATCTGAGAGACTGTTTGTTATGATTTCTGTTCTGTTACATCTGCTGAGGAGGGTTTTACTTCCAATTATGTGGTCAATTTTAGAATAAGTGCAATGTGGTGCTCAGAAGAATGTATATTTTATTAATTTGGGGTAGAGAGTTCTGTAGAGGTCTGTTAGGTCCTCTTGGTCCAGAGCTGAGTTCAAATCCTGAATATCCTTGTTAATTTTCTGTCTTATTGATCTGTCTAATATTGACAGTGGGATGTTAAAGTCTCCCACTATCATTGTTTGGGAGTCTAAGTCTCTTTGTAGGTCTCTAAGAACTTGATTTATGAATCTGGGTGCTCCTGTATTGGGTGCATATATATTTAGGATAGATGAAGCTATAAATACATGTCAAATTACCGATAGAAAATTCTCATATATAAGAGACCCCTTTTAAAAACAGTAAAGGAAGTAAAGGAAAAGAGCACATGAAAATTATACCAACGTCTTCCCAGAACGCATATAAAATGATCTTTTGTAGAGCAAACAAATCAGGTGAGATTGCATCACTAAAATAAAAGAAAAATATCAAAATGATAATGAACATACTCTAAGGATATGCTACTAAATACTACATACATACATTCTAGATTCTATTGGGAAAAAAAAATCACCCTGAAGTATTTGTGAGTGTTATTAAAATGCTAGGCAAATCTAATTTATATTAATAACAATGTTTAATATGTATATATAACATATAGGGCCTGTATGTGAAATTATCTCACAGTTTTTCAGAAAAAAAAAAGAGAACAGAATTTTTTCTAGTGACATCGAAGTATAGTGTGTATACTTACTCTGTCATGGATGCTCAGAATAAACAGATGATCTGCGTTGTATTTTTTTTTCTTTCGTTTCCATGGAATACTGTAATTGTGGGCTGGTAGAAAGACAAAGGATCACATGTGTTTCAAATTATTTTCTTTTAGATTCCTTGCTTATTTATTAAAAATGTATATTTATTTTCCTCCAAAACAGAAGAAAATAATAAAAATACACTTTAAATGAACAGACTGCATAAAACTTCTGGAATTCTTCTAATTTCAGAATTTTCAAAAAAACGAAATGAAAATATTTTCACTGGAAGTAAGTTAAGTATAGCATACCCTATGATTATCCATAACAGAACAACTAGAGTAACACATTATTTTGAAAATATCTGCTTTGGCCCAGTTCTCCACATCTCTCCCATCTAGGACTTGCACAGCTGGTCTGCTTCTTCTAAGGAAGATCTATTGGCTCTTCCGTCTCATGTGGGAATGACTCAGCAGAACTAATTGGTAAATGAAGCTTCTTTTTCTGAAGTTATTTTTTCAGTTAATGTAGTGGTAGCTGGAGCTTTTCAGGAACAGACATTAATGTTAAGTTTTGCAATTTGTTGGTGTCCTGCAGTGCTTGTTCCTCATTGTTTATCAGTTTAGATTTAAGCTAGGATACATTAGGCACACCATCAATTGTGCCTGTGGAATGTAGTGCCTTAAGCAAAGTCACAATCTTGGTAACTTTGTTATAGAGTTCAGTTTTAAAGAGACAAACGGAGTAAAATCACATTTGCTAGAAATGTGCAAGACGCTATCTGAAGAGAAGATTTCACAATGCCCTTCGTGGCTATCATCAGTAGTGAACTGGGACATTCGGATTGAAATATTGTCTACATTATATAGGTGTAAAACTATTACTCATAAAGAAATCATACAAAAAACATAAAGGTAATGGCAATAGTTGTCAAACCTGTAATTCTTAGAAGTTGTGCTAATGTTGACAGGTTATCTTTGTTTCAATTTTCTTTTTACGTGTTCTGATTAACATTATAATGTGGAAACAGAGGTTAGAGTATAATTTTCCAATTTACTTTTTTCTACTTCAGTATTCTATTATTTTAAGGTATCACATATCTGTTTCACATCTTGCTATTTACAGTATTCTGTTTTGTTTGATAAATAGTGTAATAACAATAAATGGCAACCCACAAGGAAAAGAGTGATTCTTTATAAATCATTTTTCAATGCCATGACAAAATTCAATTACTTTTTATGATTTTACATTTGATTTTCCTTTTGTATATGTGTACAAAATAGGGAAATCCCCTTATAGGGATAATATCAATGATTACTACGGGATCCTAACTCCCACATTCCCAGTTAAGTTTTCATCTGGGCCATCAACAGTTTCCATAATTGTGTTTTGCTAGGATCTTCCACCTGCATAGTTCTCTAAATACCATCATTTAGTCATTTATATTCTGTTTTACTATGTCAAGCACTAAGAGAAGCAATGACATATTCTATTGTATATTTTACTTGAGAAATTGACTAGCGACCAGGCACGGTGGCTGACACCTGTAATCCCAGCACGTTGGGAGGCCAAGGTGGGCAGATCACGAGGTCAGGAGATCGAGACCATCCTGGCTAACACAGTGAAACCCCGTCTCTACTAAAAATACAAAAAATTAGTCAGGAGTGGTGGCGGGTGCCTGTAGTCCCAGCTACTCGGGAGGCTGAGGCAGGAGAATGGCATCAACCTGGCAGGCGGAGCTTGCAGTGAGCCGAGATCGTGTCACTGCACTCCAGCCTGGGAGACAGAGCAAGACTCCGTTTAAAAAAAAAAAAGAAAGAAAGAAATTGACTAGTTCATTAGTTCTTTCATTCATTCATTCAACAAATACTGCCAGAGCAGCTACAGTATAGCTACAAGACAAATATATGCTAAAGATTCCCTTAGTGGCTAAATGTGTAATATTCTCTCAGTAATATAGAAGTGCAAAAAAACTAATACTAGTTTCTTACACTATATTATTTTCAATACAAATCATTTTTCCAATATGCTAAGCTTCTTTTTATTGGTACCACAGCTATCCACCTACAATGCCCAGAAACCTATTTTTGTTTTCTTTTTTTTGAGAGGGAGTCTCACTCTATTGTCCAGGCTGGAGTGCAATGGCATGATCTTGGCTCACTGCAACCTCCATCTCCCAGGGTTCAAGTGATTCTCCTGCCTCATCTTCTCAAATAGCTGGGATTACAGGTGAGCACCACCATGCCTGGCTAACTTTTGTATTTTTACTAGAGACGGGGTTTTATCATGTTGACCAGGATGGTCTCGATCTCCTGACCTCATGATCTGCCCATTCAGCCTCCCAAAGTGCTGGGATTTCAAGCATGAGCCCCTGCACCCAGCCCAGAACCCTATTTTTTTTTAGCACATCCTTTGTAGTTGTATTCTCAAACACAGTCACACTTCTGACATTTACTTTATTCCTTCTTAAAATTTTCTGTCAAAACTCAGTTTCCTTTTCCATATTCAGAATTACCAGTTGATTTCTAGTTTTAATAGGAACAACGATCTTTATACATCAATTTGTATTTTTTAAAGAAACAAAACCAACTCTAGATAACTGAAGAAAGTTTAGAGAACTGGAGTTTGAAACAGCCACTTACTCAAATCTTGCACTACAATGAAATTGAACTGATTATTTCATCCTTGTGTACTGAATTCTGTGTTCTAAGAGTTACATAACCAGGAACAGAGAGATGAAGTCAACAATCTGTTATAAATATAGACTGGTGCTTTGCTTGCCAAAATATTTTTCACATCTTTACTTGTTGTTACGGGTTAAACTGTGCTCCTCAAAAGATATTAGAAGTCCTAATCTCCAGTACCTATGAATGTCACTTTATTTGGAGTATAGGGTTTTTGCATATGATCAAGTTAAGATTAGGTCATTAATCCAATATGATGGGTGTCCTTACGAAAAGGGGCACTTTGCTTACAAGAATAGACATGCCCATGGAGAGAATACCATATGAAGTTGAAAGCAAAACTTTAGGTGATGCAGCTACAAGCTGAGGAATGCCAAAGAGTGTTAGCAAACAGCCAGAAGCTATGAAAGAGGCATGGAACAGATTCTTACAACCCTCAGAAGCAACCAATCCTGCTGACACATTGATCTGGAACTTCTAGGCTCTAGAACTGCGAGAAATTTTCTGTTCTTTCAACCACACAGTTTGTGGCATTTTGTAACAGCAACCCTGGGAAAATAATACAGTTGTTCTCTATATTCTCTTGTAAAACAGATGCAAAGGTTGGAATGAGGGTGCACATACAAAAAGTTTTTTCCTAAGGTTTTAGATTCTCAATGTTGAATTATTTCTCTCTATTTCACCCCATGATTTCTGATCTCCTACCCCCAACATTCTTGACAACCACTAGTTAAAGGTTTAAATGATTCGATCCAGAAAAGCATGAAGACAACATCAGGTGCAGCTTATTTGCTGCACTGAGAGTCACTAGTAAATAAAGACTTAACAATGCAGCACCTAAGTGAGTTCCTGCAATAATCACAGTTCTACAATTAGGTTTTGCACATACTGACTGCCTTCATAAAAAGTTTTCATATAAAGCTAGTTACTAGTTCAGTGATACAGTGGTATGGTACAGTGATAATAAGGAGGGAAGAAAAAGGGGCATTGTCGGTTCCATCCTACGAAGTGTGATCTCTCAGATAAAGGCAGAATGATCTCTTCAAGCAAAGGAAAAGCAAATAGCTTCTGTAAATGAGGGAGAAGGTGCTCTGTTCTTGAGGGTTATTAATTGGGGAAAGAACTAAGGAATTCAGAGGTCTTCTGAATCATTTGATTTTTCTTAAATATCCCCATTTTTTTGTTCTACTCTTTTTGGCCAATATCCTATATTTACACACAACTTAGACCAAGACCGTGAATTTATCTGA
Source organism: Chlorocebus sabaeus (assembly GCF_047675955.1). Classification (NCBI taxonomy): domain Eukaryota; kingdom Metazoa; phylum Chordata; class Mammalia; order Primates; family Cercopithecidae; genus Chlorocebus; species Chlorocebus sabaeus. The sequence continues at coordinate 83,397,300 of NC_132916.1, forward strand.
ACTTACAGTTTGGCCATTTGCAGCAACAAATTCTAAACTTTAGCTTCTATTCACTTAGCTCAGCAGATAAAGAAATGAGACCCTTTTACAATTAGAGAACTCTATTTACATCATTCTTTTCCTCAAGACAAGAAGGTAGGTATTTAACTTTATTATTCTTTGACTTTAAATGATCTAAGACATCAGAAGCCGCCTCTGCAGTTCTGTAATTCCTCATCCTTTTATTTCTTATTCCTGTGTTACTTGAATATTTTGTCTTCAGTTTTTCATCTGTACAGGAAAGTCCTTCACCAAAATATTGCTTTTAAAAGGGGCTGCTGATTTTTACAAGGACTGTGCTAACTTGAGGAAGCAGGATGTTACATGTGTCTCTTTTAGTTAGAACTTACAACATAAAATGAACATTTCCACAAATGCCTGAAACCTGTATAGAATATAAAGGCACCAAGAATGTAATTGTTCTAGCTATCCATAGTTGTGCAAGAAGCTGCATGAATATAAAATGATTTATTCTGCTTACAAATTTATAATTTTAGCAGGGATTGGTGAAATCATCTAAACTTCACTCAACATGGTGTTAGTTGGGGAAGTTTACCTGGGCTAGAAGATCCACTTCTAAATGATTCAGTCTTGCAACTTGGCCATTTGATGCTGGATATTGAGCATCTCCATGGGGTTGGGAGCTTGGGCTTTTCCACTGCTTGGGGACTAGTTCACAGGAACAAATATTCCAAGAGTCAGAAAGTACATGGTGTCATTCTCCTAAGGATTGAGCACAGATACTGACAAATTATCACTTTTACCATATTCTGTTGGTTAAGCAGCAACAGCCTGACGTGAAGGGAGGAACATAGACGTGATAGGAGAAGTGTTAACAAATTGGAAGGTTGTTTTTCGAAACGATCACTGCGGTAGTTGCCATGTTCCCTGAAATAGGCTTTGTTTCTCATACTTATGTAATATTACTTTTAATGTTTGGCTAAGCATTTGGGTCAGAGATAAAAGATAATCCTTGCACACAAATGGACTTTGATAGAATCCTATGATTTAAAGTTTCCACTAAGAAAAGACCCTTGCACTCCTCTGATATGCAAGAACTAAATCTTACTTAAAAACAAAACAAAACAAACAAACAAAAAAACTGCATTCCTCTTCTACATCCTTGAAAAGCAAATTGATTACCATGCAGTGTTTTGCACTGATTCAAGTAATTCAATGTCATGGATTATGTTGTATCATCATACTCCTTACTTGGCTAGTTTTCTCTTGAGCTTGTAGTCAAGTTGGAACCTGTGTGAACTCTTTCACCATGGGGAAGTGAGTTCAACCTGGACAAAATAAGCTTGCACAGCTCTGCTAATGACAAGATATCTGGTCTGATAGAATCATATATAATCTTAAATTGCATAAGGGAGAAAAGGACTATCTTTCTAGATATGGCAGACTTCTTGACATATCTTAAAATGATCAAAGATTATCTCTTGGAATTTGTTGAAATAAGATTAAGTGTGATGCCTTATCTGTTAACTAATTTCAATAGTTCTAATAGTAAATTTAAGAGAACTAGATTTTAGAAAATGAATTCCTTAGTTTTTAAAAATTTAGTTGTTTTTATTTTAGTATATATGAAGAAGATTGGCAGAATCAAAAAAAGTTTGCAGAGCTGGTGAAAAAGTCTAAACTCTCTGGATCATGTAACATGGACAAAATATATCTTAAAGCTTAAACACCTTCTTGACAACTTGAACTCATTAAGAGGTCTACTCTGAAGAGCTTTCAGGCTTCATTTTATATTTTCTATATATAATGAATATAGTCATTTCAAGAAATGTTAATGTTAGAGATAACTATAATTTCACACTAACACTACATTTCTGGAACCAGAAAAAACGAGTTAATATTACTTTAAATTTTCACTGCATATAATAATACATAGGTTAAAACTTATTTGATCTAAGTCATTCATTAAGACATTCTTAGAACAAATAAAATTTTACACATTAATTTCCAATTTAACAAAATAGAAAATATGTGTGGGCTGCTTGTGCTCTTCTCTGGGTCAAACTTTAAAAATATTCCCAAAGTAATAGGGAAATTAATGGATTTGAAAAATTCACATGAAAAATGCCAGGAAAGCCAATAGAGCAGTGGTTGGGTATACGGTCAGAGGAAATGGTAGGCCTATGTTGAAGAGTGCAAGATGTCAGTAAAGTAGCACTGTTTTGGATCAGATTTTTTTTTTTTTAATGTGTGTCTTTTCATTTTCCACATCACCTTGAGTAAAATATTTTCTGTGACTTCTCTTCTGTTTTGCAAATAAGAAAAATATTAGTTCTGTTTCAGTGTTGTCTAAGAGACGCTTTGGAGCCCAGTGCAGGTGAGGAGCATGTAACAAATTCCCTCTTAGTAGACATTTATTTGGAAAAAGTAGGTCTTGTGGCCAAAGTGCCAAGGAGGCAGCATCTTTGGGCTGGGGACGGAGAAACTAAACACAGAGTTGTTGAGTCCTATTATAATATTTGTGACAACTGCCCCAAGATAGTTCTGAACACCACCCACACCCCTTCATCTCACCTTTCACCCCTTTCCCCAGGTATGACATTTAATATTTGTTAGCTGATAAAACATACAATACGGGCTCACAAAAAAAAAAAGAAAGATCAGAAACATTCAATGGAATACATTGAACTGAATGACATTTCTAAAGAAAATAAAATTAATGAAACCACAAAAACAATAGCTTATATTTTGCATATTAAATAATTCACAAGAAATAAAGGATGCTACTGGAAATAAAAGAGACAAAAGTCATAAAATATATTCAGCTGAAAATATTGTATATTAATAAAATATTAGAGGTGAAAGTAATAAATCAGTAATGGAATAAATTTAGCCACAGAACAAAGCATAGAATACCAGATAAAGAAATTCTGCCAGTGATATTATTTTGGTGGCCTATTTATCAATATACCAAATAGCAGGATAGTATATTGGGCTCTGGATTCATAGCCTAACCTTAAAATTCTAGCTCTCCCATTACCAGGTGTTTGTGCTTGGACACACTGTGTCAAGCTCTTTGTGCATTAACTATGTTATAATAAGACGGAGTTGTACATACAATGGTAATTTGGTCAGAGAATGTGCAGATTAAATCAGTTAATACACATAAAGCATTTAGGAAAGTGTGTGGCATCTAATAAACATTTACTAAATGTTAGGTATTGCCATCAAGTGGATAATTTTATATTTAAATGCTTTTATCAGAAAAAAAGAAAGTCTGAAATAACATAAGCTAAATTCTACCTTAAGAAGTTAGAAGAAAAGGAACACAGTACACCCCAAGCAAACAAGAAATAAATAATAATAATCACCCAAAATTAATTAGATAGAGACAGTGATTTCTGCCACAAACATGAGCAAAAACAAATGTTAGCTATTTGATATTATTCAGAGATTTTTTTAAATTCCATCAAAATGGGTAAAAAATACAAGGACTGAAAGCATTAGTATTTCAAATTAAACATGATATTAGTTGACACTGTTTATTAACTTGGGGAAGATAATTCCTATTTCTAGTTTCCTGAGAGTATTTTTTAATGAATGGGTAATATGTTGTTTAAAGTGATTTTTCTGCCTCTGTAGATATTATCACATGGATTTCTTTTTTTGGAAAACCTGTTAAGCTGTTAAATTATATTCCTTGATTTTTGAAGGTTAATAAACCTTGCTTTATTGGGATAAATTACACCTGAATTATTTTTTTTTTGTAATATATTGAGGGGTTTTATTGCTAAAATTGTATTAAAGGTTTTTGTGACTGTGTTCATGAAGGATATTAGTTTGCAGTTTTCTCTTCTTGTAATATCATTGTCTTGTAATGGTATCAGGAAAACACAGGACTTATTAAATGGATTGTACTCTCTCCTCTACTATGTCTACAAGAGAATGGGTATTATTTTTTTACCTGCATGTTTCATAAAATTTGTCAGTGAAGCCACGTGGACCTGGAATTTAACATTTTTGTTATTCTTTGTTTCTTTGCTTTTGTGAGAAAAATTTAACCTACAACTTACTTTAATAAATATGAAACTATTTATCTACTTCTTCTTGAAAGAGTTTTACTGATTTCTATCTTCCATGCAATTTGTTGTAGAATATGTTGCATATAATGACTAAGTTGTGGAATATATTAGCACAAATTGTTAATTGATAGTTTTGTTCCTCATCAGTCTGGCTAAAAGCTTGTCATTTTATTGAACTTTTCAAAGAATTAACCTTTGGTTTCATTGATTTTCTCTGTGGGTTTTGTTCACAATGCTCTTGTATTCTGATCTTAACTTTATTTCTTCTGTTCTTCTGTTTATTTGGGACACTTTTATTTTTCTTATTTCTTAAAGTAAATGCTTAAGTAACTTACTTAAAACGGTTGTAAAAATAATACAAGCATACTAGAAATGCTTTAAATACATTCTTCAAGTGTTGATATGTTATGCTTTCATTTACAAATTTTCAAATATTCAGGCATTTCCAGAGGTCTTTTTGTTATTAATTTATAATTTAGTTCCACTATGTTCAGAGTACCAATTATCTGATTTGGATACTTTGAAATTTATTAAGAGCTGCGTTGTGACCCACAATATAAACTGTGGGTTAAAGTTTATATAAAGTTAAAGTTTATATAAAGTTATAAAGTTGGCGAATAGCCCATGTATTATTTAAGGTATTTTCTAATGTTGCTGTCTATAGTATTCTAAAACTGCTAATTAGATTGAGTTGGTTGAGAGCATTGTTCAAGTCTCCTGTATTCTTCCTTTCTTGTATTTGTTCTATCAACTACCGAGAAAGAAATGCGGCTTTATCGGTTTCTCTTTCATTTCTATTCATTTTGCATCATATGCTTTCAAGCTCATTATCAGTAGCCTACACAGTTAGAATTGTCATGTCTTGATGACTTCACTTACTTTTCATTGTAAAATGTCTCTATCTCTGGTAACATTCACCATTCTTACATGACCTTGTCTCATATTAACACAACTACTCCAGCTTACTTTTTTTTTTTTTTTTTTTTTTTTTTTGAGACGGAGTCTCGCTCTGTCGCCCAGGCTGGAGTGCAGTGGCCGGATCTCAGCTCACTGCAAGCTCCGCCTCCTCGGCTTACGCCATTCTCCTGCCTCAGCCTCCCGAGTAGCTGGGACTACAGGCGCCTGCCACCTCACCCGGCTAGGTTTTTTTTTTTTTGTATTTTGTAGTAGAGACGGGGTTTCACCGTGTTAGCCAGGATGGTCTCGATCTTCTGACCTCGTGATCCGCCCGTCTCGGCCTCAATATTTGCATTGTATACTTTGTTCCAACTTTTTACTTGAGTCATGTATGTATCTTCATAAGTTAAGTGACTTTTTACAGATATTAAAATAGTCAGGTGTTTTTTTTTTTAATCTACCAGGCAAATCTGCTTTTTAACTGGGATATTTAGACCTTTTAAATTTAATGGATTTATATAATTTGTTGTTTGCTATTTATTTAATATTATCTTCTCAGTCGTTTGTTACTTTTAAATCTTTTCTTGCTTTCCGCTGAATTAATTAAAATTTTTATGATTTAATTTTACCTCTATTTTGGATCCTGTATCTGTATTTTTATGTTTAATATTTTAATAATTGCTTTGATATTTATAATATACATCTTTATTTATGACAGTTTACTTTCAAATAATATTAAGCCAATTCACGTGTAACATAAAGTCTATGACAGTATACTTTCATTATCTTTTTTTGCTTTTTTGACTTTTGTCACCATAGACTTTATCTTTGCATTAAGTAGTCAATTATCTTTTATAATAATTATAATATTAAAAGCTTATTTCCTACTTCCCCACATATTTTACTTAGTTACAAATTTTTTATCTGCTATACTTTTTCATCTACTTGGAGGACTTCCTTTATCATTTCTTAGAGTACAATCTGCTAGAAGTGAATTTACACAGCTTTTGTTTGTCTGAAATAGCCTTTATTTTTTAGTTGTTATTATATTTTTTTTCTGGGCAAAGAATTCTATATTGATCTATTATTCTCAGCACCTAATAGTATTATTCAATATTGTAGTTTGTACAGTTTCTGATGAAAAATATACTATATATTTTACATTCCTTTCTCTATAGATAATTTGTCTTTTTTTCTGTCTACTTTTAGAATTGTCTTTTTATCAACAAATTTCAGCTGTTTGATTAGGATGTCCCTGGGGGTATCTTTGTTTGTTCCTTTGGAGGTTTGTTAAGTTCTTTGCACCTGTGGATTTAGAGTTTTTATCAGTTTTAGAAAATGGTAAATATTTATGTCTTCAAATCACTCCTTTGATTCTCTTTCCGAGACATCAATTACACATTTAAAACAATTGCTATTGTACTTTAATGTCATTTTTTCAGTCCTTGTTTTGTCTGTATACTTCATTTTGGATAGTTTCTATTACTGTATAACCAAATTCATTTTTTTTCTGAGTTTCTAATCTGCTTCTATTCTAACCAAGTTATTTTGTAAAAATTCAGACATTACATTTTTGCTTTTGAGTGTTTTTCTTTTTAATCTTCCATTGCTATCCTTAGCAAGCTCCTGTTTTTTTCTGCATTCTTGAATGTACAGTACATACTGTAGCTTAATATCCTTGTTTTCTAGCTTGATCATCAATAGAAAGGGTCTCTTTCTATTGAATATTTTGTCCCTAGTTAAAGATAATGCTTTTCTGCTTCTATGCATACCTCGTGATTTTATTTGACGCCAGTTATGGAAAACAGTAAATTTTAAGTTACCTATTACTACGTCTTACAACATTTCTATAAATAGAGATTTAGTGGTGTGTTGTTGTTGTTTGTTTGGTTTCAGTTAGCTATGAAGCAAAGTTTTTAAGGGTGGGTCCAAACTAGTGTTTTGTCCAAGAATAATTTATCCCAACACTTCAATGCTACATTTCTGTCAATTCCATCTAATGCTCTAATATTATGATGTCTATTTCCTCTGGATAGTGGGAACACAAGTTTTTCAAAGACCTATGTGAATGCCAGAAGCTTGCTGCCTATTACATTCTAGTTTTTCTTTCGAAGATTTAGGTAATATTATCTCACCCTTATGCAAACTGCTGTTAGGAAAACACTTGAAGGGGCTTTAACTTCCTTTAAAATTTCAAATATATGAACTGAAAGCTCTTTGTAGCATTCTCTAAGTAAATATTGAGCCTATGTTGCATCTGTAGATATTTTTCTCATTCTGAAAAACATTACTTTTATAGTCACATCAAAGAACTAACTTTGCTGATTCTCTAATTGGTGTCTCTGTTTTCTATTTCATGAATTTCTGGTGTTGTATTTGCTACTTTGTTCTTTCTATGTGTCTATGATGAATTATCTTATTCTTTGCCATGACTTTCAGTTGAACATTTATGTCATTAATATTCAACATTTCTTCCATTCTAATATAAGTATGCATATACATTAATTGCCATGAAATTACTCCTTTATTTGCTTCCTGTGAGGTTTAAAATGGCATAGCATCATTAGTATTCTGTTCTGGGGTTTATTTTAAAATTTGTATTCTGACTTTTTTTTTCTACTGGTGAATAACTTAAAGTTCATTTAAGAATATTAAGTTTTTTTTCATTTTTGCCATGTTTTTCAATTTTTACTGACCAAATTTACTTTAGCTTAGAGATTATCTTATGTATACAATATTAGTTCTTTAACATTTATTAGGATTTTGTCTATAAATGAGTATATGATCAAATTGTATATTGTCCTAAGGATTTGAAAAGAAGATATTTTATTCTATGATTTTTTTAATTCCATATATGTCCATTAAATAAGTACTGAGGCCAGCTGTGGTGGCTCATACCTGTAATTCCAGCACTTTGAGAGGTGGAGGTGGAAGGGTCACCTGAGCCCAGGAGTTTGAGACCAGCCTAGGCAACATGGCGAGACCCCATCTTTTTATTGATAAAAATAATTTTAAAAAATATAAGTAAATAAATATATAAAGGCATGAGGGCTCATGTCTATAGTCTTAGCACTTTGGAAGGCCAAGGCAAGAGGATCACTTGAACTTAGGCATGTAATGCCAGCCTCACAATATAGTAAGACACCATCTCCATTTAATTTAAAAAAAAAAAATCTTGATAGTCTTGTTTTTCAAATCTTAATTTTTGCTTAATAATTGTCTGCTTGATCTATGATATATTAAGGAACTTATTTTAACATCTTCCCTTATAATGAAGGATTTGCCAGGTTTTTTGTTATTACATATACTTTGCTATATTTATTTTGAGGCTATATTATGAAGTAAAAATACAAGCTTACATCTGTTATATACTTCAATGAATTAAATATTTATTTTTTAAAAAATTGATTGTCTTTATCTAAAATAATGCATTTCCCCTTCATTCTATATTACCAGCTATTAAGTATATAACCATTCATCTGGGCTTCTAATACAGGACTTTTTTTTTATTACTTTTCTGTATCTTTTTTATACTTTTACTTTCAACCTATCCGAGTTTTTATCTTGTAAAAAGCAAAAACTGGAAATTGTTTTTGTTCACATGAGTCTGTAGATTGTGTTAGGTTAACCTCAGTTACTTAAAACATTTTATATGTTGCACTTGTTACCCTGGACAGTCTGTAACCTGCAAGCTCTGCTTCACTCTGTCCTTATTTCAGAACCTAGCCTAATGAGGGGACACTATCTTCTTGAACACTTTTTTTTGCCTGCAGCAGAGGAAAACATATATATAACAAAGTACAGACTCTTAATGCTTCTGCAGTGAAGTGGCATATGCTATTTCTGCTCACATTTCAGGACTCAAAGCAAGCTATATGTTGAAACTAACTTTGAATCATGATGTGTGCAATCCCACTATTTGTCAAGAATAAGACAGAGCCCAGACTAGGAGATAGATTAATTCGCTATATAATGTAACTTTTATTTCCACCATATTTTATTACATTATTTTATTTATGTTATTCCCAGTTAAGTGACAAGGAAAGGAAGTTAGAGATGCTATTTCTTTTTTATTGTAGAATTCTAGGGTTAAAATAGTCTGTTTCGCCATTTACTGATTGTTTTCTGTAGAGACACCTTACTGAGTAACATAGCACCTGACTCTTCAGTAGCATAAACTATAATGTGTTTTTCCACACTTAGCTGGAAATATCCAGTCATTGGACTGCAACATAGGACGCAAGGTTGAAAACGCAGAGGCTCCTCATACCTGAATATTTGTGCTATTTATTTCAAGTGTTTTTGTAACAAATGATTAACAGACTCAGACTCAGTAGAGATTAATTAGTCTTAAAGTTTTCAAGACTTTAGAAGAGCCTTCATTTAAAAAGGCATCACACAAGAATAATCATATGAATACCATATTAAACAACCTTTCTCATTAATAAAAATAATGTATTTTCAGATCTAGTTAAAGCTATTGTATTGCTTAAATTTAACAATATTGCTTTTAAGATCCCAGTATTATGAAAATATTAAATAATATTTATGTCGGTTCTCTCATGTGTAGATGAGGAAACTGAGGCTGAATAAATAGAGTCTAGTTTCTGGACTCAGAGCTCATAAATTTTCTGCTTTTGTTTAGTATACCTTGTAACTTCATTTTTATGATTCAGAATGACTCTTCCTCAATCAGTATTTTGAATATTATAACACTATACTTATACTGCTTATTAGTAATACTTTTTTTTTAAAGAAATACATTGAACTTTTGGGGAATGTTTATTTTATTTTTTCTTAATTAAAGGCAAATGTGGACTGAAGAAAGTATAACATCATAGAAAATGTTTAGGACTTATAAATTGTGAACTTTTTTCTCTCAGAAATATTCAGATATGGTTGATGATCTATTTACATTTTAAACTCTGACAATTTTCCAAGGTTCCGATTTCAAATGGCAAGTGGTTAGTCCAGACAAGCATCACAGATTGTTGTGAAAACAATGTTTGAGTTGTAGTCAGGCATAACCCGCCGCTGCCTCCAATATTTCAGATATACTTGGGATACTTGTGTGTGCGTAAATTTTTGAACTAATTGCCTATGAAATGTCACAGGGTTAGTGACAGGAGCTATGAATGCCTAGGAAGGCTCATGAGTCAGTTTGATTCTGGTTCTACATCTTAAAAGAAACAAATCAAAACATATCACATAAGCAAAATGAATGAACTATTCAGCCAGATTCTGAATTACACATAGAAAAAAAAAAAAACCTGTCACAACATTTAATGGTATTGTCAGTATATATTTCTCTAAGATTTGCAAAGAACACCAAAAAAAGCTCTGCTTTTGTTAAAACCTATACCAGATAATTTCCTATAAATTCTGGATAACTATTCCAGAGAATTCTTTAAGTTGGTACTTGCTACGTAGTCAGCTGCTTAATCAAGCGAATTATTATTTTTGGCTATTTAGTGATAACCTTTATCTTATTCCCCCAAAGTACGAAGGTAGTATATAGTAGACAATGTTTTAGGCGATATTTTAAAAATCCACTTTTTGAATGCTCTTTGGTGATACTATTAGTCTTTTTGTGCTAACACTGTGAAATTGATTAGACATTTGATGGCAATGATAATCATTTCTGATATGGTGTCATTTCCCAGAGCTTTTAGGTGCTCTAGCAACTTTTGTTAATTCCTGCTTCTTGGGAGTACAAATAAGTATTAACATTTTCAAGCTCTGCTATATCAGAATCTGAGACAATGCATTCAGTTCAACAGACATATGTTAAGCAAATACTTTTTTCTCCTTCTCATTGCCTTCTCTTATCACTGGGACCCACATCTTCTATCAATCACCAATTCCAATCAACATTTGCTGCTTTACCAAGTCCAGGGAATCTGGTAAGTTGTATAAATGAAAAGGTCATAGTCCTGGCCCTTTGGTCATTTGTGGTAAGGGTTATATTTGGCATTAGGTGGCTACTCTGAATGTTCACAGTATTGCATGGGGCATACTTCCTAATATATTATTCATTGTTTATGTGAAAATCAAATTTAATTGGTGTCTTGTATTTTTATTTATTAAATCATACTAACTAAAAGGCATTTTGGGAACGAGGAGCTAGAATCCTGGCTTCCCTGAAATATAAACTCAGTGCCAAAGTAGACCAGCCCCAGGGAAGGGAAATATAGCCTACTGTTTTCTATATACCTCATCTATCTTAAAGACTATCTGTTTAATCTATCATTTCTGTATCTTAAAATATCCTTACCTACCTGCGGAAATAGCAATGGGACTCAGCCAGCATAGTCACATCCTCAATAAATCTATGGGAGAGTAGGTGCACAACAGGAAAAGCAATGACTTTAACCAAAAGAAAATGAGCTAGACTGAAGCTTTCTGATTTGTTTAGCTCACTTGAAGATACTCTTATATTATTACTATTTCTTTTCAAAAGAGTAAAATGAAAGATATCTCATACAAAAGGACACTAGTGAGTGGATACAAAAAAACTTGTGAAAATATATCAGAGTAAAAAATGAAGACCATCATACTCTACCCCAAATCAGAAATATCTTTAACTTTCTTGCAAGAAAAATACACTCTTCCACTTAAGCCAAGCATGAAGCATAAAAATTCATGGCAAATAAATGTCTTTTCATGTGCTGTTCAATCTTTAGAAAGCTAAGCTTAAGATAATTAAAGAAAAGTAGCAAGATTTTCAAATTGAAGTTGCCAGAAAGAGAGAAATCATGGTAAATCTACTTTAATTAGGGTGCTATCCAAGAAAGGCAGAAATTTAAACTTCTTAACGTTTTATTGACAGATGACTTATAGGTGAACATTTATCATGGGATTTCCAAAAGTGATTGATTGTTAAAGCCATATTCTGATTCTTCAGGGAATTTCCAGGGCTGAGACAATGCCAGGCATAGTGTTCGTGTAATAAGAGAATGGCTTTAGAGAAGGACAGATAAGTGTAAATCCTGCCAGCCTCTCCCACTGGTCAGCTGTGTTTAAACTTCTGAACCCCAAGATTCTCATTTTTGATATGGGAGTAAAAACACACCCTACATAGTGACTTTATGAAAGTGAAGATACTAAATGTCTAACACCCACCAGACATTTATGTCTCAATGAACAGTGACTATTATTATAATTATGCTATCAATATTATAAGAAGGTAGTCAGGTATAGTCAATACAAAGATTTTCTTTGTGATATTTTTAAGTTTCTCCTTTTTTCAGTTTCTTCTGTGACTAATGTCTCATGTTGGTAAAGACAATGTGACATAATACTCATTGTCACAGTGAATGGTAAGGAAGATAAAATGTACGATTTCCAATAAAATCAGTCACCTTTTCTTCATATTTAGAATGCTATGCATAAATGAACGTCAACAACAAAATTTCTAAAATACTAGTTTTCTCAAATTCTGTTTACTAATTTAAGTAGCAGATATGTTAATAATAGTTGCCATGAAATTATTATAAAAATTGATTTTAAAACTGAAAATATGTTTTAACTAATAAGACTCCTTTAAGAAATGTATCTAGAGTTTTCAAACTATGCATTAAGTGGCATGAAGATACTTTAGAATATTTGAAGTGGTCATGGGGCTTGACTCGCAAATTTCCGTTCCTAATTTTATCATATCATTTGTCAATTCCATTCTCCATTTCAATGGTTCACTTAGAAGTAGACAATGTGTCCCAATTCTGCCTTAAAAAAACATAAAAGAAAGTAAGTTCAGGTCATCTTGGAAAAGATTTTTCTTTCCTAAAGGAGAGATGACATGGAGAAAACTGTCTTCCTCTGAATATTGTCATGTCTGGCTATACTACCTGGAAATACGGCTGCCACTTTCCAACCATGAGTAGAGCCAGCCCAAGAGCCAAGTTCACACACTGATTTGAATGGGCAGGAGATGTAAAGCCTGGGTTTTTGATAATTCCAACCTATATGATGTTCCCTACTTCTGGACTACATGAGACGTAATATGCTTTCTTATTTTTAAAGCCAATTAGCATCATTCTTTTCTGTAACCTATAGCTGCGAGCCATCAAAACTGAGAATAGTAAGCCCAAAACAGATATAAGCTACCTTTCTCCTCACCCTCCCACTCCGCCTTACCATCATCATCATTATTAATATCCCTGTTTCCTTCTTATAGCCTCACACAAGGCTTACATGAAGCATTTCCTCATCTCTCAACAGCTTAATCCCTTTCTGTTTAGCCTTTAGAGTGAGCCCAAGGCTGTTCTCTAAAAATTGGTTGCTCTCATAGCACCCTGTCCTGTTCTGTCATGTCACTTAAAACAATTGTAGTTAAATCAGAGTTTATTAGTTGCTTATATATCTCACTAGAGTGTAAAGTCAGAAACGCAGTAACCTTTCTGCCTTATTCAATGTTTTGTATCCAGTGGATAGCACAGTCCCTGGAAAGCAGTGGGAACTCAGTATACATGTTGAGAAAAAAAAAAGAATACTAATAAAATCTACATGTAAAATAAGGATTAACTATTACACTTCAAAATAAACTATTCACTAGGAAAATGGGTCTAGTAAATACGCTGCTTACATTTGGATTATAACTGTTGACAAAACTTTACTGACATTACACATTACAGACTGTAAAACTGTCCCATAAGCAGTATCTTGAAAAGAAAGGAAGGGAATTGGAAATGACTAGAGTTGAAGGAGCTGCGAAGAAACCTGTCAGATATACCAGAAATTATGGTACTCAGGGGGTTAATGGCTTTTATTTGACAGTTGTGTTTTGCCTTACTTTAATTGGATATACAATTTTCTTTGCGTTTTGCAGCTGACAACTCTTCAAGGACAAATACTAAACCCTGTGGGGGGCGAAAAAAATAACAGATTGCCAGATAGACTAAAAAACAATTTAGCACTCAGCAAGAAAAGAAGCAAGAACCCAAGTTGAAACATCCCATGTAGACAATGTCACCACAACACTTCCAGATAAAAAAGAAGAAAAGCACCCCTACGCATCTCAATTAGAGAATCAAGGTGAAGCACATCATTTTCCGTGAAGCACTGCCAAATATTTGACATAAACTTCAATTAGGTTTCAAGCTATCAATTACAAAAGAAATTTTCTTTTAGAAAAATAATCCAGGAAGAAGTTTGCTTAATGTTTTTCTTATAAAGTTCATTTTGTTTAATTGATCTGAGGAACTGTCTGCCCATTACTCAAGGTATGTCAGCTTCTTTTTCCTGTGCTGTGATCCAAAGAAAACTTCAAATATATTTGGACACACACACATGCACATATATGCACATATATATGTGTGTGTGCGTGTGTGTATATATGTATACGCATATGTGTGCACATAGATACACATAAACATACACACAGGCAATACACAGCCAATTCATTTGATTAAAAAAAAAAATCAAATACCGGTTACAGTAGGAGTATTGAGTATTGGTATGCTTTGTAAAGATTCTTCTTTAATTCTTCTTTAATGCATATAATTCTGCTCATTTCCTTAAATATTTTCTATTACCCAGAACTATGTTTAATTCCAAAGTGTACATTAGCATTTTTTCTCTTTTAAAGCTTAACATACAAATCTAATTATATTGAAAAATAAGGAATTGCCCTGTTTTTATGCTTAAGAGTTCAAGAAATCACCAATTGTTGAGGCAGGATTTCTCCCATGTAAAAAGTGAAATATCCACTTAGGTAATTATAGTCACTTATTTTCATGAATTATGTCAAAGTCTTAGCAATCCCTTCATTCCCCAGGAGGCATACAATGTGGAAAAATTGCTTCATCCATTTATTTTCAGTTGAAGATTATCCAATACCATACCAACGCCTAATCTACTGCTGTTATTAAATCAAGTAAACGAATAAGTAAAAATGAAAACCAACATAAAGAACTCTAAATTTAGAAAGGGTAGCAAAGCTAGCCACTGTGACTGCCAAAAACTATTTTATATAATTATTTAGCTATCTGTAAAATTGAATCATTTCAATGGTAGTCACTTATTGTTCTTGCTGTTGGGTCAGTAGGTCAGGAAGATAATTTCCATATCAGTAACAGAGGGATTTTATAAAATAAAAGGAAAAGTATGATTTTGACACAGCCAGAAAAGTAAGACTGTATGAATTTATTTCACTGGTACATTTGAAATAACATTCCTCTATTTAAAAAATAATATTCACTTATGAAGCCACTTGTTATGCATCTTTTAGATACTTAGCCTAAGGCAATAGGGTCACAAAGATGAGTATACATAGTCCTTCATTATAGTGTGGACTTTGAAACCATTGCATGGGTTTACTTGGCAGCACTACTTCTTACCACATATCAGGTAAGTGACCTCGGCTGAGTTACCCAGACTTACTTTGCCTTAGTTTCTTCATCTGGAAAACAAAGACTATCAGAGTGCCTTCCTTTCTGGATTCCTGTAAAGTATTAAAAAAAATTCACAATAAGGTCCTATGTTTTTTGAAGTAACACACTAAGCACACATCAAAGATTAGCTGTTATTTCTACTATTATAAATGTATTTGTCAGGACATTTAAGCACATTATTTGTTATACTACCATTTGACCTACACCATGTGGAAATATTTACAGTGTTTCAAGAACAACTACTTGCTTCTAGATAATTAAGGGCGTGTTTTAGAGAGAAGGTGACTTTTGACTAAGGGACTCATCTAATTTACCATCCAGGCCACCACAACAGAGAGTGAAAGGGCATGCTATTAATGAGTACTCTGAAGCAATGGACATAAAACGGTACTGACCCAGGGAAGTCCATATATATGATAGCTCTACTATTACCTGGTTTAAGAATACAAATTTGACAGATGGAAAAAGAAAGAGGAGAGGTGAGATGAGGGATAGCTGAATACATAATCTAAGATCCTGAAACAGATGGAATTTATAAGGTATAGCAAATAATTTAGTATGGCTGACACGTGGAAGTATGGATATAGAGAACTGAAAGAATAAAGGTGGGGATTGTCCTTTCAGCCCTGAAATAGCATTTTATTTTACAGATAATGAATAAACATTGAGTTATTTTAATCATGGGTGTGACATTATCAAATTTGCATTTAGAAAGATAATTCTAGCTGCTTTGCATGTTAGAATGTTGAAAACCTACACACAGAAAGTTAACTATAGTAGTTCAGACTAGAAATGATGAAGATGTCAATTAATCAAGGGTCTGTAAGAATGAAAAGAAAATGTGGGATTGAGAGTCATTTTGAAAAGTAATTTCATAAGATTCATTATGCTATTTGATGTGTAAAAATTAAAGAAAATGCAAAAAATAAAACTAACCAAGTTCCGGCTTGGATGAGTAAATGAGTGGTGATTAAGATGAGGAATACAGAGTAGGACCAGATTGGGAGAAGAATGTAATAAACTATACCTTAAACACAATTTATGTGTTTGAGATGTTGCTAGAGAAAGCATCAGGAGATGCCACGTATGCAACTGTACATTATTGAATGAACACTCTGGGTTATTTGAAATGAAAGAAGATTTATGACACTGTCTTTATGTTTTGTTGAAACAAGAGATTAGGAGTGTATTCTACATTAGTTGCCCTCAATAAATATCCTTTGAAAAATAACTGTCAATTGCTGGTATAAGGTATTTTTTTTTTTCTGTGAGAATAGAATGGAATTTTTTAACCAAAATTATCTTTAAAATGCCACCTGGCATAGACTCATACTCTAGTAAATAGCTTACTTCCCTTCCATAGACAGAGAGCAAAAAATGAATAAATATTTGTTAAATTGAATTCAATAGATCTTGAGCAAAATAAATGTTCAAACTGAGGAGAGAACAAACTGAGCAGAATAAGAAGGGATAATGTGAAAGAATCAATTTCTTCTCTTTTTCTGTATTCCAAGGATATGTTGGATGATGGCTGTGGGAGCCAGAAAGGGTAGGGTGACTGACAGCACCATGTATGTATTCATCTATTGCTGCTCATATCAAGTCCACTAGGCGGTCACAAAAAATATACAGACAGAACACACCAAGAAATTCCAAATGCATTGGTCCTTTCTCTCTTGGACTTGGAGTGTCTGAGAGAAGAAAGTTGTTTTCTTCAAAACCAAGTTTCTTGGCTCTCAGCTCTAGGCAAAGTATCACAAGATATAAATTGCTTTGGAATATGTGATACTATGTGTTCATTAAGGCAGATACTTGGCATTTTAAAATTATAGTTTGAAGTACTGCATGTACTTTGAAATTGTACTCTATTTCTCTCAAATATTTAATTCTCTTTCATTAACTTAATTGATCCATTAAAATATTTAAATATTTATCTACTTACCTTAAGGTAGATATTGATTTAAAAATTAAAAAGAGTTACAGTTTATCCACAGAGATCAAGATCATTTTTGTTTTGCTAAGGAGTTCTGACCCAGTGAATTTTTTAAAATAAAATACTAATGGGCTCTGTCTATGTGAGATGTCTGCTCACTTACTTTTCTGCTGACCCACTGGTTTCTGGTCCTGAGAACCATAGATGCTAATGCTGACCCCTTGAGAAAAATTTTACTTCCTGCCAATGATAACATAGATAGGCAGGTGGCCCCATGTCCCCCTATCCCTGATGTTCTCCCTGCTGGATCATTTCCAGAGACAGAGACTATAAATTATCGCCAAATGCTTGGAAATACATAAGTCTATTTTTAAAAGTTGGCTACATTATTTCAATTCTGCTCTTCTACTCTTAATTAGCATTAGCAACCAGTGTTCTCTCTTTGCTCTCCAGAAGACAATGTCCTTCTTTCCAAGACAAAGTCTGGGCACAAAAGCCTGTACATCTGTCACATCCAAGTCATATTAAAATGATGTAGGAAAGTCTAAGATTGGCAGGGAGAGCTGTAATTGGGACAGAATGCTAGTATCCCAAGCCTGGATTGATGCTGGCCACTGACGCAAAATGGCTTCAATTCTCCTTTAACTTTGGCTGCTGGTTAAGAGTACACTTTTCTTCTGTGATATGTAAAATAGAGCAATTAATAGGATGAAAGTCTGATGATGCCCAGATAAATCCTTCCTGAAGCCTGGAAAGCACAGACAAGATAAAGAAACAAGAGGAATTTTTCTCTGTTGTGAAATTGCAGTCATCACGTAGGTGTAAAAATGAAACAGTTTCATATTTAGATTTTTTTTTTTGCTTTAAGCACAGCAGAATCCCACCATTTTCATTTATTTTATTTTATTTCTTTCTTTTACTACTTTTAGGAATAAAAAGAAGACATTTGAAAACTTTTTTTTTTGAAAAAACATAAGTACTCTCATATTTCTTTTGAAAAGTGTTGAAACTACAGCAAAGCAAATAGTTTTCAAATAGCATTAATCTTTAAAAAAACCTATTATGAGCCTTAACATATACATTGAACCTGCACATACGGGGTTATGTATGTATACTTCATTTCAAAATGAAAAAAAAGAAAAGTGGATTCAAATACTTTCTGACATTTGTTATTGTTAGACCTTTAAATTGTTTCCAGTTTAAAATGATAAAACGGCCGGGCGCTGTGGGTCGCACCTGTAATCCCAGCACTTTGAGAGGTCGAGGCAGGCAGATCACGAGGTCAGGAGATCGAGACCATCCTGGCTGACATGGTGAAACCCTGTCTCTACTAAATATACAAAAAATTAGCCAAGAGTGGTGGCGGGTGCCTGTAGTCCCAGCTACTGGGGAGGCTGAGGCAGAAGAATGGTGTGAACCCAGGAGGCGAGGCTTGCAGTGAACCGAGATTGCTTGGGCAACACAGCAAGACTCCATCTCAAAAAAAAAAATAAATAAATAAATAGATAAAACCAACGTGTTCTTTATTTGTATTTAATCAGCCAGTATCAACGCAATAATGGGTTTGAATCATCAGGTTTTAATTGTCCATTAATTCCTTTTATTCTGAATTGGATAGGCCAAAGTGCCTATGCTTTTTCTTATGAAGAATAAGCTAGTTCACTGGAAATCATGAAAAATAATAAATATTTCAAATCACTTTTTTTGTGATGTCATTTTTACTCTGTTGCAAAACTATACTTCTGGAAAGTAGAAAACACACATTTCTAATGATCTTCCTATTTTCACTCACATTTAATTTTTCCTTTTTCTTTTTGGAAGCTAGTGAAAATACGAGTTTATTTGAATAATTTGGTCTAGTAGCAAGCAGGTGGGATTCTACTGGTACAATAAACATAATACTTCGTAGAAATTACCTGACTGAATTGATAGGAATAATTAATTTGTGTATATATGTGTGCACTAATGTATTTGTGTCTAGGACCACCTGTGTTCATATGTATACATAGCAGTAATAACACCAGTGTCAGCGTAACATCCATGTGTCACTGTATTCATGCTGCCATTAGTACTGAGAAGAAAACGCATCTACAGATTTAATCTGTAAACTGATATGCAAAGATTGTCTGCATCTTCATTTTGGAAACTTTCTCTTCTGAATTATGACTAATATCCTAGCATCAGAATAGTCAGAAATAATCTAAAGTCTAATTTACTTATTTTTCTTTATTGTTTTAGCAGACAAATGTGATTTCCAATCATATGTGAAAGTTGTTCTGGAGATTCATACTAATGCACTATTATTAAATAAAATTGATACCCAGGAAGATTAGCCATGTTTATATTGGGATCTGCAACTCGACATGTAAATGAATGTGTAGTCTAGGATCGGAATAACTCCTCTAAATGATTTACACCTATATATTAGCTGAAGAAGGAAAAAATGTGTATTTTTGGCTAATGAAATTGCTTAAAGTTTACTCTAAAATCCACATGGCATTTATTCAAAAAAACCTTTACAGAAAGTTATGAGGTTTCAAAGGTGCCATTGGGAAACTGTAATTCCTCAGAGTGCAAATACATTTTAGGAGAGGACACTGATTGGTCAGTGTGAATTCTGGTAATAGTGTATGCTGGATCAAATGTCTGCATTCCCAGCCACTTACTAAAGTCAACTCCAATCAACAGTCTCAGGGTTGTTTAATTTTTTACCATTGCAATCATCAAGGCTTCCCTCTTTCCTCGCGTTTATTTACATTAATAATGGAACCTTAGTTGCTATGCTCAGAGTGAAATATTCTTCTCAGAAACAGTTTATGGAGCCAAACTCCTTTTCAGTGTCAAGTAGAGCTCAAGTCATTGACTCATTGTTTTTGTTTTTCCAGATAATATCAAACATGTGTCCCAGATAATATATAGTGAGACTGCTCAGAAAAAAAAAAAAAAAAAATCTGACTGCATTTAGTGTGCAAAGTTTGATATTAGACGTAGGAAAGCACATATTTTCATGTTGGGCAGTTGTTGGGTATTTGTGCATAAAAGTCATGGGAAGAAAAGATAACTTATTCACTGTCTATATATTCTTCCACCATAACTCCAAGGGAGATTTTTATATTTATAGTACAGTAGAATCTAATTATTAAGTAAGAAGAGTACGTCATTCAATAAAATAGGTTCTTTGGCAGAATTATTGTGCCAAAAAATGAGTGACAATGAAGCAATATAATTTCCAGTCTTCAGAGATTGATCTTGTTGTACATCTCCAAGTCAGTCTTTGCCATTTTTCATTTAAATCTATTTACTCAACTGTCATATTCTAAGATAAAATAGTGTCATTTTATCATTTGTGCTAGATATGATAAGGAATATACCGTGGATATGCAAAACGGAAGTGAAAATTGTGTAACTAGTAAATTGGATAAATTTTAGATGTTAAATTTTAATCATTTAGAGAAAAGCACATCTTTGCCATAAAATATCTGAATATTTCTTTTATCTTGATTCAATTAGGTTATTCAGACAAATCTTCATTATATGATAGAGCTCTCATTTACATTTGAGACCTGAGGCAAAATTAATTTTTCTTTCAGATGGTATATAATAAAATCCTGCTAGTATTGTCTTTCTGTAAGTTCCTTTAGAAAAATGATCCTGGGAGAATTTCAAACTTCTTAAAATACTTGATGGAATAGACGAAACCAAACCCTGAAGAATTGAAGATAGTCAGTTAGCACATATGTCAGTATTAAATAGCCTCAAGAAATTAAAGATCAAATGTTGAATTTGACAGATATGAATTTCTGAGAAATGTGAAGAAAACCTGAAAAGAGTCATATTGCTTTCCATTGGAAAGTTATGAAATGAAACTTAAAAAAACTACCTTAATCATTTCTCTCTATATGTAATATAGCAAGAGAAGAGATATGGAAATTGCTATAGGCAAATCTTTCTGCTTTTGACTAAGGAGAAAAGTATGTCAACTGGGTCAGAATTAAATAGTTAATGTATTCAAAAGACAAAATAAAAATCTGAAGTGTCTACCTACAAATTTTGACCTAATTTTTAAATCACAGAAATATGGGATTTATATATATGTAAGTAAAAGGCATTTGAAATCTGAGTATCTTTAATGTAAAGAACTAATTGTGCATTCATTAGGGCAATAAAAGTGATCAACCTTACAAATGATTGCACTTAGATAATAGTAACACCACTGGAAAGCAAAAGATCTCTGATAGATTTTATCTAGTCTAGATGGTACAACCTAAGCACAAAAATAATTGACAACTTAAAGCTCAGAGTTCATGTATCAACCCAAAGGGAAAATGTCCAATGAAAACAATTTTTCAATAAATATTTAGATTGTAATTCTCAGTTTCAGATCAGGTAAGGGTTGTGAGTTCCATGGATTCTAGTGATGTAGATTGTTTTCTAATATACATTAGCATGTCCATGCAGCATTGCTGTATGATTACTGCTTTGGCACTGAGCAATTCACTTATAAAGGTTGAAGCATTATCCTTGTCAGTCAAAACTACTTGAAACAGGTATATATTTTATAGAAGTTTGCACCAGATAATTGTGGAAGGTTGTCCTTTGATCTACTATCTAGGCAGTAGTATCTCTTAGCAGGCCTCGTGATTAGGTAAGATATGTAATAACACCAAGTTAAGTTTTCATCCAGAGGGCTGAGAAAAAAATTCTTATATAGAGACTGACACAAGAAGGATCAATGACTGTGGTGGCAACAGATACAGTAAATATATAAGTCATGTGGAAATAAATGGAAGATTCATCAGAACTATCAGACGCTGAATTGAGAATGGTGTAACTGTATGTAACATAATAGAATTCAGCTATCCTGGCGTAGGTCCAGGAAGACTTTCTACATAAAATAAACTATCAATATTAACAGTACCAATAGACTGTAAAATCTTTGTATTCCCAGCAAATAGTTTTGATCCCAGCATACTGCATGTCAACTGGTACCATTTTTAAATGAATGAATTAATGAATTAAGGAAGGAAAAAAGAAATAAATTTGTATAAAAATATATATTTTGTTCATGGTATCATAAACAAGAAGAAAACGCAGAATAATTATACCTGACTGGGAGAAATTTTTATCCTATTAATTTAATACCATTTCATAATTCTTAATATGTGTGAACTATTTTCCTCCATCTGATATGTTTGCCATTAGTTGAAAACTATAGGTTAGGTGCCTGAAAATGTTCTGAATTAGCACGCAGGTAAAATATGTGTTTTAGATTAAAACTGTGTATCAAATTAATATGTATCATCTACCAACAATTATATTTGATTAGTCATACCACATAAGAAATATCTGGGAATTGAATAAAGCAGAGCACTTTGTTGTGTGATTCTCTCATTCAGCTCAATTAAATATAATTTCTACTTTGTAGCAGTAAGTAAATTGTAGGATAGGATCAATGGTGATTCCTTAAAAGAATACATTCCAGAAGCTTTCAGTGTCAGAGCACTTTGATACTAAAATAGAATTCTGAGGTGAATTTAAATGAAGATGTATAATAATTACAAAGACTTTTAGCTACAAAATGCTCTTATAGAACAACAAAACAACTAACTATGTTGGAAAATTTGCAATTGTGTTACCTGTTTACAGTGCTTTGAAGCAAGGTTTTTATTTTGGTAACATGTATGATCATCTAAAGTACATGGTTAGATAGTTCAATCTAAAATGAATAGTGAAATCTCTAAACTTTGTTTGAATTGTAAATTTGAATTCTAAGTTGATTTCAAACTAAGGGATCTGGCCGGGTGTGGTGGCTCACGCCTGTAATCCCAGCACTTTGGGAGGCCAAGGCGGGTGGACCACGAGGTCAGGAGATCAAGACCATCCTGGCCAACATAGTCAAACCCTGTCTCTACTAAATACAGAAAAATTACCTGGGCATGGTCATGCATGCCTGTAATCCCAGCTACTTGGGAGGCTGAGGCAGGTGAATCGCTTGAACAAGTGAGTCAGAGGTTGCAGTGAGCCAAGATCATGCCACAGAGGAGACTCCATCCAAAAAAAAAAAAAAAAAACAGTATTCATACTTGGTTAATTTTTATCTGTAAGTTTACTGCAATTAATTGTAATGCTACCTATTATATTAACTTTAGGAGGAGCTCAGAAAATAGGAGGCTTTAGAATTTGATATAATCAAGGGGGAATAATACCTACAGATACCACCAAAAATTGTCTCAGGACATTATAAAGAATAAGATTAAAGGATATATTTTCTATTTGAATATTCTTTAATGAATACCTTCAGAAAATAAATGAAAGATCTGAATTTAAATTCTAAGTCAAATAGCAATCTAAAAATGTTCCTTACTTTATTAAAAAAGAAACATCTGGCCCTTGGTGTAAGTGTAAAAGGGCATAAGTATTCATTTCTATTCATGCTTAGGAAAAGTATGAGAAGCACATTACTGAGAATGAAGGAATTGCAAATTAATTTATACAACTGTTTCTCTTCTATTTCCTGTCCTTGGGTACTCCATGGACCTCTGAAGATAAGAAAAGTAGTACTATGATAGCATTGACAAGTCTAGGTAATTCATTGGCTATAGGGGCAAGAAGAAAGGGGAATGGAATCAGAGCTCTGATATTTTGATTAAGGTTCAGTGGGTATGTGTGGGTAGGGAGGTGAGTGGGAGTAGTGTGAAGGCACACTATTTATAAAAATAGAGGTTGGAGGAAAAAGGTGTGAATTTGAAGTTAATGAAGTAGCATTTGAAAATTTGGCACTAGGGCTCAGAATAGAAACAGGAGTTAAATATATAAATTTACAAGGAAATTATCCACATAGCAATGATAAGTAAAGCTATGATTTTTGGATACGATTTTTAGATAAAGGGGAGATTTTAAAAGGAAGATAAAATTGGCATTAAATTATATGTTTGAGGAGACTTACATTTAGAACATTTTAAACTACAGGGAAAATAGAGATATATAAGTAGAAAAAAAGCAGTTAGTAATTGAAGAAAATCAAGGAGAAGCCAATGGATGGTCTGTTTGAAGGATAAAATTCAAGTAAGTTGTTTGGGTAAAAAACAAACACTGAGGGGATGGATCAAGAGGAGACAGACAATGAAGATGAAGAAATAGGGGTATCAGCCATGAAGCAAAAAGGTGAAGGAGACAGAAAGGGAATAAACCCTGGTGTGAGTAGAGGACCATTGACTGATAATGGATTGTAGCAGATGCAGATTAATAGATAACAGGAAAATGTGAGGTGGAAAGGGAGGTTGAAGACATTCTGTTTTCTCCTTAAATGAGAATCTAGAATAGAACAGGTTTGGAAAAGTGATATAAAAAGAAGAGCAGGAGTAAGGGAGAGATGCAGGAAGCTTCTAAAGAAAGTCAAAGTGCTTATAAACGTGGTGGGAATTGGCCCCAGTTCACACAAGTTTCGTGAAGATTAGGCAGCCTGGGAGCAGGACCAATAAACATGACATTAGTGTGATAAGAGCACAGAGGCCCAAGGGAAGGAAAACCCTAGTAAAACAGTTACAAAAATGATATCAAAAGTAGAGCCTAAAAGAGAAATAAGGACAGCAGAGGGAGATTTTCAGTCTCCAAGGCCATGGTAGCAGTTCAGCATTGGAATAGGCCCTGGTTTCCGGCACTCTTTCCTTCATTTATTAAGTATTGATATATACACTAAGTAGTTTAATTTTAATGCATTAAAAGTATGTTGACGATTCTTCAGCTATGATCTTATTCTACCTGGTGAAGACAAATGTTGAGTTCTCCAAAGAGTCCTTTAACCTTTTCTTCTTATTTTCTTTGTCTTTATTAATATGTGGATGTAACTGAAAAGAAACTAAAACAGCAAGTCAAACTCTGTATCTCAGTTTATAGTGAAGACAAAAAAAAAATAATGAAACAGTACAATACTATTATTCTTGGAGTGAAAGTCTAACTTTCTGCTAAAGATACTCATGTTTTCTGAGCTGATAGAGTTTTCTAATTTTTAGAAGTAATTTCATTCATACATCTAAAATTGAAGTTTTCTTAAAGTGCCTGAAGGGAAAGATAGAAAGTATTTTTTGTCGTCGTTTTTCCCCTGACAGACTATTTCACTTTTATTGGCTTCATGATTTGAGGAATATTTGATAACAAGGCAAAACTCAAAGGGGTGAACTTTATTACTCTCATTTATTTTGCTCCAGGGTCAAAGAGAATTGAGCCATTTATATCTGTAGTGTACCTTCTACACACACTCATACCATGGACATAGATTCATGGGCCTATGTAAGAAGATTCACACTGCTGAGGACAAGTTTTGCTTAACACCATATCTACCAAATCATTGACCCATAGCCCATCATTAATGGGTATAACAAATGATTAATAGACTGATTTAGTAGTAGGTAGTTAAAAACTGTAAAGCACTCTGAAAATAGTCATTAAAATTAATTTTATAAATCACTCTGAATGCTTGCTCAAGGAAAAAAATCAGTTTTAAAACTGGAAGACTTTAAAACTTTTTGTACATTGGAAAACAAAAAGTCAGAGAAAATAAGCCATTGTGTGCTAACGTATTATAACTAGAATACAAATATTCTGTTTTCCTCAATAAGTATCTTTCTATAATTGTTTAAAAAGTAGTGATAATTCTAAAGTAATAATAATAAAGAACATTATCAAGTTAATTATCTGCAAACTATCTTAATGAAGTCAAAACCCACAATAAGAGTAATCATTATCCGAACTAGTAAGAATATCCAATATCATTTAATTTTTCTTTTTGTTATTTCTGTTAACTGAATGATTTTTAGTGTTCTCAAAGTCTATCAATTTGACTTATTTTATTCTCACTTTTGTAAAGTATATGATAAATTGAATTTTGTTCTTTATTTTCTGTAACTATTATGTAAAATCTAAGTTAAATTTCCCCAAAAAGGAATATTAGTTAGATAACTTACTAGTTATGACCAAACTAATATTATTTTCCAAGTTGTTAAAATTTTTACAGGAATTAAGGAAATTTCTAATTATCAATATTAATGAAGCCTAAATATATATGTATTTATATATAAGTAAATATATATACACATATGTATTTAGGATTCATTTATATATAAAAAATATATATATATATAATCATCTAGTCATCAATATTACAAATGGATGGGATCTTAGAATTTCTTTCCCAAACATTCTTTAATTTTTGGAGTCTTAAAAATTGAAAAGTTTGAATTGTTTCCTAGTCTAACCAGACTGGTACAATATTTGGCATTACAACTCAAGCCATATAATTATTCCATTAAAGTTTCTTAAAAAGCATATATACCCAAACTTGAAAGCCCTTTCACTTACTGTAATCTGTAGTTTACCTACTTACATATGACTCTTTGAACATTTTGTTCCATTATATGTCTTTTATAAGGGAAGAGAATAAGCCCTTAGAAAACTACTATAATGTTCTGGACTGAGCTTAGCACTTTGCTTACAGTTAGTTTTTTTTAAACTGTTGAAAGAGTCTCTGATATCCTTTTATTCCATTTTCTAGGCATAGGGACAGAGGCTCAGATTACTAAATGTAACTCAAATAATGTGGATAATAATACGACACAGAAGTTCCCACCAGATTGTTTCCACTTCAAAGCACATTCTTTTATTACCCTCTTATGAGAAAACTTCTTCTATCTCCTCCATAATCTCCTTCATTTTAATTGTTTATTATGTGATATTTCCTGGCCCTAGTGTTTTCAACCATGAGCATCCTGTTCAATTCACTAAATATGCCTCCTAGATCAACCTATGATCAATATTTTGGGGCATTTTTATTATTTTTTTTGAGGAGTATATGTATTTTACTCTGTCTACTTCTCAGTGGCACAAACATTCCCTCATTAGAAAAGGTGTTCAAATTTTACTCTTCATTACTGAAAAAACATCTTGCATAGCAGTACTATAGTGATATTGAGCTATTAGAATCTCATCCTGGATAATGTATGAGAATTAAACCAAAAGCCCTGAGAACTTGTCCTCACTATTGGGTGATAAACCAATGATCAGACAGAGATTATTCTGAGATGAATCTGTAGCTCATTCTTAAGGAAAATCAGCTAACTTTTACATTATGGTGATTCAGTATTTTTAAAACATTTAAGATGATATTTTATGGGATTTTTGTTCATGAGGCATTCTCAAATACTACTTCATAAATATTGAGAAATACATTTAACAGATAAATTGACAAGGAAATGAGGTGCATGTTTATAGTCAAAACAATTACAAATTGCTCAAAACAAAAATTCAAAGGCTTTGAGTATTTTACTTGTTTACTCAACAGTCTAATGAGGTGATGGTTTCAGATCAATTAAAATGGTGCTGCAGGGGAAAATAAATATTTCTTCTTTTCATCTTAGATTTATGGCTGAGGCTTCCATGACAAAAGACAGATTAACTAGAGGAAAGCACACACCAAACAGGAGCCTTCAGAAATGAAGACCCAAAGACACAGGTAAACTTGTGTATTTTTGTGCTAAGTGCGATGAAGAAGTGGATAATTGTGAAGAAGTATGACTGGAGGACAGAGGGTAGAGTCTATTGAAAATAAACTCCGAGGAGCTTAAACAGTCCTGTTTAGGCCGGGGGCGGTGACTCAGGCCTGTAATCCGAGCACTTTGGGAGGCCCAGGCGGGTGCAGCATGAGGTCAAGAGATGGAGACCATCCTGGCCAACATGGTGAAACCCTGTCTCTACTAAAAACACAAAAATTAGCAGGTCCTGGTGGCGCGTGCCTGTAGTCCCAGCTACTTGGGAAGCTGAGGCAGGAGAATCGCTTGAACCCAGGAAGCACAGGTTGCAGTGAGCCGAGATCGCGCCACTGCACTCCAGACTGGGCAACAAGAGCGAAACTCCATTTAAAAAAAAAAAAAAAAAAAAAAAGTCCTGTTTGTTTTCTTCTCTGTGTCCCCGTGTTTTCAGAGAAAAAGTATGTTCCTTTCCTCCAGGCATAGGATGAGTACCTGTCACATGACCTGCTTGCTTTAGGAAAGGTCAAAAGATTCTTCTCTAGGTTTTATGGCCTGTTTTAAGAGAGAAGAATAGGAAATGATCAGTAGATGACCTTCCTGCTTCTCCTGTTTTCACAAATGCTAAGTAGCCATATTTTGAGGTAGTGACTTCAACCCCATCAGTGCCTAAACCTACATATCAGCTGCATGTTATCGAAGGAATTACTGACAAACAATAAAAATAAATTATTTCAAAGATGTGATATCAGGGCTGTGGTAAAGTGAATTCTCTACATACTGATTTGACATTATTTCTAATGAACTGATAAAAGGAAGTTGTCATTTAATTACAGTTCAGTTTTTAAGAAATTAAGATAGATACTATTAGATCGATTTAAGAGTTCTCTTTCCTACTATTTTCTACTTTTGGTAGGTAGCATCAAGCATTCTCTCTCTCTCTCTCTCTACCCCCCTAACCCTGCCCCCTTCTCTCTTTCTCTCGGATATTATCCTTTTCCCATCCATCAGGGTTTTGCCAGTCTGGCTTGAGACAAACAGAATTCTCATACTGAAAGTGCCATTTATGATGATAAACAACAAAATGCAGAATAGCAGCTCTAGGATAGATTGACAATCATAATAATGACTATTATCCTCTAAAGCTGTTTCTGCTACTTAAAGGGGCAGTATCCATTATGGAAGGAATATAAGAGTCATTCTTTAAAGTATGGCTCCATTGGAAAAATGTTTTGTTATAGTGATTGCTGCAAATATGAGCATATTGCCTTTGGCTCTTTGAAATGAAAGGAGCTTCGTTTTCACTTACGAAGGTTATGTGAACACATTTAAATTGGTAACATTTGAATTCATGTGTAGTTAAATCTTTCTTCCAGGGAGAAAAGAAAAGTTATTCATCTCCATTTCTGTGACTATAATCTTAAGCCTGGATTTACTACCTCACATTCTAAGTACAAAGCCCTACTTGTGTTCTCTACACTTCATTCATACTATTCAGATTTACCAGAATAATCACTTTCAAACTTCATAGTGATTATATCTCTCTTGTTCATGAACATCCATTTGTATACAACAGGTTAGCAGATAAAATGTAAATCTATTCGCTTGGCATGCAACGGATTAGCATACACTGCTTTGGAAAAAAAAAAGTCATAATTTCCTTTAATTTGGACACGGGAGTCTGAGAAAAACTGAGAGGAAGTAAGTATAGAAGGAAGATAATTAAGTTTAGAAAACTTGAATATTTACTCTACTGTAATGGAATAATGTGTACCAGCTTATTAGAAAGGCTATTCACAGACATTGAACTATAAGATGATAACTACAGTGACCATGAGTTTGTTTGGTTTCTCTCTTGCATGTTTTTTTCCTTAGGGAGCAGTTCCTCCCTTACTCTCAGTTATGGCACAGAATTCTAGTTTTTGAAGTAGAGTATACCATAATTCTGAACACGAACACTGACTCAGGGTTAGGTATAATGTCTCCTTTCTGACAATTTAGCCAGAACTATATAGAAAAGGACATCTCCCTTCTGAATTCTCATAGAGTAAGAACATGGAATCCTGGAGATATAAGATGCCATCT
The DNA here is from genome assembly GCF_047675955.1 of Chlorocebus sabaeus. Classification (NCBI taxonomy): domain Eukaryota; kingdom Metazoa; phylum Chordata; class Mammalia; order Primates; family Cercopithecidae; genus Chlorocebus; species Chlorocebus sabaeus. The sequence continues at coordinate 83,427,208 of NC_132916.1, forward strand.
CTACCAATATATATAAGGAAAAAAGAGCTACCTGAATCCAGGAAAAAGAACCAGGAGGAAGGGAGAAATATTTCTAATGAATTTTTGAGCAATGAAATTCAGTTGTGCCTGGAACTATGTAGCTGAGATGAAAAATTATCTGTATTTATTTAAAGAAAGTTTGATTTGGGTTTTCATTATTTAACAACTATAAGACTATGAACAATTACTCTTACCTGTCATTAAACATCTCCTTAGGGTGACCCAATTCAAAGCATTAAAAATCATTGAGGATCACGCCTGTAATCGCAGCATTTTGGGAAGCCAAGGTGGACGGATCACCTGAGGTCAGAAGATTGAGACCATCCTGGCCAAACGGTGAAACCCTGTCTCTACTAAAAATACAAAAAATTAGCTGGGTGTGGTCGAGTATGCCTGTAATTCCAGCTACTCGAGAAGCTGAGGCAGGAGAATTGCTTGAACCCCGGGGCGGAGATTGCAGCGAGCCAAGATCGCACCACTGCACTCCAGCCTGGCAACAGAGTGAGACTCCGTCTCGAACAAACAAACGAACAAAATCACTCAGAAATATTTTGAGATAGTTTTAAACAATATGAAAATTGAATAAATTATGCTTGATATACTGTACTGTATTTAAAGCATTGTTAAGTAAAATTATCAAAACAAAGTTACAAGTATTCATTCAATAAATATTTTGTTCTTATTTCTGGTTGCAATATTTGTACTTCAAGTTTTTATTCAATTTAAATTTTATTTTCCATTACTTTCAATTAATAAGATCATCAATCACCTGTCTGATCATTTTGTAAAGGGTAAAAATGTATACTATAAAATACTTCCTGCAAAAAGGTATGCAAAACAATATCTCCCAACAAATCCGGCCCTCCCATTTGCCCAGTTCCATCCCCTCAAACAAGTAGCAGGCTATTCATGAATTCTTACACAGATTTCCAAAGGTTTTTAATCCCAATACAAGTAGATCTGCTTATATATTACCCATCCTATTTTTATACAATAGGTAGCATTGCACAGTGATTTATAGATTTGTAGGACAGACCTCTTCCTTTCATTCTAAACCCATACAGCTACCTGCCTAATTGACATTAGTGCTTCAATATATAATTGGCACCTTAAAAGGAACTTCTCTAAAATTGACTCCTGACTTTCTCCCAAACCAGTTTTATCTGTAGTTGTCTTCATCTCAGTCACTGCTAACTTCATCGTACTTGCTCAGACAAGTGGTGTCACCTTTTCCTTTTTTCCCTTTCACTTTCACATTAGTTCCAACAGCAAATCCCATCGGCACTACTACAAAATATATCCAGAAGTCAACTTCTGCTTGCCATTTCTACTTACCAGTACATACTGGTAAAAACTATCATCACCTCGCCCCTGAATTACTGCATTCATTTCTTAGCTGGTCTCCCAGCTGTCTAGCTCCCTGAAGTCTACTCTGAATACAGCAGCCAACGTCTTTACTCTTCACCTGTAAGAGCCTGCATCATCTGCACCCCATCATTAATTCTTTCACCTCATCTTTAATGATCTTGCTCTTGTTCTCATTGTTCCAGTCCCATGGATTTTCTTTCTGTTCCTTTAACATACAAGACACTTTAGTGACTCAATGTTTTTGCATCATTTTCTCTGCCTGGAATATTCCTCCCCCAAACACCCACATGGTTGTTTCTTTATTTCCTTCAAGTCTTTGTTCAGAGTTTTCTTCTCATTCAGGTTTGTCTTGGTCACCCTGTTAAAATGATAACGCCCCACCCTGATAATCCATGCTCCTCTTGTCTTTACATTTTCTTCTGAGCAATTTTGTCTAACTTACCATAAATGTATTAACTTTTCACCTCCTTTTTCTAAAAGGCAAATTTCAAAAGAGTAGAAAAGTTTGCTTTATTCACTTCAATGTTTCCTGGCATGTACGTCAATGTCTGGTACATATCAGATGCTAAATTAATAATTTTGAGTAAATATTTTAATGAATGAATAACTTTGAGAGTTTTAATAACAATACATATACAATGTCCTAATTTCTTTAATAGCTACATAGTATTCCGTTGAAAAATATTTCATCATGTACCAATCTGTCCTCTACTAAATGATATTTAAAGATTTTTATATTATGCTATTAGCAAAATGATTTAATAAATAAGAATGTACAAAAACTTGTGAATTATGCAGTTTTTTATTGTCTTAGGGGGCAATACGATCACTTTGTGTTTATTCATAAATATATGTAAAAGACTTCCTTTTCCCATGCCCTGAAATGTATCAATTAGCATTAACATTACCATTCTCTGCTCTAAAAATTTTGTCAAACTATCAGGGACTGGTACTTTTTTGAAGAATAAGTCTTTGAAAGGTTTTACTAATTATTCTGTAGAAATTATTTCATTAAGGTTTTCTATCTATTCTGTAGTCAATTTTATAAACTATATTATCTTAGATAAATATTAATCTCAACCAGGTTTTCAAATGAATTTAAACAGAATTGAGCAATGCAATTTGATATAAAACTATGCATGAAATATTCTTTCTCTTTGTGGTTATTTTCTATTTACCCATTTTTAAAGGTATTTGTTTTTTCTCATTTTTATTGGCTGATTTCATCAATTTCATAATTTTATTATATTATCTGCTTTAGTTTTCCTGTTGTCATACTGTTTAAATTCAATTTTAGTAATCTTCAATCAATTTTCATTTTATTTTGTTACTTATTTTTAAATTTATAAATATTTGAGTTAGATATTAATTAATTCATCTTTATATTGTTCTGTTTGCTTATTGCTCTAGATATTTCAGGCTACATATTTTCCTCTGAACTTTGCTTTAGAAAAATCTCAAATTCTTAAATATAGTGCTTTTATTTTCTTTTGCATTATTTCCTTGATATTTTGTGATGCTGGTTTATGTTTGTTCCATGAACTAATACTTATCTTTAAAAAATAGTACTAAAGTTTGTAGTTAATAAGATATTATTTTTTGTTGTATTACTATTTTCAGTTTTATAGCCCTGTAGTCATAGCATAATTTCTGTATTTTTTTTCTTGATAGACCTTGAGGTAGTATCTGTGGTCTAATATGTAATCATTTTTTACTAATGCACTCTGAAAAAAATATATAACCTCAATTTTAGGATACAAATTTTAGGTATATAACATATTGTATATTTATACATTATATATATAAAAAATCAAATTACACATATTAATTTATATTCATATATAAATCATATGTACTACATTATTAAGTGATTTAATTCTATGTTATTATAGTTTTTCATTTGACCTCCTAAGAGAAAGAATTAAAATCAACTGTTATTTATGTTATTTTGTTTTTCCTTTAATATTCTAAAGACTTTACTTATTATGATATAATACTACTTACACGATTTTATCTATTTTTTACTTTCTCTGATATAGTCCCAGAACTCCATTTATTCATTTGCTTGGGTATTTTGCTTATCCTTCTAATTTCAATCTATTTTATTTATTTATTTATTTATTGAGTTGGAGTCTTGCTTTGTCACCCACACTGGAGTACAGCGGCGCAGTCTCGGCTCTCTGCATCCTCCACCTTCTGGGTTCAAGCAATTCTCCTGCTTCAGTCTCCCAAGTAGCTGGGATTAACTGCAGACATGCACCACCACTCCCACCTAATGTTTGTATTTTTAGTAGATACGGGGTTTTGCCTTGTTGGTCAGGCCAGTCTTGAACTCCTGACCTCAAGTGATCTGCCCACCTTGGCCTCCCAAAATGCTGGGATTACAGGTGTGAGCCACTGCACCTTCCCTCAAACTAATTTTATTAGATATGTTTCATATGGAATTTTTCTTTGTAAAATAATAGGAAAATTTTTTCAGGTGAATTTAGCCTGTTCATGTTTATTAGCTTTTTCAATGTTTGGTCATATGATTTTATGTCACATTAATTTTTTAAGGTTTGTTGATTTTTTGTGTTCAGTTTTTTTAATATATACATTTACTTATATTAAAAATATCAAATAGTAATATGCAGTTATAGTGTTTTTATCTTTATGACTGTCTTGATTTAAAGCCCTTAATCTTTTATTAAGTGTACATCAAGAAAAATCATCATTTTATTTTGTTTTCTGTAATGCTTTCTCCCCTCCCTCTCATCCAAATCTGGTTTTAGTCAATATTATTATTTTCATTATTATTTAGCTTTGCATTGCCAGTGATACCTTCAATTACATCATTTAATTTCCAGCTGCTTTGGATGAGGTATTGTTTTTACTTACTCTATTCTTATTATTTTTCTTCCGCATTTTTGCTTTAGTTTAAATATTTCTGTATTTTGAGGCTTATCATTTTTTTTTTTTTTTTTTTTTTTTGAGACGGAGTCTCGCTCTGTTGCCCAGCCTGGAGTGCAGTGGCACCATCTCGGCTCACTGCAAGCTCCGCCTCCTGGGTTCACGCCATTCTCCTGCCTCAGCCTCCCGAGTAGCTGGGCCTACAGGAGCCTGCCACCTCGCCTGGCTAGTTTTTTGTGTGTTTTTTTTAGTAGAGATGGGGTTTCACCGTGTTCGCCAGGATGGTCTTGATCTTCTGACCTCGTGATCCGCCCATCTCGGCCTCCCAAAGTGCTGGGATTACAGGCTTGAGCCACGGCGCCTGGCCGAGGCGTATCATTTTTATACTTTTTTGTGTCACTCTAATCCTGAAATATAATTTAGAATGTATTCCCCAATTTCACATATTTAATGCTCACAACGTCATCTTTCACATAATCTCCTGAGATTTCACATAAAGTTCTTCTTTCAGTAGTTTCCTTAAGAAATACCCCCTGGAAAAAACAAATTTGCAAGCTTCTTATATGTTCAGACTTTATAACCGAAGAATATTTTTCTTGTATATGAAATCCATAATTCCACTTTGATATCTTTAGTGCCTTGTGACTTTGTTCCTATTTGTATTAGTTTGTTTTCACACTGCTATAAAGAACTACCTGAGACTTGGTGATTTATAAAAGAAAGAGGTATAATTGACTCACAGCTCTGCATGGGTGGGAAGGCCTCAGAAAACTTAAAATTATGACAGATGGCGAAAGGGAAGCAAGGCACATCTTACATGGCAGCAGGAGAGAGAGAGAAAGAGAGTGAGGAGGGGACTGCCAAACACTTTTAAACCATCAGATCTCATGATAACTCCTTCACTGTCACAAGAACAGCATGGGGGGAACTGCCCCCATGATCAAATGACCTCCCACCAGTTCCTTCCATCAACATGAGGGGTTTACAATTTGAGATGAGATTTGGGTAGGGACACAGAGACAAACTATATCACTGCCATCTGGTATGCGAACTGCAAAGAATTCTGAGGGTAGCAAAATTCTATTTTTCTTCATAATAAATTTGAAATTTGGTTTTGTTTCCAAATAATAATTTTCTTATTTTTGAAGTTAAGACGTACATTGACATTGACAATCTGAGTCAATTATCTTATTTCACCGTATTTTTTAATATGTAAGTTTAAGCTCTGTTTAATTTCTGAAACGGTTTTTCGAATTATAATTTTAAATATTTGTTCTGTCTCATATACTTCTGTGTGGGTTGTGGGGGTGTGGGGAATCTACAAAAAGCAAACAGAGTTATATCTGACCAGACTTCTAAACCTATCACTTTCTCTTCAAGAGCTTAACACTATTTTATTTTCAATTATTTTGTCCTAGCTTTATCATTTATATCTACCATGTCCCTTGCTGAATTTTCTGCAGTGTCGATTATTTCTTATGATTTTTCCACTTTATCTCTCTTTTTCAATACAGCTTTCAGGATTTTGATCAGTCTTTATGTCATTACCTTCTGCTAAGTGGTTGCTTTTCTGCTTTGTGGTTGTAGTAGTTAAATTCCCAATAAGAAACAGATGATCTACTCAAATGAGGTAACGGAGGAGAGTTTAATGAAAGGATTATTACACCAAGTGAATTAAGATGGTGAAGCACCTGAGGCTCACAAGAGTAGAAGAAACAGACTACTTAGGCCTAAAGGAATGGAACTCTTCTGAAACCCAGAGAAAACACTGGTAGCTGTAAGAGATGGCTACATAACAGGAGCTGTAACCTTTAGTAGGAGGACAGAGCGCACGAGTGTCCTAACTGGAAGGGAGCTAAGGAATAAATGTCCTCACCTTAATCTTTCCCTGCAAAGATCTCCAGCCAGTGCTCCCACCAAGTCCTGTGACCAAATTCAATCTACAAAAGCAGAAAAGAACTGCTCAGTCAATTCACAAAGACCAACCTCCATGGGTGCTGAACAGATTAGGAAAGAATGAAGCCTGTGTCAGGAAGGGCAAATAGCAAATATCCAACGCAGATGTAATCATCTATTGATAAATTATTTTCTGCTCTATTTGTTGTTTTTCTTTTCCTGCTATCCTTTTATTTTGTCTACATTTATAGTTATTAATTACTATACTGAGATGAGTTTTCCTAAGTGGAACATAGAGAGAAGGTCATGCATTAGATTGAACTGGAGGGAATTTATAGGTTTAACTGGTAGAATACAGGTGTCTTAATCTGCATGGGCTGCTACAACAAAATACCATCAACTAGGTACCTTATAAACAACAAAAACGTGTTTCTTACTGTGCGGGAGGCTGAAAAGTCTAAGATATTGTGCTGTCAGATGTGTTGTCTGATGATAGCCTGCTTTCTGGTTCACAGATAGCAACTTCTTTCTGAGTCCTCACATGGTGGAAGAGATGAATGAGATCCCTTGGTCTCTAGTCCCATTCATAAAGACTCTGTCCTCATGACTTATTCACCTCCCAAAATGTTCTACCTTCTAACCAGTTACCTTGGGGATTGAGATTTTAACAAATGAATTTTGGAGAGACACAAACATTCAGACCACAGCAATAGATATTATAATATGATTTGACGTACAGAGACAAGTTTTCATAACTTTTTCCTCTCGTGTACAGGACAGGCTACCACTTGCAAATGTGTCTTGGCACTGTAATTTTTGTTGGAACTCTGTTGCTGTTTATTTTTTTAAAGCAAATTGGGTCCATTGCTTCTGCTGCCATCCTCTCACTAGAGTACTGCAACCCTACATTGCTAACAAAAGTTCACTTTTGTTTCCTGGAGTGTTTCATCTTTAGAAGGTGTATTTTCTTCTAGTTCTTTCTGTTGTTGTAGGCTACGTCCCCAAAATAACCAACAGGCTGTGTGCAGTGGCTCATGCCTATAATCCTAGCACTTTGGGAAGCCGAGGTGGGAGGAGCACTTGAGATCAGGAGTTCCAGACTGGCCTGGACAACATGGCAAAACCCAACTCTACTAAAAAGACAAAAAATAGACAAGTATATTTGCGGGTATCTGTAGTGCCACCTACTTGGGAGGCTGAGGTAGGAGAATCACTTCAGCCCAGGAGGCAGAGATTGCAGTAAGCTGAGGTTGCACCACTGCATTCGGAATGGACAACAGAGCGAGACCAAGAGAGAGAAAGAGAGAAAGAAAGAGAGAGAGAGAGAAAGAGAGAAAGAGAGAGAGAGAGAGAGAAAGAAGGAAAGAAGGAAAGAAGGAAAGAAAGAAAGAAAGAAAGAAAGAAAGAAAGAAAGAAAGAAAGAAAGAAAGAAAGAAAGAAAGAAAGAAAGAAAGAAAAAAGAAAGAAAGAAAGAAAGAAAGAAAGAGATACCCTTAATTTCAGTTGCTTTTGGAAATCTTTAGGTTTATTTTTTCCTCTTATTCAAAACATCCAAATGTTTTTAATGCTGCCAATTTATGCCACAGATAAATATTTTTGTGTACATATTATATTCAATATGTAAGCATTAGATTGATAGATCAATGAAAAGATAGATTTATAAATATTTGGATAGAATATACTGTTTATGTTATTAGATCGTCAATTTGCTGTGCCACAACAATGCTATGTAACAAACTGCCTTAAAACATAGCTTTAAACAATAATACTTTATTGTCATACATGTACACTTTGGCTGAATTTTGGCTTACTTGGGCAGGGAAGTTCTACTAATCTTGAGTGGATTTTCCCTGGTGTCAAGAGATTGGCAAGTAGTGGGGGCTGTCAGCTAATCTAGGGTAGGCATGGTTGGGACACTGACTTTACCTAAAAAGTCTATCTTCTTTCTAAGACTAGCAAATTAACCTAGGTTTGCTTCTTTGTTTGATTCTTTCTTTGTTTTTTGACAATGACGGAGGCATGAGGGTGCAAATAAAAATGTAAATGGTACTTGAAGTCTTGACTCAATACTTGCTTATGGTCTTTTATGTCAACTCTGTATAGCCAAACAAAAATTAAGGGGTTAAGTATGTCCCACGTATGATGCACATACATGACAACATACATGAAAAAGGAGATTTGCACAGGGAGGAATGAATAATTGGGGCCAATAACACAACTATCTACTCAGCTAGTAAATGACACAACTGAGCCTTCCATGCCATTCCCACTTCAATGGAGTCTTAAGAAGCAAATACAGAAAACTCCTCTATCTTGTAGCATAGCAATAATGGAGAGCTCTTTTTACCAAGGATATCAGGTCAACAGGTTAACCATGTCTAAGAGACAGAATTATGAAAAAAGACATCTTTACGTAGCCAAAACTGACATGGTATGACATAGTCAATGTATAGCTTTAAAACAACCAATGATCTAGCCATCCATATATTCAGCTCCCTCCTAACCAGACAGCCATAAAGAGTACCTTGAAATTCTAATATTATTAAACTAATAACATATGAATAATTGAAAGAGCCTTTGTGTTCGTTCTCTCCCGCCTTACATTAATACGAAATAAATAAGTTATAAAAAGGAAGTCTAATAGTCAATTATTTAATTGATTTAATGTGGAGAAGAAATTCGGCATTTTCTCTAGAGGAATTTGAAGAGAACTAGTGAAATTTCTCTTAATGCATTTCCACAAAGAATAAAGTTCACCGTAGGTTTAAACAGTTCTTATAGGGTTGGGTTTAACAACTAAACTCTGTGGTGTGTTCAGTGTACTGTACTTGTTACTGCCTGAGACTTCTTTGTTCAGGTCTCAGGAAGTCTGCCTTTGCTCCTTAATTTTGCCAACAGGGAGATTGCAAGAAAGCATAACAGACCCTGTACAACCGTAAAGGGACAAAAGATTTGTATGACGTATTCTTCTTGGTTAATTCCACAGAACAGATTTAGTCCTTCTCAGTCAAGATAAAGGAAATTGTTGTTACCCACTATAAAGATTAAGGAAGCCTGCAGATATATAGATATAGATGAAGATATATAAAATTGCTATTATGAAAACATTAACCGCCACATTAAAAGGTTTTTTTTTTTTTAAAGTGAGAGTATCAGTCTATTAAAACTTACAGAAGATTTTCCTTAGAAGGTAGGTCAAAGGGTACATATAGAAGAAACTAAATGAGCTTGCATTTTTAATCGGAGGGCTTTATGTGGAGTTCCACTGGGTGCATATGAAAGAACATGGAATTTTAAATTATCTTATTATGGAAATTAATCACTGTGCTACTTTCAAATTTAAACATTTGACCTAATGTCAAATAACCAATGATTATTTTTCTCTTCTTTGACTTAATCATGTGAATTATCTACATGTTGTTTCATAATGCATACTTCATCAGAATTTTCCTTCTTTCATGCACTTTTTCTTTCATATTTCCCTTGATTCATATGCTCCTATCACGGGAAGTGATCTGTGACAACCTATAGTATACATGAAATTGTAAAGTTATTGAATTCTGAATAATTTGAGTGAGAATTAAAACAGTCTTAGGGACCATCCTCAAATAGCCTATTTGTTTTCCAAACAATAAAGTTTGGGAAAGTAGTATTTTAAAACTATTTTTCTATAACTTACATATATTCATTATAGGTATTCATTTGTGTGCACATTTTATTAATGACTGAAGGGGAGGAATTCTGTTTCCAGTACACATGAGTAAACTTCGACATGTCCCAACTCCACTGCAGGCACACACACACACCCATTCTCACACACACACACCGATTCACACATTCATAAACACATATTTCCCTGATAAAAATAGTAATAAATTATTTTTTCATATTACATAGGTAATTTCTACTAAAAAATAATGATAAAATCCGCAGACCTTGGGTAAAGGCATGCAAGTACTATCAGGACACTGCCAGACTAGATGACAGTTCTTAACAGATATTGCTTAATCTATCTGAGACACCATTTCTTCTGTGAAATGAGTTGGGCTAATTTTTCTTTCTAGTTTTAAAATTCCCAAGATAAAGCATTTTGAAACAACAACAAAAAAACAAGAAAAGGAAGTAGTCAAAAACTTCATTTCTACTATGCAGACACAAAGAACACTCTCAGTAAACATCTCTTCTGCGGGTCTTCCACATCCTAGGAAGTCATCAGTGGCCTTCCTGTTGTAAGCATATAACATAGTGCAGTTCAGCTTTGAGAGCCAACAATTGCACTGTGTCTTTCTTTACACCTTCTTAAAATCATATTTTTATTTTCAACATTTTACTAAACTTTTCCTTTTTAAGAAGCACATGTACCTCTTGAGTATTATTTCTATAACTTTCCCTTAAATGGACCTTTTTTATTCCTTATGATTATGATTATTATTTTAATTTTTGTAGGTACATAGTAAGTATATATATTTATGAGGAATATGAAATTTTTTGATACGGGCGTGTAATGTAAAATAAGCACATTTATCCTTCGAGTTACATGCAATCCAATCACATTCTTTAAGTTATTTTAAAATGTACATTTAAGTTACTATTGACTATACTCACTCTAATGTGCTTTCAAATAGTAGGTTTTATTCATTACTTCTAATGGCATTTTTTATACTCATTAACCATCCCCACAGTCCTCCCACCTCAGCTTCCTACTACACTTCCCAGCCTCTGGTAACCATTCTTTTGCCCCCTGACTAAGAGTTCAATTGTTTTGATTTTTAAATGCCACAAATAAGTGAGAACATTAGATGTTTGTTTTTCTGTGCCTGGCTTCTTTCACTTAATCTAATGATCTCCAGTTCCATCCATGTTGCTGAAAATTACTGAATCTCATTCCTTTTTATGAATGAATAGTACTGCATTGTGATTCTGTACCATATTTTATTTATTCATTCGTCTGTTGATGGACACTTAGGTTGATTCAAAATCTTAGGTGGCTGGGCGCGGTGACTCAACGCCTGTAATCCCAGCACTTTGGGAGGCCGAGGCTGGTGAATTACTAAGTCAGGAGTTGGAGACCAGCCTGGCCAACATGGTGAAACTCTGTCTCTACTAAAAATACAAAACATTAGCTAGGCATGGTGGTGGGCGCCTGTAATCCCAGCTACTCAGAAGGCTGAGGCAGGAGATTTTCTTGAAGCCAGGAGGCAGAGGTTGCAGTGAGCCAAGATTGTGCCACTGCACTCCAGCCTGGGTGACAGTGTGAGACCCTCTCTCAAAAAAAAAAAAAAAAAAAAAAAAAAAAATCTTAGCTATTGTAAATAGTGTTGCAACAAACAGGAGTGCAGATATCTCTTTGATATACTGACTTCCTTTCTTTTGGGTATGTACACAGCAGTAGGATTTTTGGATCACATAGTAGTAGCTTGATTTTGGTTTGTGAGGAACCTTCAAACTGTTCGACATGGCGGTTGTGCTAACTTACCTTCCCAGCAACAGTGTTCAAGGGTTTCATTTTCTCCACATCCTCGTCAGCATTTATTATTGCCTGCTTTTTGGATATAAGCCATTTTAGCTGGGGTAAGATAATATCTCGTTATAGTTTTGATTTGTATTTCTCTGATCAATGATGTTGAGCACTTTTTCATATACCTGTTTGCCATTTGTATGTCTTTTTATGAGAAATGTCTAGTAATATCTTTTGCCCACTTTTGATCAGATTTTTAGATTTTTTTTTCTATAGAGTTATCTGAGGTTATTATATCTTCTGGTTATTAATTTCTTGTCAGATGGGTAGTTTTCAAATGCTTTCTTCAATTCTGTGGGTTGTCTCTTCACTTGGTTGATTATTTCCTTTGCAGAAGCTTTTTAGCTTGATGTGATTGATAGCATTTGCCCATTTTTGCTTTGGTTGCCTGTGCTTGTGGGGTATTGCTCAAAAAATACTTGCCCAGATCAATATCCTGGAGATTTTCCCCAATGTTTTCTTGTAGTAGTTTTATAGATTGAGGTCATACATTTAAGCCTTTAATCTATTTTGATTTGATTTTTTTATATAGCGAGAGATACAGGTCTAGTTTCATTCTTCTGCGTATGGATAACCAGTTTTTCCAGCACCATTTAATGAAGAGACTGTCTTTTCCCCGGTGTATGTTCTTGACACCTTTGTCAAAAAATGAGTTCACTGTAGGTATGTGGATTTGTTTCTGGTTTCTCCATTCTGTTCCATTAGTCAATGTGTCTGTTTTTATGCCAGTAGCATGCTGTTTGGGTTTTTATTGTTCCGTAGTGTAGTTTGATGTCAGGTAATGTGATTCCTCCAGTTTTGTTATTTTTCCTTAGGACAGCTTTGGCTATTCCGGGCCATTTGTAGTTCCATATAAATTTTAGGATTTTTTAAAAATATTTTTGTTAAGCATGTCATTAGTATTTTGATAGGGATTAAAATTAAATGAATCTGTAGATTGTTTTGGGTCATAAGGACATTTTAACAATATCAACTCTTTCAATCCATGAATATGGATTTTTTTTTTTCATTTTCAAAGTCCTTTTTAATTTCATTTATAGTTTTCATTGTAGTGATCTTTCCCTTATTTGGTGAAGTTAATTCCAAGGTATTTAACTTTATGTACCTTTGTATTTTCCTCTTGTCTGATTGTTCTGGCTAGGACTTATAGTACTGTCTTGAAAACTAGTGGTAACAGTGGGCATCCTGGTCATGTTCAAGATCCTAGAGGAAAGGCTTTTAGTTTTTTCCCTATTCAGTATGATACTAGCTGTGTCATATATGGCTTTTATTTTATTAAGGTATTTTTTTTTTCTATCTCCAGTTTTCTTTTGAGGTTTTAATTATGAAGAGAAGTTGAATTTTATCAAATGCATCCTCAGCATCAACTGAAATGATCATATGGATTTTATTCTTCACTCTGTTGATATAATATATCCCATTGATTGCTTTGCCTATGTTTAACCATCCTTGCATCCCAGGGATATATCCCACTTGGTCATCATGAATGATCTTTCTAATGTTGAATTCCATTTGTTGGCATTTTGTTGAGAATTTTTGCATCAATATTCATCAGAGATATTGACCTATAGTTTTCTTTTTTTGTGTGTCTTTGTCTGATTTTGGTATCAGGGTAATACTGGCCTCATACAATGAGTTTGGCAGTACTCTCTCCTCCCTTATTTCTCAGAATAGTTTGTATGGAACTGGTATTAGTTCTTCTTTAAATGTTTGGTGGAATTCAACAATGAAGTCATTGGATGCTGGGCTTTTCTTTACTGGTAGCCTTTTTATTATGGCTTTTATCTCATTACTTGTTATTGATCTGTTCAGGTTTTGGATTGCTTTCCTGGTTCAATCTTGGTAGGTTGTACATACTCAGGAATTTGTCTATTTCTTCTAGATTTTCCAATTTATTGTTATATGGTTGCTCATAGTAGCCATTAATGATTCTTCAAATTTCTGCAGTATCTGTTGTAATATCTCCTTTTTAATTTCTGATTTTATTTATTTGAACCTTCTCTTAGTTTTCTTAGTCAGTCTGTCTAGAGGTTTGTCAATTTTTTTCTTAGTCAGCCTGGCTGGAGGTTTGTCAATTTTGTTTAAGTTTTCAAAAAACCAACTTTTTGTTTTGTTGATCTTTTTAATTTTTTATTTAAGTTTCAATTTCATTAATTTTTGTTCTCATCATTCTTATTTATTTTCTTCTGATAATTTTGGGTTTTGATTGCTCTTGCTTTTCTAGTTATTTAAGATGCATTGTTAGATTGTTCATTTGAAATTTTTCCTCTCTTTCGATGTAGGCACTTATAGCTGTAAACTTCCACCTTAGTACTGCTTTTGCTGTATCTCACACGTTTTTGTATATTGTGTTTCCATTATCATTTGTTTAAATAAATTTTTTAATTTTGTTCTTAATTTCTTCATTGACTCACTAGTAATTCAGGAGACTATTACTTAATTTCCTTGTATTTGTATAGTTTCCAAAATTTCCTTTTAATATCTAGTTTATTCCATTGTGGTTAAAGAAGATGCCTGATATTATTTTAATTTTTGAATATTTTAATACTTGTTTTGTGATCTAACATATGATCTATCACTGAGAATGATCCATGTGCTGAGAAAAAGAATGTGCATTTTGCAGCTCTTGGATGAAGTGTTCTCTAAATATCTATTAGATCCATTTGGTCTATAGAACATATTACGTCTGATGTTTCTTTGTTGACTTTCTGCCTAGAAGATCTGTCCAATGTGAAAGTGGGATGTTGAAGTCTCCAGCTATTATTGTTTTGGAACTTGTCTCTCTCTTTAGCTCTAAAATTTCCTTTATATATCTGTATGCTCCTATGTTGGGTGCATATATATTTAAAATTGTTATATCATCTTGCTGAATTGGCCTCTTTTTCATTATATAGTGACCTTCTTTGTGTCTTCTTATAGTTTTTGTCTTGAAATCTATTTTGACTGATATAACTATAGTGACTCCTGCTTTGTTTTGTTTCCATTGACATGGAATATCTTTTCCATCCCTTTATTTTCAGTCTAAGTGTGTCTTTATAGGTGAAGTGAGTTTCTTGTAGGCAATATATTCATGGGTGTTGTTTATTTATCCATTCAGCCAGTCCATGTCTTTTGAGTGGAGAGTTTAGTACATCTACATTCAATACTATCATTGACAAGTAAGGACTTATTCCTGCCATGCTGCTATTTGTTTTCTGGTAGTTTTATGGTCTTCTCATCCTTTTTTCTTTCCTTCTTGTCCTTCTCTAATGAAGGTGATTTTCTCTGGTGATGTGATTTAGTTTCCTGCTTTTAATTTTTTGTGTATCCATGGTATGTTTTTTTGTTTGAGGTTACCATTAGACTTGTACATACTATCTTATAACTCACTATTTTAATCTGTAAACAACCTAACTCTATTTGAATAAACAAACAAGCAGGCAAAAAATAAATAAATTAATAAAACACTGTACACCTGTATTAGTCTGTTTTCACACTGCTATAAAGAACTACTTGAGAATGAATAATTTATACAGAATAGAGGATTTAATTGACTCTCAGTTCTGCATGGCTGGGGAAGCCTCAGGAAACTTACAATCATTGTGGAAGGGGAAGAAAGGTACATCTTATATGGTGGCAGGTGAGAGAGCAAGTGAGGAAGTGCCACACTTTAAAACCATCAGCTTTCATGAGAATGCTCACTATTATGAGAACAGCAAGGGAAAAATGCACCACCATCATCCAGTCATCTCCCACCAGGCCCCTCCTCCGCCACATGGGGATTACAATTTGAGATAAGATTCGGGTGGGGATACAGAACCAAACCGTATCAATGCCTTAACTTCATCCCCTACTTTTCAACTTTTTGTTGTTTCTATTTATGTCTTATTGTACTGACTATGTCTTGAAAAGTTGTGGTAGTTTCGATTTTTGATTGGTTCATCCATTTGTCTTCCCTTTTAGGATAAGAGCTGCTTGCACACTACAGTTACAGAGTTATAGTATTCTGTTTTATTGTGTGTACTTACTATTACCAGTGAGTTTTACGTTATATCTTCAGGTGACTATTTATTGTTCATTAATGTCATTTTCTTTCTAATTAAAGTACTCTCTGTAGCATTTCTTGTAGAAGAGTTCTGTTATTGATGAAATCCCTTTGCTTTTGTTTGCCTGAGAAAGTCTATTTCTCTTTCATGTTTGACGGATATTGTCTCCAGATATACTATTGTAAGGTAAACGTTTTTTTTTTTTTCCCTTCAGTGCCACTCTCTCCTGGCCTGTAAGGTTTCCACTGAAAAGTCTGTTGCCAGATGTATTGGAGCTCCATTGTATGCTATTTGTTTATGTTATCATGTTGCTTTTAGCATGATTTCTTTATCAATTACATTGGGAGTTTGATTTTTAATTGCCTTGAGGTAGTCTTCTTTGGGTTAAATATGCTTCATGTTCTGTAACTTTCTTGTATTTTTATATCTTTCTCTAGGTTTGGGAAGTTCTCTGTTATTGTTCCTTTGAATAAACTTTCTACCCCTATCTCTTTATCTCCTCTTTAAAGCCAATAACTCTTAGTTTTGCCATTTTCAGGATATTTCTTAGATCCTGTTGGCATGACTCATTTTTTATTGTTTTTTTTTTTTTTTTTGTCTTCTCTAACTGTGTCTTTCCAAACAGCCTGTCTTCAAGCTCATTAATTCTTTTTTGTGTTTGACCCATTCTGCTATTAAAGAACTCTGATGCATTCTACAGTATGCCACTTACATTTTTCAGCTCCAAAATTTCTGCTGGATGCTTTTTAATTATTTCAATGTCTTTGTTAAATGTATCTGATAGAATTCTGAATTCCTTCTCTGTGTTATATTGAATTTCTTTGAGTTTCCTAAACTCAACTATTTTGAATTATCTGTCTGAAAGGTCACATATCTCTGTTTCTCTGGGACTGGTCCATGGTGTCATATTTAGATTTTTTGGTTAGGTCATGTTTTCTTGGATTGTCCTGATAATTGCAGATGTTCGTTTGTGTTTGGACATTAAAGATTCAGGTATTTATTTTAGCCTTCACTATCTGGACTTACTTGTAGCTGTCCTTCTTGGGAAGACTCTCCAGATATTTAACAGAATTTAGGTGTTGTGATCTAAGCTGTATCTTCTTTAGGTGCATCCCATGTCCAGTAATGCTGTAGTTCTTGCAGACTCATAGAGGTGCCACCTTAGTGGTCTTGGGGAAGATCCAGGAGAATTCTCTGGATTACCAGACAGAGACTCTTGTTCCCTCCCCTTGCTTTCACCCAACATACAAAGTATCTCTCTCTGTTCTGAGCCACTTAAACTTGGAGGTGGAGTGACACAAACACCTCTCTGGCCATCACCACTATGACTGTGCCAGGTCAGACCTAAAGCTGTCACAGAGCTGGGTCTCTCACAAGGCCTGCTGTAACTATTCCCTGGCTACTACCTATGTTTGCTGAAGACCTGGGGATCTACAGTCAGCAAGTGGCAAATCCAGCCAGGTCTGTGTTCTTCTTTTTAGGGTGGTGAAGTCTCCCTGGCCCCAGGTGGGCCCAAAAATATCATCTGGGAATCAGCAACTAGAGTCAAAAATCTTAGAAGTCTACCTTGTTTTCTACTGTATTGCAGCTGAACTGAAACTCAAACCACACGATGCTGTTCTTCCCACTCTTCCCTCCTCTTTCCAAAAGCAGAGGAGCCTCACCCCATAGCCACTGCCATCCCAGGACATGAGCAGTGCTGCCATACTACTATCAATATTTCCTTAAGGCCCAAAGTCTCTTAAATCAGCTGTGATGAATACTGTCTGGCTTGGGATTACCCTCTCTGGCACAGGGCAAGTCCAGAAATGCTGTCTAAGCATCAATTCTAAAATTGGGATGTCAAGAGCCCACTTGGTGCTCTATCTTCACGTGGCTGTGCTGGTACCTAAAGTGCAATAGACCTTTACTTTTCCCTCTGCTTTTCTCGAGAAGGAGTTTTGTCCCATAGCCACTATAGCTGGTGATGTGCTGAGTCTTACCTGAAGCCAGAAAGTTTCAGATGCTCACCTAAGGTCCTCAATGTAGTACCTATGTGTCACCGCTGGTTATTCGGGGCCCAAGGGCTCTTCAGTTAGCAGGTGATGAATGCTGTCAGGACTGGGTGAGTTCTTTCCTTCAAGGTAGTAGGTTCCCTTCTGGACCAAGGTGTGTCTAGAAATCTCACCTGGAAGGTAGAACCTCAAATGGGGCCTCAGGACTCTGAGCAATACCCTATCCTGTTGTGACTGAGCTGGTATCCTAGATACAAGACAAAGTCTTCCCTGTTCTTTCCTTTCCTCTCCTGGAGCAAAAGGAAGGAGTCTTTTTTGTAATCACAAGCTGTGCAGCCTGGAATTACGGCAGGAGTGATTCCAGCACTCCCTAGGTTGCTCCAGCTTGTGTCTCAGGATGTCACATGCCCCAACCCCACCCTCGGTCCACTGTCTCTGGGCCTAATTCAGCACTAGGACTTGCTTAAGAGTTGCAGTCTTTATGGCCTAGATCGTCTTTCCAGTTTACTTCGAGACAGAGTGCTGTAGCCATCAGTGGTGAGGTTTGTAGGCACTCAGGTTTAGACCACTTGGATTGCTTGGATTGATGATTCCGCTCTGGCTAGGGCTGATTTAAATGCTCCCTCCATGAGAGAGCATCAGCTGGGCTTGGTCTGGTTTTTCTCTCTGCTCTAACTGAACAGCATTGAGTTCAGTGCCTCACAATTGCTGTGTTCTCCTTCCCCTGGCACCCAGAGATGTTCTTTGCACCACAACACTGCTGCCAGTGGTGGAATGGGGGTTGGGGATGTGTGGTAGCATCAGTAATTCAGAATTGTTATTTTCTATCTATTCTGTGCCTCTTTCAGTGACCTGGTGTTCGGGCGAGGTGGCGGGCACCTGTAGTCCCAGCTACTCGGGAGGCTGAGGCAGGAGAATGGCGGAACCCGGGAGGCGGAGCTTGCAGTGAGCCGAGATTGCGCCACTGCACTCCAGCCTGGGCGACAGAGCGAGACTCCATCTCCAAAAAAAAAAAAAAAAAAAAAGCAGATGCTATGAATGCTCACTTAATTTTTGGTTCTAATGAAGTTGTGTTTTCTGTGTGGATAGTTGTTAACTTGGTGTCCTTGCAGAGCATGTGAAGGGGGTGGCAGACTGTCATCTTGCTCAGCCTCCTGACCATCAATGTTTTTGGATTAAAACAAAATTAATAACTATATTAAGATGATAAAAAAAGAAAATTCTTCACCAAAGAAACATTTAATTAACCTATAATGAGCCATTTTGAATCTATAGTATTAAGTAACACTTAATCTTGAACCATGCAATGTTTACTATAGGTATCAACTTCACTGTAGAGCTGCTAAGCCAATGCCTGTACCACAATTAACCTGATTGTGAGCTATGCAATTAAAAGGTTATTTGCAGTATTATATGAGCATGGTTACAACCATTCTGGGGATTTTTCTTAAACAATTTCTAATTACTGACTTATGTGGTATCAATAATAACTAAATTTTATGTTCCTATAAGAAATGACACTGAAAATGTGACTGCATATGTTATTTTAACTAAATTTATCATTTGTTTTACTTTTTAGAGCAATGGACTGTAATTGTGTAATTTATTTTCAGATTTAATGTAGTGGCTTTTTGGTTTATATGACATTTTTGTTTCTGAGCTTATTTGTAAATGTTAAAAATATATTAAAATTTAATTTTTAAGATTTATTTGTGAATGTTACAAATACAATACAATTTTATTATTTTATTTTAATGTGAACTGCTTTTACATAAAAGTATTTTGTAAATATTTGATAGGCAATGAAAAGAAAACCATCATGTAACACTAAGGCATACATTGGTTATTTATAAAATGAAGGAGAATCATTACTGTGAATTTTCCATTTCTCTTGAGTTGATCTTGTTCTTATTTACACCTGACAGTAAATCCTGGAGGGAAATTAATTGCATTCTTCACTGGATAAGACATATCATTTTTTTCTTTTAGCAATGACCCTGATCTCTATGCCCAATGAAGAAGACAGATACACATTTAGATGACAGGCTCCAACCCAGTGGCTCCTGTGTCTGACTACTCTTGCAAGCTGCTAGAAATAAAGATTACTCTTTAAAAAATTCAGGATATAAGTCCAACAAAACAATATAATGAACTGAGGATTTGCAGTTTACACACACAAACACTGCCCAAGGACAACAAATCAATAAGGTACAAAACTGGAGTGAACAAGATGAGAACTGTTTTGTCAGAAAGAAAATGACGATAATGGAAAATATCAAAAATATGTTATAAAATAAATCAAAACCTGATTACAGCTATAAGATTATCTTGAAAACGAGAGAATACTATTCATAGGTCCAAAGAAGACACTTCTGTGTTTGACTGTTTACAGGATGAAACCTTCTTGTTTACAATTATTATTGATAAGAAATTCTTCTAAAATGGAGTTGAAAGCAATTACTCCTTCCCCTATCTTGACCCTTAATATAGCTTTCTCTGAGTCTGTTTACATTCATGATTTGGATGGCAAGATTAGACTGTAAAAGCAACCGTGATAGAAGGCTTCTCAAAGTATACCAGCAAATCTGAAGACTTAATAAAATTTCAAGGCTCAGTTGTAACTAGTATTTTTGCTTCTAACTCTTGCCTCGATAAGGACTGTCAAGTTTGAAAAGTATCATAATAGTGCATTTCAAAAGAAAATCATACAAACATTTTATTAAATTTAAATATGAATCTATATTCATATTTCTGTTAAGATATAAAAGCCAACAAACAAACTACAACACAAGCAAAGTAAACTTCTAATAGAGTAAAGCAAAAGAAGGCCTTGGGGTTAGGTTTTAGAATGGCTAATATAGATCCTGGGATGCATACATAGAAACTTTCAGGAAAAAAAAAAAATCAGAACACAGATTCCTATTGCCATCAGTTCATCTTTATGTACATTCGGGGTCCTAATAGACATTTCTCTAGTGTGTTATCTGAGGAGTCACTTAAATTTAACAATGCTTTGGGACACAGGCTTTTCCCTCTACAATGATTTGAAGCATGGCCTGAGCTTAGACACATTATTTGATACAGAATGGGGCCTCAAAAATGTTTGTTCAGTTAACTGTGGCATTCATATTTGCATATGAACTGTAGTTCATAAACAAATGAACTAAAATTACATTAAAATAATGCATACCAATCGACACCTCAGCTAAAGAAGCCCATAGGGGTACTGAAACTCTGATCTATAAAAGGGGTTACATAACTGTAGAACATTGTCTGTTTTTGCAAATCAAGTTTCACTGGAACACAGCCATGCTTGTCCGTTTATATATTGTCTATGACTACTTTGGTATTACAACAGACCTGAGTAGTTGGATAGTGTGTGGCTTGCAAAGATAAAAATGTTTACTATCTGGCCCTTTAAAGAAAAAGTTTGAAGACCCCTAGTCTACATTATTTCTCATAAATTAAAGATTTCTAGTCTATGTTACATCTAGTCTATGCTATTTTGTTTAAGAATAAGCCACTTAAAGGTTATAGAAAACCATCATTTGCTAGGTTGTCTTTAAATAATTTTACTAGCTTTTCTTCTGATTACTCAGTAACAGTGATTCTCCCAATCCAATATCTTATGTACAGTAAGTAAATGGGTTTTACAACTATAATATTATTGACCATACCCACACCTTTTCCAAATGTAGTAAAATTAAGCAACTACAGAAAAGAGGATTCTCTTGAGTCTCTTGTAACTTGTAATTGGTTTGAAATTTTATCAAAATAATTGTATCGCAAGCTATATATACTAAATATTCTTATTGGTAATTAATAACTTTCTTGCAAGAACTTGGGTAAATTCTAATGGGAAAATTGGATCCTAATAGACTTGGTTCCATTTATAAATAATATTAGAAAAGGGTTAGCCTAAGTAAAACATAAATATATTAGAAAGATAGCATATATTTTACAAAATCAAAGGAAGAGTTAAATTCCCAGACCTTGTGAAAGATGTAAATAAAGATATTTCGGGGATTGCAGTAGTGGGATTTTGTGAACTGTTCAATTAGGGCACCACTAGTGAATAACTACTCTAATTGCATTTTCTCCCTGAGTTTCTTCTTGAGGTTCAAATGCCTGAGACAGTTCCATTTGCCTAGTTTAGGTTTTATAACCAACCAGACAGACAAAGTTTGTTGCCCACAATTGATAGCCCCACAAAAGGCACAGGGAAGGGACATTTCCATCAAAATGAGAAACATTATGAAGAACTAAATGAAAAACCTTCATGAAAGCATTCCAAAGGAGAGGAAAAAAAAAAACAAGCACAAAGTTGTAGTTGTTTGACAAGTAGGTACTCTGAAAGCAAGAAGAAATACTCCAAGGCTAGAACTATCGATATTTGCAAATGGAATATTAGAGCTGACAGAGTCAAAGACAGAACTTCTATCTAGATGATAGGTCAGGGCTTTGTGGGATATGCTGTTCCATAATTATTTACTGTTGCAGTGTGAAAGCATCCATACACAATGAATTAACAGACAAGCATATCCGCTGTTCAATAAAACTTTATTTATATAAACAAGGGGTAGATGGGATTTTACTTGCAGACCATAGTTTGCTGACATCTGTTGTCCATGGTTGTCAGAGGACACTGGACCTATGCCAGGGTTTATACAAGAGAAGCCTCTAGAATGTGAGCGGCACATACTTTAATTTGTACATTTTTTTAATCCTTTAAAATGGATATGTATATTATTAAGATATATTTGTAGAATAATGTATGACTATAATTTAGTTTTAAATGCATATACATATATTGGAAGTGCTTGTTCAACATTGTTTTACTAATACAGTTATATGAAAAAAAGATATATAGACAACAGCTCCAGGCAATAGGAAATCTTTGTACTTTTTTCTTAACACCAGTAAAGTAACCTAATCAGATTTGTTTCTCAGAAGGATAATTTTGTGAGCTGTATTTTCATTATACTTAATTTCTTTACCAGGAATATAATTATCATTTTGTTTTTAATTCAGAACTTTTCTTAATTTGTTTTTTTATCTAGTTGGCCATCCTAGTTTTATCAAATATAATGTTTCCTGATAGCTGTCCCAAATTAAAGCCATAAAAAGCATCAGTATTACAAAAAGCAAAAGCAATGATACCAAAAATAATAAAGACGTTCAGTAACTTGATGAGACCTTGTTGGAACAAAATAATTCAGTGCACTTGTTGGCATTGCTTGAAGGAAACGCTGAAACCATTCAGTAGAGCAAATCTAATTCTCTTGATAGAAGTGGTGAAGTAATTAAATGGTAAAACCCCTGAACTATTATGGCCAAAGGAATATTAAAAAGGGTAACACAGAATGTCCCATGATTTAATATAATGGAGAAAATGCATTTTTAAAATTAAACTAAGCCAGGAAGTCTTCCTGTAAGAGAGAGTTGCATGCACTTTTCAGAATGAATGCAGTACAGCAAAGACAACAACAAAGAGCTCATCAGGCTGTAAGACTGAAGAAACAGGCAAACCCAACATGGTGTTTACACAAGAGGACATCTTCTCCAGAGAATAATGAAAGGGAGCACACGTTCTGTAGCCATCCACTGGAGAAAGCTTGTTCTCAAAGGATAAACAAAATCAGAAACAACCAATAAAATTAAGCACTCACATTAATAGTGTTTGCATTTAAACAAAGAAATGTAACCAAATTCTAACATAGATGACCTAAAGAAAAGTAAAGTAGAGGCTTAACAAATTAGAGGTAAGTAAGGTAAGTGGAATCTAGATAAAATGAGAACAGATACTAATTAGGGTGCTTGAAGTATGTTCTATCCACATGAATGACCCATTCTACACTCAGGCCTCAATATCACTGCTACTCCGTCTCAGGCTCTCACTGCTGTGGTCCTATCCTGAATATCAGTATTACCAATAACTGTGCCAACCAAAAATTGTGACCATCTGCTTCCATTCTTCTTGCTCATTTGCTCAATGTTCCTCTACAATAATCTTTTTATCTCACTTAGAGCTCAAATCAATTGAATCCAGTAAATTTCATTTTCAATTATTGTCCTCCAGATTATATTGCTTTCCCAGATTCATCATTATAATAATTCTTTTACGCACATATTCAACTTTTTGCCTAAAAAACAACAAATTATCCAAATTATTAATGAAATTTATACTAACTATGTGTATGACTGTTGCTGCACTACTGTGTTATTTTATGCTAGATTGTTGGGAATGTGCAACTGGTATTGTTCAGATGTAGAAGATGATAGTGGATAATAGTGGGCAGCTTGCTGAAAGCAGTGAGGGTTAATCTAGGGTTTCAGAACATATAGATATTGAACGTATAACATATACTGTATCAAAGCTTAAGAAAAATTTCAAGATTACTTAGAAAGTATAGAGCACATTTTTGTACACAGAAGTTTCAAAGGTTACATAAATTTACACCTACACCAGTGATTGTTGCACGGGGCACACATTGAGCAGCAATCTATTTTTAAGGATTTATCCTAGTGAAACAATAGTATTTTTCAGAAGCAGAATGTTATTTTTCAACAAAAGCCCACTGCATTTTATATACTCAGACATATTTTAGTATCTTAGGCATTAATTTATATACATATGAAAATTATATTAAGCTAAATGTTTAGCTCTTGATTAAGTCGTTTATGTAATATTGTACTCAATCATTTTTATGGCTCAACATATATATATAGCATGGCATAGTAAACAAGACTAAAAGCATGAAAGCTATCTATTGAGTTCAATCAGCATTTCATTCAAGATCTGCTTTCAATGCAGATTTTTATTTGCAACTTGGTATAAATTGAAATCTAAGCATACATATTATAAACAATTAATCATGCTATGTTAACGTTTTCCTATATATTGATTTATGACAGGCATCCTCTGTATTTATAACTTCCATGTGTTATTTCAAGAGCTGAAAATGTAATTTCAAATATTAGAGCAAGATTTGAGATTCCCACAGCTATGTGTCAGAAAAAAAAAAATTAATAGTGCACAATGGTTGCGTTTAAGAAGTATAATAATTACAGAGAATGTTCTAGATTTTTCTTCTAAAATTCATAAGTGGACTACTCATTTTGCAGAGCAAAATAATGATAAAGGTTCAATGTATACAAGCCTTAATTTAATAAAAAAAATAAAGGTTCATCAGAGTCTTCACTCTAGACACGT
The DNA here is from genome assembly GCF_047675955.1 of Chlorocebus sabaeus. NCBI lineage: Eukaryota > Metazoa > Chordata > Mammalia > Primates > Cercopithecidae > Chlorocebus > Chlorocebus sabaeus. Next base: position 83,452,132 of record NC_132916.1, read on the forward strand.
ATGTTTTACATTAGGTAGAAAGTAGGAAGAAAAGATGAACTCACCTCTGAACAAATGATCATAGTTTAGGTCCTAGAAGATCTATAATTTTATTGTTATAAATAATACCTCTGAGGACTAACTATTGTCTTGCATTTGAGGAGAAAAGAAGTAGATAGTTGAGCTGACCCTGATTCTTTGTGTAACCGGGTAGCTTACTAATGGCTATTGTAGAGATGATTGTCAATATTTATATATGGCTTATAATTCATTATTACTTCATTCTGAATAAACATGTGTTGACCTAACTAGTCAACTCTGTTAGAATATGTAATCTGCAGTGTTCATGAAATGTGCGTTTCTGGTAACAGACTCATTAGAGTCAAATTTTGGATCAAGAGCCACAGCTAACTTACAAATTTATGGGTACAAGTTACAGATATTGTTTGTATGTGTATATATAAATATATATGTGTGTGTGTATATATATAAATCTCTATATATGTGCATATTCCATATATTCACATAAGAACATACACCCTATCTGAGTGCTATTGAGAAATGATAAAGTTTCAATAAATAAGAAATACAAGAAAGAGGCCTTAAAATGGTCATTAAAAAAGAATTCAGAATAAATTGAAGTATGAAAAAACCTCCTGACATGAAAAAGGAAACAACATTTTTATTCCTCAATATTAACAGTTTTTCTAATATAATTTTTAAAACTCCATAACTTTTCATGTACTTGAAAAAGTAAGGTAAACCTTACCTGCTTAAAATTTCAAATCAAGAGTGCATACAAATAAAAACTTGACCTGTGCTAGACTTTCCCTTTTGAAAAGTAAATGCTGAATGAGAAGATACTGGTTTTGAGAAACATAGAATTTTGAAAAAAATGTGTTTATAATCTTAAAATTCTATATTCATGCTCATATAGTTTATATAAAGGCCAATGATAATTCATTATTAAATATATAAGTAATAAGAATATATATTTATATTACTTTATGCATATCTATATTATTTTCCAATTATATTACATATATATGTAGACATAGACATACAGGTAGAGATAATATATGTTTACATAAATAATCAACCTATAAGAAAAATAAAAAAATACTAAAAATTCTATTAGAATAGCACTAAAATTCCTAAAGAATATATGGGAGATGAACACTAGAAATACTTAAATGTAGGTCTTTTGGATAGGTGAAAATCTTAACTGAGGAAAACCAAAGCAAAAAAAAAAAAGAATTATTTAAAGAAGCAATATAATTTAAATATTATATTTAACAGAGTATTATTAAAAATAATTACTCCTTGCTCTTAGAAACCCAAATTAAATTATCATTGTTTAAATTGAGAAAGTTAGCATAAGGGCACATCAAATTCCTCTTCAATAGCAGAAGCTAAAATATGATGCCTTTTTTGTCTATGATCACTGAAAGAAAAGCCAAAACAATATAATTGATAAAAGATCACATGTATCAGCTATGACATCCATTGATTTAAATTTCTGATTATGAATAGACATATTGTACATTGCATAAGAACACTGGAGTCAGACAACCTGAGGGTTCAAAGCTGTTCTAATGCTTGCTCGTGTTTGATGTTATTTTAAATTCTGTTATTTGGTTTCCTCACCTGTAAAAGGATTATAATACACCCATCCATAGGGTCCTGGTGATTCAATTAAAATAAATAAAAACCGGCTTTAGAATGGCGCCTACAAATAGAAACCTTATGTAAGTATTTGTTGTCATTATTATTGTTAAAAGAAGTAAAGGATTTTGGATTTTGTGCTATGTACAAGGGACAAATCTAAAGATGAAATATGCTAAAAATTAAGAATAAGAGTATGGAAAACTACATACAAGTCAAGATAGAAAAAAAAAGAAAGGAATATAAATATTAATACCTAAAGAAATTACATATCCATGAGAAATAAATGGAAATAAGAAGGTGAGGAAAAGTCAAACTAATATTCATAATAAGGATTTATGAATCAAGATTCTCTGTATATTTAAATATATGGTAATAACATCTATTTTTAAAACGGTTGGAAATTCAAAGAGAAATGAACAAATACATAAATGTATAGGGAGATTTAAACACAGAACTATTGGTCTTTGAGCATAATAGATTAAATGGATAAAAGTAAAGATACAGAGGATTTGAATAATTTAATAAGGTTGAACTTTGCTTATATATCTTTGATATTTGTGTTCTATCACAAATATACTTCCCTTCCATCCAAATGCCTCTCAGAAACAATTGCCAAAAGAATTAAGAGCTGTATGTCCCAACAGGAATAAAAACCACACTCAAATTTTAAAAATTTAAAGAGGGTTCATTTACAAAGTAACTATTTACAAAGGTAGGATTGGGTATATTAAATCACAAAGAAAAGCTGCCGTAACTTTGGGCTAGAGGTAGCAGGCACAAGAGGACAATAGAAGGGACAAGTTATCAACCCAGAAGGATGACTGTAAAGAGAGCTGTGCACAGAGGACCATTCGAAGGATCCAGGCAGGCACAGATAGCCCTTCAGGAAGGATGCAGAAGAATAAACATCCTGACTTTATTCTTCCCCTTCCTTTCATCCCCCGATGTGGTTTCTCAATTGACAAAACCAACTGGACTTCGACATCTAATTACCTGTCATCCTCAGTCTGATACAGTCTTATTTTCTAACGCAGAAAAGTATCCTGATGTCATCTTCTCAGCTAAACTAAACATCACTTTGAGATCATTAAAGCAAAGCCTTTCCCTTCCTCTTAATTTCTCTATTGTCTCTTTATGGTCAACAACCTGACTTTTGCTATACATACTTATGATTGTTTTGCACTGGTTTAATAACAAATAGCATGATTACATGAAACAAGGACATTTCAAGGTAGCTTATTATTCATATGAAATCTAGTCATAATTTGAATAAAAAATGTTTTAAGTAAGCATATTAGAATAATATGATTTACTAAATGAGTTGAATAGACTGTATTAGTCTGTGCTCAGGCTGCTAATAAAGACATACCCAAGACTGGGTAATTTATAAAGAAAAGAGATTTAATGGACTCACAGTTCCACATGACTGGAGAGACCTCACAATCATGGTGGAAGGCAAAGGAGAAGCAAAGGCATGATTTACATGACAACAGGCAAGAGAAGTTGTGCAGAGGAACTCTGATTTTTAAAACTATCAGATCTCCTGGGACTTATTCACGACCAGGAGAATAGTATGGGGGAAACTGCCCCCATGATTCAATTATCTCTACCTGGCCCTGCCCTTGACACCTGGGGACTATTCAAATTCAAGGTGAGATATGAGGGGGGACACAGCCAAACCATATCAGAGACCAAAGAGAACACTGTAAGGTAGATGAAAAATGCATTATAAAGCATAAAATAAAGTAAATAGGCAGTTTGTAAACAATTATTACTTAGTGTGTTGTTATTCTAATCCTCTGAATTTCCCAACTTTACATAGCCATCACAGTTACAATTTTTGAAAAATAATAAAATCATGTACTTCAAGAAAATAATCTTTTGTTGATAGCCTGAGACAGAAAAGCGAATGAGTCATACTGGATATTTCAACTTCAGTTGTAATTTACAGTTGTGCGGTCTGTCTTAAGCAGGGTTGAGCTGGAATGTGAATTTTTCCTTAGTTGAACTGTGAAATTAAATAGTCACCATCACTGAGAACTTAGACAGGGTTTCACTGTTAAACCAATAACTGGTTTAGAGGTGGTTGTGTGTGTTTAATAAATAAATTACTCATCTTTTTAAAAATGCCATATGATTAAATGATTGATTTGTTATATATGTGGTGTTTTGATTACCTTGTTTATAATTGCTTTGAAAGATTATAGACATCTGAAAGACAAAATAGTATTGAAAACAAAGTTAGGTGCCAGCTGCCTGTGAAAGCCCCACATAGGGTGCATCAATAACACTTTCAACTCCTGCCAACTATGTGGTATATTAAACAGTAGGTTTTTTTTGTTTAATTTAGTATAACTGTATATTTCGTTTTGTTGGAATGATGATTCACTAAAATTACAGTTGAATCTGTTTATTGCTATTATATCTGGTGGCAGAATTAGTAAGAATTAATTATTCAAAAGTCATTAGAAAGAACTACGTACTAGAGAAAAAATATTCTGGCTGAATATTATGGCAAAAGTATTTTGTTGATAGTTGTCTAGAATAATTTTTAAAATATTTTATTAATAATATTATATTTAGCTTAAAAATATGTCATAAATAGGTCACATACCTTAAGTGCAGCAAATATTTCAAAATGTAAAATATAAAAATGAAAAATACATGTTGACACATTTCTGTATTTTTCTGTTTTTTAATTCTTTTTTTTTTTTTTTTTTGGTTTTTCTTTAAAGATAAAGATAGAGCTCTACAAATAAGATCCAGAATAATTTCTGATGAATTTTTATTGAACTGCCATTTTTTTTTCTTTATAAAATTTTCAGACTAGGGTGCATCATTTGGCTAATAAATTATTTTTATGCCTACAACTAAAAAAAAATCTATAATTTGCTTCTAGTTTTCAATTTGCAATGATTCGTTACATAGTTAGTTGACGATTTTACCTAGAAGACATCCAACTATTGACTTCTCAGTGCTTATTTTTCTTGAGATTCTCTACTATCTCCAAGGGAATCGTACACAGTGCAGATTCCTCTTAGAGTGATACATGTGTTCTTTGGTAGTTAAACTTTCACTCAATTCTTAATACAGCCAAAGACAGAGCTCATTAATCATACCCCAAAGCACATAACTGTGGTTATACCTCTGTAGTTTCAAGATAGTAAGTAGAATCTGTTATCTTTTATGTCCAAAAAGATTTACTCAACTGGTCGTTATATAACTATATCCATTAACTTACCTCCTATCAACTATCACTCTGTATTTCAAAATCAATAGTTAATTCTACCACAGTTATATGTCCATTAGAAGTTTATATCAACATGAAATTGTTAAAAAATTAAATAAGCTAAAAGCTTTCATGAAGATGTTAATTTATTTACAATATATTTACAGAGGATTTTACTTATTCTTTTAAACACTAGTTAACTTGAAAAAAAGATTAACCTCTGAAAAACTTAAACTATTTTAATTTTGTGTAAATGACCTATGTTTAAGTAAATAATAAGTATGTGTGTCTGTGTGGATACATATTTGAGAATGTTATTTTCAAAAAGAGCTGCTAAATATATTTTTTAAAAAGATTTTCACTCTACTAGTGAGCGTATTTGCTGTATTAGATTAAAGCCTGCCCTTTCACTCTAGTCTGAATTCATTTTGTCTCCCCTTCCTGTTACTGTACTCCCCTCATACAGTGCAAGTTATTCTGATGATCCGACATCTGTCAGCTCACTGCTCTATACCCTCCCCAGCCCCATACTTCCTTTCTGCCCTGTCTCTAAAACATTTCCACTATTCCACTATGTCTATGGAAATCTGGCTCCCATTTAGCAAAATTCCTGTCACTTTCCTTCATTACTTTAAGAAGTATTTTTATTCTCTACATCCTTTATGTCATCATCCAGGTGTCTTACCTCCAAATCGAAAGTGAACTCATCCTCATCCACTGATTCAAATGGCCTGAAGCCTTTCCTACCTCAATCTATTACGCTCTTCCCTGTCTTTCATCTACATCTCACTCTTAACTGTATATTTCCTCTCAGCATTCATATCTACTGTAGTATCACCTATTCAAAACACAAAACAAAAAATTTATTTCTTTTTACTCTACCTCTCTGTTTCCACACAACAAATATGGGCTCCTCACATGTCACAGATTCTTCATTTTCTATTTACTTGTCAACTAATTTCAATAAGGGTTACAAGATTTAGCAAACAAAACAACAAAAATAAGTATGACTCGTTAAATTCAAATATTGAGATAAACAACAAATGATATTTTAGTATAAATATATCCAAAATATTGCATATATTATATCTGGAAACCCTAATTTCCTAAACACTCACTTTGATTGAAGAGCCAAAACAACTCTTGTTTTGATCAGAAACTATATCGCTTGCTAATTCAATATCCTTAAAAACAAAGAAGGTCCCTTTACTCACCTGCAACAGAAGAGAATACCAGGTAATTAACACTTTTTGAGAGTAGACATCCTAGTGACAGAATACTCTAGCTTCTTTCTTCCTATTTTATAAGAATGATTGACATGAGATTTACCATTTTACCACATTTTTAGGTGTATTAACAATAGGTAGTATATTCTATAGCAGATCTCTAAAACTTATTTATCTCGTAAAACTGAAAATTTATACCCATTGAAAGGTGTTGGAATAACTGGGTAGCCATAGGCAGAAGACTGAAACTGGACCCCTTCCTTACACCCTATACAAAAATTAATTCAAGATGGACTAAAGACTTAAATGCAAAACTCAAAAGTTATAAAAATCCTGGAAGGCAACGTAGGCAATACCTTTCTGGACATAGGAATGGGAAAATATTTCATGACAAAGAAAACAAAAGCAATTGTAACAAAAGCAAAAATTGACAAAGGGATCTAATTAAACTAAAAAGCTTCTGCACAACAAAAGAAACTCAATAGAGTAAACAGGCAACCTACAAAATGGGAGAAAACATTTGCAAATTATACATCTGACAAAAGTCTAGTATCCAGCATCTATAAGGAACTTAAATTTATTTGTTTATTATTTATATAGAACTTACAAAATTTATAAGAAGAAAACCATTAAAAATTGGGCAAAGGACATGAACAGGTACTTTTCAAAAGAAGACTTGCATGCAGTCAACAAACATTACAAAAATATCTCAATATAACTGATCATTAGAGAAACACAAATCAAAACCGCAGTGAGATACCATCTCACACTAGGCAGAACAGCCATTATTAAAAAGTCAGAAAATAACATATGCATGCGAGGTTGCTGGAAAAAGGGAATGCTTACACATTGTTGGTAGGAGTTTAAATTAGTTCAGCCATTGTGGAAAGCAGTGTGGTGACTCCTCAAAGAGCTAAAAACAGAAGTATCATGTGGTCCAGCAATCTCATTATTGGGATTATACCCAGTTTATACCCAAAGGAATATAAATCGTTCTATCATAAAGACACATGCATGTGTATATTCACTGCAGCACTATTCACAATAGCAAAGACATAGGATCAACCTAAATGTCCATCAGTGGAAGACGGGGTAAAGAAAATGTGGTACATAAAGAAAATGTGGTACATAAAGAAAATGTGGAATACTATGCAGGCATAAAAAAGAAGATCACGTCCTTTGCAAGAACATGGATTGAGTTGGAGTCCATTATCCTTAGCAAAGTAATGCAGGAACAGACAACCAAATACCACATGTTCTGAGAGCCCATGGACACAAAGAGGGGAAAAACAGACACTGGGACTGTCTTGAGGATGGAAGGTGGCAGGAGAGAGAGGAGCAGAAAGAAGTAACTATTGAGTACTAGGCTTAGTATCTGGGTGATGAAATAATCTGTACATCAGACCCTTGTGATGCAAGTTAACCTATATAACAAACCTGCACATGTACTTCTAAATGTAAAAGTTTAAAAAAAAAAAAAAACTTACTCTCATTGAGCAAAAACTCCCCATTTCCCTCTGTCAAAGCAAACACCATTCTACTCTGCTTCTCAGTTTGACTATCTTAGACACCACATGTAAGTGGAATCATGCAGTATTTGTGCTTCTTTGTCTGGCTTATTTCACTTAGTATAATGTACTGAAGATTCATTCTGGAGTCTATACACCCTAAATTGAGGACAGTTTCTTTATCCATGTATTCATTGATAAATATTTAGGTTTTTATACCTTGACTCTTTTGAATAATGTTTTAATGAATACAGGATTATAGATATTTATTTGACATACTGATTTCATATACTTTGGATGTATACTCAAAAGTGAGATTGCTGGATCATAAGGTATTTTTAATTTTTTAAGGCACCTGCATTCTGTTTTCCATAGTGGCTCCACAATTTTACATTCTCAACAGTGCCGAAGAGTTTTAAATTTCTCCACATCCTGGTCAATACTTGCTATCATTTTTTTTTTTTTAATAGCCATTCTAACACATGTGAGATGATATCACATTGTGATTCTGAAAACAGCAACAACACCAACAATAGAAATACAAAGGGGCACATGGAAACTGTCAGAGGTGATGGATAAGTTCAATTACTTTGATTGTGATGATAGTATCATGGGTATATGTATATGTTCAAATTCATCAAATTTTACACACTATGTACAGTTTTTTGTTGTACTTCACTAAAACTGTTTTAAAAATACCCTAATTCTTATGCCCTTCCATAGGATAATTCTGGGGTATGTGTTTTATCTTATTTCTAAGGGATGAAGCATAAGATTAAACCCTAAAGTTGTAACTGGTTTAAATAATCCACTTTTTATTGGCTGCTTTATCTTCCCTGTCTTATTTCTCCCTCCCCTGGGAGTGTTCTCAGCTCTTCCCAAATAAACTACATGCACTTAAATCCTTGTCTCAGAGCTATCTTCTGTAAAATCCAAAGACAAGACTCAAGTCCATAACTAGGTCATTTTTCAGTTTATATTATGTTCCTGATGGTCTCTTCACTCCCATGACTTTAACTGCTTCCTACAGATAAGTTAATGTTTTCCAAAATTTTATTTCCAGCTCAGGTCACTCTTTCTAGCTTTCAGCTTTACAAAACAAGCAGTGTTTGATATCCATCTGAATTACTCTTGAACATCTCAAAATTAACATGCTACTTTTTTCTTTTCCATAGTTACACTCTCTCTTTAATCTTTCAATGAGTAATGTGTTTACCTACCCAGTTATTTCATGCAGGAGGCTAAAACGGGCACTTTTAACACTTCCCTATTCCTGACCTCCCCACGTAATATTTTACCAAGCTCCAGATACTATCTCCAACGTATATTTTTAATAGATAACATTGCTCCCTCATGACTGCTGCTCCCTTAACCTAAGCCACAGTAGTCTCTTCCACTGGACTATTACGATATCCTCCAACCAGTCTATTTTTTACCTCTTCCAATCCATTATTTACATAGTAGTCAAAGTAATATCTTAAAAATATAAAGTAAATCTTGAACTACTTTGCTTGTGAGACTTAAGTGGCTTTATACCTCCTTTTAAATGGAGTTCAAATACTTAGAATGGAATATAGAGCTTGATCCACATAATCTTGCCACAACCTAGATCTCCAGTCCCAGAATCTATCAGAAATATGCACCGGAGACAGTCTTTGGGGTTTGGGAAAAGATAAGATGTGGAGGCTGGGGATAGGAATCAAAAGTGTTCCTTCCTAGCTTACTTCATAAATAACTGGGTAGACGAAGGAGTCATTTATTGAAAGATGAAAAGAAGAGCATAAATAAGGAAAAGAAAAAATTATCATGCTAATTTTGAGATGTTTACCAGTAAATCATATACATATCAAATCGTCGTTTTGTAAGCCTGAAAGTTAGAAGTATTGGCCACCCTGTTGCTGAGTCATGATAAGCCTGACACACTATCTTCTTTAAACGATTTCAATCCCCAACTGCATGCTATACCTCAATAGAGGTATTCTATTTCCCCAGCACATTTTTAATCACTGTAACTAGTTTTTCCTTCAAATTATATCTCATTATGTAATATATTTACTTTTATGATTAGTTGTTAAATGTCTTTTCTCCCTACTAGTATGTAATCTCCATGAAGACAAAGATAATGTCTATTTTGTTCCATATTATCAACACAAGCACTTTACCTTAATTAGGGAACAGCTCAATTATTGATTGACTGAATATAGTAAAAGAACGGAATAAGCTGTATATAATGAAGAGTTTAACCCATTTACTTTTCCCTAATAAATAGAATCTAATCTTTACTGAGTGTCTATTATGCACTAGGTATTGTGCTAGGCATTTTGCACGTATCTTTTTTGTTGTTGTTGTTGAGACGGAGTCTCGCTCTGTCGCCCCAGCTGGAGTGCAGCGGCCAGATCTCAGCTCACTGCAAGGCATGTTCCTTATTTGACCTTCATAAGTCAGACATCATCACAGCCGTTTTAAAGATAAAAGAAATAAGGTTCAGAGGGACTCAAAATGATTGTTAATCATATAAATCCATAATGTTTATAAATGTGAGAGCTGAAATTAAAGCTCATAGTTGTCATCAAATCTATCTTTTTCCAATAATATTCTAAAAATTTTTATTGAACATATTCCATCTCAGTGTTATAACAATGGAAACTGATCTCAGCATTTTAGAATCTATTAAACTTGGGCAAATACTGGTAAAGTAAACCACAACTTGCTTTATCAAATATTATTCTCAGAAATTTTACTACTGAATGACAATTTTTTTCCATTTTTTTAATGGTGAACGTTTCTTGGGATAAAATGTTATTTCTTAAATGCTGAAATATAGAGCAGTTTTAGATTAACACTATCTTACAAGCGGATATTTATAGCACATAGAAAATGTTCCTGTGGCAGGAGAAACAAAATTATCACAGCATACCACAGCACTGGAGTCCATGGGCCCCAAAGCCAGCTGGGTTTCGATTTTAATCTACATTTACCATTTTTAGGGCATTTGGCAAGCCACATTCTTTCTTCGATCCTCTGTAAAGTGTGAGTAATAATAGTATTCGCCTCACCGGGCGCGGTGGCTCACGCCTGTAATCTCAGCACTTTGGGAGGCCAAGGGGGGGCGGATCACCTGAGGTCAGAAGTTCGAGACCAGCTTCAACATGGAGAAACCCCGTCTCTCCTAAAAATACAAAATTAGCTGGGCATGGTGGTGCATGCCTGTAATCCCAGCTGCTCCTGAGGCAGGAAAATCGCTTGAACCCGGGAGGCGGAGGTTGCGGTGAGCCGAGATTGCGCCATTGCACTCCAGCCTGGGCAACAAGAATGAAACTCCATCTTAAAGAAAAAAAAAAAAAAAATAGTATTCACCTCCTGAGCGTAATTGTGAGGAATGAATAAGTTAATATATACAGAATGTTTGAAATGGTTATTGGCACATATTAAGTTCCCAATAAATATTAGCATTTATCATCTGCTTTCAAAAACTTGTCAACATTTGTGATCTGCTAATTTATTAAACAATGATTATCACCATATAATACATTTTTAAAAAGCAGGTAAGGCCACTCAATCATATTCTAGATGGGGAACATAGACACTAAGATAATAAATACATGAACAAATATGACAATTTTGACTGGCAATAGTTGCCACGAATAAAATGAAACCGGAAGTTATAATACATCATGTATCAGGGTCCGAGGGTACAATCACAGATTAGATGGACTAGAAAGGCTGACATTTATGTTGAACTCTCAATATCAAGCCATGTGGAAGTCTTTAGGAATTAATTTATGAATAAAACTAAAATATTTTTTTTTTAATTATTCTTCAATCAGCAAGTGATACATGGAAATATGGCCTCAGGCTATAACTCAAATATTTTTTTTTTTCTTGTACTTTTAAGATGCCCTACTTCTACATCTGATAAAGAGTGTCTGTTTTCTCTAAAATTCCAGCAAATAACCATGCTGTCTTAAACAAGATTTTTCTTTCTTTCTTTGCAGTTAGGGCTGATGGAGAGCATCAACACTAAATCATTTAGAAAAAAGCAGAAAAGAGAACAAAATAGCCAGGTATTATAGGGAGCCTGCCATGCTCCAGACACTTTTTTATAATAGAAGTTTAGCACACACATATCATTTAGTCTTTACAAAAGCTCCAGTTGTTAATTACATTATCCCCATTTCGCTATTGTGACTCAAAAGGATTGCTACATACTTAAGATCTCATAGCTGGAAGAGCTTGGATTGGAAGGAGGTCTTCCTGAATCCAAAGTCTCAATTCATAGCTTACTAGTCCCACACACTAGGGACTCACCTTATTTATTACTGATACAACTGCTGTGGTTGGTTGTGGTGCTGAAGACCTTGTTATTGTCTTGCAAGTGCTTGCTTTATATTAATCTTAATTTAAATCTAAATAAACTATGATGTAGAAGTTGATTTGTGTATTTCAGCTTTATAAAGGAATATGCTAATATTGGTATTAACTGTTGTACTTTTTCAATTTTTAGTTTGATCATTATTAGAGTTGTGTCATTTTCATTTAATGTTAAAAATACACACACACACTTTGCTCTAACAAGCAAAAATTATTTGAATTTTTATCATAAAATATAACTTGCTAATCACTCTCATCTGCATATTGTTCTGAATGCCTTTAAGATAAAAAAAAGTAGTTTGTCTGGTTGTCTGTGGTATTTTTAAAAATCAAACAATTTAAATGCTTTGTGTTTATGTTAAACCATCTAGATCTGGATTTAATGGATGGAAATCACAAGATGTTATATCATTGTATAGACACAGCCATTGTACCAATCTCTTGTTGCTCTGTCCCAAGAAGAGAAGAAAGAGTGAGTGTAAATTTACATGGTGTCAGTAGCAAATTCTAGTATGATTGCATAGGGAGTATACTTAGATTGCTCTATTATTGATTCCCATACTGAAATCATTCTTATCAGACATAGCAAGTGCTGGTAAGTAACCAAAATGGGTGAAAAAACATTTGCTGTAGAAAAATATTCTTAAAACTTCTCTAGTTGCCTCCAAAATAAACACAAAGAAATTGGTCTGAGTTATACATTTCCTCATATCACAAAACAGGCACTAAATCAGCTCCTAAAATGTTCCTTTTTACTAAGTTTCTTCAAGTGAGCAATACAACCATACACACCAAACACTTCAAATAATGTCTGAAAATAAATAGGTGACAAACGTAAATAAGGATGAACAAATGTTTTTAGAACCTGAAAATAGATTACATACGCTGAGATTCCATTAACAACAGAAACCATACTCACTCTGGGGGAGACGGGGGTTTTTTCCCAGTGAGCAAAAATGAGTTCTTAAAGAAAAAAGGTCATTCATCTCAGGGAAAGTTTACTTAATTTCAAAGAAAAAAAGAAAGACGTCAAAAATAAAATTTTATAACACATGTATTAGGAAAATACTTTTGAAAAAAATATATAAGAAAAATTTCTTTCCATTTCATGTGTCAGTGAATAACTCATTTTCCCATTCTGATTTGATAACATTTGGGCTGAGTCAAAAGAAAATATAAAGTGTTCATTGAAAGTGTGAAGAGGTCATAAACTTAAACCATAAAATATTGGGAGATTGTACTCTTTAAGTCCTGGTAGCATAGTTTGGGTATGACATAATTAATCTCATCTTAAAGAATGAAAACAGTATTTATTTTAAGAAATTCTCATCTGTACAGTGGAGAGTCCCACCATCTTGACTTCTATTTCCTCAGCTGTTCCTGTCTCCTGATTTAGAGATGTAAAAATAGATGACTAATATATTGTTGTTATAAAATCGAAAGAGGAATCCCTCTCTCCATGTTGAAGGTTAATTCATCTCCCAATGCTACGACCCCTACTCCAGTTTATATAATCAGGAACTTTGCTCTAGCTGATGATTCTTTTTTTCTGCTTGATCTAAAACATCTTTGTCATCAATGACTTCTAACCTTCTGCTTATAAATGTGCTCACAATTTTTCATGTTAAAAAAATTTTCTTGTAGTCCCAGCTACTTGGGAGGCTGAGGCAGGAGAATGGCTTGAACCCGGGAGGCGGAGCTTGCAGTGAGCCGAGATCGCGCCACTGCACTCCAGCCTGGGCGACTGAGCGAGACTCTTCCGTCTCAAAAAAAAAAAAAAAAAAAAAAAAAAAAAGTTTTCTTTATGTCTCTCTAGCTAAACACAAAACTTAAATGTCTTGCCATTCTTTCAAAGCCACTTCTGCATATTACCTGTCTTGTTGTTGTTGTTGTTGTTTGTTTGTTTTTTCCTTTCCTTATTTCTCAAAACTCCCCTTGAGGGGGGGGGGGCAATTTGGTAACACTTCTTCCATGTCACTTAAGTTGTTTTGTCAAAGTCATTTACAATTCTATTTGCTGACTCCAAAGACTAGGTTTCAGGGAAAAACCTGACCCTTTTACAACTGAAATGAAAGAAGAATGTTCAAGTTGTTTTCAACAAACAAATCAGCCATCTTTTTTGGAACTGGATGGTAATGGAGATGGCATCAATCAATCTTCTTCTGTATTTTCTCCTATAATGCATTCTGTGTCTGGATAAAAAACGATTATGAAAAAGGTCTAGTGATTCGCATTGTCTTTTGACCACTGAAAGTATGCGAGTACTTTGCTGTACTTCATACTCACATCATTATTTACATCATTAAATACTTTCCAAATACTATATGAAATAAACATTTAAAACATGTTAAATAAATAAATTAGAAGAAAATCAACAAGTTAGAGTCTAGTAGCAGTATTTTAAACATGAATGGCAATTAGTCTTAAAATTAATTATATTTTTAATTTGTCCTTCACCTAATTCATATTCTTATAAGATTTTCATTAGAAGTTCATTTACAAATACTTTAAGAAAAAATAGAGACTAAGAGAAAATTTTCTGAACGGCTATATAGTACATACATTGTTTTGATTCTTTAAATAAAAAATGCAATATCAATCTAGCCCCATTGATATGGAAAAATATTTCATGTATGTAAAACCAAACCCCTGCAAGATACAGCAAGGATCTATTAATATCATTCAAACAGAACTAAAATTGGTTTTAAAACTGCTTGATTACAGTGTGTGTGTGTATATATATACATATGCATATTTCATGCAAATTAAGACATTTAGATAAATTCCACCAATCAGAACAGAAGATAGTAAGCTCTAAAGCATGCTTCTGTTTCATAGCTTAGGTATGATCTATTTTAAGACAAAACTGCTACATGCTGTTATTTATTTCCAGGTGCAATAAAATCTATTTAATTTGAAGACTGATTAAAGTAGAGAAACCTCATGACAAGGAAAAAAATGGATACTCTGCCAATCAAACTACGGTCTGACACAAACTGCCAAACACAGCAGAGTAGATTCAGTAGGGGAGGGAATATGTCAGCAATGATCTTGGGTACTCATATATAGTTTTTTAATGCTGTAAGTCATGAAATTAATTTAAAGTATTAATATTTTGAACCTAAGACATGTTAAGTTTATAGTAGAAATTTCCCTCTAAAAGAATTAACTTATTAATATTAGTAAAAATTACCACTCAATGAGATGCTTGTGTGTGTTTTATGTATATATTCCAGAGGACATGTATAATCACACCAAGAAAATCAATTTAAGGATAAAGTAGAAAAGCCATCTCTCATACCTTTATACTAAAATATAATTTAATTCCATCTCCAAAGTGCTTTGATATAAAATGTGATGTTACTCAATTTAAAAAATAGTTTAAGATTTTTATTTATTTGTTTGCTCTGTTATTGCCCTGGAGATAAATGATAAGGTAATGGGGGTTCAACTTAACTTATGTTACACTTGGTCGAATTTGAAGCAAGAGGCTAACACTGTTTAAGTTCTCAAATGGCCAAAATGCTAGAAAAAGTAGAAATATATTTTTTAAAGTAAATTTTCCTCTTTTTCAGATTTGTGACCCTAAAAATGAGTTTATGTAATTGGAAATCATTTTGACTGCTATTTTTAGTACTAAGTATTATTATATTAAGGTGGTCAAGTTAAAGTTTAAATTTTAGGTATGTAGGCTTTATTGATTAGGCCTAATGATTTATTTTAAAACTGAAGATCTAGATTAAAATCCAATATCTTTTGTTTTCCATTAGAAATTTGCTCACTTTTCTGAAACTTTTTTTCTTACCTGTCAAATAGTTATACTACCTTTCACATAGTGTTGTCTTCATATTAAAGACAGTCTATATAAAGTAAGTAGTGGAGTTGCATAGTAGAGCTTCGGAAAATGCCAGTTTCCCTTTTACTAATGATTAAGGAAAAAATCATGAATTTATATGCATCTATTTATAAATCAAAGATAAATCTTATGTGCAACATTATGCAAAATGTTACCAATGGAGGTAACATATTTCCAAACACTGTCAACTGAAAATATCATAGTGATATGAGCTTTCTGTGATAGACTGTTGAACATGGAGGATTTCTTTATGAGTCCTGAATATATCATCAAAATCAACAGGAACCTAAAGACCTTCAAGAATTAAAATTTTAGTTAGACTAAAAGGTTAAAACATAAAAGGGTTATTTTTTAATTTGTTTATTATTATTACTATTTAGTACCTTTTTAGTTCTAGATACAGAGAACCTTATTTCTTCCACTTCCAATTTCCAACTACTGGCACCTTAGTTTTGAGTGAACATCATCTGGCTATGACTACAACTCCTTAGGTCACCATCTTGTCGTCAATATGACTTTCTCAAATTCATCCTTCTGATAATTGTCAAGGTCCTCTATTAGATGCAAATCTGACCTTTCCACATCCCCACACATGGCTCCTCATTGCTATAAGGTACATTTCCAAGTGCCTTATTATGACACATAATTCCTTCAGTATCGTTTTCAACCCCCTGTTGCCACTGCGTACCTTACATTTTAAGTTCCAGCACACCAAATGGTTAATATTTTTCCTAAATACACTATGAGACTTTTCATCTCTGCTTCTTTGCTTTGTGAGTTATATCCAGAATCCTCCTCTTGAATACCATTTGGTGTGAATAAATTATATTTATATGTATAAACTAAATTATGCTGTTACCACCTCCATGAAGGGTTTTTGATATCTCTCTTATGATAATGGGAATATACACAACCAAACATAAAGAAATGATTGACAAATTTAACTGAAGAAGAACATTAAAAGTAAACCCAAAAATCATTAATAAGCTAGTAAGAGAGATTAGTTGGGGAAATCCTATTTATAGGGTGCATACATTGGAACACAACAGAACAAAGATTTGTAGAAAAAATAAAGAGTTTCTCCAAAAAATTTTAAGAAATAGTTGAACTAATACAAAGAAGAAAAACACACATAGAAATAATTCAAGAAAAGGAAAACTCAAATAATTAATTTGCACATTAATGAATAACATTCTCAAATATTATCATGACAAGTAAAAGAAAAATTATAATCCCATTTTTATTTTTACAAATTAGCTTTACAAAATGCTAGAAATGATTGATAATATTAAGCATTGGTGAAAAATTGGGAAAATAATCTCAGATGTACTAATTCCTCCAGAAAGTCAAATAGAATGTAAGAAAAGATGTTTGTACAAAGATATTAACTTGAAAGATTTTCAGTTAAGTCAAAAGTGTTAACAGTCTATATGCTCATTAATTTTTATATCGTGAAATTATATATGGTGGACACTTACCTTGGAATAACATTCGAATATGGGAAACAACGAAAATAAGCTATTTTATTTATATACAAAATGTTAAGCATAAACATCATGTCATAGAACATTACAGATAGTATAATATACTTACATTAAAATATATTTGTAAAATTTTAAATATGAGACAGAAAGTATGAAACAGTTGGTTAAAAACAACTTTTTAGGTCAGGCACGGTGGCTCACACCTGTAATCCCAGCACTTTGAGAGGCTGAGGGGCGCAGATCACGAGGTCAGCAGTTCCAGACCAGCCTGACCAATATGGTGAAACCTCGTCTCTACTAAAAATACAAAAATCAGCCGAGCGTGGTGGCATGCACCTGTAATCCCAGCTACTTAGGAGGAGGAGGTGGAGGCAGGAGAATTGCTTGAACCCGAGAGGTGCAGGTTGCAGTGAGCAGAGATCGCACCACTGCATTCCAGCCTGAGTGACAGAGTGAGACTCCATCTCAAAAACAAACAAACAAAAACCTGTGTTTTTTATGAGCTGTTTCTGTTTAATTATGAGTTCCATGACGTACTAAATGTGTGGTTTGGGGCCAGTTACATAATCACTTTATGACTCAGTTTCCACATCTGTAAAATGGATGGAAATTTTTTTAAAAATAGATTAAAAGGATTGAAGGATACCCACAGGCCAGGTGCTGTGGCTCACGCCTGTAATCCCAGAACTTTGGGAGGCCGAGGCGGGCAGATCACAAGGTCAAGAGATTGAGACCATTCTGGCCAATGTGGTGAAACCCGGTCTCTACTAAAAATACAAAAATTATCTGGATGTGTTGGCACACGTCTGTAGTCCCAGCTACTTGGGAGGCTGAGACAGGAGAATCGCTTGAACCTGGGAGTCGGATATTGCAGTGAGCAGAGAACGTGCCACTGCACTCCAGCCTGGAGACAGAGCAAGACTCCGTCACAGAAAAAATAAATAAATAAACATAGACTTAACATTAGAGGTTATTCTGAGCAAGACAGTGGGAATTAGAGAGATCTCACTTGGGAACTTATAGTTCTTCCTAAATATATTTCTGTATTTTAACGTAGTTTAGATATATTATTTTTACAACTGCAAATATAAAAAATAAAATGTGAAGTTGCTCAGATATGTAATATAGACAAGCTTTCCATATCATCCATGTACAAACAAGCAAACACGATTAATGGAATTGTTACAAAGATTCACGTGAAGCATAACAGCATATAACTGTGTGTTGGTTTATATAGATATGCCACAGCATGCAGTAAGAAAACATTCCTCTCGCACCTTCTAGCTAAGATTTTTAAAAAGTAAGTTTGAAAGTGAGTAAAGCAATGCATACATTGAAAGGAAAAAGCCTTAGGTAGGTATCAGTAGGTACAGGAATGGCTCACCCAGGTTGATCAGGCTTGGCAGTAAAATCTTGAATACAGTTGCCAGTCCAAATTAATATCATCAAGATCTTATGTGAATCAATATGGATGTTTTATTCAAAAGAGTTAATTTTAACAATAAATTACAGGTCTGGGTGGGGTGGTTCACTCCTGTAATCCCAACACTTTGGGACGCCAAGGCGGGCAGATCACCTGAGGTCAGGAATTCTAGACCAGCCTGGCCAACATAGTGAAACCCTGTCTCTACTAAAAATACAAAAATTAGACAGGTTTGGTGGTGGGTGTCTGTAATCCCAGCTATTCAGGAGGCTGAGGCAGGAGAATCACTTGAACCCCAGAGGCAGAGGTTGCAGTGAGCCAAGATTGTGCCATTGCACTCCAGCCTGGGCAATGAAAGCAAAATTCCATCTCCCCAAAAAACAAATAAATAAAAATAAATAAATTACAGAATGAGATTTGTGGATTCAACAGTAAAGAAGAAGAACCATACAGAAACAATTATACATTGATCATAATTACATATATAATATAATATGTGGGTTAATTTCTGATCCTTCCTCATAAGTGCTGGTAAAATATTTGCTCATATGTAGTTGACATAAGTAGTTCTATTCCCTTCCCATTTTACCTTCCTGCATTCATTGTAATCTGATTGTTTCTTTCTTTCAAGTTAGTCTGTATCAGTATTATTATCTCTGTTTATCAAACTTTCCCTAGCAATTGTAAATAATTCTGTCTTTCTGCATTGCACAATGTTAACAGCTGAGATACAAATTACATCTACTGTATTCTATGGAAGTTAATATTCCTAAATTTCTTTTTTTTTTTTTTTTTTTTTTTTTTTTTTTTGAGACGGAGTCTCGCTCTGCCGCCCAGGCTGGAGTGCAGTGGCCGGATCTCAGCTCACTGCAAGCTCCGCCTCCCGGGTTCACGCCATTCTCCTGCCTCAGCCTCCCGAGTAGCTGGGACTACAGGCGCCCGCCACCTCGCCCAGCTAGTTTTCTGTATTTTTTTTAGTAGAGACGGGGTTTCACCGTGTCAGCCAGGATGGTCTCAATCTCCTGACCTCGTGATCCGCCCGTCTCGGCCTCCCAAAGTGCTGGGATTACAGGCTTGAGCCACCGCGCCCGGCCAATATTCCTAAATTTCATGCTCCCTCTTTAATGAAAGTAGATGATCTAGATGAAAGTAACTTTTCTTCTTCCATGCTCAGGAAATGCATATAATTTGAGTGCTTCTCTTACCTGGGGATGACTAATCTCCATCTAAACTATGCTGCACCATAACTCTCTTTATCTTCGTGGTGTCTGGTTTGCCCTCTGATGATAATTGTTTTATAGTCTATCCTATGATGATAGCTGTTTAATAGTCTATCCTATGATGATAGCTGTTTTATAGTCTATCCTGTCTTTGGCAGTGACAGGAACAGGAGACAGGGAAATTTTGGGCAGAAGAGGGTGGGTGCCTAGTGAAGGCCTCACTCTTAAGCCTAGAACCGCAGCCCAAAGTGGGAACATACATTCCTGTTTTCCCACTCAAATGTTGGCTTTTCCAAAACTGCCCATGGCCTGCCCCGCCCCACCATCTTGTCTCCATAAACCTCAGACTCTGAGGGCAGAAGGAAGAGAAGAGGAAAAGCAGCTGGATATTGGAGACTATGTTTGGATGTCGGAGAGAACCAGCTTAACTTCAGAGTGATAGATTAATAGAGTAGCTTCAGAGAAGAGTCCAGACAGCTGGACTCTGGGGGAAGATTACCTCCCCACTTGGTCCCCTTTCCAGCTTCCCTTCATGCTGAGAACCACTATCATTGGCAATAAAATCCCCCACATTTATCATCTCCAATTTGTTTATGCAACCTCATTCCTCCTGGACCCCAGACGAGAACTCAGGTGCGGATGCAAAAGGCTATCACACTGACCCTCCACTGAACTGTGAACACTTAAGCCATCTGTGGATGGCAAAGCTAAAAGAGCACTGACTATAACACTCCTTCTGAAGTTTCAGGCATCGTGGGCATCCCTTTATGTGCTGCCGCAGGGCTAGTGTGGAATTTGTTCCTGCCAGTGCCCAAAAGTATTCGCCCTGGCTCCTGCACCTGCTCACCTGTGTGCTCCCTCCCGTGAGGGGTTGAACACAGTGGGTTTAAGTGAGTAGAGGTTGCCCCTGCCAGTGCCCATCCACTCCAGTTCCAGCCTGCAGAGGAGTCAAGGAAAATATCCTGCTTCAGCAGGAAAAGAACTGCATTCAGGTAGAGTACGGCCTCATAAAATCTTCCTACAGCGCAAAACCATTGATTTTTGCAAGATCTCCTAAATTCCAATTGTCAACATTTTTCTAGGTACAAGAACTCAGGGTTTTACTTTTTAACTGCTTCCCACCTGTCAGGCCTCTGAGCATGCCCTGTGACTTGCAAGTATGCGACCAGATGGCCTGAAGTAACTGAAGAATCACAAAAGAAGTGCAAATGCCCTGCCTCACCTTAACTGATGTCATTCCACCACAAAAGAAGTGAAAATGGCCGGCCCTTGCCTTAAGAGACGACATTATCTTGTGAAATTCCTTTTCCTGTCTCATCCTGGCTCAAAAATCTCCCCTACTGAGCACCTTGTGACCCCCACTCCTGCTCGACAGAGAACAAATCCCCTTTGACTGTAATTTTCCTTTACCTACCCAAATCCTATAAAACGGCCCCACCCTTATCTCCCTTTGCTGACTCTCTTTTCGGACTCAGCCCGTCTGCACTCAGGTTATTAAAAAGCTTTATTGCTCACACAAAGCCTGTTTGGTGGTTTCTTCGCACGGATGTGCATGACACCACCCATCCTATGTAAATTATATTTATTAACACAAGACCAGCTAGTTTAAAGCAAAATATAATTAGAATTGACTGAAAAATGTTTTGATGCTATAGGAGACTTTTAAAATATTACTGATGTTAAAAAGTTCTTATGAAAAGCCCAGATAAGGACTTCAAAGTCTTTCAAGAACCCTGAAAATCTTGAAAATCACTGGTTTTTCAAGCTCTTCACTATATTCAATGTTAACACCTAACCATTGGACTATAACAGGCTAAAATAACTTCACAGTATGCATGTGATGGTTATTAAATAACTGCATAAAAATAAAGGAATGAAATGAAAAGATTCTTTTTACAGATTACTTCATTACTTCTACCTGAGGGTCTTGTTCAACTTCGACTCAATTTACTCTATGTGGGTAGTGAAAATTTTATTACTGCTGTAGCAACTACTAAATCTGAAAATGGCTATTTGCTCCCAGAGAGTAATACAGTTTTGACTTCCAGGCAGTCTTGAAAAAAAAAGGTCTAGAATTAACTTCGCTCCTTCTATGATCAGAAAGGACACATTCTCAGGCACCCAGGGAAAAATTAAAGTCAACATAATATTTAACAGCCATGGGAGTACCTAATAATCCACTTTAATTGCCCTCATGAGAAATACAAATTTACCTTTATGTCTTTATTGTGATTCCTCCAATCTATCAAATGACTGAATTTGGCAATTCCCTTCCCTTTGATTGCTCTAATCTATCAACTGATGAAACTATGTGATTCTCATTTCCTCTAAAAGGGTGTTCTGTTTTTCTCTTTTCTTTTTCATAGACTGATTTACAGCCTTTTCTTCTATTGCTCCCTCTAGTACTCTCTTTCCACATTTCTACCAGCTTTTGTGTAAAACAGTTTAACTAAATTGCGTGGAGGCTCACCCCCTCATTAACTTTAATCCCTAACTTCCTGCTTTTAAATTAACAGTGCTCGACCATGAAGAGAGTTTTATGACCATCACCCATTTCTTTCTTTTCAAGATTATATAAATACAGTTATTGTATTCCCAATGAGAACACTATTAGAACTCATTTTCTCTGAGATTAAAACAAAAGCATTCTGCCTAAATTACTTTTCTTATACACATGTTTTACATTTGTTTTTATTGATTTCCACATTAAAAGAAGGCTGAATGGAATTACACAATTTTAAATATGCAATTTCAGCCCTTAATATTTTAAAAATTATATTCAATTAATATGTATATCACGATCTTTAGCTTACAATGCCAGAAACATTATTTTGATTTTATTTTATAACTATTGTTCCAACACCTTGAAATAATACTATTAGTTGCATATTTCTATATATTTTTAGTATTTTCACATAAAATAAATTACTACTGCACACATTTAGTTATGTGCTTTTTGATGTTGGCACTGACTTACTAATTAAATAACTATTTTGTTAATTATACCCACATATACTCAAACACTACTTTCTATAAAATTCATTAAATATTTTTACGTATTTATTATAATGCTTTATTATTATCAGTGGTTGAAAGAGAAGGCCATCATAAGGATTATGACTGGGTTGCTGGTCACTGTGGTGGCCAGCAACTCAGGGACCAAAGAAATAATTGGCGAACTCCAGGACATGTGGCTGGGAGGGCATTCGTTCATTTCTTCAGCATTACATGTGTGGTGTTATATACTAAACACCACAATGTCAGGATGAGTAAAGCTCAGCCTCTGCCCATGGAGATAATCAGAAGCTAGTGGATAAGACAGAATATTCTTTACTAAGTACAATTCAAGTAAGCTACAATAAAAACTTTGAAAGAAGCATGAAATGCTTTGAGAATTCTGAGGGGGAAGCAAATGACCACTGGGTATAAAAGGATTCTCCACCAAGAGTTTTTCATCCATTTAAAATCCAGTGTTCAAGCATGCTACAAGACAAACATGTTGCTAGGTGTCATGTGCACAAAAATGTATTACAAATTCTCCTACTCTCATGGAGTTTACACTCTAGTGAGTGATATTTAATCTACACACACTCAAATAAAGAAGTGAAGGAAGCAGAGAAACATACTTAAGGCAGAATAGAATAAAGAGCAAAAAATGAAAGAAACTTGGGATTGAGACAATGCTAGAAGCATTCAGAGCTGGTTATGTATATACCTAGGTCACTAGAATAAAAATAGAAGGGAGGGGAAGGGATGAGAGTAGAGAAAGAGTGTTGTCATATAGGTGAGGACAGATCATGAAGGAAATTTAATTCCCCCCAAAGTGTTTTCACCTTTGTTTGTTTGTTTGTTTGAGACAAGGTCTCACTCTGTTGCCCAGGCTGGAGAGCAGTAGAGTAATTATAGCTCACTGCAGCCTTGACATCCCTGGGCTCAGGTGAGCCTACCACCTCAGCCTCCTGTGTAGCTGGGACTACTGGTATTCACCACCACATTCAGCTAATTTTTTGGATGTTTTTTGCAGAGACTAGGTTTCACCATGTTGTGCAGGCTAGTCTTGAACTCCTGGGCTCAAGCAATCCTCCTGCCTCCATTTCCCAAAGTGTGGGATTAGAGGTGTGAGACACTACATCTGGCCAGTTTTTCATCTTAATTGTACTTTCAATGAGTTGTAATAAAAACTTTCTAGTAAAGATATATACACAAATAACTGAAGCAACAGAGGGGAAGATGGGTTATTGGTGTGGATGGAAAGACCAATGATGGGGACTAATAGACCAATAGAGAAATGTTAACAAGACTGATGTTTTGGATGTGGAAATGGTAGCTGTATAGAATAAGTGACAGGAAAAAGAAAACAAGATTGTTCAACTTTGAGTAGTAGCATTGATGCCAATATAGATTCCCATGACTGGATTACAGAATGCAGTATAGTTTAATAACAACATTTTTAGTGGATTTGAAGTTCATATTGACTGAGATACCAAGTGAGCAGCTAGAAATTGAAGTAATACTGAGAAAGATAGATATTCACATAGTATTAATATGTGCTGATAGTTTCAACAATGGGACTGGATGAAATTGACCAGTGAGAGAGAACAAAAGAAGAAAATGGACAGAAGGACAGAACACTGAGGAACAATTAAAATAAAAGAGTAGGAAGAGAAACAGGAGACCTTGGAAGGTCCTGCTATAGGGCAGTCAGGAACATCAGTAAATATTTCCAGAGGAATGGAATATTATTAACAACTTATGACAAAACAGTTCAACATATCTGGGATGACTGATGACCTTTACAGAATCTGACTCAGTAAAATAACAGAAGCAGCATTATTACGGAAGAATAAAGACTGAATGGGAGATAATGAAGTGGAAGCAGCAAGTGAAATACTAACAGCAAGCATTTTTAGAGTGTTGACAGTATATCAAGCCCTGTTGTAAACACTTTACATACAGTTTCACATTTAATTCACAATAACAACCATATGAGGCAGGTAAGATTATTAGTTCAACTTTAGAGATGATAAAACTAAGCCAGAAAGAAACTAAATAGTTAATCCAAGAATACAGTACCATGATTAATGGAGCCAGAATTTCAACTTGGGCAATTACCTCCAAATGTTTCCTCTGAATGAGCACAAATTATTTTTTCAGTTTGTATATTCTTTTGCATTAGCCGTGCCTCCTATCTAGAGGTAGAGTGTGTTGTTTCCATTATCTTTGTTTTAGAGGCAGAGTTTTGCTCTTGTTGCCCAAGCTGGAGTGCAATGGCATGATCTCGGCTCACTGCAACCTCTGCCTCCTGAGTGCAAGGGATTTTCCTGCCTCCAAATCCCGAGTAGCTGGGATTACAGGGGTGTGCCACCATGCTCAGCTAATTTTTTGTATTTTTAGTAGAAACAAGGTTTCACCATGTTAGACAGGCTGGTCTTAAACTCCTGACTTCAGATGATCTTCCCACCTTGGCCTCCCAAAGTGCTGGGATTACAGGTGTGAGCCACTGTGTCTGGCCTGTTTTTCCATTATCTTAAATGTATGCTGTCCTTGTGATTTACTTTAACGAACAGAATATGCTTGAAATCTGGAGTCTAGGCCTCAAGAGACCTTGTAACTTCCATCTTTACCCTGTTAAAAATATCATCCTGAAACAGCAGGTAAGGATCTAGTCCAGCCTGTTAAAAAATGAGAGGCCACTGAGAAGAGAATTGAAATGTCCCAGCTAAGATCCAGCACTAATTCTCAAAGATGTGATGAAGCTACAATATACCTTCCCACCAAGCCAGTGCAGAGGACACCCCAAGACAATGCATAGAACCCTGAGAATTAATATGTAATTGTAGTTTTAAACCACTTAGTTTTGAGGTAGTTTGTTGATCTCTAAAACTGGGTTGCTGTCATTACAAAATTTAAAACATGTGGCCTTGGTTTTGGGAGTGGGTGGTAAAAAGTGACTACAAAAGTATCAAGGAGAGAGTAAGTGGATTCTGAGTGTCCATTGCTACTGAAGGCTTGAGAAAAGGTGACCTGTAGTGTCTAATAGAAGAACATTTTACAACAATGCCACTGGAAACACTTGCAAGATAAGAAATGTACCTAGTAAATTTGTGAATCTGGTCAAGGGATTTTGCACATAAGTTGTCAAAACTGTAAACTGGCATCTGATAGCTTTATATGATATGGTATGAGAATGCAGAGATAAACTAAAATTCAAGGAGCAAGGAAAATTTTCGGGAGACTCAGTACGTATTCTGGGTTGGAAAATAAATCTGTTTCTCTTCTCTATTTTTTTTTAATAAAAGAGATATTTCAAAATAAGAAATGGCTGCATGGTGTTAAGATTGATTCAAAAAATTAAGATTGCTACTTAGTAGACCCTCTCAACTGAAAAAAAAGAAGTTATTATGAGAATCATAAGGGTGTGTCTTAGCTTTCGTTTGTTTGACTGTTTTTTTTGTTTGTTTGTTTTTAGTACAGCTACACCAGAATATCTGAGACTGAGTAATTTATAAAGAACAGAAATTTATTTCTCATGGTGCTGAAAAAATGGGAAGTCCAAGATCAAGACCCCAGCATCCAGTGAGGACCTTCTTGCTACATCCTTACATAGCAGAAGAGAAGAAGAGCAAATGAAGCAAATGCTGAGTGAAGCCTTTTTTATAAGGGCCTAAATCTCATTAACAAGAGAGAAGCCCTCATGGTCTAATCACTTCTTTTAGACCTTACATATTAATACTATCGGATTGACAACACCTGAATTTTGGACGGGCACATTCAAATCGTAGCAAAGCACCATACCTTACAACTTTCACATATTGCTCAAGTAGAAAAAGGTCTGTCTCAAAATAGATTATGGATTTAAGTTTTGGATCATGGAGGAAATGTCGTTGTAAACTAGAAGATTTTCAGATAAAGGTACAACAAAAACATTATCTGCTTGAGATAGATGGAACAGTGACAGATCAAAATGAACAGAGGCCTCTGGAAAAACTACTCAATATCAAACATGGGGCATTTCTTATTTTTTAAAAAAGGAAGAATGTCTCTAGAGGACTGAACCATGAGCCACAGGTCATGGGCCCAAAGCCTAGAGGGCAGAGTCAAGAACTGAGGAGAAAATGAATCATCCTCCAGTATTGTTTCCTGTTCTTAGAGTAGGGAGAGCTGATGGTGCATGCCAGTTAAATTTCAGAAGAGCTGGAATGCTGTAGACCACTGATTGCTATATTCCCCCTTTTCACCCACATTTTTTAAAAATGGAAATGTCTACCGTAGTCATTATTCTGTTCCTGTTCCCCATTATATGTTGGGGGGGGGGAGTAGATATCTGGTCTTTTTATTTCACAGATCTCTCAAGAGAAATAACGTCAGAGAAGTCACGTCTGAGAAGCCTCACCCAGACCTAATACAGGTTATGACATTAAAATCCTCAAACTTGATGCCATGATTTTCTGAGACTTTGGGGATATTTGGAAAGGTGAACACATTTTCCATAGAGGGAGTATATAAATAATTTTGATAAGAAGGCAGGCTATAGTAGACTGAATAATGCCAGTTTTTTTGTTTTGGTTTTTGTTTTTTGTTTTTTCTTTTTTTGTTTGTTTTGTTTTTTGAGCTTCTCCCATCAATAGATGGGGACTGTTTCCCTTCTTCTGGAATCTAGGGTGTTTTTGTGAGTTGTTTTGATCAATACAATGTAGTAGAAATGACAAATTCTGGAGTCTAGGCCACAGAGGTCTTTCAAACTATACCTTTGCTCCTTGGAATGCTATGATTAGACTCCAATATAGGAAGCCAGTTTAGCCTAGCATAGAAGAGAGGCCGCATAGAGTAGAACCAAGATGTCCCAACCAACTGCCAGGCATATGAGTGAAAACATCTTGGGCCATTTGGCCTATCCAACCCTCTTCTTAAATGCAGACACATGGGTAGGTTAGGAGTAAGCAACAATAGGGATCTTCTAGTTTACCTACAGAATCCTGAGAAGCAGATCGAGAGATCATCTTTATCCCACTACGTGATTTTGAATGTGCCATTATATGACCAAACATACAGTATATTTTTGCTCACTACTGTACCCTAGCTTTAAAAATTTTTGTTGAGGTGTAATTGACACACACAAATTGCACATATTTAATGTGCACATTTTGATGAGTTTGGACATATGCATATGCATATGACATTGTCATTACAATCAAGGAATTAAACATATTAATCATCTTAAAAAATGTTCCCCCATGTTCTTGCATGTGAGTGTGTGGTGGTGGTAAGAACACAACATGCGATCCATCCTTTTAACAAAGAAGATAGGTGACAGAGTTGAAGTGGTTGAAAATAATAGTTTCTTCAACAAATGGTGTGGGGAAAATTGGATGTCCACCTCCAAAAGAATGAAATTGGATCCCTATCCTACCCACATGCCCACACACAAAAAATGAAGAGAACAATATTTTATTAACTATAGATACTATGTTATATAGAAGATCCCTAGAATTCACCCATCTTGTAAAACTGAAACTTTGAACTCATTAAGCAACAATTCCACACTTTCTTTTTCCCCAAATACCTGGCAACCACCACTCTATTCTCTGCTTCTGTGAGTTCAACTATTTTAGATACCTCATATAAGTGTAGTCATGCAGTATTAATCCTTCTGTGACTGGGTTATTTCACTTGTCATAATGCCCTCTAGGTTCATTCACATTTTCACAAGATGTAGAATTTCCTCCATTTTCAAATTGCTAAATAATATTTCACTGAATGTATATACCGCTTTTTAAAAAATCTGTTTATCTGTCAATAGATGTTTGGATGGTTTCCATATTCAGAAGTAAAATTGTCTTTTTTTGCAGAAGACATGATCTTATATATAGAAAACCCTAAAGACACCACACACAAAAAACCCTAAAAACTGTTAAAACTGATATACAAATTCAGCAAAGTCACAAGATACAAAATCAATGTCCAAAAATTACCAGTATTTCTATATATTAACAATGAACTATCCAAAAAGGAGATTAAGAAAACAAAACAATTTAGAATAGCATAAAAATATAAAATATTTATAAAGAAACTTAACCAAGGAAGTGAAAGATTTCCATACTAAAAACTATAAAACACGAAAATGAAAGCAGATACAAACAAAAAGATATCTCACGTTTCTAGATTGGAAGACTTAATACTGCTTAAATGTTTACCCAAAGTGATCTACAGATTCAATGCAATTCCTATCAAAATTCAAAAGGCATATTTTACAGAAACAGAAAAAAAAATCTAAAATTAATGTGAAACAAAAAAGATCCCAAATAGACAAAGTGAGAAAGAGGAACAGTGCTGAAGACATCATCTTTCTTGATTTCAAAGCTAGAATAATCAAAAGAGAGTGGTAGTGGCATAAAGCCAGAAACATAGACCAATGCAACAGAATAAAGTACCCAGAAATGAACACATGCATATATGGTCCTCCACAAGTGTGTCCAGAATACACAATGGGAAAAGGATAGTCACTTCAAAAAAATGATGCTGAAAAAACGAGATATCTACATGTGAAAGAATAAAATGGGATCCCTCTTTTATATGATACACAAAAATCGACTCAAAATGGTTTGAAGACTTAAATGCAAGTTCTGACTGTAAAACTTCTTAAAGAAAATATAGGGAAAAAAACTTCTTAACACTGGTCTTGGCAAAGATTTTTAAAATTTTTTGACACCACAAGCACAGGATTTTGTTTTTTGTTAAGCCAAAAATAGACTAGTTGGACTACACTAGACTAAAAATTTTATGCACAGCAAACAAAACAGTCAATAGAGTGAAACTGCAACCTATAGAATGTGAGAAAATATTTGCAAACCAATCTATTTAATAAGATATTAATATCTAAAACACATAAGAATCTCCTACAATTCAACAGCGAAAACAAAGAACCCTCAAATAATCTGTTTTAAAAATGGGCAAAGGACTTGGATAGGCACAAAGTCATATACACATGGTCACCGGGGATTTGAAAAAATGTTTAACATTACTAATCATCAGGAAATTGCAGACCAAAATCATAAAGAGATACTACTTCATACTTATTAGAATGATTATTTTCAAAAAGCAAAAGATAAGCATTGGTAAGGATGTAGAGAAACTGCAATCCCTACACAATAATGAAAATAAGATAGAATTGTGCAGCCACCAAGGAAAACATTATGGTGGTTCCTCTAAAAAGAGAGCTACCATAGGATCCAACAATGTTCCCTACCTTGTAAAGGTGTTTGTGAAAGGTGAGAAGTAGGTTTTGGTTTGAGGGATAGATTGTATAAATAGTTGAGGTGAGAAGTAGGTTTTGGTTTGTGGGATAGATTGTACAAATGGTTGTGTGTTTGTGTATGTAAACATTTTAGAATGTGAAAATCTGGGACACATTTGGCATATGGAACAAAATATGAACAAGGCATGAGTAAACAGAGGATATACAAATCTATGAAACTGACATAAAAAATAAGAAATTATTACAAGCAATAATATGCCAATAAATTTGGGAAATTTTAACATAGATAACAGATTTATTGACTGAACTACAAGTAGTAGAAAACTTGAATAACATAATTATTAATCATATTAAGTAATTTAAAAATATCTCCTCAAAATAAACAAATAGAACAAGCTCATATGGTTTGATAGGACATTTCACATTTAAGAGTAGTAATTTCAACTTTAACCTCATTCTTTCAAAGAAGGGAAAATGAAAGAACATGCCTTAAT
Organism: Chlorocebus sabaeus; assembly: GCF_047675955.1. Classification (NCBI taxonomy): domain Eukaryota; kingdom Metazoa; phylum Chordata; class Mammalia; order Primates; family Cercopithecidae; genus Chlorocebus; species Chlorocebus sabaeus. Next base: position 83,482,845 of record NC_132916.1, read on the forward strand.
TAATTGTATAAATTAAGTGTTGCTTAAATATTAATGATAAAAATTTTAACAAGGAAGGAACAATAAAGAAAAAAAATGGCCAATAATACATTTAGCTGGTAAATTCCTAGAAATTGGATTACCAAAATGGTGATATTCGAGTTTATCATAGAAATAAATGCTTGGTTTTTCCTTAAAAATATATAGCATTTAAATACTACATCTTATCGGTTTAAAGGAAAAGAGTATGTATTATTTTCTCAATAGGTATAAAAAAGCAGAGCACATCCTGAATAAATTTATTATCAGCATTTGTGGGTCATTATGTGAAAGAGTCAGATGCACCATTCCCCATTTCGCTTTTTGGTACCTAGGTCCATTTATTTTGGCTAAGGAAGAAAAAACATCATATAGCGGAGGCTGCATCCTTTTGTATATTAGCCCAACCTCAAAAAGTATTGTCTCCCAGCTAGAGCCGCCATAACTGAGTCTTTAATATTTTATTTCACCCTTCTTATTAGTCAGTTGCTTCTGGGTGACGGGGTATATAATAGGGAAAAATCATTGAATATTATGGCATCAGTCTTCTGCTTTTCTTCTCTCTGTGTATGCTGAGCTCCTTAGTCAGAAGAAATACTGTGTAGAACATTGTAATAATAAAGTTTCCAACTACTGAAGAGTTGTGTCTGGCAGAAGTAGGCAGAAAACCCAAATCAGTATCTGCTAAAAGAATCTACTCACTGAGGAAAAATTCTGTCTATTGTGTTCTCCATGATAAAAGACATCCAATGTAACTGGCTTATCACCAGCTGACTGAATATTGTTCTCTGCACCTGGTAGATAAGGTACTCAGCAGTGCCTGCAGTCACATTAAACAAAGAAGTCGGGAAGAAGCAAGAGAGGGTGAAGGGTGGTACTTTTTGGAAAATTCATGCAAAGTATTTTTTTTTAATATCTTACTTAACAAGTTCAATGAGCAAACACTGAGGTTAATATAGTAAAAAAATAACGGCTGACATTGATAAAATAGGTCTTTTTAAAAATAACCAATCATTGAGTGTTTCCTCATTCACACTGAATATTCACATCAGAATCAGAAACTTACTTTCTATGTCTCTTCTGTAATGATTCTTCCACACAATCCCAGACATGCCCAACATTATGACTTGGTGAATGAGATGACACTGGGTTCAGTATGAGAAGTTCAGGTTCTTAACTCGGAGAGCATGAGTTTTCCTACCAAACACTATGGGTTCACAGTGCAATTCCCCATCAGTGTTTGACATAGTGTCCGCAGAGTATCACAATCTGACAAGAGGCACATTGCACACACACACACACTCACACACACACACTCACACACACACTCACACTCACACACACACACTCACACACACACTCACACTCACACACACACACTCACACACACACTCACACACTCACACACACACACACTCACACACACTCACACACACTCACACACACACTCACACACACACTCACTCTCACACACACACTCTCACACACACACACTCACTCACACACACACACACTCTCTCACACACACACACACACACACACACATATATATAAAAAATCCAAATGTGTCCAGCTTGTATTGTTTCTTTTTCTCAGAGTTAAGGAGATCTGAATTGGTCAAGCATGCATTGTTCCTTTTTCTTAGAGTTAAGGAGTCAAAGATGCAACTTATTTTGCACTTTGGAGAAAGCATTACAACACTCTTGAGACAATTGAACAGTCAGAAAATGTATTTCAGTGGCAAAAACCTAAAAGTCCTTCAGTTTATTTTCCACTGTCTACCATGCATGTATCTTTCAAGTTATCTAGTATATCTAGTACTTACCAATCAATATACTTTATCAGCATAGACAATCAATGGATGGGCCAGCATGATTTCCTATAGGAAGCAAGAAAATTAAGGTCACACTGAGCTAAATTATGGAGTCAAGCCCAGAAATTGATGAAGCCTTGTGGCAAAACAGTGCAGTTATATGCTGCTAACTGAAAGTAAGTGACTTCTGATGCTCTTTGTTTATTGGTATTGAGAAAAAAGTGCATTAATCAGCTTAATAGCTAATTTTCCAGGTGTCAAGAACTGTATTTCCCGTCTCCATTAAGGAGCAAATACAATTGGAGACACTTCTTGATTGAGCTCATGATAGGCCACTATCATTCTCTCTGATCCATCAGCTTTCTACATAGGCCAATGTTAAATGGAACTGTGATAGGTATAACTGTCTCGGTGGATGGAAATTGCATCCTTCAGTTACTCTGGGCAAAAGCTTTGGAACCATTCTTGATTTCTCTCTTTCTCGCACACACACATCCAATTTGCCAAGAAATTCTCTCAGGCTCATAAGCTCCAAACTGCTTTCATACTTTCTTTTATCTTTGTCCCTTACCATTGATTTTCATTGTAGTAACAGTGAAATTATTTTAAAATGCAAGGCAGACCATGTCACTTCTCCACTCAAAATGCTGCAGTGATTCTTCACTTCATGTAGAGAAAAAGCTGAAGTCCTTACCATAGCTTACAAAGCTCTATGGGTTCTGGACCACATTTAGTCTCTGACTTCATCTCCTGATCTCTCTCTTAGTAACCACTCCAGCCATACCAACCTCCTTGCTATTCCTCAAATAGTCCAGTCACACTCCTGCAGAGAGTTCTTTATTCTAGTTGTTTCTGCTGCTTGGTATGTTTTTTTCCCTGTAAATCCATAAGCCTCTTTACTTTCTTCAAATCTTTGCTAAAAATTTCTGGGCTACTCTATTTAATACAGCCAACTCTCATCCTCCCCCTGAGAATCCATCATTCCTGCTGATTGCCTATACTCTGTTCTACATAGTTTTACAATTTTCACCTGAGATATACCACATATTTATCTTACTTATTTTGCTTACTCTGTTTATTACTTACTATTTGTCTTCTTCTGCTAGAATGAGATGCATATGAAGTTACAATCTTTCTTTGTTTTGTTCATTGATATACCTAAAAGTGAAGAATGGTGTGTGAAAAGAAGATAAATATTTGAACACATGAACAGTGTGTTAGTCCATTTTGTGTTGCAAAAGAAGAATACATGAGACTGGGTAATTTATAAAGAAAAGAGGTTTATTTGGCTTGTGGTTCTGCAGGCTATACAAGCATGGCACCCACATCTGCTCAGTTTCTGGTGAAGTCTTAGGAAGTTTTTAAATACAATGGAAAGCAAAGGGGTAACAGGCATGTCACATGGTGAGAGAGGGAGCAAGGGAGAAAGGGGGAGGTCCCAGACTATTTTTAACAATCCGATCTCACCATCTCGTATTAACTCATTGCCATGGGGAGAACCCCAAGCCATTCATAATGGATCCACCCCCATGACCCAAATGCCTCCCACTAGACCAACCTACAACATGGGAGGTTACATTTCAGCATAGGATTCAGAGGGGACACGTATCCAAACCGTAACAAATCTTTAAAATATGCTAAGTGAAATAAGGCAAATTACAAAAATGCATATTATAAAATTTAATTTACAAAAGTAGACAAAATGAACACTGTAATATTTTGTTTAGGAGCTCATCCATATATATTAAATATGGGGGGAAAAAGCAAGAAATGATAATCACGTAAGTTAGAATAGTAGTTATTTTTAAGTTTAAGGAGGGAAATTTAATTCAGAAAGGGACCACAAGTTACTTTAAGAATAAAGATGACGTCTGATACTTATCTGACTACAAGTCAAACTAGTATTTGATTATTCTTTATGTTTTTCTTTCTTTGCATTAAGTATTTAATAAAATAATATTTACATTTTTAATTTAAAAAAACTTGTTAGTATAAAACAAAAAAGAAGAGATAAAGAGGGCATTTTCATCCTTGTGCTGAGTGGATATTGATTCATTCATGTGTGCATTCATTCGTTCATTGAATACATGCTCATATAGAATGTATTATTTATTAGGCACTGTCCTTGGTCCTAGGAATAGCAGTGAAAACAATAAGGGGAGACCAACAAAAACATTTTGTCCTCCCAGACTTTAACGTTGACGTGATAGACAAGAAATAAATAAATATATGAACACGCAAGCCATTAGATGTTTATAAGTATAATGAATGTGGTATTTTACAAATAATAAAAAGAAAAGGCATCTCCGAGTTGAAACCTAAGAACTAGGGCATCCAGACCATGTAAATATCTTGGAAAAAATATTTTGGGTAGATGGAAAATCTGGTGTGTAACTCCTGACTTTGGAGCATTGGGAAACAGTAATGTGTCCTAGGCAACTCAAAAGCCAAGCAGTCAAAGGGCAGAGATGTAGAATATGAGGACAAACTGTATTATACGGGCTTTATATTGTACTCTGCATCAGAAAGAAAGACCCGTGAGGCTTAATCAAAGAAATAGTATAACTGGAACGATTTAAAACAGGAGCTGTATTCGTCCATTGTCACATTGCTATAAAGAACTACCTGAGACTGGGCAATTTGTAAAGAAAAGAGGCTTCATTGGCTCACAGTTCCACAGGCTGTATGGCTAGGGAGGACTCAGGACATTTACAGTCATGGCAGATGGTGAAGGGGAAAGAGGCATGTCTTACATGACTAGAGAAGGAGGAAAAACAGAGAAGAGGAAAGTGCTACACACTTTTATAAATAACCAGATCTTGCGGGAACTCACTCACTATGGCAAGAGCAGCTAAGGTAACATCTGCCTACATGATCCAATCACCTCCCACCAGGCACCTCTTCTAACACTGGGAATTGCAATTTGACGTGAGGCTTGGATGGGGACACAGACCCAAACCATACTAGGAGCTATTCTGGTTGTAGAAAGATGAAGGCAGAAGTAGGGAAACTTGTTACAAGATGTGCTATAGTTCAGGCAGGAGACGACAGGAACATGGGCCACGGTATAACAGAGTAGGTGCTGAGAAGTGATCCTGGGTATATTTTGAAGGTTTGTCTGATGGGTTGGATGTAGGTTTTAAGAGAAACAGAGGGGTAAAAGATAGCATTAGGGTCCATAACCTGAGCAATTGAAAGATGGAGCTATTTACTAAGATAGGAAAGTCTGTGGACAGAGCAGGATTCAAGTTCAGATTTAAAGATACTAAATTTGAGACATACAGCAGATTAAGTGATTGGTCACAGAAACCTGGAATTCAGGAAAGCAGTTTAGATATATGTATTTTGTGAATGATCAGAACACAGATGATTTTTTTTTTTTTTTTTTTTTTAAATTTATTTTTTTTTTTTTGAGACAGAGTCTCGCTCTGTTGCCCAGGCTGGATGATTTTTAATGGCATATGACTGAATGGAATAACCTTACACTTGTGTGTAAATAGAACATTTCCAAGGACTAAACCTTGACATTCTCCAATATTTGAAGTCGAAGAGTTGAGAAGCTAGCAAAGGAGTCCAAGGATGACTGACCCATGAGAATAAACAAGAGGGGCAGATGAATATTCCTGCAGCCATGCTAAGGAAGTATTTCATGATAAAATGAGTGATCAATTGTGGCAAATATGGTCATTATACTAAAAAAAAAAAAAGAAAAATTGTCAACCAGGCACAGTGGCTCACGCCTGTAATCCTAACACTTTGGAAGGCTGAGGAGGGTGGATCACCTGAGGTCTGGAGTTCACACGCAGCCAGCCTGACCAACATGGTGAAATCCCCTCTCTATTAAAAATACAAAAATTAGCTAGGCATGCTGGCGGGTGCCTACAATCCCAGCTACTTGAGAGGCTGAGGGAGAAGAATCACTTGAACCCGGGAGGCAAAGTTTGCGGTGAACTAGACTACACCATTGCACTCCAACCTGGGTAACAAGAGTGAAAGCGTTTAAAAAAAAAAAAAGTCACCTGCTGGAGTAACATGGAGTAGACCTGAAGGAGAGTTGCTTTTGTAAAATATTGAGAGCAAAGTAAGTACGAGAAGAAACATTGGAAAGTTTGAGAATAGACACCAGAAAGCTAAACAATTTTCATTTTTATTAAAAGGAAAGATAGCTTCAATTCTCTTGAAGTTAGATAGAAGGTTTATTTTTTAATAATTTTGATAGTACTTCTAGGAATGTTCATACCTTTACCTGATTTCTGCCTTATTGGGTGGTTCAGATCAACAGTTCATATGAGAATCTGAGTCATTTCGACTTTGTTCACTATGAGTAGGATATTTTACAATTCATTTTTCACCCTTTTCCCTCAGCAGAATCAAAATGTTCTTGGCATTCATGATTCCTGGGAACCCACCAGGGCATCAGGCACCAGTTTACTTATGGGAAACTTTAGCAATCAGCAGCTACAATCAACTGCCAGTCATAACAAGAACAATGTTTCAGCTACAGTTCTGAAGTCAGTTGGAGAGAGACCTTGAGCTCATTATTCTTTCATAGAGGTTGATGGTGGTGAACCAGACATTGCACTGATAATCTTTCTTCCAACATTTACAGTTATCATAACTAAACCATTTTAATAGCATGTAATTTTATTCAATTGTCTTTTTAAAAAGATTAGTGATGCTGCACAAACATTATCACACAGTATTTTAAGACTTCCACATGTGTGAACATAGTAAGTGTGGAAGCTGAATTTTTTCCTTGCTTTTATACAGCACTATCAACTTTATCTGTCACTAACTTTCGACTTACATTTCTTAACAACCCCAGTGATTCTTTCCCTGATTGTTTGCTTCTTTTATTGATCTCTCTTTTCCAAAGGCATAGGCAGTACCAAACACAACAAACAATTTAAGGTCTTTATTTGTCTCTTGAGTCAAACAATTTAAAATCCATCTGATGATATTATCTCTTCAGCTCATAAACTTTGTAGTGGGCCTCAAAACACAAGTTTATGTTCTCCAAGTATAATCTTATTCTAATTTCTTTTTCTCTGTTGCTAAACAAGACCTTTCTTAGTTGCCCACTATGTTTGTTCTATCAATTTTGGATTTGCGAAAGAGTGGCAGATAAACATTCATTAAATTTAATTACCCATGTCATACATTCCTATGAAATTTTCATAAATTTGCATTAAATAAAATCTTAGCTGCCTTTTATGTTGTGTGTCACTGTAAAGGTTGTCTGAGGTATTGTTTGTTCACATTTAGTTATATCCTCAGGGTTATCGTTTGCTATCCTGCGGAGTTTAGTAATGTTCTAATTCTCTGGCTGTTTTCTAACTACATGAGGACTTTATGGTTCTCATTCTGTTCGTGACCCGAAAATAAAATATTTTCTCTAAAAATGAAACTAACACTTTATCAAATATCCTATTTTATTTCTCTCTTCACATCAAGCTCTGTTGAAGTTTGTTACAAAAAGAGGTTTTTTGTTCAGATCTCATGCTTGATTTTAATGGGTATTATGTTTATTTTCATTACTCATGACATAAAGAATTTTCAAAATTTTTGTGAACAGGGCTAGGTAGCTTCTGAAACTTGATATTCCTTTGTACTCCAGTCTGTAGGTCATATATTATATGAGGGATTGGTGATAAAGGGGTGAACAAGATAGACACAGATCCTGCCCTCATAGACCATTAACCAGAGATAACAACCAATAGAACAGGTAGAGTGAATAATAGCAAAAGGAGAGGGGCCCATCCAATCCTTAGAATTGAATGTTTCTTCACCCTTTATTCAGGTAACCCTCATGATTCCATGGTAGAATGCTCTTCAATTGGGATTCCTATTCTCTGCTGTTGAGAGCCTTATATTAAAGGAATAAGACATAGACCAGGTACTTTGTGAGCAGCATGTATCTTGAGAACTGAGAGCTTGTGAAACAGGAGTAGAAGCAAGCCAAACATAAGTTGGCCAACTTTAGGATTTTGCTCAGTGTTAACATCATTGAGATTAAATTGTTGAAATGCAAGAAAGATACTTCTAATATACTTTTCTTTGCCACACAGTCTCTGTCTTACACCTGTCATCCTAAGATTACTTCAAGTCTTTAGATCAACTTTTGGTTCTGAAATAGGAGCCTGCATTAAAAGGAACTTAGTCAGAAAATTATCTACTAAAGTCTGTTTATTTTATTTATTTATTTATTTTTAATGGAGTCTTGATCTTTTTGCCCAGGCTGGAGTGAAGTGGCACGACTTCGGCTCCCTGCAACCTCTCCCTCCCGGGTTCAAGTGATTCTCCTGCCTCAGTCTCCCGAGTAGCTGGGATTACAGGGACCTGCCAACACACCCGTCTATTTTTTGTATTTTTAGTAGAGACGGGGTTTCACCACGTTGACCAGGCTGGTCTCAAACTCCTGACTCCATGATCCACCCACCGTGGCCTCCCAAAGTCCTGGAATTACAAGCCTGATACACCGCGCCCAACCCTTTTAATTTTCTGTCAAGAGCATATGTGAATCTAACCCAACCACTATCCCAACCACTATCCTGAATCTCAAGTTTGTTTGTAGAATTTGTGGAAGAAAATGGATAAAGAAAAATTGTGATGTACTACTAATTCATGATTATGCTAGACCAAGAACAAAATGGTATGTAAAAGCCACATAAACTTGCAGAAGCTGAGAAAGGATGCTTCAATAATGAATAATATAAAAAGTACAATTAGATGAGCAATATAAACAGAAAGTGTCTTCAAAAATATTCACAGAAAGCATTCAGTGCACAGCTTCCAGGATTTTCAGAAAAGAAAATGCAAAAATGGGGGCTGGTTTTCAGAGGAAGAATATTTTTCCTGGTACAAAAATAATGACTAGGCCTTAGAGGCCATGGCTGGTATCCACTCACTAAAATAAGAATTTGGCCAAAGAAAAAGTCAGGCCATAAATGATCTACAAGTTACCAGCAATGAAACTAAACTGATGCTAGACCAATGAGCTAAAGCCTTAGAATGTATTTAGTATTCCTGCCTTATTCACAGTTTAGATTTCCATGGTATTGGTTATGTGGGGCCAATCATGGTCTAAAAATATTAAATGGAAAATTCCAGAAATAAACTACATATTTTAAAGTGCACACAGTTTTGAGGAGTATGATGACATCTTGTTCTGTCCTGCTGTGTTCCAGGATATGAATCCTCCTTTTCCAGTGTATCCATGCTCTAGATACTCTCTGCTCACTAGTCACTTAATATTAATAGCTGTCTACGTTATAAGATGGACTATCACTATATCACAGCACTTGTGTTCAAGTAACCCTTATTTTATCTAATAATGGCTCCATAGTGCAAGAATAAGAATGCTGTCATATTATTTTCATTGTTATATTTTATTTATGAGTTATTGTTGTTAATCTCTTCCTGTGCCTAATTTATAAATGAAAGTTTATCATAGGTATGTATGTGTAAGGGAAAAAGCATAGTATACGTAGGGTTTGGTACCATCCATGGTTTCAGTCATCCACAGGGGATATTGGAATGTACCTCCTATGGATAAGGGGCAGCTACTGCATTAAATTTTTCTGTGACATAATGGAATCTATAATAGGGAGATGGTAACGTAATCTTAATTTACAAAATTAGGGAATTGGAGAGGGATCGGTCAAGGTAAACAAAACACAGAGATGACCTTGAGTTTATGCCAGTTAATAATCTTCATAAGAGGCAACACTGTAAGCATTTTGTTGTTGTTACAGGGCTGCCAAAGTGACTGTCTTCCAGGAACTGACAAGAACTTTATTCCCAGTTATGAGTGACCAGAGATTTGTCACTGCACCAGGAGCTTCAATGATTTGAAAAAAGACTTGATTGGAAGCACATCCTCAAGTTCATTTTCGAAATACTTAGAAATTTACATAGACTTCAGTGAATATTAATCTGATTCAAGCATACCATTTTCCCCAGGAAATATAAAGGGTTTAAATAACTCAACACTTACTTGAAATGATATCTTTTTTCTCTAGTCATATCCCTGATGAGTAGTTTTTTTCTTAATCTCTCCTGAGTTGACGTTCTCATTAGTCATTTTTGGACACTTGTTTATCCACATTTCCCCAAATCATTTCCTGTTTTATAGATTGCACCAAGTTTTAGTCTAGAGTGCTTTGAATATAATGACTGATTATACTTCCATTCCTGGAAACAATACTGAGTATGCCAGTCACAGTTCTGTAAACTTGTTTACCCTTTAGGGAGGAATATTTGATCTTATCATTTCCTCAAATTTATCTCTTTTTAATTTAGAAACAATTACACATAGCTAAGCCTCTACTTCAGGGATTTGATAATGTCTCTACTTAGTAGTAGAGACCTACTCTTTGATTCTATATCTGTCTTCACATCAATGGAATATTCTACTCTTACTAAAGTAAATCTGACATATTGGCAGAATATTGATATAACGCATTTGGTGAATTCAATAAAACTGCAACTTGCCTTTTACTGTTAGTAATTTCCTTCCATGTTTTAAAAATCTCTTTCCTAAAAAGTAGCTGAACATTTGTACCATTGCTTATAATGTTTTATATCTTTGAGTAACAAACTCAACATTATCTTAATTGTTAGCTTTATGTGCTTATTAAAATGATCTCAAATTGTACATGTTTTAAAATTGCTTTTGGCCTCAGTTTTTCTATTTTCAGATATTTTGACACTATTGTGATTTTTAAAGTAATAATATTTAATAAAAGTAAAACTATGTAATGTTTTAAAATAGTATTTCTGTGATTATATTGAGTTTTAAAAAAGAATTTTCTTTGACTTTCAGAGAGCTTAGACTTTTTCTTAAGTGTGCCAGATGACTACAAGAGGTTTGAGTTCTCAGGAGAATCCTATGCTTGAACTGTTAATTACTATGCATTTAAACTCCCTCAATCAAGAGTCAATATAATCAATTATGTACAAATCTATTGTCTTTCAAACGGAATATATGTAAAAGCTAGTATTACTTATTTGATATATTTCTAGGTTGTATTTCAATAACTTTCAATTAAACATAGAGTTCTATCAAATCTAAATGCTATCAAGGAAAATATCTATTTCTTCTAAAACAAAAAGAATTCATTTTTATGATAAATATAATAATAATAGATACGTTGCAGCTGATCATGGCAGTTTGCCAGTGTCAATGTTGTGTACTTCCTGCTAACTGTGCATTCAGTAACATCATACTGGTGTCCTGGAACTGGCCGTGGTGGGAGTACTTATACCACAGAAATCAACAAATGCTCCAAATCAGGGCTTTGGTTTTTGAGAAACCAAGTGTTAATTATTTACCAGCAACTGCTAATACAAGCTCAAAATTAAAGCATATAAAACAAATGTGTCCAATGAAAATGGCAATACTTCCCTCAAATCTCATCACCTAGGGATTATCTCAAATAATATTTTAGTGTAATGTAACCTTCCATATAGTGATATAGTAATAATTTGTGTGTTAATACAAAACAAAACAGGCAAATTTCAATAAAACAATTGATTCAGACAAAGGGTATATACTGCAGTGGCCAGAATTCCAGTATGGCCGCCAAGATTTCTGCTCCCTGATTTGTATAATCTCCTCTTCTCAATTTTGGTAGTAACCCATGAATATGTGGAGAAAGCATTCTCATAATTTGATTAATCATAAATTGGGTTTGAGTTACTCCAAAGAGAGATTATCCTGGCAGGACTAACTTAACTAGATGGGCATTTTTAAAGAAGGTAAGGTATCAGAGGGATACTCTTCTGCTGGCCTAGAAGAAAACAAGAGTCATGTTGTGAACTGCCCATAGAGGCAACTATCTAATGGCTTCTAAGCTGAGAGTGATCCCCAGCAAACATCCAGCAAAACAAAACCAAATACAGACAGACATCCATCCTACAATCACAAGTAACTGATTTTGTTAACAACCTGCATAGTCTTGGAAGACGATGCCAAGCTCCAGATGAAGTTGCAGCCCCGGTGAACATCTTGATTTCAGTGTATGGGTCTCTGAGCAAAAGCTTCACTGCCAATAGAAACTGTGAGACAATAAATGAGTGGCAATATAGCCTACTAAATTTGTGGTAATTTGTTATTCAACAATAGAAAACTAGTACAACTTGGAGGAAACATTCAACAATTTTTAGAGAATGGTGACTGACTGACACAGAATGAAGGAAAAAGACATCCAACTATAGGGATTTTAAGAACGAGTCTTCATATTCCTCCCACGGAAGAGTAAAGGGCTTCATGGTCCAGACCTGGCTATACCACCTGGTTATCCCCTGTAGCACCATGTGGAGCTCCCACGGTTGAATAGGAAACAGCACAACCTCTTGAAACTTGGATTTCCAGGACTGTGGGAGACATGGAGTAGCATAGAGACAAACAGAGAGTAGACTTCAGTCTAAAAAGGTTTAACTCTTTTTGTTGGTGGCATTAGTGCCTTGGACTTTGTTTCAGGGGTGTTATTAAAACCTAGTTGCAAGAAGTGCTACCTAAAAGTCCTTCATAAGGAGTCCTAAGGTCGAGCTTTGAACAACTGTATTCCCACAGCTATCATATCTAAAAAAAAACCTGCTGACCTGGGTCAGAAGAAGAAAAAACTAGACTCTATAATACAGAAATCAATATTTGTCTCCTTGTGGATCTGTGTTTGCAAGAAATGAGGGCAACTCCAATGAAGCTGGCTAAATGCAGATGAAACATTCTCTCTTTAGCCATGAAGGAAGTCTGGAAAACTATTTTATTGTTTAAATTGGCTTTTTCTTGATAATTTGATATAAGAAATATATTTAACCTTAATAACTTTCAAAAGAGTCAGTATGACATTTATGTTTCCATTACATTAATTTATTTTTAAGATTTTTACCAAGCATTAATCACTTTTATTAAGTCCTTTTAACTGTTTAGGAAGACATAAATAAAACAAAAATAAAATATTTGGTGACATTTTTGTGAACACGATCATTTATTCCTCTAAAATTAAAAAAAAAAAAATCAATGTCATGGGGTGAAATTTTATTTAAAATACTTGATGACCATCAACTTAAATAAAATGGATATTATTGATAATTTTAAGTTGTGAAAAACAAAAATATGTATAATTGTAGGTTTTATGAATATACTTGTAATGTATGGAGAGGTAGAAAGACCAAAAAATTAAGATCTAAAAACATTATCTATGAGGCAGTTAGAGACATATTTGAATAAATTAACAAAATGAATTTGAAAGAAGGAGCAATCCATAACTAACATAATTTGATAATCTAAATTTCTTGATAATCTATAAGACTCTGGCAAGTCTACTTGGCATCATTAAAGTTTACGCATGTAGAATTTGGTACAAATCCCTTTCCCATGACAGTGTCCAGTGTGTGAGAGCCAGCCCTACAACTTTGTAAAAAGAGTAGAGGCAGAATTTCTTACAACAATGGGTGATTGAGTCATCAATATCAAGATCTTTACACAAGCCAAAATAAAGGACAATAGTTACTAGCTGAGTTTGTAACCCAGAGAAGGGGCTGAAATATTCCTTTTATTAAATTGATGTTCATCAGATTTAATGGATAACATGATATATCTTTCAATTACATCTAGAATTTTGTTAATTTAAGTAAAATAAAGCAAGAGGCATGGGTGTAATCTTTGTAATTTAAACGGAATAAACACACTAAGAAGCAGAAGTGTGGACTCATCAAGGAACAAGGGAGAATGAAGCAGGGTTTATCACGTGGAGCTGGACATAATTATGTTGCTTTGGACCATGTTGGAAACAGAAGCTCTGGTGGAATCCTAGTTTCTCATTTCCTCATAAAAAGTATCAGCAGTAATCTCTAATGAGCAAATAATGATTTATTACATTACATTAAAGTTATCAGATCCCCTTACAGTTAATGACCCTAGACAAAGTGTTATTACTTGTAGCTCTACCTGGATGCCAACACACAGAACAACTGTGATTAACTTAACCATACTGCCCCTTGAAGGAAGTCTGAAAAGGTTCTGTTCAAGCTGTCTGGTGTGGGTGAGGTGGGATGCAATAGCTGGCGTGAAGGCAGCAAAATATCTCATCCTGGAGCAGCAAAAAGAGACTGAGTCAGAAGTGATCTAATGTCTCTCAGCTTTCCTCTAACATTGTGACAATGCATAAGTTTTCATCCTCATAAATCAGGTTTGATTTTTCTCTGGTAAAGATTCTAAATTTGAGATGTCTCCCATGTATAGAATTACAATAATTTATGAAATTACAATCTGAATCAGCATCAGAAAGCATTTACAATGGGGAATTTGGTAGAAGATATAGCTTAAATAAAAATCACAGACAGAAATAAGATTTAAATTTTTCTAAAATAAACATGTCCGGAATACAAATAGTATGATAGGATGAACCTAAAGGGAGGCTTTTTCGAATAATACATGTCTGCTTGGAAACCACCTATTCTACGCTGAAACTCTCTTTAGGGAAACGGCCATGTAAAAGACCCCACAGTGATATGGTAGATTGATTAGTGTTTGCAAATACACATCCACATGCCTTTATCCTACCCCCCACCTCAGGAGTACATATCACATTCTTTCAGTATTGGCTTAATTTGTGACATAGTTTGCTTCATGAAATATAAGTCAATTTGATATACATCCATCCCATCTGAGGAGAAGCTTGAAATATGATTGTAGAGTTTTCTTAATCTATTGCTAATTCCCACTGCCAAAAGAAGGGGCATGTCCCAAGTGGTCCTGTCTTTTAGCCTTGGTCTTAAAACGGAAGAACTGTGGAGCACAGCCGACCTGAATGAATCAAAGCCACAGTAGCCACAGATAACCTACAGTCACCAGCACACACTGAGGCAGGGAATAAATATTATTATGAAACAAACATGGCTTGTTTGCTTAGCAACAAAGCTGACTAACACAAGTGGACAGTTAAACAGCAGCTAAATAAATGAATAAATATGTCTTTTAGAAGTCAAATTTAGTAAAAGGAAAAAGTAAAAATATGCATTATAAAGCACAGTTCTATTTTTAAAAACATTTTATCCTATTTTGTTAGAATAACTCTTTCTTTACATTACAATTCTTAAATAATGGTTGTTCCATTTTTAATTATGAGCAAGATTTTAATTATAAAGTCATGAGGATGCTATTCAAATGCTGACCAATTTTCCATAAATATTGTGGTTCACTCATGTAATGAGAAATGTACTATTTACAGAGAAAGAACGTTCAGATATTTCTTCACTACAAAATTAATGAAATAGTAATAAATGCTATGGCAATATTAGCCTTATTTCCAATATTTATCAACCTACCATGACTTCCAATTAGTTTTGAAACTCAAGTTGAATAAACGTCCTTCAGGAGAGTGATAAGCATACACAGATTCACATTAAGAACTACCTTTTTCATTAGTTAACAACTTTATTCAAGTCACCTCCAGGCAGACTGTAAACTCTAGCAAGTTTTCAGACTTTAAAATTACACACAAACACACACACACGCATACATACACACACTTAAATGCCTGCATTGAAAATATGTCATCATTTTTTACATTAAAAATGTTTAAGTAGGAAAATATTAAAGAAATTCAGTCAAAATCTGATATAAATTATTAGAACATGTACAATTCAGGCAATTGGCATTAATCTGAACAAGGCCTGGGATCTTGTTCCAATTTCATTATTTGCATTAATTATGCATTAGCAGTGTATTTTTTATGCATGAGAATTGAGAGAGATAGCATTCCTACTGTGTATCATAATTGCCATTTCACAAGTGAAAAATGTTTCATAGCAAATATTGTGAAATATTGGGAAGGCCACTTTAGATTTATGCTTATATGATTGTGTTTAATCTCATTTTTCTGAATTCATTGCTAAACTGGTATGCAATATTATTATTTCATAAATTTGCTTTTCAATTGGTTGAATGAAGACACTATGCGTATTGGAAATAGCTTCCCATTTTCAAGAAAGTTTTAAAGCTTGCAATTCATTTTTTAAAAATGTACACGTTTCTGTCATTGTCTTCAGCCATAAGATGACAACATTTTAAATATGTCGTTAAATGTATCCTACCTGATTTGTAGTGCAAATAAATATTCAAGGAAGTTATCCATGTAATCCTATTAGAGTTTGCAAGGAAATGTTTCGCATGCTCTTGAAACTTTGAAGCTCATGATGGTTGTAAGCCATGCTATAGCTCTGTTGTTAAATTTTCCCAAAGCAGTTAAAGCTAATGGCAGTAACAAATGAAATGCTGTAAATCCAGGAAAGCATCAAGCCTGCTTAATTCCTGAGGCATAAATTTTAATCATTGAAATAGAATGTTTTTTTCCTGTTTCCTTAGCTAATCTCACTTTCCTTTGTTTTTCCCCAAGAGGATTTGATATTTTGCTAAGAATGAAATCAATTACAGTACAACCGCAATTTATAACGGATTGAGTCTTAGACAGAAGTCACTAAGATGAGAAAAAAGTGTTTCATGTTTCACCCTGCTTTTTAAGCAAAGGAGTGCAATTCTCTCTCTCATTTGTTTTGTTTTGTTTATTTCTTCTATTTTCCACTGAAGAATTTGGCAAATCAAGCACGCAGAATTGACATTCAGTTTGGCAATTATTTCTTGAATACCTTTTACTACCTTTGCGAAAGTTAGAATACTAATTTATGTAATTTATATAATTCAGTTGGAGTTCATATATGAACTGTAGAAATTTGTTTTGCCAATGCAACATTTAAGTTTCTCCATCAGAATTCTCAAGTGTGTTTGTCAAAAACACAGGTTCCCAGGGCCTC
Organism: Chlorocebus sabaeus; assembly: GCF_047675955.1. Classification (NCBI taxonomy): domain Eukaryota; kingdom Metazoa; phylum Chordata; class Mammalia; order Primates; family Cercopithecidae; genus Chlorocebus; species Chlorocebus sabaeus. The sequence goes on from NC_132916.1 coordinate 83,499,493, forward strand.
ACCATAGCACACTGAGTCAGAATGTCCGTGTATACAACCCATGTAATTGAATACTTAAAATGACTCTCCAATGATTTCTAAGTTTGAGAGCCGTGAATCTAAATTAGGAGAGAGCCAAATACATAGAATTACTGGTATTTTTTCACCCTCTCTCCTCTTCAGTTGGCTTTTTTTCTCCTTTTCTCAATTTTATTTACTGTAACTGTATCTTCAAAGTTTAGCCTCACCTTTCATCAACAGAATTGTAGCACTGCTGGGTAAACCTGAAATAAATTAAATTTGTGCCCTAAGGTATTAAGCCTTATTTTTTGCATTTCATTAAATTTGTTATGTTTCTTATATTTTCAAATAGGAAATTAATTTGGTCTTTTTGTAGATTAGCATACATGTACTAGCAGATTATCATATTTTAGTGAGTAGAAAAATCATCTATACTGAACTTTTATGAAGAATCTAAGGCCCCTCCTTTCAAGAGACTGAAATTAATTTAGTGAAAATTCAATTGGGATAACTGAAATGATCAATATCTAGGAAGAATAAAGTGTATTTGTCAAAAAATAAATTATTTCCTTTGTAATTTAAAGAAAATTATATTCAAATCAGAGGTGCATAAAAGAAAAAATGCAAGGCAATAGAATATAAATAAAATAATATGTGCTGTAATAGTATTCTGTAGTGCATGAATCGGCCAAGTGCTCAAACTACTGTATATTTCAGTCCAGTAATGTATGACTCATTTAGACACACACAACACAATTTAAATAACTTGTGTTGATTTAAACGCAATCCACATTAAACTAGTAGAATGAAATAATTTCGAAATTTCTCCCTAAAAAAATCTTATGTATTGGAAAATAGTTCAATATAGAGTATAAATTCAAGGAAACTGCTACATTTGCCAAAAGTGCATTACAATGTATATTATATTAAACATGGAACGAACACGCATGCAGAGAGACACACACGTGCACACACAAACCAGAGTATAATCTAAACATTTTCTTATGAATAATCCCTAGAACTGAATTTTGAATGACCAAGAGAAATAATATGAAGACAAGATTGTATAGATCTGAGGCAAAATTGACTGCTTAAATATGATCATTACATTTTAATTTTCAATTATAGGCTTTGCCATAAGTTTCTGGATCATTCCTTTACCTCTCAATTTTATTTAGTCTGCTTTAATATTACTTGTATAATCTTGAAATTATATAGGTCTCTAAAACTCATACGACTCAGTCCACGAGCATTTCTTGGAATGCTTTAGAGCTGTACAATCACTGAAACACTGCCATTGGATGTTTATACATGTGTATAGTAACAATGAAATCATTTTTTTCTTTACCATTAATTAGTGATACAGAAATAACATGAAAAACTTGAATTGCAGTTTCTTTACTTTTAAAATAAAGGTGTTGAGCCCTTTATTTTCCAAATTTCCTTCCAACTCAAAAATTACTTTATACATGCCGGGCATGGTGGCTCATGTCTGTAATCCCAGCACTTTGGGAGGCCGAGGCTGGTGGATCACCTGAGGTCAGGAGTTGGAAACCAGCCCAGCCAACATAGCGAAACACTGTCTCTACTAAAAATAGAAAAATTAGTCGGGCATGGTGGTGCACACCTGTAATGTCAGCTACTCAGGAGGCTGAGACAGGAGAATTGCTTGAACCCAGGAGGCAGAGGTTGCAGTGAGCTGAGATCATGCCACTGCACTCCAGTTTGGGCGACAGAAGAACAAGATTACGTCTAAAAAAAAAATTACATGATACCATGAAGTAATTTGAACCATAGCTGGTAAAATACTGATTGTCAGAAATTTCTTCCTTAAATTAAGAATATAGTTGTTTAATCATGATTCTTATTCTTTCTGAAGGAATGCTCAATAGGATATTTACAGAGGTGAGAAAAATCCATCTCAAGCAAATTTTTGCAAACAAGAAATTTACTGCCTCACAAAATTGACATGGTTTGGAACAGGTTCAAAAATGATGGAATTAAAGTTATACCTCACACCATCTCTCTATTTTCCTCTGCAATGCTTTCATTCTGAGATAGATGTCTCCAAATGTTGACAATAATGCCAAAAGCACTTCTAGCCAAAAAGCCAATTGGCTTATCAACCCCAACAAAAAGAATCTGCCGCTTCTCTAATGTTTCCTTATAATGTCTAAGAATTGAATCTCATTGGCTTATGTTCATTTTTGATTAATTGCTCTGGCTCAGAGATGAGGAGATGGGCTTATAGAGTATACTTATTGGCTATGCCGAGATAGTATGTCTATCCGTCAGCTAAGAGTTAAGATAAACCCTAATTAAAACAGAGAAGCAGTATGGCTGTTCAAAGCCAAGTGGAGTGCTTCTATTAAAAACAAAACAAAACAAGAATTAGATGCTGAGAAGGTAAAAACAAAAGGGGTCCAAGTTATTATCTTAAACATTTTATGACAGTTATCTTGTTGTCTCATTGTTCATTTATCAGATTTTCTAAAGCAAGGAGTTCTCAAGCATTTTAGTAACAGGACTTTCTTTATACTCCATTTCTGAGAACCTCAAAGAGCTTTTGTGTATATGAGTTATATGTACTGACATTCACCGTATTAAAAATTATTACTGGTACATTTTGACATATTTGATTATTTACTGATATAAAATAACACTAATATCCTGTTACTTGTTAATGTAACTAGCCTACTTTTAAATATGGGAAATTATATATTCTAAAAAAAAATTCACGAGAATGTTACTGTTTTACATTTTTTACAAATTCTTTCAATGTCTTCAGATAGTTGGATTCTAATTTCTCATATCTTCTCTGCCTTCAATCTACTGTATGTTATTTTGATGAAGATCTTGCTGCACACAAATATGTAGTTGAAAAGGGACACATGTATTTTAGTTGCCTTTTCAGGTAATTGTGGATCTTAATCTTTGATACCATATCCAAACTTGGCTAATAGTTTCATAAAGGTTGCAATATGAAACCCAAAACTATATTAATAAATTTTTTTATTGTTTCATTACAATTCATTGGTCTAACTTGCATTTTGAGTAGATCTTTTACCCATGCATAATGTTAAAATTTTAAAATATCACACATTGTTCATTTGGAAAACATTGGTTCACTTTATTATGCTGTAGAAATGCTTTATGTGTACTTCCCATTTCATCATACAGAATATTAGAAAGACTCACTCAAAGAGTTGATATTTTATACAATTAATATTGTTGTGCCATCAATGACATTCTTAAACAAAACTGGCCTTTTTACCTCTTCCTATGAGAGTCTGACTCTAAAGAATACAATGACTATTAGTACATTGGGTTACCACTGCTTTTATTCAAGCAAAAACATTAGGCACCTTACTCACTGTTACTTCTGTGCCACACTGCAAGTGTCATACACTGAGAAAGGCTAATCATAATATCATCTATTATGAAAATGCTTTTGATCTTGCAATTCCAGGAATGGGTCATTTTAAACCACACTTTAAGAAACAAACTGCCTAAATCTTTTAATTTTTTTTCTCCACAGCACTTATTTTATCATGTCTTTGTAGGTCCATAGATGCATAAAATTTTGTCAAGATCTGTGCTAAAATGGGATAACACATTTGAAAGTAAATTTTATACTCTTAAGTGCCTTACAGGTATAATAATATACTATTATCATCATTGTCATTATTACTATTAATGATGTGACATCTTGAACTAAGAAGAGCTTCAGGTATGGTTTGACTAGTACAGACTCCAGACAGGGGACTATTATTCATCTATTAATGTTGTCTAACTTACACTAAATTCTAGCAGCTGTTTCACAATACTGATACATACTGAATTTGTGATTAACAAAAATATGAGGGGTTTTATTCTGCAAAACCAGGCATCTTCTACTGTGTATTTCTATAATTGATTATTTTTTAAATTCAAAATTGTATTTCAGTTTGGTAATTGGAAAACTGAGCTGTTTCCTTGTAACTGAAGTAATCTACCATATTTCCAGTCTTTAGAGGACAAGAGGCCTAGACTTGTGAGTTTTTATTCTCCAATGGAAAGCATACACTGCTCTTGAACTTCTAATCTAATAAAATGGGTTGTTTAAAAAATACGTTCAACATTCCCACCATATTTTTCCATGGTTCCTGGGTTCTTATCCCATTGACCTTTGTCTTTGAACAGGTTATTTTATAGTTCACTAAGTCACTAACCTTGAAACAGTTTTCAAAGCTTTCTTATATTTTACACACATAATGCATCAAAAAAATCAGAGAGAGTATCTTGTACCTCTCTTTTATTGCTATGTCCTATTTAAGACCCTAACAACTACATAAACTCCAGCAAGTAAAAAATCAAAAAATCCTTACCCACTCACTTATTCTCTGGCACATCCTGAGCCAAAACTAAACTTTCAACACAACACTATCTTCTTGATTATATAATATTTGTGAGTTTTGAAGCACATACATATTTACTTTATATCCACTATTGTGGAACAATGTAGACAAAACCTGTTATTATGACTCTATAATAGGTGTACAGAAATAGAAGGAATACTGGAAAATAACCTAAATAAAATTAGAGTAGGGACTGTTATATGTAGTTCTACTACTTAAAATAATTTTTAAACAGATGGACCCACACTAAAAATAATTATGAAAGTTATGTTTAATGAATTCACAGTGACTTTTTTCCAAAGAGTACTAAATGGAGGGGGAGTGGAGAGTAACTTTAAATATGAAAAATCAAATAGCATTACCTCAGCCAGGTGATAAACATCAACATCAATAGTGATAAGTCATATTGACAGGATGCAGCCCTTCCTATAAGTATAACTTTTACCTCTGTGGTCTTCATCCACAGAACTCATAATCTCAGTCTAATCATGGGAAAAAAATATTAGACAAATGCCTAATAAAGGACACTCTACAAAATACTTGATTAGTAGCCCTCAGAACTGTCAAGGTTATCAAAAACAAAGCAAGTCTGAGAAACTGTCACACCTAAGAGAAGCCTAAGGAGACATGATAACTAAATGTCATATGAAATCCTGGCTGGAATTCTGGAATAATAAAAAGACTTCAAGTAAAAACTAGGAAAATATAAATGAAGTATTGACTTTAGTGAATGTATACATATTTATATCAGTTCCTTAATTTCTATGGTGTCAAATGTACTATACCGTGGTAAGACGGTAATAGGAGAGACCAAGTGTGGGATACATGGAAGCTCCATTATCATTTTACATTTTTATAAATCTAAAAATATTTGAAAATAAAAAGTTCATAGTTAACAGTTAAGGAGGAAAGAAGAAACCACTTATTTCAAGTTTAGAAAACCAGAGAAAAATCTGACACCAAAGTTCATTGTCACAAAACCTCACATGCGAGTCTCAGGCAACATGTGGGGTAAAAACGAGTCCAAAGATTAAGATGTATAATTGAATTCAGGCTGTTTAGATACAACCTGATGAAATTCTGATAGCTCTGAAATGATGATAGCTGTATCCAAAGGATGTAAGATAATTCAAATATAATTGAAATTATCTCTTGCATTAATTTGTATTAAACTCCATTGGTCATTTATTGGAAAAAGTCAGTGGATATTCTGCTTTCTATGGAAGAAAGCACGTCAAATAATGGTAAAATTGCCCCATGGATGGATTGATCGAACTTTTTACAAACAATAGACATTGTTACTTTGCCTTTTTTATGTCTAATAAACTTACAGTCCTACTGACAAGATGTAAAAAGTAACCAAATTTTTTCTAGTGAGACGTTTCATACTAAATCTTCAAGTGGAATTAACTCTGTTAACACTTTCAGATTTCAAAAATAGATCAAAGTATTTTATTATTAGATTTATTTGCAAACACAGTGTAAAATAGAAGATTTTCCCTAAGTCAACCTCTCACACATAGGTTAAGTGTTAACAGGGACACAGAAAATTAAATTACACTGTAAACTCCTTTGAAATCTGTAAAGCTAAAAAGGCATAATTGTTGCTACCTTTAATAGTATGGTTTTATTTCTAATTTATGACTGAGAGAGGAAATTCTTAGTATTAGAAATTACTGATATTGCCTCTAGGTTCCCTGAAGGGTCTGTGAGCTAAACTTAATTTATAAATATGTATAAAATGATTATATAAATTATATCTTTATAATGTATATAACTACATGAATATTTATAAAATGATTGTGTTTCTGTTTTTAAGGAATAAGTTAATATTTTAAATTTTGACTTTTAATAAAATTGGGTAATACTTAATTGGTATTTTATCAGTGGCTTCCATTAATCTATTGATGCTTTCTTGCCCCTAGGAAGCAGAAACACGTGGACCAGGCATCCCTTTGGGTCCTTTACTCTTCCAGTATTAATATATGCAAGAAAAAAGATGAAAACCAATGATTTAGGGCACATTAATATTTGATTTATCACAGTAAATAACAGAGAAACATAAAAGCATAAAATAAGGCAATTGTTTAATCTTTAAGGCAAAATATATCAACGTTATAAGGAAAAATGAAATCCCTCATCAGCCCTAGTATATGGAAGCAAATGTCTTGATTAGTAAACTGCGTTGCTAATTGCCTGTAACACTAATCTTTATAGGGTTTGCGGATGTAGCTCGTCTTTCAGTACTAATTCTTTAAGTAAATAGTCCAATAGATATTAACAGCGCCATTTAAAACCGATGCCAATAAAGAATGAATCCTGGGTACCAATATTTGTGTATAACAAAATTACATAGACGAAGAGAAGTAATATCAGCTGCTGTAACAGATCATCTCCTAAATTTCAGCGGATTAACACATAGACGCTTATTTCTCATTCACATAAAGCACAGTCATGCTTCCTGGTTGGTATATAGACATTTCTGTGCAATCATTTAGGGGCCCAGGCATCTTCCATATTTGGTCTCTACATTCGCCTGAGCTAGAGCTCAGTTATTCCATTCAGCAGTTGGCAGCAAACAAGAACAGATAATCACACGTGAACAATTCATATGAACCAGATGTAAGCATGACACATATCACTTTCACTCAGATTTCACATGATCATACCTAACTTCAAGGAAGACTGGGATAGCTATTCTGTTTGTATATCCAACAAGATGGGATGTGGGTATTCTCTTATTTGTCATATGAATAAAGAAAGAAGCTGTTTTTAAGATCTTAAATGTATCATAATACGGTGGGGTGTTTGCAAAATTGGCCTCAATTATTCCCTTCGCATTATCAATGCCCTTGCAATGCAATGTTGTAGCTATCCCTGGAAGACAAGGAAAGTATGTCTCAGCCTTTTTAAGCCTTTGGTGAATAGAATGTGGAGGAGGTAACACTGGGACAGTTATGAGCTTATCTCTCAAGGTGCCTCACATGTTTTTGGCTTTTGGAAACCTGCCCAGCTACCATGAATAGATGCCCTAATTGGCCTGCTAGATGATGAGAGAGGAGAGCAAGGTGCCCCAACCAATAGACAGCACACCCCAGAAGCAGAGCTATGTAACTAACATAGAGGATGGCAGCAGATGCATAAGGCAGTCCAGATAAGACTGGGTAAATCTCCCCAATGAGGGCAGTGTGCACTCTTGGCTGACTAGCAAAATCACCAGCTAAATAAATAATTTGGAGATTGTTTGCTGAATAGATAACTGTTACGGACAAAAACAAAAATAGAAATAATAACTCACGCACATATGCTTAGAAAGTTGTTTTGTCGAAATATTTAGGAACTTGTATAATATTATTTTACAATAACATAAAAATAAATATATGATATTCTTTTTAAAAAGGCAAAGATGATTTTTATTTTCAACCTAGTAAATTTACCCTTCACTATCTTGCTAGTTATGGGCAACGAAGCAAGGAAAAAACAAAAATTATGCACTGATACAGCTCTGTTCTTAAATTAATGAATATATTATTTCACATTCTTCATTATTCTCTGCAACACTCTCATGAAACAGATGAGAAATATATTGCCTTTTATTAATCTTTTTAAAACAAAAGGCCTTGAAAAGTGAACTGCCTTTAAAAAGTCGATTAATTTTTTAAGTTAAAAAAAAAGAGAGTAAGTTGACAAAAGAAACTGAGTTCCATGGTTCCTAGTTAAGAACGTTAGAATTTCTTGTTATTTTAGGAGTATGAATTTGCCATTTTTCCCTTAAGCACTCACTTGGAAATACCCGTTACTGACTACTTTAAAATAATAATATCACATTACTGTGATAACCTGTGCCTTTACATTGAAAGGATTATAAGAAAATATGCCAGATTCTGACAGGTTTGAGAGCTACACGACTTGTCAATATTCCACTTTGCTTTCACATCTTTCACTCCAGCCCACATTCCAAGACACACAGACCAACTGAGAAGTGCAACATGTAACCACCAATACAAAATGCATGCAATCCCTCTGGTGTTCATGATTCTGTCTGCATCACTCATTGAATTTACTAATCAGAGAATTCTTATGTCTTTAGCTTAGAGGAATGTAGTTTTTCTTCCTTAGTGATTATTTATTTGGCTCGGGGATAGAAGTGAGAATTGGCTGTTTTCACAATGAAATTAGAACCAATAAACATAAGGAAAAAATGCTCAACATCACTAATGATCAGGGATATGCAAATCAAAACCACAATGCAATACCACCTTACTCCTGCAAGAATGGCCATAATCAATACATCAAAAAATAATAGATGTTGGCATGGACGCAATGAAAATGAAAGGCTTCTACATTGCTGGTGGGAATGTAAACTAGTACAATCACTATGGAAAACAGTGTGGAGATTGTTTAAAGAACTAAGAGTAGAACTATCATTTGATCCACCAATCCTACTATCCGGTTTCTACACAGAGGAAAAGAAGTCATTATACGAAAAACATACTTGCACATGAATGTTTATATCAGCACAATTTGCAATTGCAAAAATATGGAACCAAACCAATTGCCCATCAATCAACAAGTGGATAAAGAAATTTTGGTGTGTGTGTGTGTGTGTATATATATATATGATAGAATATATATATATATATATATAAAATAGAATATATATATATTCATTACCTTTTATGGTTGAATATATATATATTAATTCATTACCTTTTATACTCAGTATATGTATATATACACACTACTGCATATATATACAGTATTTAAAAGGTAATGAATTAATGGCATTTGCAGCAACCTGGATGGAACTGGAGACTATTGTTCTAAGTGAAGTAACTCAAGAATGGAAAACCAAACATTGTATTGTTCTCATTCATAAGTGGGAGCTAAGCTATGAGGATGCAAAGGCATAAGAATGATACAATGGACTTGAGGGAGTTGAGGGAAAGGGTGGGAGGGAGTGAGGGATAAAAGACTACAAATTGGGTTCCGTACATACTGCTCGGGTAATGGGTACACCAACATCTCACAAATCACCATTGAAGAGCTTACTCATATACCCAAATACCACTTGTTCCAAAAAACCTATGGAAACAACAATTTTTTTTAAAGTTAATGCATGAGAAATTTGAATAAATCATAATAAAAGGTGGTATTTTTACAGTGGAATTTTGTATTTCTGTGGATCCGTGGTAATATCCTCCTATCATTTCTGATTGTGTTTATTTAAATCTTCTTTCTTTTTTTCTTTATTAGTCTACCTAGCAGCTAATTTATTTTATTAATTTTTTCAAAAAGTAAGTTCCTGGATTCTTTGATCTTTTGATTAGTTTTTCATGTCTCCATCTCCTCCAGATCAGTTCTGATTTTGGTTATTTCTTGTCTACTGCTAGCCTTGGGAGAATGTTATAAACAACACTATGCACATAAACTAAAAACTCTAGAAGAAATAGAGACATTCCTGGACACACATACTCTCCCAAGACTGAACCAGGAAGAAATTGAATTCCTGAAGAGATCATTAATGAGTTCTGAAATTGGAGCAATAATAAATAGTTTATCAACCAAACAATAAAAGGCCAGGACCAGATGGATTCACAGCTGAATTCTACCAGAGGTACAATAAAGAACGTGTACCATACCTACTGAAACTATTCCAAAAAAATTAAAAAGAAGGGACTCCTCCCTAACTCATTTTATTAGGCCAGCATTATGTTAATACCAAAACCTGGCAGAGATACAACAACAACAACAACAAAACTTCAGGCCAATATCCTTGATGAGCACTGATGCAAAAATCTTCAGTAAAATACTGGCACACCAAATCCAGCAGCACATCAAAAAGCTTATCCACCACAATCAAGTAGGCTTCATTGCTGGGTTACAAGGTGGTTCAACATATGCAAATCAATAAATGTAATTAATCACATAATCAGAAATGAAGACAAAAATTACATGATTATCTCAATGGATGCAGAAAAGGTTTTCAATAAAATTCAACATCTATTCATGTTAAAAACTCTTAATAAACTAGGTATTGAAAGAGCATACCTCAAAATGATGAAACATATATGACAAACCCACAGCAAACATCATACTGAATGGGCAAAAGCTGGAAGCATTTCCTTTGAAATCTGACTCAAGACAAGGATGCCCTCTCTCACCACTTCTGTTTAACATGCTACTGGAAGTTGTAATCAGGTAAGAGAAAGAAATAGACATTCAAATAGGAAGAGAGAAAATCAGACTATCCCTGTTTGTAGATGACATGATCCTCTATCTGAAAAACCCCACTGTCTCAGCTCAAAGCTTCTTAAGTTGACGAGTAACTTCAGCAAAGTGTGAGAGTACAAAGTTAATGTGCAAAAATCGCTAGCATCCCTTACACACTAACAACAATCAAGACAAGAACCAAATCACAAATGAACTCCCATTCATAATTGCCACAAAAATAAAAGAATAAAGTGCCTAGAAATACCAGCTAACTAGGAAGGTAAAAGATCTCTACAAGGAGAATTACAAACCACCACTCAAAGAAATCATAGATGACACAAACATTCCATGCTCATGGATTAGGAAGAATCAATATCACAAAAATGACCATAATGCCAAAAGCAATTAATAGATTCAATGCTATTCCCATTAAACTACCATTGACATTCCTAAGAAAACTGGAAAAAAATATTTTAAAATTCATATGAAACCAAAAAAGAGATCGAATAACTAAGGCAATCCTAAGTAAAAAGAACAAAGCTGAAGGCATCATGCTACCCAACTTCAAACTATACTACAGGGCTATGGTAACCAAAATAGCATGGTACTGGTACGAAAAGAGACACATACACAAATGGAACAGAAAAAAGAACCCAGAAATAAGACCACACAGCTACAACTATCTGATCTTCAACAAACTTGACAAAAACAAGCAATGGAGAAAGGATTCCCTATTCAGTAATGGTGCTGGGATAACTGGCTAGTCCTATGCAGAAAATTGAAACTGGATGCCTTCCTTACACCATATACAAAAATCAACCCAAGATGGATTAAATACTTAAATGTAAAACCCTGGAAGACAACCTAAGCAATACTATTCAGGACATAGGCCCAGGCAAAGATTTCATGATGAAGATGCCAAAAGCAATTGCAACAAAAGCAAAAATTGGAAAATGGGACCTAATTAAACTAAAAAGCTCTACACAGCAAAGGAAACTATCAATAGAGTAAACAGACAACCTACAGAATGGGAGAACAGTTTTTCAAACTATGCATCTGACAAAGGCCTAATATCTAGCATCCATAAGGAACTGAAACAAATTTATAAGAAAACAAACAAATGGTCCCGTAAATATAGGCAAAGTTAACAAACAAACACTTTTCAAAAGAAAATATACACGTGGCCAATGATCATGAAAAAAAGCTCAACATCACTGATCATTACAGAAATGCAAATCCAAACCACAATGAGATACCATCCAATAGCTACAAGAATAACTATTACTAAAAAGTAAAAAACAAAACAAAACAAAACAAAACAAACAAACAAAAAAAACAGATGCTAGAAAGGTTGTAGAGAAAAATGAATGAGTTTACACTGCTGGTAGGAATGTAAATTAGTTCAAACCACATGGAAGACAGTGTGGCAATTCCTCAAGGACATAAAGCCAGAATTACCATTTAACCCAGCAATCCTATTACTGGGTATATACCCAAAAGAATATAAATCATTCTATTATAAAGACACATGCGTATTTATGTTCATTGCAGCACTATTCACAAGAGTAATGACATCTAATCAACCCAAGTGCACATAAATGACAGATTAGATAAAGAAAATGTGGTACACATACACCATGGAATACTATGCAGCCAAAATAAAGAAGCAGATCATGTCCTTTTCAGGGACATGGATGAAGCTGGAGGCCATTATCCTTAGCAAACTGACAGAAGAAGAGAAAACCAAATAGCACATGTGCACATTAATAAGTGGGAGCTAAATGGTGAGAACACAGAGACACATAGCAGGGAACAACACACCCTGGGGAGTTTTGGAGGGTGAAGTTGGGGAGGAGGGAGATAATCAGGAAAAACAACTAATAGGTACTAGGCTTAATACTTGGGTGATGAAATAATCTTTATAACAACCCCTATGACACAAGTTAACCTACGTAACAAACCCGCACTTGTACCCTTGAAATTAAAAGTTAAAAAAAAAATTAAAGTAGAATTCAAAATTTCAGAAGATAGGCTGTTGCAAATTTCCTGTCTTTTTAGTGCTATTCCTCAAATTACCCTTTTATTATTTTTAAATTTATACTCATATTTGCATAAACACATCAAAATCATTATAATCAGTTGTATAAATGTAAAGTTTTTCATCAATAATTTAAAAAATTATTATATTACTTCTATTATATTATAATAGATACAGAGTAAGATTGAAAAGTAGGTGGTAGCCATAGCAGAAAGTCGCAAATCAATATTATCTTCCCCTTAGGTGTAAGTTTACACCTATTCAAGGGAAAAATTAAAAATTGAAGACCTAGACATTATGACCAATTAATTTATAAACTTGATTGAAATATAAGGACAAAATCAAATAAATATACATAATTGCAAATTATAGCAATATGTACATTCAGCAGGTATAGTCACCAGCTTATCATCTGCTTCTCTTCTTCTCTGTTAGACTGCCTTAATATAGGAAAGAAGGTCTATTGAACAAACCAGAATTGCATCTAATAAGTCCCCATGGTAGTGTGGCATTCCTGAAAATATAAAACTAAAACACAAAGTACTGCTAAATAATATTGCCTTGGGGACTGGATTGGCAGAAATTCTGTCTCATTAAAGTAACATTAAAAGTTAATTTAAAAGTCCCAACATGCAGTTTTATTCAATACCTAATATAGTGGAAATAAAACCCATTTCTGTGCCGCTACAGTATTAGATACTATGTGGGCTTATGTGACAATGTTGGCTGATTATATCCTGATGAAATAATGGAAATATTAATATCATTTTCTTTTTACAATGGAATATTAAGTTATACACAGTTAAAATCTTCGAATTTTCTATAATATGAGTAAATATAATAATGTTCTTGTAATAGCATGTAAAAGATGATGAATAGCATTATTCTGTTACAACATGTAAACATAAATATTTAATAATACAGATGAAAGAATCACGAAGGAAAATTCTGACTTATCTATTAAGTAATAGACTTGAGGAACTTTTGTATTTATGAAAATCATTAGCCTCAATTGCCAAATCAAATTATATTGGTTAAATATAATGGATTAATCAGTCAGCAACTATATAAACTAAACTTCTATATCATGTACTATCCATAGACATTACTGTCATTCAATTTATAGCTTTATTAAAAGGTAGAAACAAAACATGTTCAGAGCATTTTTTGAATGCCGTGTCATGAACAAAATGGTGTGAAATAGGGCCATGAGATTATCCTGCTCTCAAGATTCATATGATCTTATGAATAAAATAAAAAGGAGAGGAAATATTTAATTACAAAAGCAAAAGACACCAACAGTGTGTATTATCAAAATGTGAAGTTTCAGCTAAAGTGATTAGGGACACTTTTCCGTTTTGATCAGATCACGAAGAAGGAAAAGGGCATTGTGTCAGTAGGAAACTGGTGGGAAACAGACACCACATTCAAATACAGGATTGGGTAGAGGGTCTATTTATAATAGTGTGAGCAGGATTAAGGAAAACCAGGAAGGAATGATGCAATATTTTGGAAATAAAAACAGAGTGTCATCACTGGTTCCCATAACAAGGGAAGGAAACAGCATGTAACCCTAAAGAGGAAAATTCACATAGTTGTAGGATAGGACTACTTATTAGGAGCTTTCGGTACTAGAAAGGTAGAGGAAAAAGTACCTTGAGCTTGCCCTCATTTCTGCTGGCATCTTGCATTAGTCAAAACCACTAGAACCTAGAGGACAAGAGAGACCACCATGATTCCAAGAAGATTAGCCTCTCAAGATGAACAAGGGTGGAGGGTGGATATAGAAGAAAAAATAGAGAATATACACTACAGATACGAATGTCTATTATAGAAGCACCTTAATATTGGATGGCTGCTAACTTAAAATTGTATAAAATATCACTTTAATTTTTTTTGTATAAACACAAGATAAATTTGAGTCAGATTATTCACCAATGATAAACAAAATCATATTGCCAGTACTCTAGAACCCTTTGTGTGCTCCTTTGTGATCACAGCCATAACTGATCCTGATTTTGAGATAATGTCTTTGTTCTTTCCATTTTTTGCTACCTATTCACATATCCTTAAATAAGACCATTTAGCTTTGCTTGTTCTGGAAATGTTCATGATTTAAATCATTCCATCTGCATATTTGTAAGTTTGGCATCTTGTACACAACATTTTGCTCTAAAGATTTATCCATGGTTTTGCATGTAGAAATACTTTGGTCACTTTCACTTTTATAAATTATTCAATATCCTACAATTTATGTGTCTATTTATACACATTTGGGTTGTTTCTCTGGCTTTTAGCTATATGAAAATGTCACTCTGAGCATTTTTGCACATAGATTTTGATGAATACTTGCATAAGCTCCTCTGGAATACAAACCTCAGGTCACAGAGTTTGCATAGTTTTGTCTTTGTTAGATAATGCTAACCATTTTCTCAAGCAATTGGCAATACATACTTCCACCAAGAATGTGTGAAAGTTTCCGTAGCTTCGTATCCACACCATGGGTTATTGTCCAACCTTTAAATTGTTGTCAGTTTGATGGATGTGTAGAGTTATCTTTTGATAAACATAAGCTCTTAGTCTTAACGTAATATAACCTCTCAAGCAATGTGTTATGGTTAATTCATCTTACATCTTGTTTGAGAAATCTTTACACCAAGAGTCATGGAAATGTTATTCCATATTACTTCTGAAAACCGTTTTGTCTTTATCTTTCACATGGAGGCCTTTAATCTGTCGAAAATTATGTTTTGTGTGTGGTATAAGGTCAGTGTGAAATTTTCTCTTTTTTTTCTACTTTTTAAATAACCACATTTTTCTCCACTGATATGCAGTGGTACCTCTATTACATATCAGTAATTTATAGAAATGTGGCCTTGTAATGAAGATTTTAATATGCTGAATCTTTACAAAAATAGGTATGGGCTGGTATTACTCCCTGTTAGAAATGAGGACACAGATTGATAAAGTTAACATCTTTCCAGTACCAAATCACTAATAAGAGACAAATTCAGGATTCTAATCCATGTCGTTCTAAATCCAGAATCAAAGCTCTTTCCACCATGACACTCTGAGAGGAGAGAACAAGGATTCTTTTTTAGATACTATTTGATTGAGCTTATCGCCTAAATTCCGACTCCTTTCTAAATTAACTCTTAGTATATTCATTAGTGTTTCTTTCTCTCATTTAAACTTCTTGGTGTTCATCTCTACTTGTAGTTATCTATAGAATCTGAAAAAAACTTTATTTTCTATTCGGAAACTCTAAAAGCACTCTCACTTTCCCAACCGTTTTATTCTGGTTTAGAGCTAATTCCTTAAAGTCAGTATGACACTTGACTGTATGATTAGTGAATCTATCTGCAATTGCTTTCCACCATTTTCTTCCATTACCTTTGTTTTCTCTAGCTTTCCTATAATTCCATACATCTTCCCAGTGGGCTACTTAGTAATTTCTCAATGCCTAGGGCAATGTACATCACATATTAAGGTGCTTGCCCTCCTTGTGCAGTGAATCCAGTTGCTCTAAAGTAACTGTTTCACTCACAGAAAGCTCCTCTGAGGCCAGTTCTAATTCCATGTTGGTATTTCAGGTATTGATAACACAATGAAAGATATATTTTAGTGGAGATGTTTTTCTGTTTACCTCCAAAAGTCACAAGGTAAGTGAATAAGCCTTCTTCCATATTTAAAAGTTAGCACTGGAAACAATAACTGATTTTGGTCCCATTGTTGAAGAATCCAGGAAATCTGTAAATTGACATAAATCTGCAAATTGACATAAGACTGTAAATTGACATAATATTACTAATATTGCATCAAGATCTGTGCTTTGAATTCACAGGACAATGGCAAATCAGTAGAGTTTATATGATATCTTACAAATTAAGTTTTAATCTTATTTTTCATCCAAGAAGTACTTATTTTCACTGTGTTTAGAACAAAGATGGCTAAATTGTACATACTAAAAAAAACAAAATAATGTAACATAAAGTATTGACTGCGCTAACATTTGACACCTCTAAAATAAAGGACAACCAAATACATGTTCGGATAGGAAAGTTGTAGTATGGGTATAAGAATGCATTTCAATTTATAATTTTTCAAGTGTCATATTTTCCCTTGAGATCACAAATATGTTTCATATTGCGAGTGAAACAGTAAGACTGACATGTCTTAACATTGTCATAATATCAAGAGTTTCATGAGTTGGACTCCCAAAGCCTCTTATGACTTCATTAGCTACTTTCTGTTCTCCTCTGTCAAAAACTCAAAGAAGTAATTCATGTTAGTGTGTCATTCCAGGCTATATCCATGACATGGAATGATGCTTTCTTTGTTCTTGCAATAGTGCTTTAGGGTAACATTAGCCTCCCTTTTCCTTTTCTGCTGCATTGGTGGTGACTTGGGTGTTTTTTGTTTGTTTGTGTTGTTTTGACTTGCTTGACTATCAGGTGGAAATCACAAAAGGAAATGAGGTTTGAAAATAAAAACAGAACCACTTCTTCATAGGAGCTCTATTGTCCTGCTGCAAAGTGTAGAGCAAATCCACCAGCTGCAAGAGAACAAAGAGCTGCCACATACACCTTCAGTAATGAAGAGCTGTTCTTTCCTGTTAGATTCACCAAGCAAGCTCTTAAAGTCCATTGTGAGTCCATTACTATTATGATGACAGCTTTAGTAGGTTTAGCCTAAAGGGATATCCATTGTTGTGCATAAAAACAGAGACCAGTGTGTGTGTTTCCAACTTTAAAAAGGTTTTGCAGCTTCAATTTCCTTTTATCAAGTCCCACAGTCTGAATTACAGACACATTAAAAATGTCAGTTTCCCTTCATATGTGATGATCAATCATTTTAACCATTTTAGCAATTGATACTGACTACCACTGGAACAGCAAGTCACATTCACTGCATTCACGGCCCAAAAGATCCAATATATCATGCCACAGTCCAAGTGTTCATTGTAATTGTGTGCACATGTATGGGTGTGTGTGTGTGTGTATGTGTATGTAGATAGAAAGAAAGCTAGATTACACATATATGACAAAAATATATAGTATATTTAGTATATATTATCTGTCTATATATTTATTACATGTCTATAAGGCTAAATTACTGGTTTTTACTTGAGAACCCAAAACAAAAAA
The DNA here is from genome assembly GCF_047675955.1 of Chlorocebus sabaeus. NCBI lineage: Eukaryota > Metazoa > Chordata > Mammalia > Primates > Cercopithecidae > Chlorocebus > Chlorocebus sabaeus. The sequence continues at coordinate 83,517,288 of NC_132916.1, forward strand.
TGTAAATGAGAAATCACACATTTTAAATAAAGGAATATTTAAAGATTTTTATATCATAGTGACTATGTTGTCCACTGAAGGAAACCATAGACTGCATTTAAAATCTATTGCATAGACACTTACGTTTCAAGGAAAACTAGAATAGAAGAAAATGTGCCTAGAAGCGAGATTCAACATAAAATGTTTAAGAACCTGATGTGAAGGAGACCTGACACAGTAGGTCATATCTGTAATCTCACCACTTTGAGAGGCCAAAGCAGGAAGAGTGATTGAATCCAGGAGTTCAGGGCTGCAGTGATCTATAATCATGTCATTGCATTCCAGCCTGGGCAATGAGAGAGACTCTGTCTCTAAAAAAGAAAAAAAAAAAAAAACAAAACAAAACTTGAAAGAAACAGTCTATGTCTAAAGAGAGAGAGAGGTGCATTGAGTGCTAAGAGATGACATTAGAAATACTCTTGGGAACCACATTACTGAGGACATGGTAAACAAGTTATGAATTTTAGTTTTATTTGGAAAGCAATAATTTGTGAAACTCTATACTGAAGAGGGTGGAATTTCTAGTAAACAGACAAGTCTGGCTGCAGCGATATGGAAATTGGATAGGAAAGAGATATGACATAGAAAGCTGTTAAGAAACTGTATCAAGAGCTCAGCCTTCTTTTCACGGACTTCTAATAAACTAGGCTCACAGGAGGGAAGGTGTATTAGTCAGGGTTCTCCAGAGAAACAGAACTAATATTACATATAAGAGGGGATTTAATATGTGAACTGGTTCATGCAATTATAGAGGCCAAGAAGTACCACAATATACTGTTTGCAAGGTACAGAATCAGGCAAGCATGTGGTGTAATTCGCTCTTTTCAGTGTTAGTATAAAAGCCTGAGAAACACAGTGGGTTAGGGAGAGGGGTCGCAACATTGAAGTCCTGGAGTTTGAAGAACTAAGAACCAAGAGCTCGGATGTTTAAGGACAAGAACAAATGGATGTCCTAGCTCTAGAAGAGAAAGCAAATTTACCCTTCCTATTTTTTGGTTCTACATGGGCCCTCAGTGGATTGGATAATGTAAACAGCAATTTGCACCACAGGTCTAGGGGAAAATAGCAATAAGAAGATAAATCTAAAGACTCTAAACAGAATACTGCAAAGAGAGAGAAGGAATTAGAGACTCAGGTAGAAAAATGGAGGATCGAATAAAAAGGAGTAGATGTCGAATTGGAGTCTCAGAAAGAGAAAATGAAGAGAATGATTCAGAGATTATGTTTGAAGAGATAATGTCTGAGGATTTTCCAGAAATGATGAAAACATGAACACTCATATATAAAATTAGCAGATAAGATGCAGAATTTTATGAGCTAGAGATAGAGAGGGAGAAGGAGAGATGGAGAAAAGGGGAGAGGAAGAAAGGAGGAAAAGAGGAACAGAGGAGACTGAGAGAGAGAGATTGCAATTCATCCACACTTCAACATATTTCAGTAAAAGCAGGCAGGTTATCTACCAAGACAGATAATTAGGTCAATAACAGATGCCTTGATAGAATCAACGGAGCCAGAGGACAGTGGAAAATATCTTCTAAGTGCTTAGAGGAAGGGGGGGAAAAAAAAACTCATACTTAGAACTTTCAAAAATCAGGAAAAAGAAATTCATTTTTAGATAAATAATTATTTTATCATTAACAAATTCTCACCGTGGAAAACTTACGAGAGATGTATTATGAAAAAATACTACAACTCCAGAAAGTTTAGCTGATTGCAGAAAAGAATAACGAGTGAAGGGATAGGTAAACATGTAGATAAATGCAGGTGTTTCATCAAAATACATACCGAGTGCCTACTATGTACTAGGCACAGTTCTAAGCAACTGAAATAGAATTCTGCATTTTTGCAGCTTCCATTCTAGTGTGGAGAGACAATATAGATAATAAGCATAATAAATACATATGTTTGAAGCAAAACATATATTATCCATGTAAATAAAAAAAACAGTACAAAATTTATCATGTAAAAATGAATGTAAAATACTGCACCAATATATTATATGTCAAGAAGGGATGCAAGCAGATTAAAGTTTTACAAGGTCTTCACCTCTTTCAGAGGGTGGAATTAATGTGTAACACATTTTAAAATTTGTTAAGAATACGTGATACGATTCCATAGTTAACTGTGAAAAGATTAACATTAAGTTTCCAAGCCAGCAAAAGGATGAATAGAATAAGAAGTTATAAACATATGAAAACTGAAGCAACAATAGCTGACATTCAGGTTAAAAAAAATCTTAATACAGGGTAGTAATAGACAGGATTTAAAAACAATGAACAAATTCTTGAAATATTTAATTGGAAGAAAAATGGAATAGAGTGATGGACTGTAGTACAAAAGGTGAAAGAGACGAAAGAGCCAATGAAAAATCTAGGTTTTTGGTCTGATGTTTGGAGTGGAAAGCAGTACCATTTACTAGAATGAAAAAGGGACTTGGAGGAGGTTGCTGGTGATTTTTATTTTGTTTTGGAAATTTCACTTTTACTATCAATGAAATATGCAAATAAATGTTATGCATTAAATGTGCAGATAGTGGTTCTGAAGCCCATGGAAATTATAGAGGCTTGAGTTATAAATTTGGCACCTACATTCATGACATGACATGCATTTCTTTTTTTTATTTTTATTTTTATTTATTATTATTATTATACTTTAAGTTCTAGGGTACATGTGCATAACGTGCAGGTTTGTTACATATGTATACTTGTGCTATCTTGCTGTGCTGCACCCATCAACTTGTCAGCACCCATCAACTCGTCATTTACATCAGGTATAACTCCCAATGCCATCCCTCCCCCCCGCCTCCCCATGATAGGCCCCGGTGTGTGATGTTCCCCTTCCCGAGTCCAAGTGATCTCATTGTTCAGTTCCCACCTATGAGTGAGAACATGCGGTGTTTGGTTTTCTGTTCTTGTGATAGTTTGCTAAGAATGATGGTTTCCAGCTGCATCCATGTCCCTACAAAGGACACAAACTCATCCTTTTTTATGGCTGCATAGTATTCCATGGTGTATATGTGCCACATTTTCTTAATCCAGTCTGTCACTGATGGACATTTGGGTTGATTCCAAGTCTTTGCTATTGTGAATAGTGCCGCAATAAACATACGTGTGCATGTGTCTTTATAGCAGCATGATTTATAATCCTTTGGGTATATACCCAGTAATGGGATGGCTGGGTCATATGGTACATCTAGTTCTAGATCCTTGAGGAATCGCCATACTGTTTTCCATAATGGTTGAACTAGTTTACAATCCCACCAACAGTGTAAAAGTGTTCCTATTTCTCCACATCCTCTCCAGCACCTGTTGTTTCCTGACTTTTTAATGATTGCCATTCTAACTGGTGTGAGATGGTATCTCATTGTGGTTTTGATTTGCATTTCTCTGATGGCCAGTGATGATGAGCATTTTTTCATGAGTCTGTTGGCTGTATGAATGTCTTCTTTTGAAAAATGTCTGTTCATATCCTTTGCCCACTTTTGGATGGGGTTGTTTGTTTTTTTCTTGTAAATTTGTTTGAGTTTTTTGTAGGTTCTGGATATCAGCCCTTTGTAAGATGAGTAGATTGCAAAAATTTTCTCCCATTCTGTAGGTTGCCTGTTCACTCTGATGGTAGTTTCTTTTGCTGTGCAGAAGCTCTTTAGTTTAATGAGACCCATTTGTCAATTATGGCTTTTGTTGCCATTGCTTTTGGTGTTTTAGACATGAAGTCTTTGCCCATGCCTATGTCCTGAATGGTACTACCTAGGTTTTCCTCTAGGGTTTTTATGGTATTAGGTCTAACATTTAAGTCTCTAATCCTTCTTGAATTAATTTTCATATAAGGAGTAAGGAAAGGATCCAGTTTCAGGTTTCTACTTATGGCTAGCCAATTTTCCCAGCACCATTTATTAAATAGGGAATCCTTTCCCCATTTCTTGTTTCTCTCAGGTTTGTCAAAGATCAGATGGCTGTAGATGTGTGATATTATTTCTGAGGACTCTGTTCTGTTCCATTGGTCTATATCTCTGTTTTGGTACCAGTACCACGCTGTTTTGGTTACTGTAGCCTTGTAGTATAGTTTGAAGTCAGGTAGCGTGATGCCTCCAGCTTTGTTCTTTTGACTTAGGATTGTCTTGGAGATGCGGGCTCTTTTTTGGTTCCATATGAACTTTAAAGCAGTTTTTTCCAATTCTGTGAAGAAACTCATTGGTAGCTTGATGGGGATGGCATTGAATCTATAAATAACTTTGGGCAGTATGGCCATTTTCACGATATTGATTCTTCCTATCCATGAGCATGGTATGTTCTTCCATTTGTTTGTGTCCTCTTTTATTTCACTGAGCAGTGGTTTGTAGTTCTCCTTGAAGAGGTCCTTTACATCCCTTGTAAGTTGGATTCCTAGGTATTTTATTCTCTTTGAAGCAATTGTGAATGGAAGTTCATTCACGATTTGGCTCTCTGTTTGTCTGTTACTGGTGTATAAGAATGCTTGTGATTTTTGCACATTAATTTTGTATCCTGAGACTTTGCTGAAGTTGCTTATCAGCTTAAGGAGATTTTGGGCTGAGACAATGGGGTTTTCTAAATATACAATCATGTCATCTGCAAAGAGGGACAACTTGAGTTCTTCTTTTCCTAACTGAATACCCTTGATTTCTTTCTCTTGCCTGATTGCCCTAGCCAGAACTTCCAACACTATGTTGAATAGGAGTGGTGAGAGAGGGCATCCCTGTCTTGTGCCAGACATGCATTTCTTACACCCTCGCAACTGCTGCAAATTTTTCTCTCCAGATTTCTTTCTGTTTTTTGTTATTTTTCTACCTTTTTTCTGTTTATTCTTACCTTCTTCATTCACCTCCTTTCCTTAATAGCACCTGGCAGAATACCAGTTGCAGGGGTGTTATTGGTTCAAATGAGGGGGCAATACTCATCACTGGATTTGGTAGCATTTGTAAAAATGTAAAGTGCAGATATCTTTAGATCCAACAATTACACCTTTAAGAAACCATTCTTAAAGATTCATACATGTAAGCAAGTATATATATGGAAAATGTTTATATCAGATTGTGTATAATAACTAAAACTAAGAAAATGCTACCATATGGGTTAAAAAGGTGGTTAAATGCTTTGAGCATGTTTGTGCAGGGAAATATTACATAGTGTTTTAAAAAATTGAGGAGGAGCATCATGATTTGAGATGTATAAGTCACATGTCTGTCACCAATTAAGCTTAGAACATACACATACAAAAACAAAATGTTGAAATTATTGATTGAAAATGTATCTTTAGGCTGGGCACGGTGGCTCACGCCTGTAACCCCAGCACTTGGGAGGCCAAGGTAGGCAGATCACAAGGTCAGGAGATCAAGACCATCCTGGCTAACACGGTGAAACCCTGTCTCTACTAAAAATACAAAAAAAAAAAAAAAAAAAAAAAAAAAAAAAAAATTAGCCGGGCGTGGTGGCACGTGCCTATAGTCCCAGCTACTCGGGAGCCTGAGGGAGGAGAATTGCTTGAATCTGTGAGGCAGAAGTTGTAATGAGCCGAGATCGTGCCACTGCACTCCAGCCTGGCCTACGGCAAGACTCTGTCTCAAAAAAAAAAAAAAAGAAAGAAAACGTAGCTACACTTACATATATATATATATTTTTTTCAGTTTTGGTAATTTACATAGACTTCTAATGAATCTATTCTTTGCTTTTTTAAAAAAGAAATTGATCATAAAATAATATTTTTAAATACAAACTTGCCATTTTTTAGCATAGAGCAAAATAAATTGATTTAAAATGTATCAATTTAAAATTCTGGAACTCTTTGCATCTAGTTATCTCATGTTTTGCTTTTATCTGGCCTTTAGGGTTTTATCAAAGTGCAAGAAAATATGTATTCATGAACACACTTTAAATGAGCTATAATTAAAATTACTGAAAACTGTTTACATTTTTGTAAATGTGTTGGCATTTCTATAATTTTATCTTATTTAGTTCACCATCTCTAACAAACTCACTTTCCCTGCCATCTCAAAATGTATCATTACAATACAGAAGGGATATTGTTGTGATAACTACTACATTTCTTCATTTAGCATAGCCTAGTGTCAGGATGTAACAAAAGACTTTTTTGTGAATTAGGAGAAACATTGTTTTTTAAAATTTGCTTGTTATTCTTATATTCTATATATTTTATGCCCCCAAAATACAAATAAACATGAGCATCACATACATACTATATATTTTACCTTATTTTATTATATCTAAATATTATAGGAATAGTAATCATGTGAGCAAGAGTAAGGACTTCCAGTATTACCCACTTTTTACCACTTGAAATGTCCCTGCCTTTTCTTCTCCATCTTACCTAGCAGCCCAAAAAGGAGAGCTAAAGAAAGGAGTTTACTAACTCCAAATGTCTTCCTGAATGACAGAGAAATTAATAGCTAAAGTTCAGAGCAGGGTTCATTAATAGCTGAAGTTCAGCCAGGGTGGCTCAGGCATATGGTAAAAATTAGAAGAGCACTAAAGAAATTCCTCCATCTAAATCACCTGGCCTTTCCTGTGCTCTGTGCCATCAGCTGGGAATAGAATTCTCCAGTCCACTATCAAAGAAAAACTTATAATAGAAAGACCCTTTTGAGAAAAAAAAATACATGCTTTAAACCCAAAGGGCACAGATCATCTGGGAGGTCTGAGAGTTGTCATATTGAAGAAGGAAAAGGCCTGTGAATATAAACTTTATCCTTATCTAGCAAGAGTAAAATGAAAAACATGTGAGTGTGGACTCGGCTTAGGAGAACTGGAATCTTGAGATGGGAAACTTACCTAGCAGAAAAACAAATTCAACTTCTGAGTACCTAGTTTTAGCTGGGACTAGAGTAACAGAAAGTGAAAAGCGCTAAAGCTAAGAAACTGAAAGTATTAAGCAATTGATTCTTAATCACAGATAAATTCGTCCAGAGAAAACTATGAATTATGCTTGTTCACCGAATATCTCCCCAATTCCCTGTTCTTTTCCTTAACCTCCATTTTTCAGGTAATAAAACTTAATGGCATTCTAATAGGAACTCTATCATAATTTTTAGAAGGTATCTAAATATCACTTTATGCCAGGATATAAATGATGAGTGTCTAGTGAAAAAGAAAAAAGTCAAAATGATAAGAATGAGGATATCTGAAAACTAAATAGTGCCTTCAATTCTCAGTAAAGGTTTTAACATTCTCCTCAGCCTGGATACCTTTGCCTGTATTCTGCTGTCACCTTTTCTTGTATGCCCTTCCTTACTTCCTTGTTGGGATTCATTCTCGCGTGTCTTCTCCCACACCTTTTAATACTTTTCACAAAATGTAATTGTATAAATCTGTTTCCTTACTCAACTGCAGGCTCCTTGAGGGCAATGACTATATCTTATTTTTATTTCTTGATTTATTTTTGCTTCCTAGAGTCTAGAGTATTGCCTGGAATATAGTATTTGTTGAATTATTGAATGAATTAATTAACTGCTTTTATTATTATGTTATTTTGCACACTTTTTTTATTATTCTTTATTAAGACTTGGGTTCCTTAATTACAAAAAAAAAAAAAAGCTTAATGAGGCTTCAAAAATTTCTTTCTAATTAGGTACTTTTCTTTGTTGGCTAAAGAATTATGGCTACTTTAATTTTGCATGGCATAGGAGAAAACAATGTAGTTCTCAACTAATTAGTAAGAGGAGTGTGAGATTTGAGGAAAACAGGTACATTTGGGTGATTACCAAAGTGAGATTCCCAGCATATAGTCAGCATTAGTTGGCCCTGGGATTTTTAAGTAATAAATATTAGGGTGTCTGAAATTCCCTTTGCTCATGAATTTAATAACCGTTTATTGAAAGTTATTCCCTGAGAGGAAAGGAGATGAAGAAAAATCAAGGAGAAGTAGGAGGTTTTTTTGTTTTGTTTTTTTTCTGAGAATTTACAGAAGGTATAGAAAAAAAAAAAGTGTGGTCAGGTTGGCAGAAGTTCATGATTACGTAAACATTATCTGCTTCGTTACAATATCAGATTCAGAGTTCAATGTTGGCATGGTGGGTCCACCTCATGATTTTAAATGGTATATGCTAGAGACAGGGCTTATTAGCTGTGAATCTATTCCTTAACATAGATTCTCCCTCTCCCTTACCCCAAACTCCTGTTCTTGAATTCTCCTGTCCTCGAATTATCTCATTTCTCAGTGACAGCTGAGAGTGAATTCAAGGAACGTGAGTAAAGGCAGAGCTAAGCCTTGGGGAAAACGATCATCACATTAGCAAGAGTAGAGAGGCTTTTCTGCCCTGGAGGGTAACTTCAATTTGTTGGAATGTTATGTCAAAGGATTCAGGCCTTGATAAAATCAGCCATGTCCAAAATTGTCTACTGTCATTTTTCTCCAGTTTGCTTTATTTTCTCCCTCTTCCTTACTACGTAGAGTTTCCAGATCGGTATTATTAGTTGTTAAATCTTGCAACTCTGCCACTACCACAACATTGGTATTTATGTAGAGTTCACTTGGCTACCTCCTGGGTAGTAAGCACAGAGCAGGCTATGATAATACTAACCTAATGATGATGACTTAACCCCTAGGAAAGTTAGCCATTTGATAAATATTTACATAGGGTTATTTGATTCTTTCATTTATAATGGATTTTTCAAAATAATCCTGACACTTTTGTTTCTATTTTCCTTTAACTTGCTGTCTCCTAGGTCTAAAGCCGACCAGGACTGGTGATTTTTCACCTTCTATCTTACTTGATTGAAGTAGTTCTTATGCATAATTTGTGCTGCTACTGCTTGATTGCTGTATTTACAACAAGTATACTGTTTTCGTGCTTATATTTAGCTTGAGCCTTGAGGCTGCTATGACTATAGCTTCAGTTTGTGAAATGTAACCTTCATTATTTTTGGTGAATCTATAATATGCATGATTTTGCATGGGGAATTTTCTTGAATTGTGCATTTATTTTGCCTCCTAGTAAGAACAGGGTGTCCTTGATTCCTTGCATGTTGATGCACTCATTTTATGTAAGGTTTGCTTGTTTCTTTAACTGTATTAACGCCAGCAAACTTCAGAATAATGTTGTGATTAGAAGTTTTACAATAACACAGGTGCGTAATTCTTTTTAAATTTTTGTTTTTCTCCAAGATAGTAATAATGTTTTCCAGAAAACCATTAACAATCTTCCTCTAGCAAAGGAGGTTGGGAAAAACTTAGAACGTATTTAGGGTATATGCTCCCATAACTTCAAAGTCTAGGCAGAGCATGGTGGCTCACACCTATAATTCCAGCACTTTGGGATCACCTGAGGTCAGGAGTTTGAGACCAGCCTGACCAACATGGAGACACCCCATCTCTACTAAAACTACAAAATTAGCCAGGCGTGGTGGCACATGCCTGTAATCCCAGCTACTCGGGAGGCTGAGACAGGGGAATCACCTGAACCCGGGAGGCCGAGGTTGTGGTGAGCTGAGATTGCGCCATTACACTGCAGCCTAGGCAACAAGAGCGAAACTCCATCTTTAAAAAAATAAATAAATAAAAATACACTCTACTCCGCTTTCTAAAACATTGTCTTAGATCCACATTTTCACCCCTTAAAAATTATTATTTAAAATAAAATGTAGGATGCTGCTTATTTGAGCTGCTATTCTTAATATCCATAGTTTCATATTCTCAAAACCACCAGGCAGCATTCATAGAATTTAGCAATAATATTATGGACCTTGTAAATTATACAAGTAGTACATCTGTCAGTGTAGAACAAATAAAAATACAGAAAAAGATAAGGGTAATAAGATATTCATTACTCAGAGAATACAGCTGTCAACTTTTTGTGGGTTTTTTTCCAATTTTTTTTTTTTTATATCTATGTGAGCATATTTGGCACAACCTTATACATAATACAGAATTAAGACAATACTATATAGACAAATTTGCATTATGAATTTTTCAATTAATATTATTCTGTGGATTTCCAAAATAGATCTATATTCTCTGAAAATATGATTTCTAATAGACTTCATACAGTTATTATTATAGAGACAGCATAGTGCAATAAATATCCTATTGGTAGATATTTAGGTTGTTTCAACTTTGCATATGAAGGAAAATTATATGTGCATATATAGACACTTTTTGGGCATCTCTTGTTACAGTCGTAAAAATAGAGTTCTGAGTCAAAGGCTTTAAATTACTTAAATTCTTTTCATACATATTTATAAATTATTTACAAAAAAAAATAAAATGAAGGTCAAAATTGTACGTTATTTTTATTTGTATTTTTATTTTTTATGGGACACTGTCTTGCTCCGTTCCCCAGGCTGGAGTGCAGTGGCACAAGATCTAGGCTCACTGCAACCTCTGATTCTCCCGCCTCAGTCTCCCAAGTAGCTGGGACTACAGGCGAATGACACCACCACCGGCTAAATTTTGTATTTTTAGTACAGACATGGTTTCGCCACGTTGGCCAGGCTGGTCTCCAATTCCTGATCTCAGGCGATCTACACCTTGGCCTCCCCAAGTGCTGGGATTACAGGCATGAGCCACCGCACCTGGCCTAAAATTGAACCTTATATTCTTTAAAGTTATATTTTTGGCTATCTTTTGAAGGTGAACAAGTTACTGACTAGTAATATTTCCTTATATTAGCACTGCTGCTTTAGGCTTTTATTTTTTTGAAGCAGTTATTTTTCTTATTGGATTATCAGATCTCTTTATATATTAAGCATTTTATTTTTTCATACTGTTTGTAAACTGAGCCAAGGATTCCTGTGCTAGGTACTGATCAAACAACATAGAAAAAGTACTCACTTTCACAGAGATTGTTTTAATGGTCAGAAACATAATAAGCAGATAACCAAGTAAAATGTAGTTAGCGATCCAGATATGTAATAGGGAAGGTACCCAGCAACACTTCACTTGCTCATATTGTCTTTATTTGGGTCCTGCATATTTCTCATCATATTTCTTCTTTTTCACGTTTTGTTGATTTTTATTTATGCTTAAAACATTTGTGAAAATTTAATATAACAGAATACTTTTCTATATAGCTAAAAAGTCTGTCTTATTTTGATCATGCACTTATCAGAGACTGTTTGCAACAAACAATTCTGAAAAGTACCATTCTCTCATTGTAGTTTATAACAATTTGTTTTTGTTAATGATTTGCCAATAATGTGAAGTTCTAGACTAATTTCAGTAGCAAACAGAAAGGCCACAGAATGTAAAACAATTATAGTTCAGTATGTGCCATGTAGTTTTGTTGCAGGAAAAATTAAGGTGTGGAGGTATTTGGATGAGGCAAATACATCTAAAGAGAATCCTTAAGTGTACCCATTCATGCAGGTACACTTTAAAAGGAGGTCATCTGAGAAGATCTCATATTTTCTTCTGACCACTAGCTTTGACAAATAGTAAAACACCTTAAGGAGTAAGGATAAAATAGGGGGCCCACAACAATGGTATGATTGTTTTATTAGTTCATTCTCATGCTGCTGATAAAGACATACCCAAGACTGAGTATGTCTTTTCATTTATAATGAAAAGAGGTTTAATTGACTCACAGTTCAGCATGGCTGGGAGGCCTCAGGAAACTTACAATCATGGTGGAAGGGAAATAAAACACATCCTTCTTCACATGACAACAGCAGGAAGTGCTGAGTAAAACAGGGGAAAGCCCCTTATAAAATCATCAGATCTTGTGAGAAGTCACTTGCTATCATAAGAACAACATGAGGGTAACCTCCCCCATGATTAAATTACCTCCCACCAGGATCCTTCCACAACATGTGGGAATTATGAGAGGTAAAAATCAAGATGAGAGTTGGATGGGGACACAGTCAAATCATATTGTTCTGTCCCTGGCCACTCCAAAATCTTATGTCCTCACATTTCAAAATGCAGTCATGCCTTCCCAATGATCCCCCAAAATCTTAACTTTTTCCAGCATTAATTCAAAAGTCCAAGTCCAAAGTCTCATATAAGACAAGGCAAGTTCCTTCCACCCATGAGCCTGTAAAATCAAAAGATCAAAAGCAAGTTAGTTACTTCCTAGATACAATGAGAGTACAGGTATTGGGTAAATATACCAGTTCCAAATGGGAAAAATTGGCCAAAACAAAGGGGCTACAGGCCCCATGTAAATATTAAATCTAATAGGGCAGTCATTAAACGTTAAAGTTCCAAAATGATCTCTTTGGCTCCATGTCTCACATCCAGGGTGCACTGATGCAGAAGGTGGGTTCCAATGGCCTTGGGCAACTCCACCCCTGTGGCTTTGTAGGGTACAGCTCCTTTCCTGGCTGCTTTCACAGTCTAGTATTGAATATCTTTGGCTTTTGTAGGTGCAGGGTGCAAGCTGTCAGTGGATCTAGCATTCTGGGGTCTAGAGGACAGTGGTCCTCTTCTCCCAGCTGCACTAGGCAGTGCCCAAATGGGCCTATGTGTGGGGGCTCCAACTCAATATTTCCCTTCTGCACTGCCCTAGCAGAGGTCCTCCATGAGGGCTCTGCCCCTGTAGCAAACTTCTGCTTGCATATGCAGGCATTTCCATACATCCTTTGAAATCTAGGCAGAAATTTCCAAACCTCCATTTTTGACTTCCGTGTACCCAGAGGCTCAACACCAAGTGGAAGCCACCAAGGCTTAGGGCTTGCATCCTCTGAAACAGTGGCCTAAGCTGTACGTTTGCCTTTTGCAGCCACAGCTGGAGCTGAAGCATCTGGGCACTGTGTCACAAGGCAATATAGAGCAAGGGGGCCCTGGGCCCAGCCCAGGAAACCATCTTTCCCCTGAGGCCTCCAAGCCTGTGATGGGAGGGGCTGCCATGAAATTCTCTGACATGCCTGGAGATATTTTCTCAATTGTCTTGGTGATTAACATTTGATTCCTTGTTATTTATGCAAATTTCTGCAGCCAGCTTCAGTTTCTCCCCAGAAAATGAGGATCACATTTTCTGTCACATCATGAGGCTGCAAATTTTCCAAACTTTTATGCTCTTGTTCCACTTGAATTCCTTGCCATTTAGGAATTTCTTCCACAAGATACCCTAAATCATCTCTCTCAAGTTCAAAGTTCCACAGATCTCTAAAACAGGAGCAAAATGCCACCAGTCTCTTTGCATAAAGAGTGACCTTTACTCCAGTTCTCAACAAGTTCCCATCTTCATCTGAGACCACTTCAGTCTGGACTTCATTGTCCATATCACTATCATTGTCCATATCACTTCATTGCCCATTTCATGTATTTTTGGTCAAAGACATTCAACAACTCTCTAGGAAGTTTAAAACTTTCCCACATAATCCTGTCTTCTGACACCTCCAAGTCTCTAGGAAATTCTAAACTTTCCCACATATTTCTGTCTTCTTCAGAGTCCTCCAAACGGTTTCCACCTCTGCATGTTACTCACTTCCAAAGTTGCTTCCACATTTTCAGGTATCTTTGCAGCAGTGCCTCACTCTCTGCAGTACCAATTTACTGTATTAGTTCATTCTCATGCTGCTAATACATACATACCTGAAACTTGGTAATTTATAGTGGAAAGAGGTTTAGTTGACTCACAGTTCAGCATGGCTTCCGAGGCCTCAGGAAACTTACAATCATGGTGGAAAGAAAGGCAAAAATGTCTTTCCTCACATGACAGCAGCGAGGAGAAGTGCCAAGCAAAACAGGGAAAAGCCCCTTATAAAACCATCAAATCTCATGAGAAGTCATTCACTGTCACAAGAACAGCATGAGGGTAACTGCCTCCTTATTAAATTACCTCTCACTGGATCCTTCCAATGACATATGGGGAATATGGGAACTACAGTTCAAGATGAGATTTGTGTGGGGACACAGCCAAACCATATCAATGGTTAATTTCATGTGTCAACAAGACTGGGCTAAAAGATGCTAGAAAGCTGGTAAAGCATTATTTCTGGATAGGTCCATGAGGGTGTTGGTGAAAGAGATTACAATTTAAAGTGGCAGAGAAAAAAAAAAAAGTGTGACCCCACTTGTCAGGCATCATATAATCTACCTGAATAGAATAAATAGGAACAGAGAGAGTGCATTTCTCTAACTTCTCTTATCCTCGACTAGAAATTATACCATTAGCTTCCCTGGTTCTTAGACCTTGATACTCACCCTGAACTATACCACTGGCTTTCTTGGTCCTCCAGCTTGCAGAGGGTGTGCCTTGGAGGTCCAAGGCCTCCCTGATCTTGTAAGCCAGTTTCCATAATAAATTTTCTCTTACCTATCTATCTTTCCACTATCTATCTACCCTATTGCTCTGTTTTTCTGGACCATCTTAACTTATACAGATGGTATTTAGCAGTAATTGAGAAGGGGGATATAGGTCATGGGCTCTGAAAGAGAGGAAAAATAAAAAGATAGAAGATTACAAAAGGAAGCAAATAGTCACTGATATGGTTTGCTGTGTCTCCCCCCAAATCTTATCTTGAATTATAACTCCCACAATTCCCACATGTGGGAGGAACCCAGTGGGAGGTAATTAAATCAGGGGTGGTTCTTTCCTGTCTTGTTCTTACGATAGTAAATAAGTCTTACGAGATCTGATGGTTTTAAAAATGGGAGTTTCCCTGCACAAGTTTTTCTCCCTTTGCCTGCTGCCATCCATGTAAGACGTGACTTGGTCCTCCTTGCCTTCCACCATGATTGTGAGGCCTCCATAGCCACATGGAAATGTAAGTCCATTAAACCTCTTTTTCTTCCCAGTCTTGGGCATGTCTTTATCAGCAGTGTGAAAACGTATTAATACAGGCTCTTATGTGACCTTCTTTTCCTCTGACCCAGCAAGGACATCTGTACACATAGGTCCTAGACATTTATAACCATATAGAAAATGAGTTTATGGAAGACTCACCATATCACCTTGCAGGACAAAAAATAGGAAAGGTGTTTGAGGAATGTCAGGCAATCAGACAATGAATTATATTTTCAACACCATGCCAGGCTTTGATTAAGATCTGTAATTAGAAGGCAGAGGTAAAAGTATAATTAATCTTAGTATCTAATTAGATTTTTATAATGATTAGTGTGGTGTTAATAATTTTGTCAAAAATGAATAAAGTTTAAACTTATCTGAAGTTCCACTCTCCTATAGCTATGTGTGGTGGAGAGTGCAAAGCAAAAGTGTAAACTAAAGTGGCAAATGACAACTATTAACAGGATAAGAGCACCAGAAGAGCTTAGGACAGAATTGGAGAAAGAAGTGTGGGCAAAGGAATGTACTCTTCCATTTCTGGGGAAGAAGTATTTGTGAACTACTAAATGCTCCACAAAATGCTAACTCCCAAATGAGCCTTATCAGTCATGTGATCACTAGTTCTTCCGGGAGTAGAGACAGGAACCCAAGTCATTCAATCTGATAGACCTTCTCAACAGATTCCCATCTTCATAGGTGTTCTACCCTCTGTACACCATTCAGGAAAAAGCAACAGGCATATCCCTCCCTTCCAAACCTTTCATTATGGACTTAAAAAAAAGTATCTATTTTTTTTTTCTTTTTTCCAGAGAGATGTCACTTAACATTCTTAAAACTAAATTTAGCTAAATATTTTTTATTTATATGTCTCTTGCTGAAATTTACAATGTTATTGTTAATATGAATAGCTACCATAACCTTGTTTTACCATTTGACAACACAAAACAATTAGTTCTGATGAACTATATGTGTGTGCTTATATATTTATAGATAATAAACTTCATATTTTATTATATGGATCCTAACTCTGAAAAGCTTAATGCTGTGTGTAGAACAGTGAAATATATCTTAGGACTTCAATAAATAATATATAATTAACCTAGTTAACATTTTGTGATAACTATAATAATGATGATGATGACAATGATGACAATGATAATGATGGCAATGATGATTTCTATTCACAAAGCTACCATTTATTGTGCTAATAGTGACTGATACTGTGCTAAGCACAACATGAACAATTATATCGTGCAGTTTCTCTAACAACCCAATTTGGAAGGCACCATAAATAATATTTAGAGATGTGAATCATGATCAAGGCCTCAAGAGGGCTAGAATATTAATCAGACTGTTTGGAAAAGCCCATGTCCTCAACTGTCATACAATATTTCCATAATAAGTTTGGTTTTAAGTCAACCAAGTATTATACATACTTTTGTACTATTCACTGTTTGTTAGATTCTCTGTGCCTAAGAGTTCACACCTTGTTTCCTGAGACACCAAACATTTCATGAATGTTTATGGCAGGCTCAGTTCCATGCCCTGTGTGCCGTCAGGTGTGGGTGGACAGTTTTCAAACTACCTTCTCCACAGAAACCAAACAACTGAAATTCTGCATTGAGAAAACATATAGTACTAAAACATAGGTTTATGATATTTTATATTTATTTATTTTTATTTCAGGTTTTTAAAAAAAGACTTTAGTTTATTAGAACAGTTTTAATTTCACAGAAAAATTGAGGGACAATACAGAGATTTCCCATATATCTTCTACCTCCACACATACATGGCCTCCCCATTATCAGCATTCCCCTGAAGAGTGGTAATATATTATACAGTTCATGAATCTACACTGACACATCATTATTAGTGAAATGATAGCTTATGATATCATCATTATCGGTGAAACCATAGTTTACACAAGGGTTCAGTCTTGGTGCCGTGCCTTCTATGAGTTTGGACAAATGTATAATGACATGTATCTATGATTATAGTAACATAGAAATAATTTTCACTGCCCTAAAAATTGTCTATGCTTCCCTGTTCATCTTTTCCTCACTGTAGCCCCTGGCAACAACTGATCTTTTTATTTTCTCGATAGTTTTGCCTTTTCTTCAATATAATATAGTTGAAATCATCTTGCATATGGCATTTTCAGATGGGCTTTTTTCACTTACTAATATGCATTTAAATTTCTCCCATGTCTTTCCTTGGTTCAATAGTTCATTTATTTTTATTGTCTGGATGTACCATAGTTTATTTATCCATTCACCTACTGAAGAACATCTTGGTTACTTCCAAGTCTTTGCAATTAAAAATAATGCTGCTATAAATATCAATTTGCAGGTTTTTGTGTGAACCTGAGTTTGCAACTCCTTTGGGCTAATATCAAGAAGTATGATAATTGGACCATATAGTTAGAGTGTGGTTAATTTCTTAAGAAACTGCTGCACTATCTTCCAGTGTGGTTGTGTGATTTTGGATTCCCACCAGCAGTGAAAGAGAGTTCCTGCTGCTCTACATTCTTGCCAGTATTTGGTGTTGTCTGTTTTAAATTCAGCCTTTCTACTAGGTCTATCATAGTATCTTATTGTTGTTTTTATTTGCGTTTCCCTGATGAATGATGTGAAACATCTTTTCCTATGCTTATTTATAATCTGTGTACCTTCTTTGTAATTTATTTTTAGTGTCTTACAATTTTTTAAAAGGGAGAGTTTTTAAAGTAAATAGGTCACTTTAAGAAATCTCCCTTAAAGAACATTCTAGGTCCACAGAACTGAAAGTTTAGGGTAGAGCTTCCACATACAGTTATGCCAAAGACCTTGGATAGTCAAAAGGGTCATACTGCTTACCTGGAGCAGGGGCAGCATCATCATGGAGTGGGAGGACACTCTTTGGTGCTAACGCATTGTCTGCTCTCCTGAGGCCATCTTCCCAGAGACAGATCCTTTTCTAAAGTCATTGAATTAAGCTCACAGTGGGCTTGACTGTGGACATCTCAAATGAATTATGTGATAATCACGGAAATTCAGGGAAGCTAGGAGAAAGAACAGTCGTTAATGGTATGCGGATTCCAGAGTCCCATTCTCGGCTCTAGATTTACTTTTCAGAGAAAAGTCTAAGCAAAAAAAAAAAAAAAAAAAAAAAAAAAAAAAAAAAAAAAAGGGGGTTTAAAAGTATTTGGCACAATTTTCTCTGCAGTTAAGTGCCAATATTCAGAATATACAAAGGCTTTTCAGTTGAGCAGCAACACAATCTCAAGGCAAAAGATCAGTTTTATCCATAAATAAACATACATAGGGTGGATTAAAACCTCTAAAAAATTGAAGGTAAATATTTGCAAAGCAGCTGACCAAAGTTCTGGGTTTAACGGCAATTAGTGAAAGTAGAATAAATGTCATTTTAAATAAGAACCCTGTTTGGGTCCCATAAGTGTAATCCTGCAGGATGTCTACCTCAGCCACGATGGGGTGGATTTTCCCTCTCTCCTTAAACAATTAGGAAACTAGACAAAAACACATGAAACAATGTTTTTAGACATTGGGTAACAGGCAGTATCAGGGTTTTTTTCCTTGGAAAAAAGGGAAGCAAAAAGGTGAGCCCCACAATTTAGTACTCTATGGAAGTAATTAGCAGGCCACAGTGGAGACAGAGGGTATCCCAACAGAGCCTAATAGTTGTGCTTACTTGAGGAATGAGAATCTAAGGGTCAGAGAGTCCAAACCAACGAGAGTTTGAGAAGCTAAGTATCAGAGAGAAGAGTTTTGGAGATTTAAAGAAGGGTTTCCTCAAACCTTTGGCCAAGTAATTATCTGTGCCTTTATAAGATGAAACTACCTAAGGCTAGACAAAGAACTTTGGAAAGCAATAGCCAAAAACATCTAGCAGTTCACCCGGGCTGGGGACAGTTTACACCCTCACTACCCAAATTGAAAAGACCTCATAGCCCACAAAGTATTGGAAAGGGTCCCAGAGGATATCATTTTAGGAGTGAGATTTAATTAATTCCATACTAAAAGAAGTCCAGTTTTGCCCTGCAAAATAAATAAATAAATAAATAAATAAACCTTAATGCTGTCTTGATAGTATCAAACTGATTCCAAGTAACTTAATTGCCTGCCAGACAAAACTGAGCCCTAGGTAAACAAAATCCAACAAAATACAGAAAGCAACAATGCAGTATTCACAATGTCTAGAATCAAATAAAAATACACCAAGAGGAAGAAAAATGTTACCTATAGGTAGAATAAAACATAATCAGTAGAAACAGATCCCAAAATGATAGAGATGACCTTCAAACAGCTATTGCAAATATACTCCATATATTCAAGAAGAAAGAGAAAATCATTGAGATATTGTATGACCCAGATGGAGCTCCTATGAAGAAAAACACAGTATCTAAAATGAAAAGATAGTGAATGGCATACCAGCAAATTAGATTAACAGCAGAAGGACTTTAAAATACAGTTTACCCTTTAACAACATGGGGCGTGGGGCCACCGATCTGACCCCTGTGCAGTTGAAAATCTACATAAAACTTTTGACTCCACAAAAACTTAACTACTAGTGGCCTACCATTAACTGGAAGCCTTCCCAATAACATAAACAATGAACATATATTGTCTATGTTATGTGTACCATATACTGTATTTTTACAGTAACAATAAAGTAAGATAGAGATAAGAAAATCACAAAGAAGAAAAAGTTGTATTTATAATTTTTTAATTGAAAGTGGATTATCATAACAGTCTTCATCCCCATTTTCACATTGAATAGGCTGAGGAGGAGGGAGAAAAGGGCTTGGTCTTGCTGTCTCAGGGGTGGCAGAGAGAGAGAAAATCCACTTATAAGTGAATCTGTGCAGTTCAAACCTGTGTTATTTAAGGGTCAACTCTATACTAATATAAACTATAGAAAATAAAAATCACAGAGAAAATAAAGACTGAAATAAATAAACAGAGCATCAGTGACATGCAGAATTATATAGAAAAATCTAATATTTTGGAGTTCCAGAAAGAAAAGAGAGAGAGAGACAGAGACCAAAAAAAAAAAAAAAAAAAAAAAAAAAAAAGTTTGGAAGATTTAAATGTGATGGAAAATATAAATCCACAAAGCAAAGAAGCGCAAGTAAATACTCCATGTAAAAACAACAGTAAGGCACCTCATAATTAAGTTGCCAAAAACAAGTAAAAATATCTTCACAACAGCCAGAGGAAAAAGACATACTATGTATAGAGAAATACAAATAAAAATTATAGCCAACTACTTGTCAGAAACTTTGCAAGACAGAAAAACTATAGCAATGCATTTATATGTTGTAAAAAGCAAAACAAAACAAAAAACCTTGCCACCCTAGAAACTATACCCAGTACACATACCGTTCTAAAATAAAAACAAATAAAGACTCCTTCTGGAAATCAATAGCTGAGACTATTGCCACCAGACCTGCAATATAAGACGGGTTAAAGCAAGATGTTCAGGCAGAAATAACATGACACCAAATGGAAATTCAGATCTTCCCATAAAAATAAATAGCTATATAGGTGGTTAATATTTCCATGAATATAAAAAAGACATACTTTTCCATTTTTAAACTTTAAAAAATAGTTGAATATTAAAAGTAAAAGGAATAACAGTATTATCTATGCTGGGGTGGGGACTAACTGCCAGCGAAAGTAGATTTGGTCTACTTATAAACAATGACCAGCAAATATACATTCTAGATAGAATGTAGAGCAAAGAGATATAAACCTAAACAGTTTCAGAGAAGTCAGACATGTTAAAGGATGGAGGGACAAGGAGTGTCATTAAATCATCACTTTCTACTCTGCATCTACTACCTGCTCATTATCATATTGTTCAAAGTGTAAGAAAATGCCATAAAAATAACATTACTTTGACTCTAAAGCATTTGATATTAATGATGGCTTTATATTTTAAGTAATCATGACTTGTAAAGTTCACAAAGATGTAAGAATGTGTTTCAGTATTAGTTGCTAAGATGCATATTAAAAGTGTTACCTCATTTTTCACAAAAATAGACTAAAATTTTACACCTGCTTTAGAATATATACTTTGAATGAAAAGGTAAGATGTCTACAGAGCACATTTTATATTTCTAAAACCAGAAAGGAAGAAAAAATTTCAATTCATAAGAACAAATTAAAATAACCGTTGGATAATTCAAACTGTGATTAATTGAGAGGCTTATATCCTTAGAAGCATAATGCAGTTGCATTAAACTCCTATAGCTATTACCCTGAACCTGTAATTACATCAGCACATTTTTGCTTTCTTTTAGGGATCATCACAGCATGAGAGACAGGAGGAGTGGAGAAGGAAATATAGTATTCATTACGTTCTACAGAATGTCTAACCATAGAGTAAACAAACAGATGATCGGAATGCTGTTCCAGTAAGAACTTTTCCCATTTTTAATTACGTGGTCTTAGAGTCCTATGAAAGACAATGTGACAGACTTAGGCATCAAGAGTATTTGGGCAAGCACAAATCCTCTTAATAAAATAAAAAATATTTGAAAACAAAAGCAGAAAAACTGTATAACCAGGATTTTAGCCCTTGACATTACATTTCTGTCGCATTATGAAAACAACCTTGGAGCTAATCATATCAAAACCTTATAAAGACTTCCTACCATCAAAGGTATTTACATAAAATAATAACAATATAAAACACCAAAGCTCTAGTTCAGGCAAAACAATATGCAATTCTAATCTTCTTAGTTTAAAAACAAATCTGAATAAAGGTCATAGCCAAGGTTTTCAATACACTTTCAACTGCACTATCTTAGAAAAATAAAAATTAGCAGTCAAGGCCATACTTTTGGGAGATAGTAAAATATTGTATTTTGAAATTAATTAGTATAGTAAATACATAAATACTTAGCTTAATCTAAATAAATTTAATTATATTTATTAACATTAGTAACCTTCTAGTACAGACTAAAATTCTTACATTTATTTGCACACAAGAAAAGGTAAGCAGTTTTCTAGGAACTACTCAGTAAGCTATAATTATAGTTATTGATTTAGTGTTTATTTTATATATGTGTGTGTGTGAGATGCACATGATAGTCATAAACATATACATGATATATATGTATATGAATGTGTTTATATATTAGTATGTTTATATACCATGTTGTATATATAATGACAGTATATGTATATATTTATATTTGAG
The DNA here is from genome assembly GCF_047675955.1 of Chlorocebus sabaeus. NCBI lineage: Eukaryota > Metazoa > Chordata > Mammalia > Primates > Cercopithecidae > Chlorocebus > Chlorocebus sabaeus. Next base: position 83,539,231 of record NC_132916.1, read on the forward strand.
TGTGTGTATATGTAGATATGATATCCAGCACTATATGAATTGCAATGTAATTAATCAAAATTATTCAGATTAAGGTTTTATCTAGACTAGAATAGCACAGCGTTGATATTATGTCATATCTCTCAATTAAGTTCTTATTTAATCAAAATCACAAAAGAGAACGCATCATTACAGCAATATGGATGTGAAAACTCTAGTGCTATAAAAAACACAAATCCAAAGAATCCTAAGCATGAGATTGGAATGTAGCATTGGGCATTTGAATTACTGAATGCAAACTCAATAAATAAATATCAATTATATTTCTGTATACTAGAAGGAAACAAAGGGTAAAATTCAGAAAAATACTATTCTACTCATAATAACAAGAAAAATGATAAAACACTTAAGAATAATTTTAATCAAACCTGTTTAATACTCTTACACTGAAAATGATAAAACTTTGCTAAGATAAATAAATGAATGTTACATACATTGAAAAATATCCAAAAGTTCCTAGATCAGAAGATTCAATATTTTTAAATTGATAACTGTTATCCCAATGATAATTCAAGTATATTTTAAAATAGAAATTTACAAGCTATTTCTAAAATACATATGAAACTGCAAAGATTCTCAAACAGCCAAAACAATCTTGAAATAAAGGCAAAACAAAATACAAATCGTGAGATAAATACTACCTGATTTTAAGGGTGACTAAAAAGTCAGTATAAGATTGCCATAGGATAAGGAAATTGGTCAAAGAAATAAAGTGTCTATTACCATATTCAATAGAAAATGAAAAATATTTTCAACCAATAATGCTGAATATTTATATACACATATATATGTGTATATGTATGTATGCATATATATGAACTTTGGGATCTACCTAACACCATATAGAATAATAGACTTAAGGTGGATTATGCTTGAAACATAAAATCTAAAAAAGCTTCCATAAGAAAACATAATGGAAATATCTTTGTGACACAGGGATAGAAAAATATTTCTAAGCTTATATACAGCAGTAACTTTAAAAGAACAAAAGTAAACACGGACTTTTTTTTAAAAACAAAAGCATTTTCTCATCAAAAAACACTGCCAAGAAAAATAAATAGGTGAGTCACATATTGTGAAAAAAAATACTTGCAAAGATATATGTAACGAAGGACTTACATTCAAAAAATATAAATAAGCTGGGCAAGGTGGCTCATTCTTGTAATCCCAGCACTTTGGGAGGCCGAAGGGTGCAGATCACTTGAGGTCAGGAGTTCGAGGCCAGCCTGTCCAAAATGGTGAAACCCCATCTCTACAAAAATAAAAAAAAAAAAAAATTAAAAAAATAAGCTGAGCATGGCTGTGGGCACTGTAATCCCAGCTACTCAGGAGGTTGAGGCAGGAGAATCACTTCAACCTGGGAGGTATAGGTTGCAGTGAGCCAAGATCACACCACTGCATTCCAGGCTGGGCAATAGAGAAAGACTGTCTCAAAAAATAAATAAATAAATAAATAAATAAATAAATAACTAAATAAACAAACACAAATAGTTTCTAAAACTGAAATAAATGCACACACACTTCATAAGGAAGACTTATGGGTGGTCTATGAGCACATGAATCATGGAACATCACTAATCATAAGGGAAATGCAAATTAGGACAACTAGAATAGCTGAAACAAACAAGCAAAAATGATATAAAATGTTCGTGTATATATGAACAGCTGCAACCCTCTCAAACATTGCAGGTGGGAATGCAAAATATTAAAAACACCTAGGAGAGTGGCTTATCAGTTATTTCTCATATCAAACATACACCTGCTCTATGACTCAGTAGTTCTACTCAAGAGAAAACAAAATATATGCCCAAGGAGATATATGCCCAAATTATTTGTCCAAGAGAAATAAACAAATATATATCTATTCATATATATATGAATAGATATAAATATATATGAATATATATATGAATATATATGAATAGATATAAGAAGAGATATATATTCCCCAAATGACTCATGATACTATTTAAAGCAGTTTTATTCAATAGACAACAACTAGAAGCAATCTAAATGCTCATCAGCAGGACGGTGGACTAAGAAATCAGAGTATATTCTTACTAATCAACTATTAAAAGGAATAAACTACTGTTACAGGCAATGATGTGGTTAGGCTTTGGGTCCCAACCCAAATCTCTTCTTGAATTATATAATCCTCATAACTCCTATAGTCCCCATGTGTCAAGGGAGAGACCAAGTGGAGGTAATTGGATCGTGGGAACAGTTTCCCCCATGTGGTTCTTGTGATAGTGACTTCCCATGAGATCTGAAATCTGATAGTGTTATAAATGTTTGGTAGCTCCTCCTGCTTTCATTCTCTCCCCTGCCACCCTGTGAAGAGGTACCTTCTGCCATGATTGTAGTTTTTTTGAGGTCTCCTCAGCCATGTAAACTGAGAGTCAATTAAACCTCTTTTCTTTATAAATTACCCGGTCTCAGGCATTTATTTACAGCAGTGTGAGAACAGACTAATGCATGCAACAAGGTAGAGGAATCTCAGATATATCTTGGACTTGAGAAGCTGAGCACAAGTTAGTACTTAATGTATATTTCCACTTATAAGCATTTCTACAAAAGGCAAAACTAAATTTTGGTGCAAATAATTAGAAGCTTAAGAAGTGAAGGTTGATTGGGAAGGGACAAAAAATGAGAAAAGTGTTCCTTATACATATACACATTTCCTTATATTATACACATTTCATAAATAAGAATGAGTTACCCAAATGTAAGTGTTTTTCAAAATTCATAGAATTGAACACTTAAGATTTTTGTGCATTATTGTAAATTAATTCATCTCCAAAAATAATTATAAACAAAATACAATAGGAACAAAAATGAAATTCTAAGAATATAAAAATGTCAACAATTAAACACAAACTTGTATTTATTTAATTACAAAATGTGAACTGTTCCAAACCTTTCCTCAGTCATCCTTCTAAAACAATTGTTGACTACCGTCAACAGTTGGATATGTATCTTTCCAAGACCTTTTTTCAATTTTCTACTTGTACATATAATAATAATTTACTGATGATGGGGCTAGGTGCCTCTTGCCTGAAATCCCAGCACTTTGGGAGGACAAGGCAGGTGAATCATGAAATCAGGAGTTCAAGACCAGCCTGGTCAATATGGTGAAACCCTGCCTCTACTAAAAGTAAAAAAAAAATTGTCCAGGCATGGTGGCATGCGCCTATAGTCCCAGCTACTCGGGAAGCTGAGGCAGAAGAATCACTTGAACTTGGAGGCAGAGGTTGCAGTGAGCCGAGATTACACCACTGCACTCCAGCCTGGGAGACAGAGTGAGACTTCATCTCAAATAATAGCAATAATAATAATCATTATTTACTGAAATAGCATTATTTTCTACATACGTTTTTAAAACTGGTATCCTTTACTCAGCAACAGATCATACTTTCATTTTTGAAATGGCTCATCCTTTTAAATAGCTGAAAACTACTCTATATCTATAATATAGGCATATTATAGTTTATTTGGCTATTCTTTCTTTAATAAATGCTTAAGTTTTCTTCAGTATTTTACTTTGCATAAACAAGGCACATTAACATTTTTTCGTAGTTCAATTCCTAAAACTGTAACACTAGGTCATAAGTACACATATTTTAAATTGTGATAACCTCTTACTTATTGCTCATCAACTTTCACACCCACCAACAGAATGAGAGTGTATCGTTTCTCATGAAGTCATTACATCTGGTCTAATGAGTAAAATTATATACTTGTCAGTGTAAAAAATATAATGGATGAAGACTCTCAGAAGAGATACCTAGAATGGTTGAAATGAGCTCCTGTTTCAACCCCTTCCCAATCTTCTATTAGGTAGAATTTTGGTGAGAGATAAAATAACCGTATAACATAGATCTAACAAAATAATTGCTAGAGTTTCAATGCTTAGAGTCCCTTTATAAAAGGTGTGTGGAGATTCATCCTTAGAAAAATTGTCACAAGTTATCTAAACAATATTTTCTAATCACTCTGTGCTTTACACATTTCATAATTCTTCCCAACTCACTGTTTGAGTGAAATTTACACAAACTGCTTTTGATATCAGTAATTATCCATTTAAAAAAAGAATGAAGTCAACTGCTACTCATTTGAAAATCATTTGTATTTATAATATATTTTCCTGTATTCCCACATAACCAGCTATTTATTTATAGGGATGTGTGAATGGTAAATTCTTCATTTGATTTGTTCATTTTAATTATGTATAAATAATTTAGCATGCAGGCTTCCAAACATACAGAGCCAGTCTTCATCTTCTGCATATTCAATTTTCATATAACCCAAAGCTGTAAACTTTACAATGATACTCTTAAACTTCATTTTTTATTTAAAATATAGTCATTTTAGTTTATTAGCTAATAAAAGACTATTATAACCTATTATATCAAGGCATTATTTACAGTGGCTTCTGCATTGTTTCTAACCTGCTAGGTGACACCCATCCCCTCCAACTTTGTAGACTTTCCAAGTACCCCGTGGCACTACAACATGAAGATTTCTCTTCCTATCTTTCTAAAACCTCCATAGGTTCTCATTTCTGCTCTCATTATGTGTGATCATTATCTGTTTCAAGATGTCTATGCATTTTTCTATATTATCTTTCTCTTGGGGAGACTGCTTTTATAGCTTCAAATATCACATCCCTGGGTATATTTACAGTGGCTTCTGTATTGTTTCTAACCTACTACATGACACCCATCCCCTCCAACATATATACTTGTCATGATTTCCTATTCTGAAAATGTGGTAGGTGGATATACCCCTTGCCTACAAGTAATTCCTTTGGAACAGTGGTCCCCAACCTTTTTGGCACCAGGGACTGGTTTCATGGAAGAAAATTTTTCCACAGACCAGGTAGAGAGGATGGTTTGGGGACCCCATCTGAGGGTGATGGGAGACACTGACAGATCATCAGGCATTAGATTCTCTTAAGGAGCATGCAGCCAAGATGCTTCACATGTACAGTTCACAATAGGTTTTGTGCTCCTATGAGAATCTGATGCTGTCATTGATCTGACAGAAAGCGAAGCTCAGGTGGTAACGCAAGCCATGGAGAGTAGATGTATACACAGATGAAGCTTTGTTACTGGTCTGTGGCCCAGAGTTTGGGGACCCCCACTTTAGAATAGCCTGCTTCAATCAACTCCAAAACACACCCAAATTGAAATACAACATTTTCTTACACTAACTTCACTTTCTCTTTTTTTCTCTACAGCACTGCATCTTATAGTCTTTATGATATATTTTACAATTTTCTTTTATTTTGCTCTTTCTGCTATCATTTTGTTATCAAGGAACCTATAATCAAATTTATAATTTCATCTCCAAGTAGATGCCTTTACCTATTTTATCTATACAACATAAACAATGTCCCTAGCTGCACTCTCCCTGTGCAAGGCGCATCTTTGTCCACCCTGCTTCAGCTACGCATTTTTTTCATTAAAGTCTTCTTTGACCTTACTTCCCACTGAGTCCTTTCCCATCTGAATTCTGGTCATTCTTTCTACAGTAGATAGGTCCTTCATAACCTACAATTAAGAGTAAAGCATAATCACATCACTAAAGTCTGTGTCTACAGTTTCTCATGATCCAGATTAACTTCAAGTATTTATTTATTTGTTTGTTTGTTTATTTATTTTCAGAACTGTTTAGATTACCTGTCTCTTTAGTGGAAGTCCACGATACTATGAGCACCTTAGTCATTTTCTTTTCTTTTTTTTTGCAGTAAAGAGTTTAATTGATATGAGGCTGACCTATGCAAGAAAACTGGAGTTACAGCATTCAAATCAGTCTCTCTGAAGGGCTCAGAGGCAAGATTTTTTTATGGACAATTTGGTAAGCAGGGGGCTAGGGGATGAGTGCTACTGACTGGCTGGGGATGAAGTCATAGGGGTGTGGAAAACAGTCCTCATGTGCTGAGCCACCTCTTGGTGAGAATACAGGACAAGTTGAGTAATGAGTCATGAGTCCCAGTGGTGTCAGTCTGAAAAATATCTCAAAAACCAATTTTCAGTTCCACGATAGTAATGTTATCTATAGGAACAACTAGGGAAGTCACAAATCTTGTGACTTCTGACCACATGACTCCTAAGCAGTAAATGATTATAGAAACTATGCCTACATTTTAAAATATTTCAGGTCCCTCCCATAATCTTATTTTTGCAGCCTTTTATTAGTCTTAACAGAAGCAGTGTTTAGTCCTTGATTAAGCAAGGGGTTAGTTTTAGGGAGGAATTATTATTATTTTTGCTTTCTAGTTAAACTATACACTAAATTTCTCCCAAAGTTAGCTTGGCCTACACCCAGGAATACCAAGGACAGCTTGAAGATCAGAAGCAAGATGGAGATGACTTTGTCACATTTCTCCCACTCTCATAATTTTGCAAAGGTGGTTTCAATTCCTCCTTGGGCTTCAGCACATCTCACTCCTGAGTTGTGAGCTACAGAGATGGGAAAAGGCCAGTGACTGCTCTAACATCTTCCTGTGATGGGGGGCATAGTTGGAATAGGAGTTGCTCACAGAGTAAATGGAATGAAACTGTTGCAGTTGTCTGTATGTATTCACAGGTGCTTGGTTGGGGTCCTAAGGTGTGCATAACAAAAACATTACTGAATTTATACACAGCTTTAGTACAACACGTAAGTGAATGATAAATAATGAACCCTAACATAATGAATGAATGTTCTAGGTTTAGGAATCCCTATGGAACTGACCTGAAGCCTTAAGGGCTATAGGTGAATGACCTTGAGAACAAATCAGATATGGCATCATTAGCAGAGATTTAAAAACAGCAAATAAGACTGGGCTCTAATAACAGTTTTACTATAGTTTCTCTTGAAACATAACATTTTTTCTCTTTATTTTCCAATACTTATCAAGGAAATATCATAGTAGAACAAATTTATTTGTAAAATAAACTCTAATTCCATTAGATTTGTCCTGATTATTGGCATACAATGCAGCAAAAATAATTATTTGTCATATAAACATTTTTAATTGGCTTTGCTGGAACTTTTCTATTGTAATCTGAGATTAGGCCTTATAAAAGCCTCTGGAGTCTAGTCAAGGATTTATTTGTGCCTGTAGATACCTATATGAATTTAAGATCTCTTACTGAGATCTCGGAATAACTTGGTGTTCCTGGGTCCATCAGAAAGTGACATTCTTTACTTACCACAGGCCAAGAACCATGTACAGAAGAAGGTACAAGTCCAGTTTCTCCAAGAGGCTTTTACCATCTCCATAGGTCAACCTCCATTTCTCAAAGCAGCCTAAAAACATGTAATTCCAGTCAAAGCCTTGGTAAAATAACCATTGTCTCCAACTGTATCCTGCAAAACAAAACAAAACAAAACAAAACCGCTGTATCTTATTGTACTTATGCAAGTAACTATATTGCCACAAGTTAAGAATATTCACAAATAGTTTCCAAATTCTGGAGAAATCAGATAGAGAGAAAGAAATATACTCCAGATTATGCTTGTAGTAGAATACTTTACTCAACTGTTAAAAGCTAGTCCTGGTGCAGTGTCTCACACCTGGAATCCTAGCCCTTTGGGAGGCCAAGATAGGTGGGTTGCTTGACTCCAGGAATTTGAGATGAGCTGAGCAACATGGTGAAACCCTGCCTCTACAAAAACTACAAAAATTAACCTGGCATGGTGGTGTGCACCTGCAGTTTCAGCTACCTGGGAGGTGGAGGCAGGAGGATTGCTTGAACCCAGGAGTTTGAGGCTGCAGTGAGTGGTCATCCCACCACTGCACTCCAGCCTGGAAGACAGAGTGAGGCTAAGTCTCAAAGTAAAAAAAAAAAAAAAAAAAAAAAAAAAAAAAAAAAAAAAAAAAAAAAAAAAAAGGGGTGTCAAGAGCTCAAAAGAAAAGTTTTCTTCACTTTGAAAAGCAAAACAATTGGCAACTTCTCGAACAAAAAGTTGTAAAAAGATTATTTCAGTCTTCTATTGTTCAGTCCATGTGAGTAACTCCTATTCTGCTTGATATTCATGAACACATCAGTGCTCTATGTGAGCCGTGAATGGCACAATCTCCAACATTACTAGAAACCTGCATTCAAGAGCACCTGTCTTTGTCCTATAGCTGATTATGAAACAGCTTTTTGTAAACAATCAAAGTAAAATAATTGTGGAGGACAAGTCACAGAAAAGCCATGGCTAATAACACAATTGACAAGGAAATTTGGTTATTTTTGTGACACACAACAATTTAACATGACAATCTTAGGTGTCACTGATAACATACACTGAGACTTATCAGAATCACAGGAATGTCATACAGTTTTGGAACAGACACTAATATGTTTATATAAATACAACTGAAATAAAGTCAAATACTATTTCACACTTGAAAATACTTCCGTATGAGTCTAGCGTACCAAAATAAGCCAAATGTCTCTTTCGGACTTCAGAAGATCTAGCATCTCAAAGGGTTAATGAGTTCAAAAGGGCTCAATTTAGAAGCTGAAATTTTGATTTTGGAAGGTTTATGAAATATTAAAGGTTTAACACACTTGATATAACAAAATAGTGCCATAGGTCATTAATTTAGCCAAAGTGATAATTCAGAAAATTTCAGAAAAGCAAAAGCTTTCATGCATTGATAAAGGTAAGACTCAGCTTTGCAAACGAGACCCAATAAAGACAGAATGAAGCAAAACAAATCTGTCTCTCCTCCCTCTTCCTTTTTTATCCTTTTCTTGCAGTTTATTCAAAAGCAACAAAAATTTTCATCATCTCTCAATATTACATGAAAATTTTGTTTAAAAAGAAAACCAGTCGGGTGTGGTGGCTCATGCCTGTAATCCCAGCACTTTGCTAGGCTGAGGTGGGCAGATCACCTGAGGTCGGGAGTACAAGATCAGCCTGACCAACATGGAGAAACCCTGTCTCTACTCTAAAAATAAAAAATAAAATAAAAATAAATACAAAATTAGCCAGGCATGGTGGTGCATGCCTGTAACCCTGGCTACTAAAGGCAAGGCAGGAGAATTGCTTGAAATATTGGGGTGGAGGTTGTGGTGCCGAGATCGTGTCATTGCACTCCAACCTGGGCAAAAAGAGAAAAACTCTGTCTCAAAAAAAAAAAAAAAAAAAAAAAAAAAGAGAGAGAGAGAGAGGGAAAACCAAATTTAACTTCAATATATTAATATCATTAGCCTCTCATGCACATGATCCATGAAAAATCCTCCCCTAAAAAGTATTTGATGTTATGTTTACCTACCATCTTCCCATGAGTGGAGTTAATGCTGCATCACTGTAGAAACTAGCCAGCTTAAATTTAATTCCTGAATGACCATACCAATATACACTCCTGAGAGGCTGAATACATAAAAGGACAATGACCAGACATATATGACAACAGAACTCTGACCCACAAGCTCTGCAGAAACTATCTAAGAAAGCTATGACGTAATCAATGACTGCCAACTTCCTTACTTTTTAACCCTGCTTCTAACTCAGGGTCAACCAGAGAAAACCAATATTCTGCCCTAGTCCATTACATAGAATGTCCTGCTTTTAGTTAGCTAGTCAGCTCCCATGCCAGTATTCCCCAAACAGAGCACACCACTTGGAACCTGGAACCTTCTCTCTCTCTCTCTCTCTCTCTCTCTCTCTCTCAATCTCTCTCTCTCTTTCTCCACTCTAGAGCTTTTCCCTGCCTATCTTGGAATCTTTGCAAATGCAAGTCATGGTGTTTGACTCCCTAGCTATAGCAAGCTCTGAATAAATAGGCTTTGTTTTTTCTCTCGTTTGGTTGATTTTTATTTCTATACTCTGAAATAATTTGTTTTTGGCATTAATTCAATCAAAACTGAAATATTTTGCAAGTGATGGCAACTTTTTCTGTGTTTACTCATCCAGAGTGTCTTAGTTGGTTCAGGGTGGTCTAACAAATTACCATAGACTGGATCGCTAAAACAACATTTATTTTTCACGGGTTCAGATTCTGGGAAGCCCAAGATCAAGGTGCTAGCAGATCTGGTGTCCAGTGAGAACCTGCCTCCTGATTTGAAGATGGCTGTGCTCTTGTATCTTCACTTGTGAGAGACCTTTGTAGAGAGCAACTGGGGCCGCTTTTACATATGATCTTAGCCAAAAGGCAGAATAACAATTGTGGCCTCTTTTATAAGGACATTAATCCTATTCATAAAGGTTCCAACCCTCATGACCTAACTACTTCTCAAAGGCCATACCTTCTGTTACAACATATTGAGATTTAGAATCCAACATATGATTTTTTTTTTTTTTTTTTTTTTTTTGGGAGTCAAACATTCAGTCCATAACAAAGAGAAATTTTGAATCATTGAAGTTATCAGTGTGCATTCATTGCCAATGATATGTGTTAGGTCATGCTTTTCATCCTTTGATCAAACTGTTTGAAGAGCAACTGTTATTACGGATGCAACTGTATTTGTGGGCCATGAGTATTTTATATGAAAGAATTACGAAGCCTGAATATATCATTTTAGATTAGGAAGGGGAAAGTGGACACAGCTGCACAGGTCTCTACTAGGAAGTTTAACAATATCACTCATTATTGGTTCTTGTTGTTAAAGATTTCCAGAATTTTCCAGGTGCCAAGGCTGGAAACACATGCTTTTTCCTTCTAAATGTTCAATTCTGAAATCACAGACCCACTACAGGCCTGGAGAAAGCTGCAATCAATACCCTTTTCAATCTGCACTTTCAGTGAACACAATTTAGCAAGGGTACACAAGTAAAGCATTTTCTGATCCGAAAACAATAGGAACACAGAGATATAATGCTGTATCTATGTCTCCACTGATATCCTGAAAGAGCAATTTAATTTTGCAGCCAGCCATGTGTAATTCGAGTATGACACATTAACAAATGGATGGCTGGTCCATCTTCCTGGCTTCCTGTCAGGAACTGGCTCTTCTGATGCTTTGGGCATGTCAGAGGGAACTTTAGCCCATTCAGAGCTGCATCTGAAGGAATTAGGGGACAAAAATGTGGACTGATGTGGACAGCAGCTATAAGGCAGAAAAATTAATAGTCTCATAGAAAACCATATGCAATGTAGTAACAAATCATGGGGAAATTGGCATTTTACTTAGTTCCTCAGAACTATTTTAAATATAGAGTGTTAAACTTATCATTGAATTTATTGAACTTATTTAACTTCTGCTAGAATTTAAAAATAAGTAAATCAAATGGAATGCCAAATTGTAATTGGATTTCTATTGTATGTATTCTGTATAACATTGAGTTGCTCTGGGAATATTAGAACTGATGTAATTAACCTGAGCTTCTCCTGAACGCCTTCCAGAGAGAAGCTACAGAGAGAGTGGAGAGAACATGTCACTAGGATTGCTTAGGATAAACACAGCTTCCAAGTTCCTCTCAAAGTAGAAATCCATTTAACCATGATTCCAAGCAGGATACATCTCTTCACACCACACAGGGCTTGTGACAGTCCATCCCAGCCTTACCTTGCCCACTTGCAAGAAGCAATGACTCCACAGGGATTTCTTAGGTTGGAAAAGTGACAACAGAAACAGGGACCCAGACTGCAGCAGAACTTAGTTGAGGTCAGACTTTTCAAGTGTTATCACTAGTTTCTAGTGATAAAGCATCATTAATTGGTGTTAGAACCCTGTGCTTATAATTGTTTACAATTTGTACATTAAGCCAAACCTGCTTTTCTTTATAAGTGGCTAGCCTGTTATTTCTAAAAATTTTTTAAATCATTTTTAGACATTTTAAAAATACTCCTTCAGATATTGTTAAATATGGATACTGAAGTCAACCACAACTTACCTGAATGATGATTTGCATGATTCTGCTGTCTAGAATAGCTAAAAGCAAAAGTCCTTTAGAGTTGTGTTTTGGAGAAATTTATTTCCATTCACGTATGCTACAAATAGCAACTAGACAATGCATCAAATTATTCTTATTGCCAGCACCCTGTTTTAGTCATCAGTGAATTTTTGGTGCTTAGGGAAATTTCTGATATACGGCAGAAACTCAGAAAAGTTTGGTTAATTAAATTTACAAAGGGAATACAATGGAACCAAATATAAAAACTTTAGCAGAAATCCTAGTAGATTAAATCTGAAAGGGTCTAACATACAGTAGTGGATTAACATACTTGTCAAAATAATGTATAGATGAATTAATTTCTTCACATATAATTTATATATATATGTGAAAAAAGGCAGAAGTAGATTCATATTTAGAGTTTTATGGTCATATAAAATGATTATGTATTTGTTACGACTACTTGAAGGCCTCAGGGTGAGGAATACTCTAAGAACTGCAAATAAATTTGTTTTCTAAGAATTAAACTGTCAATTGTAATTGGAAAAGTTAGCCACCAGTACTTTTAAACTGTTAGATACAATTGTTTGTTAGTTTCTAATTAAGCAATCAGAATACAGCCCCCAACACATGACTTAAAAAACAGTTAGTTAGAGAAACATGATCTGGGGAAGTGTAAAATGCAGATTCCCAGGTTCCTTTTCAAGTGGTTCTGATTCACTGGGTCTGGGTGAAGCCAGGAAGCTGAATTATTAACATATTTGGTAATTTACATGCCAATACCTAGAAATTCACTTTGAAAAGCCCTGATCTAAGGAAATGTAAGTTATATTTAAGTTATAGAAAGTTAATTTGGGTAGGTATCATCATGACAGATGGCAGGCAGGACTAGATTGCCGCTCTGGACAGAGCAGTGTGTAGGGGTTCACATTGTGGACTTTAGCTTTATCGACTGCAAGAAACAAACCAGCAATCCCAAGAGGACCCACAGACCCTCTATAGGATGCAGAGTGCTCCTGCAGGACCCGGGAGACCCCAAACAAAACTGAGTTCCCCATCAGCAGAAGTGGGAAAGGGAGACACTCCTCTCCTGAACACGCACTCCCACTAGAGAAGCTGAAGGTCTGTTTGCCAGAGAAGTTTCCAACTTTACCCGTGGCTGAGTCAATTTGGAGACCTGAGCAAAATACAGGGGTAGAGGAAGCAGCGGAAAGGCCCTGGAAGCTCACTAAGTCCTCTAACAGGCCATTCCTGGCTGGCACCGCAGGGATCCAACAGGAGAGGAGCAGGGGTAAAAAACTACAAGGGAGAAGCAAATCTCTAGCTGAACTTTGTAACAATTTGAACAGGATGAGAAGCCTCCTGGCCAGAACTCAGGGGAGGGAGCAAATCCACTGTGCAGACTCCACATTCTGGGGAAGAACCACACCCTTTTCTTTTGTAGCTGGGAGGCAGATAGCCTAGGGCAAGTTTTCAAACTTTTATGCTCCCTGCCTGGAAACAGACTGGGGAATGTTATGGGAGTCACAGTGTGAGTGAGACTGGCCCTTTGGTTTGCATGGGAACTGGATGAGACCTGTGACTGCTGGCTCCCCGTCATTTCTCTGACAACCTGCATGACTCAGCAGAGGCAGCCGTAATCCTCCTAGGTAGACAACTCCAGTGATCTGGGAATCTCACCTTCATACTCCACAGCAGCACCAGCAAGACCTGCCCAAGAAGAGTCGGAGCTCAGACATGCCTAGCCCCACCCCCACCTGATGGTCCTTCCCTATCCACCCTGGTAGTGAAGACAAAGGACATATAATCTTGGGAGTTCTAGGACCCTGCCCACCACTAGTTCCTCCCCATACTACCACAGCTGATGCTCTGTGGAAAGCACCTCCTCCTGACAGGAGGTCAACCAGCACAAAAATAGAGCATTAAATCACCAAAGCTAAAAATCCTCATGGAGTCCATTGCATCACCCCCAACACCTCCACTGGTATCCATGGCTGGGAGACCCATAGATGGTTCACATCACAGGACTCTGTGCAGACAACTCCCAGTACCAGCTCAGAACTGGGTAGATTCACTGGGTAGCTAGACCCAGATAAGAGACAACAATACTGCAGTTTGGCTCACAGGAAGTTACATCCATAGGAAAAGGGGGAGAGCGTTACATCGAGGGAACACCACATGGGACAAAACAATCTGAACGACAACCTTCAGCCCTAGATCTTCCCTCTGACGGAGCCTACCCAAATGAGAAGGTACCAGAAAACCAAGCCTGGTAATATTACAAAATGAAGCTCTTCAACACTCCCAAAAAATCACACTAGTTCACCAGAAATGAATCCAAACTAAGCAGAAATTCCTGATTTACCTGAAATGAAAAAGAATTCAGGAGGTTAGTTATTAAGCTAATCAGGGAGGGACCAGAGAAAGGTAAAGCTCAATGCAAGGAAATCCAAAAAATGATACAAGAAGTAAACGGAGAATATTCAAGGAAATAGATAGCTTAAAGAAAAAAATAAAAATAAAAATAAAAATTTCAGGAAACTTTGGGAATACTTTTAGAAATACAAAATGCTCTGGAAAGTCTCACAAACAGAATTGAACAAGTACAAGAAAGAAATTCAGAGCTCAAAGACAAGGTCTTTGAATTAACCCAACCCAACAAAGACAAAGAAAAAAGAATAAGAAAATATGAACAATGCCTCCAAGATGTCTGGGATTATGTTAAACAACCAAAGCTAAGAAAATTGGTGTTCCTGAGGAAGAGGAGAATTCTAAAAGCTTGGAAAACATATTTGGGGGAATAATCGAGGAAAACTTCCCCAGCCTTTCTAGACACCTAAACATCCAAATACAAGAAACACAAAGAACACCCAGGAAAAATAATCACAAACAGATCTCCACCTAGGCACATCATCATGAGGTTATACAAAGTTAGGATGAAGGAAAGAATCTTAAGAGCTGTGAGACAGAAGCACCAAGTAACCTATAAAGGAAAATCTATCGATTAACAGCAGATTTTTCAGCAGAAATCATAGAAGCTAGAAAGGATTGGGGTCTTATCTTCAGCCTCCTTAAACAAAACAATTATTAGCCAAGAATTTTGTATGCAGTGAAACTAAGCATCATATATGAAGGAAAGATAGTCTTTTTCAGACAAACAAGTGCTGAGAGAATTCACCTTTACCAACTCATTGCTACAAGAGCTGCTAAAAGGAGGTCGGAATCTTGAAATAAATTCTGGAAACACATCAAAACAGAACCTCTTTAAAGCATAAATCACACAGGACCTATAAAACAAAAATACACATTAAAAAGCAAAAACAAAGGAAACAAAGTACACAGGCAACAAAGAGCATAATGAATGCAATAGTGCCTCACATTCCAATACTTAACATTGAATGTAAATGGCCTAAATACTCCAATTAAAAGATAAAGAACCACAGAATGGATAAGAACTCACCAATCAACCATCTGCTGCCTTCAGGAGACTTGCCTAACATATAAGGACTCACATAAACTAAAAGGATTGGAAACAGGCGTTTCATTCAAATGGACCCTGAAAGCCAGGAGGTATAGCTATTTTTATATCAGACAAAATAAACTTAAAGTGACAGCAGTTAAAAGAGACAAAGAGGGACATATACAATGGTAAAAGGCCTTATCCAACAGGAAAATATCAAAATCCTAAACACGTATGCACCTAACACTGGAGGTCCCAAATTTATAAAACAGTTACTGATAAACCTAAGAAATGAAACAGACAGCAATACAATAATAGTGGGGGACTTCAATACTCCACCAACAACACTAGACAGGTCATCAGGACAGAAAGTCAACGAAGAAACAATGGATTTAAACTATACCTTGGAAGAAATGGGCTTAACAGATATGTACAGAACTTTTCAGCCAACAACTGCAGACTACACATTCTATTAAAAAATGCATGGAACTTTCTCCAAGAGAGACCATGTGATGGGCCATATAATGAGCCTCAATAAATTTAGGAAAATTGAAATGATATCAAGCACTCTCTCAGACTACAGTGGGATAAAAACTGGAAATTGACTCCAAAAAATCAGCTCCAAAAAGATCCTTCAAAACCATGCACACACTTGGAAATTAAAAAAACCTGCTCTGAGTGAGCATTGGGTCAACAACAAAATCAAGAGGGAAATTTAAAAATTCTTCAAAATGAACGACAATAATGACACAACCTATCAAAACTTCTGGGATACAGCAAAGGTGGTACTGAGAGGAAAGTTCATAGCCCTAAAAGCCTACATCAAAATGACTGAAAGAGTAAAAATGGACACTCTAAGGTCACATCTCAAGGAGCTAGAGAAACAAGAACAAACGAAACCCAAACCCAGCAGAAGACAGGAAATAACTAAGAGCAGAGCAGAAGTAAATAAAATTGAAACAAAAAAATTACAAAAGATAAATGAAACAAAAACCTGATTCTTTAAAAAGATGAATAAAATCGATAAACCTTTGGTAAGAGTAGCCAAGAAAAGAAGAGAGATATTCCAAATAACCTCACTAAGAAATGGAACAGGAGATATTACAACTCACACTACTAAAATACAAAAGATCATTCAAGGCTACTAGGAACATCTTTATGCACATAAACTAGAAAACCTAGAAGAGATAGATAAACTCCTGGAAAAATACAACCCTCTTAGCTTAAATCAGGAAGAATTAGATACACTGAAAAGACCAATAACAAGCAATGATATTGAAATGGTAATTTAAAAAATGCCAACAAAAAAAAAATGTCCAGGATCAGACAGATTCACATCAGACTTCTACCAGACATTCAAAGAATAATTGGTACCAATCCTTCTGACACTATTCCATAAGATAGAAAAAGATGGAATCCTCTCTATTTCATTCTATGAAGCCAGCATCACCCTAATATCAAAGCCAGTTAATGATATAACCAAAAAAGAAAATTACAGGTCAATATCTTTGATGAACATAGATGCCAAAATACCTAACAGAGTGCCAGCTAACCAAATCCAACAACATATCAAAAGAAAATCTACCATGATCAATGGGGTTCATACCAGGGACACAGGGATGGTTTAACATATGCAAGTCAGTAAATGTGATACACCACATAAACAGAATTAGAAACAAAAATCAGCAGATCATTTCAGTAGATACAGAAAAAGTACTCAACAAAATCCAGAATTCCTTTATGATTAAAACTCTCAGCAAAATTGGCATATAAGGGACATACTTTAAAGTAATAAAAGTCATCTATAACAAACCCACAGCCAACATAATACTGAATGGGAAAAAGTTGAAAGCATTCCCCCTGAGAACTGGCACAAGACAAGGATGCCCACTCTCACTACTCCTCTTCAACATAGTACTGGAAGTCCTGGCCAGAGCAATCAGACAAGAGAAAGAAATAAAGGACATCCAAATCGTTAAAGATGAAGTCAAACTGTCACTGTTCACTGACGATATGATTGTTTACCTTGAAAACCCTAAGGACTCCTCCAGAAAGCTCCTAGAACTGATAAAAAGAATTCAGCAAAGTTTCTGGATACAAGATTAATTTACACAAATCAGTAGCTCTTCTATACACCATCAGCAACCAAGAAGAGAGTCAAATCAAGAACTGAACACCTTCTACAATAGTCACCCCCCAAAAAAATTACTTAGGAATATAGGTAACCAAGGAGTCGAAAGACCTCTACAAGGAAAACTCCAAAACACTACTGAAAGAAAGCATAAACGATATGAAAAAAAAATGGTAACAAATTCCATACTCATGGATGGGTAGAATCAATATTGTGGAAATGACCATACTGCCAAAAGCAATTTACAAATTCAGTGAAATCCCCATCAAAATATCATCATCATTCTTCACAGTATTAGAAAAAAAGCAATTCTAAAACTCATATGAAACCAAGAAAGAGCCCTCATAGCCAAAGCAAGACTAAGCAAAAAGAACAAATCTGCAGGCATCACACTACTTGATTTCAAACTATACTATAAGGCTATAGTCACCAAAACAGCCTGATACTGGTACAAAAATAGGCCCATAGACCAATGGAACAGAATAGAGAACCCAGAAATAAACCCAAATACTTACAGCCAACTGATTTTTGACAAAGCAAACAAAAACATAAAGTGGGGAGAGGACATACTTTTCAACAAATGGTGCTGGGAGAATTGGCTAGCCACATGTAGGAGAATGAAACTGGATCCTCATCTCTCACCTTATACAAAAATCAACTGAAGATGCAATAAAGACTTAAACCTAAGGCTTGAAACTATAAAAATTCTAGAAGATAACATTGGAAAAAACCTTTCTAGACATTGGCTTAGGCAAGGATTTCATGACCAAAATCCCAAAAGCAAATTTAATAAAAGCAAAGATAAATAGCTGGGACCTAATGAAACTAAAGAGCCTTTGCACTTCAAAAGAAACAGTCAGCAGAGTAAATGGACAACCCACAGAGTGGGAGAAAATCCTCACTATCTATACATCTGACAAAGGACTAATATCCAGAATCTACAACAAGCTCAAAACAGTAAGAAAAAGATAAAACATTGTTATCAAAGGATGGGCAAAGGACATGAATAGATAATTCTCAAAATAAGATATACAAATGGCCAACAAAGATATGAAAAAATGCTCAGTGTCCCTAGTGATCATGGAAATACAAATCAAAACCACAATGCACTACCATCTCACTCCTGCAAGAATGGCCGTAATCAAAGAATCAAAAACAATAGATGTTGGAGTGAACACTGTGAAAAATGAACACTTCTACACTGCTGGTGGGAATGTAAACTAGTATAGCTACTGTGGAAAACAGTGTGGGGATTCCTTAAAGAACTAAGAGTAGAACTACAATTTGATCCAGCAGTCCCACTACTGAGTATCTACCTAGAGGAAAAGAGGTTATTATTCACAAAGACACTTACACATGCATGTTTATAGCAGCACAATTCACAATTGCAAAATTGTGAAACCAACCCTAACACCAATCAATCAATGAGTGGATAAAGCAACTGTGGGATACACACACACACACACACACACACGCATGTGCATATATATATATATGATGGAATATTATGCAGCCATAAAAAGGAATGAATTAACAGCATTTTCAGTGACCTGGATGAGATTGGAGACTATTGCTCTAAGTGAGGAAACTCAGGAACGGAAAACCAAACATCACATGTTCTCACTGATATGTGGAGCTAAGCTATGACACAAAGGCATAAGAATGGTATAATAGACTTTGGGGACTTCAGGGGGAGAGTGGGAGGGGGACAAGGAATAAACGACTACAAAATGGTGCAGTGTATACTGCTTGGGTGATGGGTGCACCAAAATCTCACAAGTCACCACTAAAGAACTTAACCCATGTAACCAAATACCACCTGTACTCCAATAACTTATGGAAAAAATAAACTTATAATAAAACTGTGGCCTAAAAAATTATATTAATATATCTACAGAAGTAAAATAAGACATCAAGAGAAAATAGCACAGACCCCTGGTAAATAGAAAAAAGATACAAAAACGGTTATGTCCATAGACGTCTCCAAGGGAGACACAAGAGTTGGCCAAGCTGCCTTAAATGTTTTTGACCTCATTGTTAAAAAACTTTCCACATGAAAGGACATTTCTTTTTTTTTTTTTTTTTAAATACTATATTTTCTTTTTATTTAAATAAAAATACCATCTTACTGCTTTGTAGACTTTTAAAAACTGAACAATTAAGTATATTTTTAATGACTACATAGATGCCACTGCGTGATTGTATTTCAAATTACATAATTGATTAGGAAAGCCAATGTATCATGAAAGGACATTTCTTAAACCACCTAATTGTAATGTTGCCTGCTCTCTCTTTATCTGGGATTCTTTACTTACAAAATCACATTTTATTATAAACTGCCTTTATATTAAATGGATGAGCTTGCCTTTGAGAAGATGATGTCTATTATTTCTCATTGCAAACAAATGCATTGGCATTCTAGGATTGCTTAGGATGTACATTGCAATCTATCTTGATCTTACATATGTTTCGATTACTCAGTGCTTGAGCTCTCCAGGGCACTGAAGACCACCTACCAAGTACCTTAATAAAATCAAAACTCAATATGTTTTCCTTTAATATTGAACAGACTTTCCATGTGAACATTCTTGGAGATCCACTGGGCTCTTGAACTGCCTTTGTTATTTACTACAGCTTCATCAACATGACGTTAAGGAGCTGCTTTTTCTGGATAAGTACGCTTTCTTTAATGATCTGTAGAAGATTTTAGAAGATGCTAGAAATTATGAATCATGTTGTTTAAGAGTTTCAAGAATTAAAAAAGGAAATAACTCTGTAGAGTAACAAACAACGAGATAATTTCACAATATAATAAAATTGACACATCTTCCTCTTGCAATGATCCTCAAATTTTAATATATATATGAATCACTTATTGGTCTTGTTATTTGTGGATTCTCAATCATTAGGGCTTAGGGCCTAAGATTCTGTATTTATAAGATCCCAAATGGCGTTATTTCCTCATGAACCACACTTCTGAGTACAAAGGTCAAGGTACCTTCCTTTATCTGTCCCTATCTTTCTGTCTGTTTCTGTCTCCTCTCTATACTTCCTCTCTGTCTCTGTCTGTCTGTCTATTCATTTATTTCTTCCTCTCTCCCTCCCTCTCTCTCTACATCTATGTAGCAAATGTCATCATTCTCCCACAACCAGAAATTCCATTAAGCACATTCAGATTGTTTATATCCTTAGGCTAGAAAGCAGGGCCCAGAGAGAGTTAGAAGTCACTCTCCTGGTTATCTAAGCACTAATTTCTGAGCTTTCTGGTCTTACAGATTCTCGTCCTGTGGTAATTTACAGCATATGGAGATATGACCTTAACCATACACCACTGTGATGATATTAGAATAGAACATAATAAACTTAGCATCCATATGAATGAATATCCATAGGAATGAATACACAACTGCAGTGAGAATATTTTCTTTTGCAGACACTGAAAAGATTCAGTATTCTAACTATGTGTTGCTCTCTAAGCTCATTTCTCCTTTTTTCTTCTTCATTTTAAGTAAAATCTTATTTTCTAACCAAAGTATGATTTGGTGAGTTTCAACTCCAATTATCATTCACTGTGCATTCAAATACTAATAATTTTTCTTTGTAGAATAACTATGAATAAGCAGTGTGGTCCACAGTTACCCAAATAAACAAACATTTTAACTAAATAATTTTGTTTCATGCTTTTGTATACACAAGAAATTTTAAGCTGTTTTTAATCATTTATAAGAAATATGAAAAATGATAATTTCTATGGTTAAGACAACAAAATTTCCCAATTCATATAAGTAAGTTACATAAGGCGTCCTTTCTGGCTTTTGGGTGGGTCAAAAGCCAAGACCACTTCTCTTCTTTTATCACTTCCTAACTTCAAATAGTAGATCAAAGATCAGCCCCCAGGAAATGAAAAGAGAGAAAGAGAAATAAAATAATTTAAGACATGCCATGCAGTAAATGGGAAAAAAATGAAAAGTCTGAATCTAGTCAGTGTTTCACTGTGTTAATTGCTTTGCTTCCCCAT
Organism: Chlorocebus sabaeus; assembly: GCF_047675955.1. Taxonomy (NCBI): domain Eukaryota; kingdom Metazoa; phylum Chordata; class Mammalia; order Primates; family Cercopithecidae; genus Chlorocebus; species Chlorocebus sabaeus. The sequence continues at coordinate 83,560,699 of NC_132916.1, forward strand.
GAAGAGGTTCTGATGTCTTGTACTGTACAGTGATGAAGCTTACCCTTGAACCTGGACCCATGTTGAAAAAATCTGGATTAGTAGGTGTTAAAGATAATTAACTTCTAATTGAATGTTCTCAGTTATGTAATGCAAGCCCTGAAAGAGCTTTCAAAGGAGGAAATACTATGAAAACTGCCAGAATATTTCTCTGAAAAAAATACCAGCAAAATTTCCTTCCCGGGGCTCCCTGGAACACGATTTCAATGGAAGGCACACCAGGTTTGAGGGCATTCAGGTAAGGCAGTCCATCCGAGGGGCTCTTTCCCATGAGTATTCATTTTAGTTCTTGTCTAATTGACCTGACAGGTGAGGTGGGGAGCAGGAGAGTCATACTGACTCGTTTTGCTGTTGAAAACTCCATCTGGAATTCTGAGCCAGGACCTGGGGCAGAGGTTACTAGGGGTTACCTGGAAGGAAAGATCTCTAAATGCTGCTATGCACTTGGTGGATCTTCTATGTTATCATTTTAAAGTAAAGACTTTGACGTTTGTCAGATATCTTGGAAGAGGGGGGCTGCAAAAAAAGAAATAATTGTTGTTGTTTTCTTTTAATGCATAAAACGCATCAACTCATTACTTTTACTAATTGCTGCTTGTCTCCTGGGACTGTTGTAAAAGAATAGGTGGAGGATGTGGGGTTCCTATACTTCCTATAAAATAAGCAAGGTCAGATCAAGTGGCCTGTGGAAAAGATCAACTTTTTCCTTTTGCATTTTTATGGAAAAATTTAAAAGGTACTGCTCCTCATCAGTTAATATAATTTATTTACAAACTTATGAAGTTTGGGGATTTTAATATATTCTAGAAAAAAAGAACAAATTGTGCATTTGTTTTGATCAGAATCTATGAAAGGGGAGAAACAAATAAGTAGAAAAGCAGACTTTTTTAGGAGATTTGGTTGGAGACTAAAAAGGATTTAGAGTAGAATAAAAGAAAAGTGGTATTTTACTTTTCTCTTTGAGTTTTTAAAATTGATCCACTACTTTTGATTTTCATTCCATGGTGATTATCTCAGAAGATGTTGGGGATAACTGGACTGAATAAACTAGCTTTTTAATGGTTCTCAGTACATAAATTTTTTTAAGTGAGAGAAAAGATACAAAGATTCTCGGTAGTGATGATGATGATGATGACAAAAATTATTAATTATTATTAAGGGCTCACTCCCTGTAAGAAACTTGCAAAATATTTTTTTAGGAATATGTAATTTAATTCTTAATAAGAACCATAAAATATTGATTACCCTATTTTATATATAAGAAAACTGAGACAAGAGAGATTAAAAAGTGGTGTTGAGGAGTCCACTCCATCAACTCCAAAATTGGTAGTTGATAAAATTAAATAATTTTTTACTATTATTCTCTCTTTACTTTTCCCCTCCCTCATCCGATATACCAAGCATCTTTTGTGATCTCTCTTTATTATTTACTGAATGCGTCTTCACTTTCTCTTTTTCCAATTGCACTGGGGCTTCTTGCATAGTTATACAGACAACTAAATAGATCTGCTTTCACTGACAACAGTGATTTGTTAATTTCCTTAAATTATAATAATTTATTATAATATTAAATGTATAATTAATACATTGATGTGAACTAGGTAAATAAGAAAATCGATGAGCAAGTAAATGACAGACTCTAATCCTTCAATTTAATATTACTTCTCATGTTAAACCTTACTAATGTTTTCAGAATTTTGATATTTTTGGGGATCTAGGAACACATGTATTCTATAAAACCTGTGTTTCTGCTGGAATACATACAGGGCCCAGATTGTAGATGATCACTAGGTATTCAACCATACTAGACAATCAAATCTTAGTGAGAATTTTGAAGAAGTAAATTAAACATCAGGCAGCTAAACAGTCTTTAGCATACCTTTCAACTCTAAGTTATTTGGATTAGAAAATTCACAGTTTAGGAAACATATTATTTTATTATTTCATTTAATTTTTCATTTTTATTAACTAAGAACTTGGTTTCCACAGAGCCTTATGGCATATATCATTTTGAAATTCAACAAAATGTTTAACAAATTTGTCACATCAGGAAATCAAGAGTGATTGTTTTTTCTTTGTTGTTTTTTATCTTTTCTTCTAAGATTCAGTTCACAGCTATTTATTTATCATTTAAATGCATTCAACTGAAGAAGAACATTTTCCTGCTGAATATAGGAACCGTCAAAGATAAATATGGGCTGATGTTTTTCATGCCTGCTAACATTGGGTCTAGATTTATCTACCTTGAAAGACATGCCATTTGTCAAAGGCTTGTTTAGCATGAAAAATCCTCTATGGCTAGTATTAGTTATGTTCAGTCATTCTTGCTTCATGTGTGTTGGACACTGGGGAAAGAAAGGGAGAGAATCTTCAAAAACCAAAGGACACTAGCCTTTTATTTGAATGACAGCTATAATAACTACTCACACAAATATAATTTTAAAGACATTTATATATTAATTTGGATTGAATGTCTTTGCTGTGCTTGAGACATCCTAAGGGTGTATGTAGGGGGTATATGTATGTGTGTGTACATGTTCCAATGGAGAAAAAACATTCCAATATCTCTCTCATTATTTAAATTGCTTGTGAACTTTCATTGCTTTCACTAAACTGTTCAATTGATGAAACTATTTCCCACTGCCATGACAAATCTGAGTTTGCATTATTAGCCTTTTCCCTGATATCCACGGAATTTTTGTTCTTGCTTTGTTTCTCACACATGCACAAAAATGTGATTACCATTTATTCATTTTCTTACTGCATACTTGTGTATTTGCTTATTTATTAAATTGTTTATTGATTTAAGGCACACACTTGTTAAAAAGCATTTAAACTGGTAACAAAGGATGCACTAGAGTTTCCCTCCCATCTCAAACCTAGTTTCACTGATGCTTCAGAGAAGATATTCTTGCATATATTGATGGACATATTTCTATATTTGTATGTGCATATTTTCCAGATAAATTTCAATAACTTGAATTGTTAGATTAAAACGTTTGAATGTTTTAGATACTGTCAAATTACTCTCCAAAGACTTTGTGTTGTTTTTTATTACCATCTAAGGGATACTTATTTTTTTAATCAATGATATCTCATTAGGTGTTGTAATTTTTGTCAATCATACAAGTAAAATTTACTGTTCATGATTTAAACATAACTGCATTCTGAAATTATGCATAAGATTAAACTTATTTTCATCTGTTTATAAGCCTTTTTTTCCCCATGAACTGCTTATTCTCATTATTTCCTGATTATTTAATTTGTGTATTGGTCTTTCTCACTACTTATAAAAGATCTTTCTATAATAAAGCCATTTGTCTGTTACATTTCTTTTTCCTGGTTTGCCATTTGTGTTTTGAATATATGTATTTATTAATTTTCACATTTCCACGTAAAAACGTTTGGTTTGCATGTCACCAAATTTCCCTTTATTCTTCAGCTTCTGGATTTTGGTCCTTAGTTTGAAAGGGCTTCTACAAAATAAGAAACGTTTTGAATTTTAATGTTTTTAATATGGTCCTTAATTATTAAAATTTGGTTTTAAAATCCTTTTAGGTCTAAGCACAGTTTAAGCGATACAGATTTTTTAAAAAATTCCATGCTGTATATATGTTTTGTTTATTTTCTATTTCTGTTACTAATTTTATTACTTTGCATTTTTTTCAGAAAACGTGATCTCTATTAGGTCGCTGTATTCAACATTGATTTGGATATTTTGCTGCGGCCTAATACATGGTCACTTTATCATAGTCCAAAGCCATTTGATACACAGGAGTCTTATCTGATATCAATATAAAATATATAATGTCTTTAGTAAAGTATGCCCACAGCTTTGGAAGTTATATTTTTCCTTCTACTAGACTCGGTTGTTTAAATCATTAATTTTGAGTCAAAGTTATTTGTTTTGCAAATTTTTGTCTTCTCCTAGTATGCTTTTGCAGAGATCTATGGAGCTCATAGTTAAGCTGTGTAGATTATAATTGTGTGTGTGTGTGTGTTTTGAGGTAGCATTCACTTTTTTTTTTTTTTTAGCTAATGTAGTTAACAGTGCAAATCTGATTGCCAATGAGTATTTTTCCATTCCTTTGCCAGAGATATTCTGTTTCCTGAAAAAGTGTCATGTCAAGCAGTTCATCCTTCAACCTCACAGTGTTGGCAATTCTGTCACACAAAGGGGCCAGGGAGCTACTGAAAACCACCCATACTCGTACACACACTGATTTGCTACTGAAAGCAATGATGAACAGGAGTAATATTTATTCTGTTCAGGAGTCCCAGCTTTGGAAAAGTCTTCACACAGTAAAATTTTAGAATTTACTGGGAGAATTTACTCTGAGTACCTTCTCTTGACCGGTTCAAATTTCACTGTGTAAGGCGGCTTTGCTTCACAATTTGTAATTAAGTTGGTGATCAGTTTTTCAGTTATTCTGGAGATGAAGTTGTCTGTCTATCAAATGTTTTGTTGTTTATATCAGAGAAGAGGGGGATTACTGGCTTTCTTTCTGCCACAATTTCTAACTGAAACAAGAACGTTCTTGTTCTTCCTCTTAGCTTGAGGTTTTATTTATGCTTGTATGTAATATATTACATTTATTTATTTCTAGCCTATTGACGTACATTTTAAATTTTTTCCTGACTCAGGGCTTCCAAACAAACAGGAATGATGTTTATATGTTTTACTTATAAAATTTAACAATATGTTCACAGCCCCAACTTTGATTGCATAATGCAAGTTGTCCCTTCAGAAAGATTAGTCAGAATACAGGACTTTGGCGATTGTGACATCTCAAATAGGAGATGAATATGTGGAAGCAAAAAAAGATAGGGTGATTTGTTTAGACACAAAGACATGGGACTCAAGGACCTTGCCTGTTGATTAGGGATCGGTAAAAAAAAAAAAAAAAAAAAGAAAAAAGCAAAGCAAAGTAACTTGTCTCGAGTACATGTTCTCAAAAGTGAATAAGGTGAATGTCCTAGAATTCTTAAGTGAGAAATCCCCATATAGTTATAATATGGAGATATCTTTATTGACATTACCTATTCTTGAATACCCTGGCCATTTAATAAGATCAGTATATTCTAGGTATGAAGATTTAGAGCCTAGAAACCTCTATAACAAGTGAGATCATAGTTAAAAAAAGTTATTTTTGAGTTGCCAGGAAATGGAGTAAAATTATCATTAATAAAGACTCTCCTGAATTTTACCAAAACCTTATAACTTTTTTGACTACCTTGGGCATACCACTAGTCAGTGATCATGTTCCTGTGTGAGAAACGGACCTTTGTTGCTAGAAAATGATGATAAAAGATTCTGAAGAGCAATTGAAAAGTCCTATCTCCTCCATAATCATTTAAAATGGAAGCTAAGACCTTCATCACTGTATAATTTTTTACAGGTCTGTAGTACCACTGCAGGCTCTAAGGAAAAACAAAGCTGAAAAACTGTTTACAGCTTTTCAAAAGGTGCTAATCTAGAAATTCCTAGGGGTCTTGATCAACTTTAGGACATGTCAATGTACCTAATCATTCTTTCTTGTTTCACCTCAAGGAAAGAAAATTGTTCCCCACCTCCGGAAAAAAAAAAAAATGCATATTTCTGAGTTGACCAGTCACTTGTCACTTTGGGACTAAGAAAGGAGGAATATCAGCTTCATATCCAAAAGATTATTTTTATTGTTCATTTTCAGGTTTCATTTTTTAATTTGCATATTGGAACTTAATAAACAATAATTTAAATGGAAGTCCAAAGTATGAAAAATAAGAGGAAAATGTGATGTTTGATGTGGACATGAAGGCAGGGCAGAATTCCAAGGACTCAGCTACTGCGATTGTCCTTCTCTGTTTCCATGTTAGTCCTTAGACAATCTCACTGAAATTCTAGCACTCTATTAGAGTGCTATTTCAAGTCTACGGTCTTTTCAGCTGAAGCACAGCTTTACTATTCTTGATATTAGGGTAGTGTTGTGTGACAAATAGGTATGTCCACATCCCACATTCAAAAGGTATGTCCACAGCCTAATCTGCAGAATCTGTAAATGTGACCATATTTGGAAGAAAGATCTTTGTGGAAGTAATTAAATTAAGAATCTCAAGATGAGATTGTCCTGGATTATCTAGAGGGACCTTAAACCCAGCGATAAGTGTCCTTATAAGAGGCACACAGAAGACAGAACTACAGAGAGAAGAGGAGAAGGCCAAGTGAAGACAGAGGCAGAGATTAGAGTTATGTGGCTACAAGTCAAGGATCATCTGGATTCACGAGAAGGTGGAAGAAGCAAGGAAGTATTCTCCCTGAAACCTTTGGAGGGAGGTAATGAAGCCCGTTGATGTCCTGATTTCAGACTTGTGGTCTATAGAACTGTGAGAAAATAAACTTCTGTTTTAAGTCACCTAGTCTGAGGTAATTTCTTACAGCAACCACACAAAATTAACAAGGGTGGATACATTTATTACTGTAAATGAATTTACTAGAGGTTACCAGAATAGCATCTTTGCTCATGGCTACAGGGACTAGTGAATACAAGAGTAGAAAAAAGTCAATCTTTCATCAAATCATGACTAAAGATATTATGTATCAGGGCACTCTTTGAGGGACCCATTGAGAAACAAATATTTAGGTTTCTACTCTTGTGAAATTTGTGTTCTAGGGGATATCACTAAATATCAATTTTTCATAATAGTACAATGAACTTTGAAACAAATATCAATTTTTCATAATAGTACATTGAACTTTGAAACAGATTGTTTTAAAATATCTTTTGACAGATATCATTAATATGTTGAAAGGAATCCTTTGTAAGCTAATGCAATAATTCCATGTGACCCTTTTCTTAGTTTTAAAGAGTTTTAAAGGTCTAATCAACCTAATGTGTGGCTATATGTTTCTCACAGGGCTCCATGTGTGAGAAGTTGAATTATTTATTTCATTATTTTCTAATAAATTGCCATGTCTTCAGAAAACATGTGGGAAAAAAGATTTTTTAAAAAAGCAGCTGATAATTAAACACAAGAATAGATGAAAATAAATATTTAATGAAGTGAAAATAAATATTTTTCACGTATGTGAAAATAAATATTTAATGATGTAAAGTGTAAGAGTTTGAGGTTATTAGAAAAAATGTTGAATTGAGAGTTTTTTCCGGGGGCATTTTAAGTTGTTCTTTTCTTTTTGTTCATGCCAAGCAACCTCAGGCAACTGAGATTCAAGAGTTTTTGTGGTATGAACTATTACGCTATAACTTAGTGAACTAAAACACAGCATATGGCAATTAGTGGCCTGTGGTTTCCTTTAAGCTATTCATTTGGCCAGTATAACAGGAGCACCTAAATTCCTTCAACTTAACATAATTTGGTGCAGTGGAGGGGTTCCAAGGCGAAGAAGGGCATTAATGAGAGAAGTGCTCTAAATGCATCAGTACTCAGATGGTGAAGGAGGATCAAGAGCTAGGTGCAGAGAACCTTGGCACACAATGCAAATTAGACACAGAAATCCAAGAGCCAGGAAAGAGTTATGATCCAAGGAAATAAAAGTTCTTGGGCATCAGAGACTCTTCAAAATCTTTTGACCCATTAACCTTCACCATTTCACATTTTAATTTCACAAAGTAGAAAATGTTTCTTGTATGTTCTTGTGGAAGGACTGAGTAGCTGTGGATTGTTCTCCTATATGGAAATTCTAGAGGATTTGTTCTTCCATCCTCAAGTTGGGTTTTCTGAAAAATATTGTAATTGGAAGTCTGAAAGACATCCTTAGGGCATTAGGATGAAATCTTGCATGGAATAATTGCCTAAGAGAGATCAGATCCTGCCATTCTTAGCTGAAAAGTTCTCTTCCTTTTGTGAAGTATCATAGTATCAATTTTTCCTCTAATGTTTATGCAAATCATAGAATGGTATGGACCTTCTCTTCAGTTATCAACCTAACTGATAATTGGGTTTCCACTTCATTACTGATTTGCCATAATCAGATATACATCTGCAGTAAATCAAATTTGCATTTTGCAAATATGATTGTTTCTATAACCAAAACCATAGTAGTTATTACAAAAATAAAGACTTTAACTGCATTTTTTTATTCTTTCTTATTATAAATTCATGAAAATACTACTACTAATAATGTGATATTTTTCATTGAGCCCATGTGCTAGATACTGTGCTAAGTGATTTACATGTTTATTCTTTTTAGCTTCAGAGTGATCTTGCTAGGTAGGTATTATTGCTAGGCTATTCGTTTACTATGTTTCCTCAGTTATAGCATAAACCACTTTCTTAAACTGATATATATATATATATGTGTGTGTGTGTGTATATAAATCTGTTCATTTTTTCTGCTGTTTTATTTAATAATGGGGAATATGTTACCTGTATAGAAAATGATGAAAACAATAGCTTGAGAAAATACCATATACATTTATATTGTTTATAACTTGCCAATGACCTTATTTCATAACTTTAATCAGATAAATAAAATTACTTACATGTCTCAAATAAAACAAATACAAAAAAATCATTTATATTTTCTGGTTCTCACAAAGACTTTGCCTATGTTTCTTATTTTATTCCATTTCTGAGTTTAGGAAGCTGGCTTTCATACTAATGATACTGTGAATGCAATTTTCTGGTATCTTTGGTTTTCATCATTCATTATCGATGCAATATTTTTGCTATGTTTTTCTTTCATTCTCAATGTTGATGGTCTACAAAGATCTGTGCTTTAAAGGTCCATCAGTGTAATTGTACAATTACATTTATCTACTCTGAACTGCCTTGGACAGTCATTAGTCTTCTAAGGGTTAGAGCTTTATGATGTCTGCTTATATTCTCTCTCATTATTTACTGTGTATTTATAACCCATACTTTTGGATTCAGTTATAAATCATAATATTCTAGTCTAAACAAGAACATGATATATAATCACTAGAGAAGATTAATCCCATTTTTTATAGTATTTTAGTGAAAATGTGTATTGAATTTTTGGGTAAGAAGCATTCATTTTTTAGAAAAAGAGAAAATGGTCATAAAAAGAGAATAAAAATGAATTTTTCATGAGATTATATAATTAAACATTAATATTTAATAAATAATATATAATGTATATATGTATGTTTGTGATATGTGTGTATATATATACATGTATGCATGTTTATATATATATTTATAAAATAATCCTATCTCCTATATAAAACAGATACTTTATTTCTTGGAGAAATTGGAATTTCCCTCTCTTTGGGAAGAAATTGTAGACTCTAGAGGATCAATAAATGAATCACATTTAAATCCAGCTTAATTAGATACTTAAATAAAGGTAAGAAATTGAAAATAAATAAATTCCTATTATGTGCTCAGTAAGGTACTGTGGTGGTGAAGTATAAGACATGACCTCAGGCAACAAATTGGCTAGGAAAACAAGCCAAACAGCTGAAGTCTTCTTATCACTACCTCTGGGGAAAAAAAAATAAAAACTAGCCTTAATTAAATGCTTCCTATGTGATAAGTTCATTGCTAAACAGCTAGTCCTGTCATCTCATAGAACCCTCTTAATAGAAAACTGTCACAAGGACTCAGGGAACAATAAAGAAACTGCTTGTCAAGAAAAAATTGTATTATATAGGTAAAACAGGGCCAACAGATGAAGGCCAGGTAGGAGATTTTGACCCAGTGCATGAGAAGGATGCCACTTGGCTCCACATTCAGGAAAATGAACACAGTGCTTTGGAGAATAAGTTAGTTCTTTTGAGATTCTCTGGAATGCTAGAGTGAATGCAGTGAAACCATTATAGTCAAAGGGAACTCATGGTGGCTTGGTATACAATGGTGGTGATGGAAACAGGGAGAAGGAAACATCAAGTTAAGTCAAGAGTTTGTTTAACTTGATCTCTTATAGGAAAGAAGAATAGGAAAATGTTCCAAATTATTTCTAAGAAGTATAGTCATTTTAAAAAACATAGATATGCTTCTAACGGTATATGTGTTGTAGTTAGTTGATTACGAGGAGAGGGGAGCTAGGAAAAATAAGATAACAAACTATGTTGTGACAATGTAGAGATTACTTTGATAATAAAAGACTCAAATGGAAATCTCCAATGGGTATTTAGATCTGAGGGAGTGAGTGCGTGTACTTGTGTGTGTGTGTGTGTCTGTAATAGTAATAGTGGAAGACATAAAGACATGCACAATGGAGAATTTGTGTCTTGAGTAGGAACAACTAGAAACACTAAAAGAATGCCCACCCAAGTTTGAAATGGGATAAAATATGAAAGTAAACAATGGAATCAAATTTGCAGTCCAAGAAGATAAAGCAGAATATGTATGCCTTTACTTATTGCCTTTTCTGGTTTAAACACACATTGAAACATTTAACATTTAAACACACATTGATTCAATTAACATTTGTTCAGAGTGTATTCTCTAAGCCCTTTTATGGTAAGCATTTATAAGCATTTGTGAACATTCTATTTAGTAAGCAATTAAGTCTTAGGGATTTTAACGAAATTGGAACTAGGTTTGTCTGATGTACAGTTCAAAAAAGGCAACTTCATGTTTTGTGAGTGCATCCCTTTACTTTCTCTCTATATTTGTAATATCTGATATTCACAAGCTTATTCACAAAACAGTTCTACCAAATTCTGTTTTAGATATTAACAAACAGCACATTTGTTATCTCTGATGGCAACTTTCTGTAAGTATTGACTGTCCGAATTTGGCCTGAAGTGCATGTCCCGTAAGTAAGAAGATAATATAACTAGAATGTTGGCTCAAAAAATCCTCTCGTACAGACCCAAATAATGTATTTTTTTCTGCCCAGAATTATGATGTGTCATACACTTTCTCTCCCGAAACTCTTTGGAAAAAGCCAGACACATTTCTCTGATGATATGTTTCTTGGATAAATGCTCAAAAGTCCAGGTTTCTAGACTAGTTCCTTAAAAAGTAGCTCTCCAGAACATTGAAAATCATTTTTACAATTTGATTTTTCTTCAATGAATAGTCATCTGCTCCTTTTCTTCTTGATTGAGTGGTTATGCAGTTCTTTATTTCCTGAAAGTTTAAAACTGTTAACATATTTTTATATGTCATTTATAAGACCTATGATATGTATTCATAATATACATAGATACAGATATCTATGTTTCTTTATTTACAGTGTTAGCCTTATGAATAATGAGTACTCACAATCTACATATGAGATTCTTTTCAGGTCAGCGCACCTTTCTTCTACTGTATCTCTGAATATTGTTTCTGTGCCATGCCACTTATTCTATTATCTCAATAAAAATTATTAGAATATTGAAATTCAATTGTCTCTTTTCCAAAGCTATCATCTTTTCATGAAAACTGTCATATGTTTTTCCTCTTTATGTGCTGAAAGAGGCTTTCAAAGCCCTCCTCAGCACTGATTTGGTGTGTTGTGTTTACTCTTCTCTTTATGGTTTTAGTATTTTAAAATGTGTATTATTTCTTTTCTTATACCTTTTTAAATCTCTACCCTCTAACGTTTTATTTCCCAATAAGCTCTTTGTGTTTCCATCTTTGGACCCTTATTTCATTAGGTACATGCTTTCATTCCTTCCTCTCCCACTCCACCACCAACTACTATTTAAAATCTACTCCCTTTCCTCCCACATCATATTTCTTTTTTTTTCTTTCTCTCTCTTTCTCTCTCTCTCTTTCTTTCTTTCTTTCTTTCTTTCTTTCTTTCTTTCTTTCTTTCTTTCTTTCTTTCTTTCTTTCTTCTTTCTTTCTTTCTTTCTTTCTTTCTTTCTTTCTTTCTTTCTTTCTTCTTTCTTTCGCTTTCCTTCTTTCCTTCTTTCTTTTTTTCTGGGATGTCCTTTGAGCCTTCCTCAGGGAGGCATTTCCTGATGCCAGTGGGGAGTGTGGTGGGCTCAAGCCAGACAACCTGGATTCAAAGTCTTACTCTGTCACAGACTACCTCTGTGACTGCAAAAGTTCACTTAATTGTCCTTTACTTCAGTTTCCTCATCTATCAGATGAAAATCATAACAGTAACTTTCATAGCTTTGCCATGAGGAAGTAATACATATAAGGCACTTCAAATTGTCCCAGGCACAAAGTACTGGACACATTTGAACTTCTACTGCTCTCAGTTACTAGTCTGAATGGATGTTTGATGTAGACTTGCATGTTATCAGTTCTGACCATTAGCCTAAGGGACATAAAGAGATAGCTGACCTTTGGAAAATCCCAATAGAACTCCATTTCTGCACAACTTCTCTTCTGTGTTTGCCGAAACTGTCATGCAAGAAGCTTGCCTCATTGGGTATATTATCTGCTTAATTTTTCTTTAATGCCGTTCACATAACATGGTACAGTTGGTCTCTGTTGTGCAATGCTTGCGCACTGAGCCCTGATGCAATGGGAGAGATGAAAAGAGGTGAGAAGAGATGTTGTCCATTGCGTTGGAGACAGTCATAAAGTTCAGTAAAGACACTTGGCACCTTGTAGAGAGAGGAGGTGTTACAGTAGGCAGTCAGTCAGACATGAGCAGGGCAGGAGAGGGTCTTCCCCCACTGCCCCCACCACCAGGAATATCAGGTGACCAACAGGTGATGGTCAGGCATTTGTTAAGCTGTGGCTCTAACATAATAACTGATCACATCTGGCATCAGAGAAAGGCGGTCTCCCAGTAGACAGAAAAAATCCTTAATCGTGTGATCAGTAGCTTCCCACTAGGATCTCAGGCGTTGGGCAAGTGGGCTCAGGTATGTTCAATAAGAGGCAAAAAGGTGGAGTTTAACTGGTATATGAGCACTCCATTGGTAAGGGAAAAATGCCTCAAGTGAGCATGTACACAACTTCAGTAAACACACTGCTCATCGGGACCCTCCTAAGTGCTGGAAGGCTGCTGAGCATGCTGAATGCCACATGAAGTATAAAACTTCAAGTCGAAGGTCAAACCATGCACTTTATCTCTTAAGTTGTCCACTTGGCCCTCTTCCAAGTATGCTTTACTTCCTTTTATTCCTGTTCTAAAGCTTTTCAATAAATTTTCACTCTGCTCTAAGACTTGCGTAGGCATCTCCCTGTGTCTTACGCCTCTCAGTCAAAGTCTTTCTTCTGAGGAGGCAAGAACTGAGGTTGCTGCAGACGTGTATGGATTCACCGCTGCTAGCATATTTTGGTGCTGAGTGACTTGGATGCATTCCCCAGTGGTAACAGAGGCACCTTCTGTACTAGAAAGAAGTAGTACTAACATTTTATATCATTAGTCTTTCTTTTTAGGATAGAATGCTCCAAATTTTGCTGATCAATATTATTTTTTTCAAAAGAGACATGTCATGTTCCCTTCTGCCTCAGCATAAGCATTTGCCTGCAGTGCCCAAAAAATTATTATAGAAACGAACATAGGTAAGAATGCTCATGAACAAAAATTTTGAGTAAGCTACGTATCATTTTTTTACAAAGCTATTTCCTATGCAGAATATGTAAAGTAAGTACTTCAAAATTTGTGATTTGTACAAAGCCTTGCTAACCTTTTACTAACTTTGCTGAATTAAAATTCCTACTTTTTTCCCTTTAGTCATTTTGCTTTTGTTCCAGGAAAAAAATAAATAAATGCCTTTTTTCATGAGGTCAGTCCTGTCAAAAGATACACAATATGTATTTCAAATAAATTTCTTTCATCCTGCCTTGACTGCCCCTTCCCCTTCACACCGCTAAAAAAGCCATCATTTCTCTTGTAAACTACTGCAGGAAGAACTAGCCTAGAGTCCCCACTACACTTATGCCCTTATTGTTACAAGGATATCAGAGTCTCCTGTAAACATGGGTACTGGGCTATACCACCTCCCAGCTTATAACCCATTGTAAATTTATTTTCTAAGATTCTTCCAATGTTCCAACAACACAGGCTCCTTGAAACTCAAGGTCTACATACTTTTTTTTTTTTTTTTTTACAGAAAGGTTCTTGTGATCTCATCTGCCCTTCCCCACACTTCTCCCTTTGCCTGCTATAATTTGTGACTCTTCGCTCAAGACTAGTTCTCAGGCCCTATGTTTTACTAATACTCATGCTTTTTCTTTATAGGCTTATCCCAATTTTTAACATATAATTTTTACATAATTACTGGTTTCTTCATTCTTTTCATCCAAAAAAATATGCAAGCTCCATGAGAATAAAGGCCACATTCAGCTTTGTAGGATTAGTGTCTATAACATCTAATTGTACATGACATACATTAGACAAAATTAGGCACCACAATATTTGATGAGCAAATACACTTAAATATTATAGGCTTCTTATTGAGCTTCGCTATATAAATAAATTCAGAGTGGTCAGCAATTAGTGGAAACTTTGATGAGTTTCAAGATTCTTTTCCACCTGAACCTGTTTGAATCTGGTTCCTTCTAAAGTTCCCTGACAACTTGGAAGGATGGAAGGAGAAACAAAAAAGAAAATGGAGACTTCTGACATCATAAAAATAATGAAGAACTTTATTCTTCCTCTATCACATATCCTCCTTGCTTTTCTATATTACAAAGGCATATACAATTTGATTCATGCTTGATGCTTTTTCAAGGTAAACAAGAATTTAAGAACATTCTATTTTTAAATATTACATAACTACTGATTTCTTTTTCCATGTTCACTGAGGCTTTGTTTACTCCACTTCATTTTGTGAGAGCAGCCACTGGTATCACCTCTGTATATATTCCTTCACCAAGGTTGAAACTATTCCTCCCCAGCTTCTTGATGCACATATTAAGTTGGCATGTAATATCTCTTACCTATAACAATATTGTTACAAGATTTGTCTTTGAACTAAAGCATATAGATAAAATACTAAAAATACAGATCAGTGCTGTTTTGTGTATTGTATTTACAATAAAATACAGATATAATATTAAAAGGCAAACCTTCTACGTCAAATATTTGATTTACTGACAGTAGAAAATGAATTCTGATTAGTTAAAATTATGTCCTAAAAAAGTCTTACATTGCTTTAATAACATATATCTAGAATATAATTATGCTGTTTCATGTATCTGAGATTTTCAGAGCTTTTGCATTGTGAGCCATCCTTTTGTGCTGTTTCTATCCATATTATAAACACTGATTTTTTTCGTTTTTTTTTTTGGAAGACATTTATTTGCAAATGATTGAACTTAGAGAGGCACTTCTTTTCTCTAGTCAGCTTAATTAAATTATGATACTTACAAGGTTGGTGTTCTATGAAATATTTAGTTTTAGCTTATTTCTAGAATTGCTGTCAGTCTCAACTGCCCATCCCCCTGCTGGGAGACTAGATTAGTCATTGTCTGCTCTGGTGTCTGTTTTTTCCAAAGTCATTCTAGTACAGAGTTACTGCAGAGATGTATATGGCCTTGGGCAAGTCGTTTAGCTCTTCTGTACTCTCCTATCTTCATTTATAAAATGGGGATTAAATGACCTTTCTCTACCTACCTTTCAGAAGTGCTTTAGATAAAATTAGATAATAGATATGAATGTACATGGGAAATATTGTAATAAAACATGATAATCTATTCTAAGGAACCCACATAGAAAAATGTGTGTACAGAGGTTTTTAAATCTGCATTTTTTGGTGACTAATTGCATTCATGAATCAAGTTGTTTTCAGAAAGAAAAAAAAAAAAAAACAATGGCTTTGAAAAATCGGTAAATTATTTTATATTTCTATTATAAAAATATTTAATATCTAGTGGAGATGGATTTTAGAAGTTATAATCTGTTTTAAGGGGAGATTTTCATAACTTTAAATCTTTATAATAAAAAATATTCTGGGTCAGAGGCTCCACTCTAAACTATCGGTGACCTTCTGTGACTTTTAGAGGGACCGAGTACAGGTAGAGAAAACCATGAGGTTTCTATAGGTAGAGAAAGAAAGAAGACCAAAAAAAAGGGAGTTCTGACAGATTGCAAACAAAACTCGGGAAAAAATTGAGATCACTTATTGAGAAACATCCATCGATAGAAAAGAACCACCAGATTTTCAAACAATAGCAATCCCACATCAGTACATGATTTTCTGTTCTTTGTTCTTTTTTTTCTTTTCGTTTCTCTATGCACTGAGGCAGGAGAAGTTAGAGAAAAACAGACAAATTCAAAGGACATATGTGATCTTTTCCAAAGAGATTGTAAATGCACAGTTAAAGGTCTCTTTTACTAGATAAAGACAAAAGGTTGAGTGAAAGCCTATAGAAGGAACTTTGAAGACCAAGTTTGCTGGATATACCCAAGTGTACTGATTCAGGAAAGAAGCTCACTTGATGACAATTCAGATAAGTTAAATCTGCCATAGCCTGAGAGAAAATTAGGGTTAAATTAAATAATAAATGATAACAATTAAAGACAATAAAATAGAAACACAAGTATTTGTAGATATCTATATACAGTGTAAAACAAAATTCTGGAGAATTGAATTGTCATATTTTTTATTATTTATTTTCAATTATATCCTTAAGGAATTCAACTGTATTGAACAAGCATGGAGATTTTAAAAAGCATGCTTTGATATTTGATTCATTATAACTAGGAAAATAATTATACTTTTAACTCTAAGGCTGCATAGTGGGTTTAATCTTGTCTGTTGGCTATGTGCCCTAAATGCTGTAGTCATTCCAGTCTTGCATATGGAAATCCACAAAGGTAGGTGCAATGGACAACTTTGTCAGGAGAGGATACTGACCTGAACTTCTAAGAAACGTGTATACTCCTTTGCCATTCCAACAGAATTCTGAAAACTGTTCTAAATGCTTTATTTGATTTGTCTAATTATTTACCATTTTCTTTTAAATCTTACTGCCCATTTCATTAGGCCAATTAACAATATCTGAAATTGACTGTAAATAGTTTCTTAGAACCTGTTTTGCTGTTCTCAAAAGTGTTTCCAATTTTTAATTTCTTACTCTTATACATTAAATTGCTGTTTTCAATAAATAGCAACAAACAAAAAAGAACATAACCATAATATAAAAGCAACAATCTTGTATGATTTATATGTGCGTGATTATCTGTTTTGCGCCTTCGAAAGTCAATTTCTAGAGAGCAGAGGTCATAATTTGCATCTTTCTTTGGTGATAATAAATAATGTGCACTGAAGTCTGTCTTTGCAAAGCAAATGAAACAAAAAGCAAAACCATCAAACATTCTGGATTGAATAATACACAGCTTAGAGACACACAAAGAATTACTTTTTGTGTTTCTAATCACTTGACACAGGAAGAGAATATCTTCTGTATATGCCAAGTATTTTCTAATTCCTCAAAGGCTAACATTTGAAAGTTTAATAGATGTTATAACTTTCTACACAAAGTCTATAAATGATACAAATGTATAGATGAGCACCCTTTACAAATCATTCACTTAAAAATGTTTATTTGTTAAATGTAATGACTATTACTGTTTTCTATCACAGACATAAATTATGATTACAGGCCATTTGTGATTGGGGGAACTTTCAGAGCATGTTTCTATTCCATTTAGAAAACAGAACAGAAAAGAAGGGATCATGGTGCACACCAAGGATAGAAATGTACAAGAAACAGAGGAAAGCAATTGATGTCAATGGAAATTATCTTTCTTTTTGTTTAAAATTAAGTGGAAAACTGGAAAGATTAATACTTTTAGCCAAATATAACTGAAAATTATTCATAGGAAAAGTTGTCAAAAATGCCCCTGACATACTTTTTCTATCTTGAATTTTCCTGATTTTTTTCTCTTAAACTTTTTTTCTCTTTACTAAAATTTATTACATTTCTAATAAGAATCATAATATACTTGAATTTTTTTTTTCTTTATTCTTCTTCTAGTTGAACTTCCTTCTGACAACATCACTGATACTCAGTATGGATAAAAGTTAACAAGTTTCAGTCTAACTTTGGGGTTCTTTATGAACATAGATTTGTAATTGAGCCAGCTTATGAACAAAAAAAAAAAAAGTAGGTAGCAGGTTTGTGAAGCAAATTAACTGGGGGCCAAATTTAGCCTTCTAAACTCATTTCATTTGCACCTCAGCTTGGACTTAAGCCATTAGCACAGCAGGGAAAAAGCAATGGTTATGCACCAGGCCACCAACACTTCCATGCAGAAGATTTTGCAGAATGACAGAAATAATGAATGTAATTAAAACAGCATGTAGCCAAGAAAAAATAATTAGTATACAAGTTGGATGGCTCTGGGAGGCCCATGACATGACAAAAACATTTTTAAAGGGTTTAATGATATTCTAAACTAGTTTCGTTTCCACGTAAGAGTTTGCATATCATAACATTTGATAAATGAATATTCTTAATAATTATCTCTGAGCTTTAGATTTAGGTTGCTCTAGTTTTAATAACGTCAGCTTTTATTCTCAGAATTTTTTCACTTACTCTTGGAATGACAGCTATAAATTATTTAATTCTTATTTTCAGCAGGAAGAAGGAATATAAATGCCCAATGTTCATAAACTGATGAAAGTTAATTAAGATTTAATAATTATTAATCAAATTTGAATCCCAAATTTTAAATTATTTATTTGTAATTATATAGGCTGCAATCATTAAAAGCATATTCATCTTTAAAGAGAGAGAAAGAAAGAAATCCAAACATTCTCAAGGAAGACTGTTTTGGAAAATCAAATCAAGAACCACTAAGAACTGTGCTAATTTTTTAAAATTACAAAAGTATTGTACATTATTGAAAGCACAAGTACTTAAAAGAGAAATACATATTATAGACAATTCTATTTCCAAAAATGTTTTAAAAAGTAATTGTTAAATTAAATACATATTTTTACAATGTAGAATACCTTATCTTCTCCAAGTAAACCATTAATACAACCCCAAAACAATTTTTAAATTATTTTTCTTCATACATGTTTCAGTACATAAACCCGAAATGACTTCTAACTTTTTTTTTTTTCCCCTTTAGTAAATTCCTTAGAATTAAAAAATTTGCAATAGAAAACCAAAACAAGTAGGTTATCACTAAGAAAAAGATATGACAGAGTAGATGCAATTTGATTGTTCTTCAAGGATAGATAGATAGTAGAGTGAATGCAAAGGAAAGGAAGAATTTGCCAAGTGCATGGACGTGTAATTAACAAGATTGAAGAAATTTCAAAATTTGAGCCTTTAGATATCTAAGATAATAATTGTGCTATTGACAGAATTGTGAAATGAAAATTATATTTGTTGGGGAAATGATAAAATTCAGATGTTGAGATTAAAGTGGCCATAAGGAATTCAAGGTGTGAAATATTAATATTTATAGACTGTACATAGGGAAGATCTTAGAGGTGGCAATAATTTGAAAGTTGTTTACTTAAAGGTGCTAGTTAATGATTTACTAAGGTGGTTGATGCCATATTTCAAATGATATTTTTCACTCAAAATATTTTTAAAAGAGGGAATCATATATAAAGACATTTTCAAATGGTATATGTAAATATAAATTAAATATATTTGTATTGTATTACCTTTTAGATAGAATACTGTTAAACAAATCAGTAACATGCATCATTTTGCCTATAAGAAATGAGCAACTGCATATTTACAAATGGAATTTAAAATCTAAATTAGGGACTATATATTCATAATAACATCAGCTGTAGTTGTTAAATTATTTTAAATCTTGAGATAAAGTAAAATACAAATTCTCTCAAGAAAAATGATTTAAGAAAGTGAGTTGGATACCACAGAAAGTGGGCCCCAAGGAATACAATATGGCCTTGCTTCACTACTTCTTCCCAACTTCTATTTGTAGATGTAGAAGGGGGGAAACAAGGTCCATCTACTTTTTAGGACATCAATTGCATATCACTCTACCTTTAAACAATGAAGGCTATAATACACACTGCAGAGTCCCTGCCCTTTACATGTCCACAATCTAATAAGGGAGATGGTCATGCTAAATCATGATTCAAATATTATGAGGAAGCATGTCACACTATATTAAAAAAAATATTGTGTCAATAGGCTTGGAATCCCTCCTAGCTCATGGGTAAATGGTTTTCTTGCATGGCTCTTTTTTTTCTAAATCTGGCAGCCTGAATTCTTGTGATTTATTCTGTTTGCCTTTAGTTGACATGAGAGAGCCTCTCTTGAAGATAATCTTGCAGGAGAAATTTTTGTGTAATAGTTTTTGTTTATATTAAATGATAAAATGACCATTTTAGGTTTTTACTAGTTTTCTCCTATAAATCATTCTCTTAATATGTACTTACACTGTCAAGGATTCCATACTTTAAGTATTTTGCCTATTATTTATTGTAATATTTCTCATTATTTATCCTTGAAATTTAGTCAATATCTATAAAAGAATGAAAACAGTTGAAGTAAAATAATTAGTCTGCATGAGCACAGGTACCAAAGCATCCAAATAACATGATACTATGTCTTGTTGGAACTAATCATTTATAATAAGTAGAGGTTTTAACTGAAACACATTATCAGTGACTAATGGTCTATTTGGCAGAGCTCATGGCCAACATTATTTTGGCTGCTCTTGATTAGGAAGTGGACTGTAGGATGCCACAGGAATTCTTAATTGATTGTTATTAACAGTCAATGGAATGTGTTTAATAATGAAAAAAACTGGACCAGAGAGATATTCTGATTAAAAAAATGCTAAAAAGAATTAAGAGTTCAAAACATCTCAAATATAGTTCAGCTATGGATCTGTATAACTTTCCTTCAATCCTACATTTCAAATGCCTTGGGAAAAAGGAAACTGATTTTTGAAGTGAGAGCTGAAAATGTTTGTTTGGGAAAGCAGTAGTTGCATTGAAAATATAAAGGCTGTAGTGCCTTGCCATCTATCAATTGATTAGCTGTATACTTAACACAACTTGGAACAACTTTTTAGAATCCATGACTTCACTAAAGTAAATATTAAAATTATGGAGCAGCTGAAAAGAAACTTCTGGTCAAATGGATAGTACATTTAAAGGCTATTTCTGAATGCAGATATATAGATGATTTTAAGAAATATTTGGCTCTATAATTTGTCTTCTTAACTCTCACCAACAGAATTGTTCATGAACTGAATGCTAATATGCCCCATAATTTGAGAAAAAAATGACAAGGCAAGGCAAGACAAGACCAGATCAGACAAGAAAAACCATAGCCACAGTCTTTAAACCAGTTTTATAGCTTGGCATAAGACAAATAGCAGTAATCAGGAATACTGAAACATGACGTTTATTGTATTAACAGTGTTTTGCTGTTAAACAGAATTCCCCAAAACGACAGAGAATAACAGATTAGATACGATTTTCTCAGTTTTGCTAAGCACTACTAAAAAGTCATTAAATAATTTCCAATCAGGCTTTGAAAACAAGTGGTTGGCATTTATGTGATTTCCAATAGGTGAATAATAACTTTGCCTTAGGAATGAAACATACATTATTCATTGACCAAAATCCAACACAGTTCTTCAAATGAAAATAAATGAACAATTTTGTTTCAAGTAAAGATATAAAAAGTGCAGGATGCTCTAATTGTAATGACATGGATAATATAGTAAACTAGAGCAGTATTTTAGAAATAATGTGTTTAAACTCAAAGAAAATTATAACACACTGTGAACAGAGCACTTATTATCTAACTGATCTCCTTTCTTATGGATGATACCAGTAGAAAAGAAGAGTATCATCAACTAAGCTAATGAACCTTTCTCAAAGCTAAGAGAGAAGTCCAACTGACAAACATATGTTAATCTCTTTTCTTTGCTAATCCAATAGCAACTTTTAAAATGCTAGTTTTAATCACTACTTCTTAATTATTGTTTATATTTGAATCTAATAATCTAAACCATTGTCTATAATTGAAGATACTCTAAATACTAAGGGAGAAAAGTGGACACATTCCCCCTGAGAACTGGAATAAGAAGAGAATTCCCACTTATCACTTCTATTTAACACAGTACTGGAAGTGCTAGCCAGAGGAATCAGGTAAGAGAAAGAAAAAATGGAATTTAAATAGGAATAGAAAAACTCAAACTATCTCTCTTCTTTGACAATGTGATTATATGCTCAATAAGCCGTAAAGACAGCCAAAAGGCCCCAGAACTATTAAAAATATTTCAGTAAAATTTCAGGATACAGAATCAATGTTCAAAAATCAGTAGCATTTTTATTCACTAATAATGCTCAAGCTGAGAGCCAAATCAAGAATGCAATCCCATTTACAATAGCCACAAAAAACTAAAATATGTACAAACATATCTAAACATGCACGTAAAAGAGACCTACAAGAACTATGAAACACTACTCAAAGAAATCATAGATGATACAAGCAAATAAAAAAATTACATGTTTATAGATTGGAAGAATATATATCATTAAAATAACCACACTGCCAAAAGCAATCTACACATTCAACTCTATTCTTATCAAACTACCAATGTAATATTAATAAAACTAGAAAATCTTCTAAAATTTATATGAAACCAAAAAAGAGCCTGAACAATCATAAGAAAAAAGAAAACCAACAGAGGCATTACATTATCTGACTTCAAACTATACTATAAAGCTACAGTAACCAAAACATCATGGTACTAGTACAAAGACAGAAACGTAGACCAATGAAACAGAAAAACAGAACACAGAAATAAAGCCACACACCTACAGTCATCTGATTATCAACAAAGTCAATAAAAACAAGCAATGTGAAAGGAATTCCTATTCAATCAGTAGTGCTGGTATTACTGACTAGCTCTGTGCAAAAGAATGAAACTTGATCCCTAACTTTTACGATATATGGAAATTAACTCAAGATGCATTAAAGATTTAAATATAAGACCTCAAATTATAAGAATCCTAGAGGAAAACCTAGGAAAAACCACTGTAGACATTAGCTGTGGGAAAATTTTTGACTAATTCCTCAAAAGCAATTGCAACAAAAAGAAAAATCGACAATTGAGACCCAATTAAACTAAAGAGCTTCTGCAAAGCAAAAGAAACTACAAACAGAATAAATGGGCAACTTACAGATGGGAGTAAATATTTGCAAACTGTGCATCCAACAATGGTCTAATATCTGGAGTTCATAAGGAACTTAAACAACTGAGCAAGCGAAAAACAAATAATCTCATTACAAAGTGGACAAAAAGGCTGGGCGTGGTGGCTCACGGCTGTAATCCCAACACTTTGGGAGGCTGAGGTGGGTGGATCACGAGGTCAGGAGATTGAAACCATCCTGGCTAACGCGGTGAAACCCCACCTCTACTAAAAATACAAAAAATTAGCGGGGCGTGGTGGTGGGCGCCTGTAGTCCCACGTACTACTGAGGCTGAGGCAGGATAATGGCCTGGACCCGGGAGGCAGAGCTTGCAGTAAGCCAAGATTGTGCCACTGCACTCCAGTATGGGCGACAGAGCGAGACTCCACTTGAAAAAAAAAAAAAAAAAAAGTGGGCAGAAGACATGAACAGACACTTACCAACACATACAAGTGGCCAAAAATGTATAAAAATATGTCCCATGTTGCTAATCATTAGAGAGGGAGAGTTGGGGCAAGAGTTGAAAAACTACCTATTTGGTACTATGCTCAGTAGCTGGGTGACAGGATCATTTGTACCCCGAACCTCAGCATTACACAATGTACACAAGTAACAAACCTCATATGTACCTCCGAGTTTTAAATAAAAGTTGAAAAATTAAATTAATGTAAGGAAATACTCATCACGAAAAATAATTAAAAGCAACCGTTGTGAAAAAATTTTAATATAGTAGTATTTTAATATTCATCTATATCTTATTTTCCTTTTTAAATTTCAATGAATATAAGAATTTTTGTATACTGAGTGATATTTCCGTATAGAAAAATTGTATACCTAGGAATGTACAATATTTTATAAAATTATACCAACATGATAGCAACACAGCTTTGCTTTTGAAATTCTCATGATTGAAGCCAGCCAAAACAAAAGATATGTTGAAATAGTTTTAGGATCCTCAGCTCCATTAAGTAGAATTAAGTACTAGTGGTTCCCTAAGATTTACAAAATATATAATACTGAAAGCCTTTGATAGATAATTGTTTATCCTACAAAGACATTTTTCTTGTCTGCTTTAATGAAGGAATGACCCAGCAAATTTTAAAAAACAGTTTATTGTAATCAATACAAATCTACTTGAATAAATTACATGTGGAACTTTAAAATCTTCAGTCCACTCAATTTTCTGAGAAATTTTTCCCAACATTTTTAAAGTGCAAAAATTACTGCTGTATTTTTCCTTATTAGTTAATTTCTATATATTACCATATACACAAATTAATTCAAGACAGATTAAATATTTAAATGTAAGACCTCAGACTATAAGAATCCTAGATGTAAACCTAGGAAAAACCACACTGGATATTAGCTGTGGGGAAAAAAATACTATGGCTAATTCCTCAAAGGCAATTGCAACAAAAACAAAAATTGACTAGTGGGACCTCATTAAATTCTACAGCAAAAGTAATTGTGGTTTTTGCCATTAAATCTGCGTCCAACAATTTCCAATTACTTTTGCACCAATCTAATAATTAAGTAATGTAAAAAGTTGTAATGATAATGATGACTAAAGTTTATATTTTGAATTATTTTATTCTAGAACTGATCCAATGGTAGAAAACCTAATAGTCATTACTATCCACTGAAAAATCTTAATGTTCACAGAATCGATTTCTGTGATATATTACTCACACATGTTTGTCATCTGGGAAAAGTATAGTAACAAAATTAAAAGTTTAGAAACGAAATTAGGGTAAACAAAATAGGAAAGATGTCTGGGTAAGATGACAGCTTCAGTTATTTTTTTTCTAATTTCCCCAAGGTCTGATCTTGCCTCAGCATTAGAAACAGAGACAGAGTGCCATTCACATGCTAAGAAGTTTAGGACTTTCTGCTAGACATGTAGCAGATGTGATCACATTGAAGAAAACTGATAAAGACTGGAAAATAGTGTTCTTATTGAGAATGCAGCTAAATACTGTGGAAGTTGAGTAGAGGAGACTCTGGCTGAATCACATAAAAGGAAAAGTGAAGTATGTCACATGTTCTCATGATTATCACTGATGAGTAAAATTTTAACAGATAAGTAAAAATTCCAGACGCAAGGATCCCAAAATGTTAGCACTTTCTGTATAAATACGAGGTCAAAGAGAACGCTACTCATTAAAAAGCAAACAAACAAACAAACAAACATAGTTAACTGGAAAGAAAGAAGCTTGCGAACTCTTAAAAAAATATTTAGGCCGGGCGCGGTGGCTCAAGCCTGTAATCCCAGCACTTTGGGAGGCCGAGACGGGCGGATCACGAGGTCAGGAGATCAAGACCATCCTGGTTAACACGGTGAAACCCCGTCTCTACTAAAAAATACAAAAAACTAGCCGGGCGAGGTGGCGGGCGCCTGTAATCCCAGCTACTCGGGAGGCTGAGGCAGGAGAATGGCGTAAACCCGGGAGGCGGAGCTTGCAGTGAGCTGAGATCCGGCCACTGCACTCCAGCCTGGGCGACAGAGCGAGACTCCGTCTCAAAAAAAAAAAAAAAAAAAAAAAAAAAAAAAAAAAAAAAAAAAAATATTTGCTATACAGAAAGTAGAATTCATTTTCAGGGTTAACTATGTTTTTAGTTTTGAAAATGTTTTTTACTATTGAACACAATATATTTCAGAATACTTACTTCGTGCTTTTGACAAAATCCAAGGAAACATAGACTGTTGGAGAAAAATGAATTCAAGTACACAAGTATAAAATGAAAGGAGAATCAACTAATATGAGAAAAGATTGTAGCTAAACTGATATTAAAACTGATAACAAATTGCACATGGAAACAGTTTGAATATAACCTCTATTATAAATAAAAATAGATGTATTCCTTCCTCTCTTTCTGTCTCTGCTTTTCCTTTTTTCCTTCCTTCCTTCCTTCCTTCCTTCCTTCTTCCCTCTCTTTCTTTTCTTTCTTCTTTTTCTTTCTCCTTCTTTCTTTCTTTCTTCTTTCTTTCTTTCTTTCTTTCTTTCTTTCTTTCTTTCTTTCTTTCTTTCTTTCTTTCTTTCTTTCTTTCTTTCTTTCTCTATCGCTCTCTCTTTTCCTTCCTTCCTTTCTTCTTCCCTCCCTCCCTCTCTCTTTCTTTCTTTCTTTCTTTCTTTCTCCATCACTCTCTTTTCCTTCCTTCCTTTCTTCCTCCCTCTCTCTTTCTCTTTCTTTTCTTTCTTCTTTTCTTTCTTCTTTTTCTTTCTCCTTCTTTCTTTCTCTTTCTTTCCCTTCCTTCCTTCCTTTCTTTCTTTCTTCCTTTCTTTCTTTTTCTTTCTTTCTTCCTTCCTTCCTTCCTTCCTTCCTTCCTTCCTTCCTTCCTTCCTTCCTTCCTTCCTTCCTTCCCTTCTTTCTTCCTCTTTCTTTCTTTCTTTCCCTTCCTTCCTTCCTTCCTTCCTTCCTTCCTTCCTTCCTTCCTTCCTTCCTTTCTTCCTTCCTTCCCTCCTTCCTTCCTTCCCTCCTTCCTTCTTTCCTCCCTCCCTCCCTTCCTCCCTCCCTCCCTCATTCCTTCCTTCCTTCTTTCTTTTTCTTTCTCTTTCTTCTTTTGAAAGTCTGTATATGAAGAGGAGAGCAGCCTTGTGAGTAACTGAAAGAAAGTCTAGATGGATTATTCCCAATCTCATCCTATCTACTCTAAAATTATTTTTGCTCCTGAAATGTGATAGAATGAATAGTCTATCAAATCAACCTTTTGCAGAATAAGTTGATATAGAAGATAAACTTAACATAGATTTTTAGAATTCAAATGTATATCAATTATGTGAGTAAAGCAGTAAGAGAAAATAGAGCTATGATAAAGGCCATTGCAAGATTAACTTCTCTGGCTCTTGAAGGAGAAGATAGAAACAAAGGAAAATAAGATATAATCACTACATAAAAGAAAAACATATGAGTGAAGGAAATATAAAAAAGATCATAAAGTAAAAAAAAAAATACAAATAAAAGGAGGTCAACACCTAGGCATATTTTGGTGAGTTTAAATTTCAATGAATATAATGATTTATATATACTGATTGATATTTCCATATAGACAAAATGTATACATAGGAATGTACAATAGTTTATAAAATTATACGAACATGAAATCAACACAGTTTTGCTTTTAAAATTCTCTAGACTGAAACCAACCAAAACAAAAGATGTGTTGAAAGGCTTTTAGATCCTCACCTCCACTGAGTAGAATTAAGTACTAGTGATTCCCTAAGATTTATAAAATAAATAATACCGAAACCTTTTGATAGATAATTGTTTACCCTACAATGATATTTTTCTTGTCTGCTTTAATGAAGGAATGACCCAGCAAATTTTTAAAAACAGTTTATTGTAATGAATATGAACTTATATGAATAAATTAGATCTGGAACTTTAAAATCTTCAGTCCACTCCACATCTGAAAGTATACTATAGTATATTGATAAATAAATCAAAATTAAAATTTAAAACAAAGGAACATAAAAGGGCTAATATTGAAAATATTTTTAACCAGGTTTAAAATTTATTTTTGTTATTATAATATAGCTATATCATCTAATGGATACATTAATAAATTTTAAAGAGAAAATAAAATAGCAAAATTAATATAATTATATTATTCAGAATTTAAAAGATACAATATCTATAGAACATAGGATGTTATTAAAAACTAGATTTTACTGAGTTTTATAGATGTCATATGCGGAGTCAATAGAAATTGCTTTATTCTTGGCAAGATAATTAAGAAAAAAACTGAAAAATTTACGTCAAAAGTAATCTTAATACAAGTATACATTTATTTCAATTGCCAGTGGACAAAATAACAAATAAAACAGTACATATAGGGAAAGAAAAAGTGACGGAAATAGAAAATAAAATGTGAAGAGAAAACACATACTAGGAGTTGTAATCTATTGTAATGATAAAGAAAACATCAACAGTCACCATCTAGGTAAATGTATTTAAACCCACCAAATTATTCTCTGTCCTCTATCCTGTGTACCTTTGCTCCCAACCCCTACCTGCCACCACATACCAAAAAAAAAAAAAAAAAAAAAAAAAAATGTAAAAAATTATTTCTATCAATACCTGAAAAAGCAGCGTATATCCTATAGGTGGCTGATTTTTATGGAACTCTAAAGATGCGTGCAGTGAGTGAAGCCAGAAATACTATTCTTTTTGTCCTTCTGCTTTTCTCTACTTTTCTGCTTTTCCATCCCATCCCTTCCCTTCCCCCCTCTCCCCTCTCCTCCACTCCCTTCCAGTCCCCTCCACTCCCTTCCAGTCCCCTCACCTCCCCTCTCCTCTACTCCCCTCACCTCCATTCTCTTTCCCTCCCCTCCACTCTCCTACCGTCCCCTCCACTCCATCCCTCCTTCTTTCCCTCTCTCCCTCCCTCTCTCCTTCCCTCTTCCTTTCCTTTCGTTTCTCCTTCCTTCCTTCCTTCCTTCCTTCCTTCCTTCCTTCCTTCCTTCCTTCCTTCCTTCCTTCCCCTTCCTTTCCTTTCTTCTTTTCAAAGTCTGTATTTCAAAAGGAGAGCAACTCTGTGAGTAATTGAAGCAAAATCTGGATGGATTTTTCTCAATCCAACCCTATCTACTTTATAATGCTTTTTGCTGCTGAAATGTGATAAAATAGTCTACCAAACCCAGCTTTTGTAGAATAAGTTCTAATCTTGGTTGTGCATATCTCTCTTTTTTTTCTTTTTTTTTTTTTTTTTTTTTAGGCTACCAAGGTAACTTAATTTCTTCTCGTTGCAGAGCTTAGAAAATAATGAATGAAAATACTAAATATTAGAAAAGAAATGTAGCACAATCACCTGCAAATGATACTGAATAGATATTTTTGAATGAGTAAAAAGAAAAGGTCATTACATAGGTAATCTATAATTGGATATGCTTTTAAAGTGTTAGTAACAAAAGAGTAAAATATAGAAAATACTATATTCATATGTACAAAATATTGTAATACATATAATGGCTTGAAGCTAAGAGAAGAGTGTTTGAGGAATAGTGTTGACAACACACTTAATATTTTATAGACATAAAATGCCTATGAGTGTTAGAAAGTATCTTTGGAATTATCTCTGAAATTTGTATCATATTTTTGCTTTATGGAGTTATGTAAAATGTCTTATCCCTTAGCCATTGAAATGTATGATCATGATTTTCATATACCCATTATCTTCTGTTTTCAAGACTGGTATTTTTTCTGTTCTCTCACCCATTGCTGAAATTTCTATCTTCCAAGCTACTCTTCTCTGAAATCAGTGCTTTCTTTGAGTAAGCAAGAATTTCTGTTCTTCACATGTAAAAGTCCCACAGTCAGGCCTGGTATTTAAAGTAATGTGTAACCTCACATATCCTATCCAACTGCAATACCTAATTCTGACACTAAGATAATTCTTTTCTGCAGTCCAATTATGGACTATCGTCACCACATCTTTTTATATGTCTTCTTATATCTCATTATTTATGTCAGTCCTCTGACCTGAATATCCTTCCCATTTTATATATGGAAAGTATATGGGGCAGCCTCCTGCTGCAGAAGTGTGCCCCCCTACCGTTGTCACCCACACACACACACACAAACACACGTGGCACACCGTACCACACATGCATATACTTCTTTACCTCTCAAGATATGCAAAAATGAAGCAATTTTTTCAACCCTGGGAAGCCTTACAATACATGTTATGTCCACAATGATTTATTTCTTTTCTGAGAATTTTTTCCTGTACAAGGCATGTTACAAAGAATTGTGCATTATTTTATGATATTTTTGAACATTTGCTTTCAAACATTATTCTCTATGCATTCAGATTTTTACTGTCTATATTTTACTTCCCCAAGTAGAGTGTAAGCTCTTTGAGCACAGGATAAATTAGATTTTACTTTATTTTTTTTCTATCGTCCACGTCCTTGCACAAATAATGTAGTATTGAAAACATATTTATTGATTTATTTACTTTATCCAGATCTCAAAATAACATATTACCAGTTGGAATTGAAAAAAAAAAAAAAAACTTTCAATATCCCTTTAGAATTTATAAGTAGCAGGCATTACATTTAGATGAAACTTGAATTATTCCACTTAAAGTTACTAAACTATGAAATGCTCTATAGAAAAGCCAAAGGTGTAAGTGCAGCCATGTATAATGTCACTATAGGTTAACAATGGAATAGATCTTTTCCACATTTTCAGTGAAAGCATTTGTGAAAAGATGTATTGCACCAAGTTGGAAATCTATATTCTGCGACAGCTGCTGACTAGTAATGAGATCTAATGAGCTGTCTCTTTATTGGAAAAAATAACATTTGCAATAACAGCCCCTTTGCAAATTGTAAAAGAGTATGGAAGTACAACTATAACCCCCAAGTTGATAGGGGTATATTCATGTCAATGTCATTTCAATTCAAATCTGAGTTTCTGTTCTCATTTAAAGTAAGGTACACTCCAATGTGAAAATCAAGTTCTTTTCTCCCAAAATAGCCTCTGGCTAAATTCATGTAATATTAACAGAACATTGATGCCAATATTATCATAGGAAATTTAAGACAATTAAGTTTAAACAATTATAAGCTTTTCAGATATCATTTCCAAGTTTAACAGAAAGCTATTGTTCTTTCTCATTGTTGTGCTCAGCTAATACGCAGGGTCCATTATTGGAAACGGATATATTGATGTATGAATAGCCATCCCCTTTGCTCACTCCACAACTCCTCAACATACACATAAAAAAGCCAACTTTGCTAAGTACTACAGTACTATCTTTGAAAACTGATGGGTGGTTTGCATTATCTTAGAATGCCTCAAGGCTCAAGTTAAAATCATTTGAAACTAGCAGTGGTAGCGAAAATATAATTCATTTTGGAAATATAAAAAATACAATATTTCACATAATAAAAACAGGTATTATCAAAAGTTGTCAATAAAATGCAATTTCTTTTTTAAAAAAGTAATTTTACCCTTGACTCACATTTAATCATAGGAGTTTATATGCACAAAATGCATACAGTTCTGAAAGCAATAATTTTTATGGCTTTTAAAATGCCCTAACATTCCTTATAGAGGGATAGTGGTTTTCTGCATCCAATCCATCTTTTCCTTTTCTCTGCAGTTACAAGAGGAAGAACTACATTATTCTTAAGGCTAATCCCCTCAGTTCTCCAATTCTCAACACCTCAACTTTTGTCTGGATTCCTTCTGTACATTTTACCCTCTCTATCTCCTCCTATATTTTCACCACAGTCATATCTTCTAGCTCTCCAATCAGCTTAACTATACCTACATAACTCACATGTTAAAAGCAAGGAAAAACAAAACAAAACAAATCTCGGAATTCCACCTCTTTAACTCCTACTCTATCCTTCCAAATCACAGATGAACAATTTGAAAATAAAATTTCTATAATTCCTGTTTCCACCTTTGTACCTCCCATTCACTTTTCAGTCTGCTCCTTATATGCTATAGTTCTTTCTCTAAGGAATCCATTTTCTAAGAAATCAACCTCTCAATTCATTTTTTTTTGGATTAAATTTTATTGTTTCTACTTAAGGTATACAGCATAATGGAATATATGTAGATAGTTAAAAAAAGGTTATGGTGAGGAAATTAACATATCCATCATCTCACATCGTTATCCAATTATTTTGGTGGTTGTTCTGTGACAAGAGTAGCTAAAATCTACTCATTTGGCATGAATTCCAAATGCAAAGCAATTTTATTACCTACAGTCCTTATGTTTTGTATTAAATTTCTAGACTTGTTCACCCTACGTATGTCTCAATTGAGTTTGAATATACTCCTACTGGAATGCCTCAGCAATATTTGACACTGTTGTTCACTTTTTGACTTGGCTTCCCTATTAGCATATTCTCCTAATTACCTGTCTTCTTCAATTTTGTATCTTCTTCAGCCATATTTTCAGAGTCCTTGCTGTCTTATCACCTAAATGTTGTTGCTTCATATGATTCTGTCCTGCACACTGTTTTCTTTTCATTCTTCATATTCTTCCCAGAAACACCTCATGAATTTCCAGCAATTACCCTTTAGATGCTGATTGGTCGCTATCTTTTTGCCCAGATCAGATGTGTCTCTAATGTATCAGAATCATCAAAAGCCTATTGGGCATATGTGTACCTCCATACTGAATGTATTCAACTCTACTTTGTATATAAACATTATTTTACACCTGCAGTATCTTCTAGATTTTTCTACATGAATGCATGACTCATAGTGTTTGGCTCTGTGTCCCCAGCCAAATCTCACCTTGAATTGTAATAATCCCCAGGTGTCAAGGGCAGGACCTGGTGGAGGTAACCGGATCATGTGAGTGGTTTTCCCCATGCTGTTCTCATGGTAATGAGTGAGTCTCAGGAGATGTGATAGTTTTATAAACATCTGACATTTTCCCTGCTTGTACTCACTCACTCTGTCCTACCACCTTCTGAGGAAGATGCCTGCTTTTCCTTTGCCTTCTGTGATGATTGTAAGTATCCTGAGGTCTCCCCAACAATGTGGAACTATGAGTCAATTAAACCTCTTTCTTTTATAAATTACCCAGTCTTGGGTATTTCTTCATAGGAGTGTGAGAATGAACTAATATAGTCCAGAAGACATTGACCATTCCCTCACCTCAATACTTTCCCACATTACATCTAATATAATTACTAAATTCCTCCTATTCAACTTCATAGATACTTCTCATGTTTGTTAGCTCTGTAGTCCCATTCCACTAGTTTAATTCAGCTGATTATTAAATTGTATCTTATCCAGCCCGATAACTGTGTCTCTCTCTGGTCAGTGACTACATGGAAGCAAAGTGATCTAGCTAAACACAAAACTGATCATATCACTTACCTCCTTAAAGTTATTCCATAACTTCTTGTGGCTTTCAGGTTAACTCACAAATCTTTAGCTTAGCTTTATTCACTTCAGCCTTCACTCATTTAGTGCCTGGAAGACGAAAATTTACCTTTGAGCCTACGGGCATCCGTTTGACAGGTTACCTGACAACATTCACCTAGAAAAATTAAAGAAAGCCAGTTTTTTTCAAATGCAAACACATATAGAGTGCCCATCATGTACCTGGTTATGGACTCCACATGTGTTATCTAATTTAATCATGATATCTATGAAAGAAGTTACTGTTTTATCCATTTTGTATACAATAAAACTAAGGCTTAAAGTGAATAAATAACTTGCTTAAATATACCTGGCTGGTTTTGAACAAGAATCTGAACACAGTTCTTGCCTGACTCCAAAATTAGAACAATGTCACCTCTTTAAAAACTTTTGACTTTAAAATCACTGTTGTGTGCTTTGTCTGTATTTTTCCAGAGCAGCCAATACTTTAACAAAGCACTAATCACTCCGTACTGTACTTACCTATTAAATTATTTGTATCCTTATATGATGCTCCAAAATCTGTATTGTCTATTTTATCTGCCATTGTACTTCCATAAAACAGTCTTGAAAAAGCACAGTTAATTCATACCCAAGCTCTGAGATATCCAGAACAGCACCAACTCTTGCAGGTAGCCCTGCATGTTTTCTGCAAAAATTCTCCAATTGATTCTTTAGGTAAGGGCACATTTTTAATAGACAATTAGTCACTTTTGTCACTGAGCACTATGTTGGGTATTCAGTGTTGTCAAGAATTTTTTTTTTCTCTCTCTTCTACTAAAAATAGCATCCTTCTTCATCTGTGGAATGGCCTCTCCTTCACTACATGTGATTTTTATGTAGCTGCCCATAACAATGCTAAACCTCTCTGACCACAGGCGCAAGTGAGTGTGACCAAAATCTAGACAATCATTGTATTCATTATCCTTACTATCTATTTTGGCATTAGGTATACATATAACCAATTCCAGTCTAATACAAATTTAATAGCTAGATAATGAAATTGAAAAGCTGTCTGCATCATTCAGAGCTCTAATAGAAACACTTAACTTTCTTAAGGAGAAAATAAATATTTTAAAGTATCTCACCTCGGGACAGAGAGTCAGACTTGGAAGATACAGAACCAAGAACAATGTCCAAACCATGTTATAGCATCACTCTAGTAGAGACCTCACTGCAACCTCCTTTTCAGTTTCCCAGTAAAGGCCTGGAAAATAGTTGACACTAAGCAGGTAATCACTGAGTGCCCATGACACTGTATAATAAATATCAGAATTGCCACAGAGAGCCAGAATGTATAACTCCCAATATTACTAGAAATTGATTCTGTCTAGGGCCTCTTCCTTCACATCACTTTCTCCTAAAGCAAGATTTGAATAGGAGTATATGTGTTTGATAGATAAACTTCAAGAAAAGGTGGGAAAGTGAGTTTTCAACTTTTATCTAAGAGAGGTAGGACTAATACTATGGGAAATTCCCAAGAGAAAAAGCAAACTGAATGATGTTATGAGGCAACTAAGCATGACAACCACTAAACTCTTTCTCATACAGGATCACTTAACTTCAGGGTTATAGAAACATGTATGTATCTTCAGTCCTGTTCTCCTTTTCTAACACTCAGAGGAAGCCAATATACAGTGGGAGATATTGGGTCAATACACAGAAAGAAAGAACCCGAAAGAGAGCTAATGCCATCATTTAAGCTCCTGGAGTTCTTAGGCTACACTATTCATTGATTACACACACACACACACACACACACACTTCTTATATTAATTTGAATTGTATATCTGTCTCTCGCAGACAAGAATGTCCCAAATAATGAAGATATTAGTGCTGGTTAATTTTCTGTGTCATCTTGGCTGGGCCATAGTGCCCAGATATTTGGTCACACATTATTCTGGATGTTTCCGTGAAGTTGGTTTTTGCTTAGGTTAATATTTAAATCAGTGGACTTTGAATAAGTCATATTGCCTTCCATAATGTGGGTGGGCATCATCCAGTCAGTTGAAGGCCTGCATAGAACAAAAAGACTGACCCTCCCCTGAGTAAGAGAGAATTCTTACTGCCTGATAGCCTTCAAACTGAAACACTGGCTTTTTCCTGCTTTGTGACTCAAAAAGCAAACATTACCTCTTGCTGGGTCTCAGTCCTGTTGGCTTCTGGACTGGAACTACACCACCAGCTCTCTTGATTATCAGCCCTTCCAAATCAGACTAGAACTACACCATCAACTCTCTTGATTCTCAGCCCTTCACAATCAGACTGGAACTACACCATGAGTTAGTCTCAGTCTCTAGCTTGTCAACTCACCCTCCAGAATCTGGGACATGCCACTCTCTTATTCCTTATGATAAATTTGTTTATATATATATATGTGTGTGTGTGTATGTGTGTGTGTATAGTGTGTGCATGCGTGTATACATGTTGTGTGTGTAAATGTACATACATACATATATGTATACATATATATATCCTATTGGTTCCATTTCTCTGAAGAACCTTGACTAATACATATATACCATATATATAAACATCCTCTTGGTTCTGTTTCTCTAGAGAACCTTGAGTAATAGGATACTCTACCAAGAAAATTGTTAAAAGAAGAGATGGGAATGTTTAAAGCAGAAAAACACTTCATATTTTATAGAAAAGTAATGACTTGCATGGAGAACATGGGTACTATATCCTTCTTCCTCACCATACAACAGCAATTTCAAGGTTAAATGGTTACATATACTCATGGGGAAAGGTTTTGTTTCAGAGTTAGGTGGTTACATATACTCATGGGGAAAGGGGAGAAGAGGTCTGTATATAGGCCTTGTTATCTTATGTTTCTAACAGACTCATGGCTATAAACAATTAATAAGTTCCATTCCTGGAGTTGTATCCCAAGACCAAAGCCAAATACCATAAAATATACCCATTTTAACCTCCTGATCAAGTATCTTTGGATTTTTCTTTTATGAACTATCAAATATTAAAGTCTAGTTGAATGGTGATTGTACAACTAATGGAAATGTTTCTGGTAATAAATTGATAATTACAGTAAATTCTGAATGTCTCTACATCATAATTGCTCCATTTTTCACACAATTGTAAATCAGATAAGAATTTCTTGCACTTGGGGCTGTGACCTGATTATGTGGCATATGAAGTGAGGCTAATGGGAAGCTTAGAGTAAACTGCATGTGAATAGAAGTAACTATTAAAAAAATATACTCTACTATTTGCCATCTTAAACAGTACTTATTAAGACCACTGCCAAAGTTTATGTTAATTATTTGCTTTTATTTATTTTTCAGACTTTTTTCCTCCCATTCAACATACATATTTTTTGGCTCATAGTTGGCCATCTTTCCCCTGCATCCTCACATGGCAGAAGATTCAAGGGAGTTCTTTGAGGTATCTTTTTGAGAACACTAATCCCATTCCTGAGGGCTCCTCTGGCATGGCATGATCACCTTCTAATGGTCCCACCTCCTAATATAATCAGGAAAAGATGGTCAACTATGACCACTAGGTGCTTATTGCTTTTTTGAAAGTCATTTCAATCGCATACGAAGATTCTGAACTAACCATTTTAACTACAGCATCCAGTAAAATCCATCATTTGTAACACAAATTAGTTATCTACTTTCAGAGTTAAATCCCATTTTGTAATAATAATTTGTTGAGACCTTTAAAATAATTTGAAAATATAAAGCCAAATGATCTGCCTTAGTTTGGTGGTTCAGGTTTCTTATGGATATAAATGAAGAGTTATTAAGAGTAAATAATCAATGGATGAGCTTCGAGAGATACAGGATCATACTAAATTTATATACAATTTTATGGTGTAAGCTTATGAGGAGCATTGGCAACTCATCAGATTGCCAAGGTGTTCATGAGTTTAAAAGGTTAATATTTAAATAAAACACATTTCTGCCATGAGATCTGACTGATTGTCTTCCCCTTTCCCACCACATCAATGAATAAATGATTGAAGGGAATCTTGATTAATCTGGGCAGATTCATATAATAGAAATATTAGAAATAATAATACCTAAAAGTTGAGATCACATTTTGTAGTAGAAATACCCTTTGAAATAGGTGTATTATTTTCCCCAGTTTTCAAAGGGAAAATGTGAGGATTAGAAAGATTAAGTAACAATTCTGCAGCCACACAGTTTGTGAGTGACAACTAAAATTTGGACTCAGTCTGCCTGATTTAGAGCCTGGGTACACCCTTTGACACAATGTTCTGTTGCCTATCCACTTGACCTTGAAGGTGACTCAGGCTGTTTTTTACAGACTGAAGCACCAAGATCCACTCTTGGGAGATGTTATAGACTGAATGTTTGTGTCTTCTCAAAATTTTTATGTTGAAATTCTAACCCTCAAAGTGATGATATTAGGAGATGGGGCCATTAGGAAGTGATCATGTCACAAGAGAGGAGCTCTCATGAGTGGGATTACTGTTCTAAAAAAGATACCTCAAAAACTCTTTCCTCTTCTGCCATATGTGAAAGAAGGGAAAAGATGGCCAACTATGAGCCAGAAAGCAAACCCTCACCAGACATTCAATTGTTCAAATACTTCGATCTTAAAGCTCCCTGCCTCTGGAACTGCGATACATGAACTGTCATTTATGTTAAGTCACCCAGGCTATGGTATCCTGTTATAACACCCCAACATACTGAGAAGGGGCAAAAGGTTTTGAAAGGCAGTGGTGCCCCCTACCTCCCAATTAATAGGAGAGAGTGAAATATTAGATAGTTGAGATTAAGATGATTTACTGATAAGTTTCCCAGTCATCAAACTGAGGAATTCAAGGCAACAAGAATAATGAAATAATCAGTCAGAACAGGACAAAAATGGTCTTTTCCACTCTGCTCTATGGATGGCACAACAGGTGCTTCCTAACACAAAGTGGTAAAAGCTGCTAACTCTTAGGTACTACAAGAAAAATCAAAAACTAAGGAAATTATTGGACAATCCTGAGTGTGTGTGACTCAATAGAAAAAAGAAACACACTACAAAAAAACTGTTCTCTTTCTCCTTGATGGAAAAAGAGAAAATAAAACGATAGTTGGACTTCACAAACGTGTTAGTGAGGGAGCATGTGTATCTGGGTGGAGGCTGGTGATGGTGAATGAAGAGAGTAGAGATGATGTGGAGTTATAGTAGACTTCAATGGTGAAGGGAAAGCTTTTCTCTAATTTCTTTTTTGAAAGGAATGAAGATTTTGGTTTTCAGTATGAGATAGTAAAAGCAGAATCAGCTCCTGATTAGAGGAATAAGCTCCATAAAAACATAGCAACTTGAGATTACAGGTGCTCGTGCATCCAGCCCAGGGTTGTCATTTCTGCCTTGTCCTGAGGGCTATTTGGAATTGAAAGGGTGAAATGAAATAATGCACTTCTTTATCTTGAATAAAGATTCAGAATATCACATTCGTGAATTCTATCTTTATATTCCTCGCCAAGTATATCCCTGGGAGAAACGATTAAGAAACAAGCAAGCAAACAAACAACAAAATATGGATATGGAGAGATTTTCAGGACTAGATCATTCATAAGTTTCAAATTCAGTGTAATTCCCAGCATAGAGACTAGCCAAAGGGAAAGAACTACTTTTGGAAAACTCAGTAGACACTCTTATTAGGGTCTAATAAGAAATTAGTGTTAAGCTTCAACAAATGAATTTTGGAAGAACATAAACATTTAGTGTTAGCCTATGATATTTCTATAGATTGGAGCTTTAAGGGTCCAATTCAATTCTATAGACTGGAACATTATTGAAACATGAAAACCACATAGAAAATTATTTATTGTCAAGGTTTTTATTATGTTTTTAATTAAAAAATTCAGATTATGAAATTTTGGTCAATGAATTTTTAAATTACAGTTATCACTGATGATTCTATACACTTCTTATGTAGAGATCATTTAGTTGCACGGGATAGAATCCCTCTCTTTCTAGCTTAAGTAAAGGTAATTTTCTTCTAATGTCAAATTAGTGTATTCCCATAGGAGCTAAAAGCCAGTGGCAAGGAATACAGTAGATTTCACAGGTAACTGCTCTTTGTATCACTTAGATGAAACAGTCTCTCATATTTGCTTCCTCTTCACAGTGCCTCATGTATCTAAATCAATTTTCCAAGAGTTTCTCTAGTTAAGGAACTGTCTGGGCAGTTTGCATGTGGCATTAAGACCAATAGAATTGAGAGTCATGCTCAGTATTCATATTTTTTTTGGCTAGGATATATAGATATAATAGAGATAGGTTAAGTATGAATCCCTTCCTCAATAATTTACTAAAATAATGATTAATATCAGTGAATAAATAAGTGATTATAGAATGATATGATTATGTTGTAGAAGTTTTTCAAAAATTCCTATTAAATCCAGACAAAAGGATGATCTTATTCATCTTAAGGCATTGTGCTTTAGAAAAGCTGAGAGAAAAGTTTGTGCAGAAAAGTGACATAAACAAGACCTGTCTCATATGTGTCCTCCATTTTCTAAGCTCAAAGTTTAGAGTGAAAAGCAACAGAAATATTTATGAGCAAAACTTAATTGATTCTATTTTGTACTTCTGTCACTCCTGTGACCCTCCATCTGGAGATAAAAGACTTAGGGACAGAAAGAAGGAAAAAGAAAGATAGGAAACCTTTGGGTACTTCATTTAGACTATTAGTAATACTTCATTAATTTGCTTAATTAATAATTATCTAATTATTATTATATATGAACATATTCTTTTTTTAATTGAGAATAACTGTTTGCAGAAAAAACCCTTCCCTCTCTCATAACCCCTTTCATGGAACTTCATTTTATTAAGAGAAAGACAATACAGAATGAATGTTAATATATGGCATGATAAAATATAATTATGTTTATGAAGAAAAATATACCAAAAAGGGCATAGTAATGCTGATAAGTGTTTGAGGATCATCATTAGTTTACAATATATTATTTTATATATGTGACAGTGGAGCAAAAACTTGAAGGAAAGGACTGAGAGTCAGGATTTATAGAGGAAGGACATTTTAGAGAAGAGAACAGCTTGTGCAAAGGCTGTGAATGGGAAAAGTTCTCCTTTGTTCCAAGAGCAGTGAGGTGTTGAATGTGACTGAGACAGAGTGACTGGGCATGTAATAGGAAATTAAATCAAGGATATAAGGTCCAAGGTCATATTGGGTCTGAAGGGCATAGTAAGGGGAAGAGGCATTGTAGGTACTTTGGGTTTTATTCTGAGTAGAAAGTGAATAGTATAACTCTTCAATGTCTAAAACTAAATTCTAATGTAAGTTGCTTAGATCAACAAGCAATTCAAACTCCTTAATCATCTCCATGGAAAGCTTTTATTTTGGATTGATTGGTTACAAATCCTGCAACAGGAAGCAATCTCCAGAGTAAGGCATTCTCATTGAAATCAGTAAGAAACACTTTTAATTTTACTACCTGGAGCTATTATACTGAGTATTTAAAGGGCAGATTAAAACTCAAGAAATCAGGAATCAGTAATTAATTGGGTTATAGAAACATCAACACCAAGGTCATTAGTTCAAATCGAAGTTGTGGAAACATAATTGTTAACATCTGAAAGCACTTCAGTGGAAATTATGAAATAGAGGTCTGTCTCAATCTCTTTTCCTTGTCAAGAAGCATTCACATGCACAAAGCAAGAATGACCCTGCTTTTGATATTCAACGGCATGGCTTCAGGAAGCCTTTTTGTAGACGCTAAGGTTAAATGAATTTGGAAACTGGCCTATTGGGTTGGAGTAAAATATTTTAGCACAATGCATAATCAAACATTTTCTAAAATGGCATTGGAATGTATGTTCCCTGGTTGATTCTAACCCTTATTATGCAAAATGCACTGAAAAATGTAATGCAGAACATAATGATTTGATTATGTAACAAAGCTAGCTAAATGTTTTCATTAGCTGCACAATATTTTTGCACAATAAGGATAATTGAGTGTTGAAAATGTACTAATTCATTTAATCCCATGAGGCAAAAAATAATAGTGAGGGAAATAATGATATTGTTAGGGACTATAATTAGTAAAAAAATAAGGAAAAATTCAGCTAATAAGCATAGTGTAAATTTAAAGAACAATATAGTAAAAAATAACACTTTTACTCATTGAATTATTTAAAGTTAATAAAATGATTAGACTTTGCCTTCTTATGAAGTTCAATTTCACCAACTGGTTGAACGACAGGAAACATTATTATTTGCCCAGTGGAGAAGTACTACATAAGTTACATGTGAGCACATATATAAAGGCCATGTTGTAATCTGCTGCACTACAGCCCTATGTAAAGAAAAGGGATGGAATAGGATTGCCTGAGGTAAAAACTGCATGTAAACAACATAATTCAATAAACTACAACATGGTCTTTTGTCAAGATAGAGTTAGTATATTGTCCAACTTCATAAAAATGAAATAAAGATACTAAAAGTCTTGAGAATATCACATAAAAATGTCTTTTTCATTTTGTTAGTATTAAAGTGTAAACATTTGGGCAGCATTATCATATAATAGTACTTCTGTTGAATAAAATATTTACATATTCCTCATACTATTGCAAGAACCATATGTTTTATGCTTCTAGCTTTGTTAGTATTCCACTGTGTATTAGTCTGTTTTCACGCTGCTGATAAAGACATACCTGAGACTGGGCAATTTACAAAAGAAAGAGGTTTAATTGGACTCACAGTTCCACATGGCTTGGGAGGCCTCACAATGATGGCAGAAGGCAAGGAGGAACAAGTCACATCTTACACGGATGGTGGCAGGCAAAAAGAGCTTGTACAAAGAAACTTCCGTTTTTAAAACCATCAGATCTCATAAGACTCAATCACTAACATGAGAACAGTACAGGAAAGACACACCCCCATATTTCAATCACC
Organism: Chlorocebus sabaeus; assembly: GCF_047675955.1. Taxonomy (NCBI): domain Eukaryota; kingdom Metazoa; phylum Chordata; class Mammalia; order Primates; family Cercopithecidae; genus Chlorocebus; species Chlorocebus sabaeus. The sequence continues at coordinate 83,602,505 of NC_132916.1, forward strand.
TCCCACTGGATCCCTCTCACAACACATAGGAATTAAAGATGAGATTTAGGTGGGGACACAACCAAACCATGTCACACGGTATCATACAGTGTGGCAAAATCCTAGTGGAAAGGAAGATATCTTATTTTTAATATTTTCCCCAGATATATCTGAATACTTATTTTCATCAAAATTCAAAATTCAAAAAGCCAAAGAGATATTTTAAGGGGAATTCACAAGATAATTCTGAAATTCATCTCAAGGAAGCAATACCTGAACCATTACTAGCTCTATTTTTATTGACTGATTTTGTTCTTCCTAATGGGTAACATTGTTTTGCTTCACTTATCAATTTTGATTGCATGCTTAATGTTGTATGTAGAAGAATAGTAGCAACTAAATTAATTGTTGTCCCGAAAAGGGCATTCTTTTTCATCTGTAAGCTGCTAGCCATCAATTCATTCTAACCTGTAGCTTAGCTGGTTTTGATGTTCCTTTGGTTATATTCAGTTTATCATTGACTTTAAATATTTGAATACATGATCAAGACCTTCTATTGTCTTGGTATTAGAACACCAGAAAGATTCAGCAATTTTGTGATTGACACTCCAGTCACCAATTTCCAAACTGCTTGTGATGTCATTCTTGATTTATATATGCCCTAGCTTTCCAGGTTTTTTGTTTGGTGTTTCAATTTGCTGGGGATTTCTCTTTGTTCTCCAGTCTTGTTCCTAGCTTTCTGTCCCATAGGAGCTATTTCATATCCTGCTTTTTTTGCAGACAGTCTTGGAAGACTTTTGCAGTGTGTACAGTGAAGGTAGAGAGCAGTTATGGAGGGTTGATCTCAGGACCCCAGTCCTTCTCTTAATGCGTAATGGCAGCTGCTGCCTACTTCTCAGTTCTGTTCTATCATCTGACTTCAGCTGACCTTGTAGGATGTACCTTTGCAGTCATCTCTCCCATCTCTTACTCCCTGCTCCAAATCCATCATGTGAACATTCAGTGATGACCTATGAGAAAGCTAGTGGGTAGGTGCAGAATCTCTTTGTGATTGGGACTGCCAAGTTTTCTGAAGTATTTTACCAGTCAAATCATGGCCAAAAAATTTGTTAAAAATTCAGCCACTCTCCTTTTACCTCTACTAATAGTTGCTTTCCCATCCTCTTGCTTCTCTATCTGAAATGAAAACCACTGTAAGTCTCTTTTCACCCAAGAGGGCTTGTCCTTTTCTATATTGTAATTTGTTTTAATTTCTTTTTGTTCTCAAATTGCTAATGCGTTTAAAACAAAAACAAAAATAAATTTTAGTTTTATAAATTATCCGTCTTTCCTGTTGCTGAAGTAGCAATGACATTATGTTGTTACTTTCTTCATCTTTAGCAGAGCAGAGAGCAGAATGTCTGTAATTATTGTGATAAAAGAAGATAACCAACAATATAGGATTACATAAATTATGGTGTCATAATTTGTTCAAGCTTCTATAAAAAAATACCATGGACTGGGTGGCTTACAAACAACACAAATTTATTTGTCACAGTTCTGGAGACCGGGAAATCCTAGATCAAGACACCCACAGATTTGGTGCTTGGTGACAGCCCACTTCCTGGTTCATAGGTGACCATCTTTTCACTTTAACCTCATATGGTGGAAAGGGGCAAGAGATCTCTCTGGGTTTTCATTCTTACTAATCTCATTCTTGGGGTCTCCACCCTCACAACATGATCACCTCTCAAAAACCCTATCTCTAAACACAATTATATTTTTGTTTAATTATGCTTCAGCACATGACTTTTAGAAGAATGCAAACGTCCAGCCTATAGCATATATTTCCATAGATTAGAGCATAATTTGAACATGAAAATAATAGATTATTTATTGCCATACAAGTTTTATGTTATTTTTCTAATGACAAATGCAAATTATGAAATTTTAAAATAAATTTTAAAACTATGGGTATCTCTGTTGGGATATTCACTTCTTAGTTAGGGATCATTTAGTTGCATAGGATAGACTCTCTTTCTAGCCTAAGTAAAGGTATTTTTCTTTTACTGTCCCATTAGAGTATGCTAACAGAAATGAATAGCCAATGGCAGGAAATACAGTAGATTTCAGCAGTAACTGCTCTTTGTATTTCTCTTAGATTAAATAGTCTCTCATATTTGCTTCTCTCTGCATAGAAGTGGCCTATTGTAACTACAAGAATTCTCTGAGTCCCGCTTGCAAATATTTAGGAGGGTTTATATGGAAGGTTCAACTTCCCTTTCAACCAAGTGTAACAGCAGGATAAGTCATGATATACTAACATAAAGGTTGGGAACCTTTATTTTATAGTGTTATTGTTTTTGTTGCTATTTTAAACTTACCATTTTACTCCCCATATTAAGATACAATTCTCTTGAGGTCAGGAACCTAACTGACTTACTCTTTTACATTCCCAGTATAGAAGGAACTGCCCTACTCATGTTTTACTCATGTTTTATGTTTAATTAAACTTTTACTATAACAATCTCAAGTCTTTTGTCTGCCATGTAAATGTTATTTTTTATACACTTCATTTCTGTTATTCATTAAGATACTATCTCCTGCAATGGTAATTATAAAATTTAACTAAAATAACACACGTGAAATTTACATTATAATTTAAAATGTTATACAAATACTGCACTACTACCTAAAATTATATTAAATATGCATAGTAGTTAGACCGGCTGAATTGCAATAATTAAAAGTGGAATTGGGATTTTTAAAATAACGTGACTATATAAATATGATAACAGATTTGAAATAAATGGTCAATAGTTCACTGATAATGTATCAGAATAAATAATCCACACAACATAGAGTAAAAGTGAAAGAGTTTATGAAATTACTGGTGATGCAGATGTCTTCTGGAGTGAGTGTTTATTGTTGAATATGTTTTGTTAGGCAAACACAGCGGAAAGAGTAGAGAACAATTGAAATTTTGTTAGAGAGTGTGTGATGGTTGATTTTATGTGTTGACTTGTCTGAGCCAGCAGATTCCCAATTACTTATTTAATCATTATTTCTGGGTGTGTCAGTGAGGTTGTTTCTAGAAGAGGTTTAACCCAGTGAAGTAGAAGATCCTCCCCAGTGTGGGTGGGTCACCCCAAACATTAAGGACTTGAATAAAACAGAAAGGTTGAGGAAGGGAGAATTCTCTCTCTGCCTAAATGTTTCAGCTGGATAATCAGTCTTCTTCTGTCCTAAGATTAGGACTTTCACTTTTGGCCCTCCAGTTTTCAGTTCTTTGGATTTAAGCTAGAATTCACATAATTGGCTCTTCTGGTTCTCAGGCCTCTGGATTCTGACCAAATATGTGCCACCGGCTTTCCTGAGTCTCCAGCTTACCAAAACAAAATTGTGGGACTTCTCAGCCTCCGCAAGTGCATGAGCCAATTTCTTATAGTAAATCTTTTTATATAAAAGTACGTATATCTAAATATATATGATATTTAGCATATATCTCCTATGTGTCCTATTGGTTCTATTTCTCTGGAGAACCCTGTGCCACTAGCAAGTTCTGCCTTTTCCTTTTCTTTCCTTATTTTATTTGTTCTTTCCTTCTATCCTTCCTTCCTTCATTCATTCTTTTCCTTCACAAAATTATATTGGGTACCTACTTAATACTGGGCCTAGGCACACTTTTTCAGAGCTATGGAGATAGGAATGAATGAAACAAATCTCATTCCCTCATAAAGCTTGTATTTTATAAGAGAGACAATGAACAAATATTTGTGTATACATATATATTTACATATGTACTATATATATTTACATATAGGCATAGCTAAGTGATAGGCGCAATGAAGAGTTAATGACAGGGAGTAATAGTAGCTGCTGTTTTAGATACACTGTTTTCTGATCAAAGGCTACCTTGTACTTGAATGAAGAGAGAGAAAGAACCATACAGATGTGAGAAAAGTGGATCAAGCAAAATATGCATCAGGTGCTTGCACTTGAAGATGAGAGCTTACTCATCAACTTCATCTAAGTTCAAGGACTCAGAAAATCTAGAGTGGAATGAAGAGGGGAGTGCATAGTAAAAGATAAATTGGAAATGGTAACTGGGAGTCAGATGATGTGTCACAGACCATAAAAAGGACTTAGAATTTTATTCTAATAAGGGAAGTTACTGGAGAGTTTAGAGCAGGAAAAAACAATGGTCCTAACATAAATCTTAAAAGGATTACTCTGGCTGCTGTGTGAAAAATAACTGTGGAGGAACAATAGGGCATGCTGTTGTTCAGAAGGTTGTTCAGATTAAGGATAATTTTTAACATTGATTTTTGAGAGTGTTGGGGACTTATAAATATCTTGTGTTGTTGCTTTACATGTTATTAGAGTATTATATATAGGATGTGTTTTTAAGACTTCTACCATCAGTCAACAAAAATGCATTTCTTTTACTTATGACACTAAGATATCAGATAAAAAGAAGAAAAATAAAAATATTGTTTTTTTAATTCTCTAGGTAGTCATATGCATTAGACTGAGTGCACCATTTTCAAACTTATGAAAGCACATAACATTAATAATAAATAGTTTAATGTCAAATTATACTTTTAAAGCACAATTCAAAATATCAAAAATGTAAAATCATTTACATAATCAAATGAATATAAATGTACAAAAAAATGAGTTTGCCATTTTTGGTTTTTAAAATAAAAATTTGTCAGAAACTGTTACCAAAAGAGATCTACAAATACATATATGAGATATCTTTTTAAAAGTATCTTTAATGGTAATGTAAAGTGAAGAGAATTCCAAGGGCTACATTGGAAAATATGGGGATGTATCCAGAGCTGTTGATGCACTTAAGGGCAAGGAGTCTTTTCATTTCAAATCAAATGTCATATAATGATTACTATTTCTGGATTTTCTCTTTCTGCCAGTCATTGATCTAAGCACATTGTATGCATAAATTCTTTTAATATTCTGCCAATTCACTGCTAAGGAGAATAAATCATGGGCAACCACTGCCAACAAATAAGGTCATTTGTTGCACATCTATTTTAGGTAAGTAGCCAATTCTTAATAGGAAAAATGAAAATATGATTTCACTAGTTTAGTTTTGAGATCATGAGGAAATAATAGAATCTCCTATCTTCCTATTATCCTGGGGAGAAAGAGCTGGAAAATATTTAGCTACAATAGTAAAGAAGGAATTAATACACTACAGCTTTATAGTTCATTGTTTATTTCCTGCAGCTGCCTCGCAGGAAATGTGTGTATCATCTAATTGGGAAGGTGTCCACCAGCAATTACATCAGATGGAATCCATGGGATCCAGCAGTTATAGCAGATTGGATTAAGAGCAAATGGATGTGTAATAAGTACTTCTTAATGATGATGATGATGATGACCATATTAAGAATATTGGTGTGACATTTGTGGTGAATAGATTGTTTTCACTCTCTTTAAAATGCATTTGTAATGTGCCTACTTGAATTTCAAATGTGTGGTGAGAAAGCATCTTTTTCAAAGTCTCTTATATTACAATAGGCCAGGTATTGATAAGTTAACTAAACAATTTACAGTAGCATGATTTAGTTAGATGTCATACAAAAAGCAGTTAACAGTAATCATAATTTTCTTCTATGTAATGCATTTCTACAACCTAAAATTAAATTATAAACATGAAAAACTTCACCTCTGTCTTAGAACACTTTGTGCTGCTATAACGGAATATCACAGACTGGGTAATTTATAAACAACAGAATTTTATTTGGCTTATAGTTCTGGAAGCTGGGAAGTCCGAAATCAAGAGGCCATGTGTAGTAAGGACTTTCTTCCTATGTCTTCTCATGGTAGAAGGAAAAAGAGATTACCTAATCACCTCCAAAGCCCATATCTCCTAATACCATGATCTTGGGGGTGAGAATTTCAACAACATACAAATTTTAGGGGGGCATAAATAGACCATACCAGGTACTCTCGGTGAAACTTCTTTTTGTGCAATTAATAACAATTTTTTAAATTTCCTAATTCTGCTTTCAAAATTATTGTTGCTATATAAGACAACGTTGTAATTAAATATCATGGAGAGAAGGATTCTAGCACTGATGGCCATTTTTTAAGCTCATTTCTGTAATATCTCATAGGAGTTGGTGGCCCTGCATATGCATGTAGTCTTCCCTAACATTCCTACTGTAAACGTAACCTTTACGGTTTATAACATTTATTTTGCTTTAATAACTGAAGTAAATCCCAGGGATAGAGGTCTCATACATTATCACTTTGATTAAATCTCTACTCCTGATTGTGGTAACAGGAAATTTACTGCAGTCTGTCTTAGGGCATCTATATAAAACTCCTTCCTTTTGTGCCATCATCACACCTAGTTAGTTAAGTTTTGCCATGGATTTGAAGAGTGTAAGATTTTCAACAATAAATCCATACTCTGAATCAATCTTTTCTTCTTGTATTTTGGAAAGTAGTGCATTTGTGTAACTGATTTTTTTCATCCAATGAGAGAGAAACAAGTGAAAAAGAAAAGGGAGTGAGGCAAGACTAGAGAATGTCTGTGTACTTTGAAAAGGAACATTTCTATTGTAAAATTTCCATGCATATAACATGATAACATAAGAAAGTAATTGTTCCATAATACAATCTACAGAAAAGTAAAGCTCAACTAAATCTTCTGGATTGGTAGGGATAAAAATTAAGAAAAATTCAACATTCTATGGTTTACTATTTCTCAGAAGGGAGAACTACATCAGCATTTGGACCTTGGCCCAAGTATTTGTTATTATCAAAAAGATTTAATAGATTACAGATTACCGATGGAATTAACCCTGGGCTGTGGCAGAGAAGATTGATTAATGCCTGGTATACGACTATTTTAAAAAGCCACTACATTTATTTATGCTTCCAGTTTATAGATCATATACACTCATTTGGGAGCACTTCAGATAATGTCTTTCTCCCCTGATTTTACTATCCCTGAATACATCTCCCATCCAACTACTGCAAAGCATCTAGTTTTGGGAAATGCACTGCCTATCAAGGCAGCCCATTCTATATTTGAAATTGCTGCAACTCTTTTATCTATGGAGCTAAATTTGCTTCCCTGAAACTTCTCCCTCTAGTCCCAGGTCTACCCTTTGAATCTGAACAAAATTATCTAATTTTTCTTTTCTATGACAACCATTGACATAGCTGAAAATAGCTATCATGTCTCCCTAATATTTTATTTTCCAGGCTATTTACCCATCACCAAAATAAGATTAACTATCCCTAACCTGCCTCATCTCAGAATGGTGATGAGAATGAGGTGAGATAATAGATGAGAAAGTATGTCAAGAATACAAACAAAAACACATGAAACTTATTGTTGCTATATTTTAAAACTAATAGATATGAAATTCTAATTTTTCAGTGAAAGTATCTTTCACCACGGTATTTAAAAAGTTCATCTGTTTACATTTCTGCATTCTTAATATTGAACTAAATTAGTGATTGGTTAAAAGATTCAAAGGGATTTTAAGAAATCAGAATATGTAGCAATTAGGGCAGTTGAAGAACGTCAGGGCAGTCTCTAAAAAGGATAGAATATGTGCTGAGGCGAAGTTTCAAACCTCCCAAACCTAAAGACTTCAAGAAACAGAGCTGAGGGGGCCTCATTGTTGTTGTTGCTGTTGTTGTTGTTGTTGTTTTGATACAGAGTTTCACTCTCGGTGCCTAGGCTGGAGTGCAACAGCGCGATCTCGGCTCCTCGCAGTCTCCGCCTCCTGGGTTCAAGCGATTCTTCTGCCTCAGCTTCCTGAGTAGCTGGGAATACGGGTATGTGCCACCATGCCTAACTAATCTTGTATTTTAAGTCGATATAGGGTTTCTCCATGTTGGTCAGGCTCGTCTTGAACTCCTGACTTCAGGTGATCCACCTGCCTTAGCCTCCCAAAGTGTTGGGATTACAGGTGTGAGCCATCACGCCCAGCCAGCCTCATTGTTTAAGACAGCATTCCTCTCAATATGAAAACTCTAACCATAGACCCATTCACCCTGATACAGCTCTCACAGGTCCTGTCACTGTTGGGCTTAAAGCTACCTCTGGCAGCTCTATAGTGATTCAGACCTTACAGCATTAGGTTATGGTAAGACTTCATAAATTAAAATACAGCAAAGTGTATAGAACAGCCCTATCTCATAGTTCAATAAGTTCCAGCTGAGATGATGATGATCAATTACTCAGAATTGAGGTTAGAAAGAGTATCTTCAATTATACACTTTTATAAATTTGTACACAAAGTTATGAATTGTGGCTACATATCTGAGCCAATGGGCACAAATTTGGTTTTCCCATTTCTCCTCCTATCCTCAGTGTCATGGAGAGAAATCTGAAATATTATGCACAGTAATTGACTTAGTCATTGGAAAATGATGGTCAATAATTAACTTAAAGGACTGAGTTGTAAATAATATTGACCACATGTTACCCTCTCACTACTCAACCTGAGAATGCCCATTCTTCCTATACCTCCCTGGAAAGTAGGAAAATCGCTGTTGAAATTGCTCCACTCAAAGCCAAATATCAAGAATCAGTCATATTACAGTCAAAAGAACATTCCAGTTAGTGATGCCAATGAACTGAAAAAGGAGAGAAAAAATATTAGGATGCAACTATCAGATTATTATCCTCACTAATGCTATTCAAAGTCTGAGGGAAAGACAAGTAAGTATATAAACTGTCCTAACTGCACAGGTTCAAGTTAGCACTTCGATTAGTAATTCATTTTGTTTCCTATTGACTTCACCTTTTGCTGTCTAAATCCCTTTCAAACTTCTATCCAAAGTAGAAGCAGCACACCAGGTTACTAGAAGCTGTCTCTCTGATTACTGTTGTTTTCCTGTGGCTTTCTCATTCCAGTACAATCAGAAGGAATAAGGGGACCCTCTTTTCAGTCCACTCTAGAGTGGTCCTAGCTCAATGTGGCTCTTTCTGACAAAATGACTAGCTTCTTAGCTCAGTTGCCCTGCATGATTGGCTCACATCTCCTTGATAGTCGCCCACAAATGACCACACAGTTTGCATTTCTTCATTTTCATTCTGTCTTGCTTTTCACAGGATCTTGCTGACTGATAACATTGCTTCTGAATTTTCAGTTTAAATCATTCTATTTTACCTATTTTTTTCAGTGCTCTCCTGATTTCCTCACTGATCTCCTTTTCTAATCAATACTATCCACTCAAAATATAACAGACTCTGAGAAGTGCATTCTTGAATTTTTATGACTTGGTTTTATGTTCTCTTTTTCTAATATGGAACGTCTCCTCTTTTTCTCATGATTCTGAATTTCTGGTTTCCATATGATGCAGATGTTCACTATGATGTTGCTTTATTATATGACCCAGAATCCATCTGCACTCTACAATTAGGCTCACTGAGTTTGTTAGCTCAGAAACTCCAGCAGCTGGAAGTCTCCCTCCAGGGGCTTGGAGAGAACAGAATTCTTTTGCCCCTTTATCCTGGAGGTTAGACCCAGGAGCTCTCACTGGGACTCCACAGCCTACAGTTATCTTTTACCCTTAAAATTATTCTATTTTGTTTTTCCATGGTTGTGATCGAGATGTTAGCCAAGGAATATGCCCCTCCCCGCCCCCACTCTTTTTTTTCTGAATATTCCTTCTGTATCTCAAATATATAATCTATATTTGGTGGATTTCTGCAGCCTCTCTTCATTGATGGTCTATGTGGGCAAGAAATGCCATCATCAGGTAAAATACCAATAAATGGTAAATAGCTAGATCCTCTATCAAACAGGAAAGCATGAATTTAATGAGTCATGTTTTAAGGATATCAAATTACATATATATATTCTTATATAAATTATTATGCCTATAAGATCTATTGACTTAAATCAGATATAGATTTGACATACCACTGTCAGGCTTTCAAAGATTATGTGAATTAAAATGAATAGGAATATACAGATTTCCATGAATATACCTAATAAAATTGGTTTCTTACAAAAAGTCATTCTAAAAATTGAAACTGGTAGAAAAGTTTAAAACAAACCTCAAAATAATGTTAGGTCCAAAGAAGGAATCAAAATTACATTTACAAGCTTTCTACAACATGATGAAAACAAGAACCTAGAATATCAAAACCTATGGAATGCTTTAAGAAAAGCACTCAGGACAATATTCTTAACATGAAGCATAGATTTCTAAGCACCAAGCCATTTTAAAAACTTGGAAAATGATAACAAATATAAGGTCATTATTAATAAAGACATGAAAATGATTAATTGAAAAATAGAGAAATGGTAAAATTGATTAACAAATTCAAAAGCAGTTTGCTTGAAAACACAATGAAATAAATAATAGACTGATGAATTAAAAAATTAAGATAAATTCATGAGTTAGCAAGCAGGTAAAATGGCAGTTAGAGAGAAAATGATTTTAAGAGGCTACTTTGTAAACCACTTTACAAATATATCTGCAATGTGTACGGCAGATTGATTTGTTCTGGAGGAATATTATATAATGCTTAAGAAGTCAACAAAGAGTTTTAATCTTGAGTCCATTACTCGCTAGCTGGATAAACTTGGGAAATGTATTTATTTTACCTGTACTTCAGTTACATCATGTATAAAATGAGGGTGATACATTTTATATGGATTTACCTCATCACATTGCTCTAATGATTTAATTAAATATGTGTAGACTGAGATAAGTATGCAAATTTCTGGCGCCAACCTTGTGATTAACAAAAGTGTATTAGTGTATTAGTCTGTTTTCACGTTGCTAATAAAGACATACCTGGTAATTTATAAAGGAAAGAAGTTTAACTGACTCACAGTTCAGCATGACTAGGGAGGCCTCAGCAAACTTACAATTGTGGTGGGAGGGGAAGCAAATACATCCTTCGTCAAATGGCAGCAGCAAGGAGAAGTGCCGAGCAAAGGGGGAAAAAGCTCCTTAGAAACCATCAGATCTTGTGAGAACTCACTATCATAAGAACAAGAAAGCATGGGAGTACCTACCCCCATGATTAAATTACTTTCCACTGGGTCCTTCCCATGACACTTGGGGATCATGGGAACTACAAGTCAAGATGAAATTTGGGTGAGGACACAACCAAACCATATCAGTTAGGCTTTAGCAGTAGTGGCAATAGTTGGGTTTTATAGATTTAATACTTTGGCAGCCACTGACTTGGATGTTCTTAATATATGACTTTATTTTTAGAATTCCTTTAACATTAACTCTTAGAATTCAGACCAGCAATTGGATGACAAATTTATGAAGTTTTTTTAAGTAAATAAAACCCAAATCAATGATCAGTCAATTATGTTCAAGGTGCATAACTCTGCCCCCTTTTGAAGCCCTACGGGCTCCGTTTCAAAGGTTCATCATCAAGCTTTAATTTGTCTTCCTACTTGGTTGGCTATCATGTCATGGATAATTTATATAAATAGCTGGACACTGGTGGATGAGAGAACTCGTCTACTTTCTTGAACTTATCTGTATCTAGACCCCATGATATCATTCTTACCAACTGTTTAGACTTTGTAATTTCTTTCCACGGCACAGAAAATATTTACATCTCTGGCAGGTACACTTCTATTTTCTGTTTAACAATCTGTCATTGATGATTCCCCAGAGAGGGTATTCTGGACATCCTGTTCACCTGAACATTTAGAGGTGCCATGCTCCCATTTCAACTTGGCTACCAACTTTTGAAAACCTAGACCACAGAAGGGAACTACACCTTCATTTCCTGAATAATTCAAGGCAGAATTTAAGGGAACACAGGTTAACTCCTGCCAACTCTCCCCCTTCAGATTCTACTAATTGAAAGACAATTTCTTAATACCCCTCCTTTTCTGTTTCCTTCATTTGGTATCTTTATTTTCAGGCTCCAGAGGATCCACTAACATAGTGTGAGAGAGCAAAGTGGTGGCAGTGAATATGCAGATTATCTTTCATTTCAAATCTATGAGCTGTCAATTCAAATTAAACTTCAATTATTTATCATTATTATATTTTTTAATTGATACATTAATTGTACATATTTTGGGGGTACAAAGTGATATTTCCATTCACACATGTGATGTGTAATGATGACATCTAGGCAATTAGCATATAAATCACCTCAAGTACTTATCATTTTTTCATGCTGGGAACATTCAAAATCCTCATTTATTTTATATTTTGAAATATACAATAAATTATTAGCTATAGTCAACCTACAGTGTTACATAACAATATAATATATTCCTCCTATCTAGCTGTAATTTTATTTTCAACTACCAACATTTTCCTATCCTTTTCCAATTCCCAGCCTCTAGTAAGCTGTGTTCTTCTCTTCACTTCTGCAAGATCACCTTTGTTATCTTCCGCATGACTGAGAACATGCAATATTTATCTTTCTGTTCCTGGCTCATTTCATTTTACGTAATGTCCTCTAGGCTCATCCACGTTGCCATGGATCAGAGGGTGGTGTTTCTTTATGTATAGAGGAGAAAGATGTTGTCCTGAAGGGACAGGAAGTTTAGTGTGAGTGGCAAGTAGTCCAGAGATGAGAGAGTGAAAGTAATGAAACCAGGAAGTGGGCAGGAGCCAGAATATTTAGTCTTAGAGACCATAAAAAGGAATCTGGATTTTATTCTGATTGCAATGGTAAACAATAAAAAAGTCTTAAGCTTGAGGAAGGCATAATCTGATTTATGCTGATAAAAAATGTGGACTCTACAGGCAAAAGAAAAGAAAGAGATATCTCTTAGGAGAATGCTGAACAAATCCAGGTAAGGAATGGGATGATGGTTGAGTTTGTTATTATAGTAGAAAAGATGGTGAATTAGATGTGGAATGGAAAAAAAATGGGAAGAATCAAGGATGAGTTCTATGTGATACACCTGAGAAACTAAGTAATTCGTAGAGCCATTTAATGAAGGGAGGCATTTATCCTGCTTCAGGCTTTGACATATGTGGAGTAAGGGAGAAAACATCATTTTCATTTGAGAATGATATTTTCAGGGAGGTGAAGGTAACCTTCAGAGATGACAGTGAAGATTCAGGGAAGTTGCTTATCATAGAATATTCATTGCCTGTGGTGGGGGCAGGATTTGACTGAAGAAGGGCATGAGGGAGCTTTCTATGGTAATGGAAATGTTCTACAACTAGGTACACACAGCTATGTGCATTTATCAAAACTTATGGAACTATAAACTTAAGATCTGTGCATTTCAGTGTGTGTAAATTATACCTCAAAACTAGAAACTTAAGAGTTGGAAAAACAAAAGTGGTGTTGTTTGCATATAGAGAAGATGGTGAGAATAAAAAGCATTCAACCAAGGCAGCTGTCCACTGAGATAAGAGTGCAAAGCAGCTTTAATTCTCTGAATAAACAGTTTCCACTTAGCATGTTGCAGACAGAAATTTGACAACCTTGACTATAAAGAATCCATCACAACCACTTGAAAAGGCAAGTTATAAAGAACTCCCCCTTGACAATGATAACTTGTCAGTAAAATGTCCAACTTGTCAGTAAAATTTCCTAATATGATCAAATATACAAAGTCTCATGACACTACCTGACCCTAAAGTTTCCCAATGGGAGGGTAGAGATACAATTATTAGTGGATTTCTTGTGTTCCTGTTTGTCCAGGCCTTCCGAGCAATGGGCATGTTTGGATAGCAAACATATTTTTGGGATCTATAGAAAGTGTGTCTCACTAGAAAGAGACATTTCAGGATACTGAAGTGTGATGGTTTATTTTTGTGTATCTACCAAAGTCTCTCCCCTCCCTGGAAACATTTTTCTTACTTTCCAGGTTATGAGTAATTTCTCTCTCTCTCTACAGAGGAGGGTAAGCAGATTGCTAAAAGCCCATAAAAGCTTAACGTTTTGTAATTTGGGGTTTCCTCTCCTGGAGTGCAACCCCGCTGCATGCCGAGGTAAACATTCTGTACTCATAATGTTGCCCTAAGGGAGACTGGGGTGTAGAAACGCTAAGATAATATGATATTATTCTGACTACTGCTTTTGCTGTGAGTAACAAACCATCTGTGTCTCTGGCCTAGGGTTTTGTGTTCTTCTATCGGTGCATACATATTAAAAAAACAAAAAGCTAACTTGCTAGCTTGTAAGTGGAGTTTTGTCAGATCCTCCACAATCTCAGCACTAATCGTGTTAAAGTTTCCAATGGTGTATATTGGATTCCTATATCAAGACTTTAGTTCTAAGTCAGAGGGCTGACACAGTCCAGAAAAATTTGGAGGATATTTCCAGTCAACATATGTGGGACCTATTAAATTTTAGAGTTGTCTACTCTGGGGAGAGAAATATACAACTTTACAGCGGTCTTTACAATGTCCCCAAACTCCAAATATACCTGTTAGTAACCTGTGTTACAGTCTAAGCCTAGTTATTTTTCACCAGTCGTCATTGTGACTTCGCTCTCAAAGATCAGACACAAGTAGGATATAATATCTAATTGTATTTTCCCATAGGAGAAAGAGTTTGCATTTAATTTTGTATTTAAACTGAGGAAACTGATTTATACTCCAGTCTCTTAAACACTTTCTTGGATTTTAAACATATACATTCTTGGTGCTTTGACAGGGACCAAGTTCTTACTTTTTCTGAAAGTGGAATATACAGATAATTTAACAATGGGCTTCTACCCAGATGTACCATCATTATCTTCTTTTAAGTAAAGCAAAAAAATACATAAATAAAAATTGAGCATTTCTTCATTGCAATTTGTAGGAAGATCAGAGGATCTGAAGCCTGCTATTTTGCAGTTCTCCTATTGATACTACATCTTCCCGGGATTGTGAAGTCTCTTTTCACAGATTTTTTCTTGCCTGGAAGTCTCGACTTCAACACCCAGCCCTGTTAGAGAGGACCTCCTTTACTAGGTGTACCACCCCTCCTATCCTGTACCAAAAAGCATTAAATTAGTCCCTCACTCTCATTCTTAGCCAGAGAAGCATATAATTCCAGTACATGGTACCATATTGTCCATTTCTGGAACTTAACTCCTCTGGTCTAGGATTCCACAGGCCAAAGACAACATGTTAGTTTCATGAATCTGCCTGCAGCAAAAACTTCTCCATAGGTTTAGGGTAGTAGGTAGATCACAGAGAAACACTTGAAAAATTCTATGAATGTAAGTATATTTTAAAACATAGGTAAAATTGACTGTAGTTCTGACAATAACATAACAACATTCATGCTTATATTATTAACAGTTGAATAGTGTCCATGGGTAAAATATTCAATGCATTATTTATGCCATTACTGTATTTGTGTGATAGACAACTCTAACAAAGTAACTGTTTTAATGCCAAACTGAGAGACAGAATCAGGTAGTGTTTTTGCTACACCCTAGTGGAATATTTTTTCTTAGGTACTAAACACATGCTAAGCAAGATATAGAACTTTGAATTAGATTTTGATCAGTAATCTCATGCTAATTTTCATTCTGTTTGTTTTGTTAGTGGGAAACTAATAAGTGAGGTTTCAGATTTCTTATGTATTTTGAGGGTATTTATAAAAATAAGATAATTGTTACAGAAAGAATAGCTTCATATCTTATTTCTTAATATCAATGCTCTATATGCCTAGGATTATTAGATATCTCCTAGAAAACTCTGATCTTTTGTGAAAGAAGAGCACAATTTATTTCCAAGAACAAAACCACTGAATATCCTTCTTCTCAGAAAAGTAAAATAATCTTAAATTGCCTTAAATCTTAGGTGATATTATCTGGACTAGAACACAAAGATAAAGAATGCCATCATGTCCTTTATCATTCATCAATACATAGTTTGAGATTAATTAAACAAAAATTTCATAATAAAGAATAAGATAATAAAATAGAAATATAATTTTATTTGTCTTAATTGTGTGTGTCTAGAAACATTCAACCTATCTTCAGTAATAAAGGTCAATGAGATATTCAATTACTTTTAAGCCATCAAGATTGCCTGATGAAATACGGGGATTATTTTGCTCTTTTTTTTTAAACAAGTCACTAGAGTGTCTGCAAGTTGGTAAATTGTTCCAAATTTACGAAAGTTGAACATTTTATCAGTACTGCAGAGAACCTAATTACCATGTTTATTAATATGCCTGCAGAAAAATTAATTCATACTCTTCCAATCCCCCAAGGGAGCCAAGGCATAACTTTTCTCGTCAGTAAGACTGTGGATGCCTTTCCTCTCAGTGGCAGGATAGTGGGAAGGGGCCTCTCCCTTCCAGTAACCAGCCTTGGTGTGACAGCCATGGTGTGGAAACAGACACCAGAGACATAGCAGAAAAAGTTAAGTGCGCTGAGTATACTGACATGCTAGCTCCTAAAAGATGTTTCTCTGTATGGCTGAATGTATGACATCCTTTTGAAGTTTCGTTAGGACTCTAGGAACCAACCTCCATGCTTCAATATTCTCTTGATCCATTTCTTCTGAAGAGTCACAAAGTTCAAGGCAGAATAGAACAGATTCTCAGTATTTCTTTCATAGTCTTTTTTTTTTTTTTTTTTTTTTTTTTTTTTAATGGAACATATAGTAGTTCTGGGATTTTTCTCAACTCACATATATATTTCCCTGATGCCTTCATTTTATAATAAGGGCAACACTTGGGAAGATGTATGTGGTACAGGATTGTCTTCTGAAATTTCTCCTCTTTCGTAAACCTCTCTTGCTCCTGTAAGGTGTAGTCTGCAAACTCAGCAGTCCATGTGTGATGATGCGAAGCAAATGCCCTACTGGTAGCTGCCTGAAGGTGCAGGTTCAGATGGGAAAATACTCTTCTCCTTCAAGTATTATTAAAAAATAATTTTATAAAAAGTTTCGATTAGCTTGTAAACTGAAAGTAAACCAAACCAAGTATCTATAGGCTAAACAGCGCCCACAGGGCTATCAACTTATGATCTCTGCTAGAGAAAGGGACAAAAGCACACAGAAGATGATACTGCCTGGTTTATGTCTCTAACATAAATGAATCCAGAATCATCTCTTTTGGAATGTATACTGAGAGGTATAAAGATTTCACATATGTTGGGGATATATTTAGAATCATATTCCTTTGTTTCTCTAAATGTAATTTGACTTCCTATTTCTCCATCAGTAAAACTCTTAGTTCGTCATCCCATTCTTAAGAGTTTGTTTGCTCCTTTGCAAATTGATCAAGAAATCACACAATCAATATTTTTTTTTTTAAAGAACTTGACCTAATTTCCATTGCCAAGTGCAAACAAAACAAAACAAAACAAAACAAAACAAAACAAAAAAACAACTGTGGGCATCTCCGCTCTGCCACTGCTGTCAGTACTACCGATCCTCACTTCCATAAGATGCCTGCCAGGAGTAGGATCCAGAAGATCCACTCTAAGTTTATCCCTCTAAAACCTACTTTGGCCCCCACATCAGTGGTGCAACTCGCAATCCCCTGTGCTGTTCTGTCTTCTGGCTTAGTTTCCACACTATTTGGGAGGAATGTTGGTTGATAAATTCGCTCTGCCCACCTGATTCATAGTAAGCTCAATCAACATTGTCATATTAAGTGGAGAGAGTACACACTGATCTAATGCTGCTCCCTCCCCCTGCCTTCTTTCTTCAAGTTTTCATCCTTCCATTTGAAGTATGGGACAAATTAATTGGTCTATTGCTTAAGGAGACATTAAACCAGAAAGTGAAGTGTCCATTTCCCCTCTTTCCTGCCCCTTCAATCTGTAAGAACGATTCCCTCAAAAGACTCTTCAAATGGCTCTGAGTGAAAAGAAACACATGCTTCTATCCTTCCTTATTCAGGAAGCAAAGGGAAAAGCCACAGCATTCTCAAACAAACTGACAGTTTCCAATTCTATAGATCCCTTCCTCCCAATTCCAATTGTTTGCTTATAGCTCATATAGACAGGTTTAGAAGTAAATAAACTTTTTCAGTGATGTTTATTGGGGAAAAGCTTCCCCCCCCCCATCCTTAATCAACCCCAAAGGCAGTTTTCTAATTACTATTTGCTGGGTTTTTTTGTTTGTTTGTTTGTTTTAAGTTTTGAACAGCAGTTCCTTCCAAGTTCTGGGATATTAGGAAAATTTTGGCTCAAATTTGCACATTTGTATGAAGTAGGAAAAATCCCAAAGACAAAAAGGCTGTGAGATTTTGGGGAAATTCCAGAAATAATCTGAACACAGAGGGCTCATGAAGTACCCTTATGCTAACACGACTTGCAAAAAATATGGACAGCACACCAAAGTAGGAAGAGTAAAAACACTTTTATCCTATGTAAATGATTCTTGGAGGAGAGAAATAAAGAAGAACGAGGAGGAGCAGGAAAAAAGGGGAAGAAGAGAAAGAACAAAAAAGGAAGAAGAAGATGATGGGAAAAAATTCTTCTGACTTGCAGCATGAAACACAGGAGAAGACAGCCAGGTGTCCTGACATTAAGCAGCAGAGCAAGGGTTCAGGTTCCCAGAGGAGAAAGAAACTATCACCTCTTGTGGGCTGAGGACATGACTTCTCTGCTCCTTGGAATAGGGCTCAAAACCGCCTAGATTTCCTTAGGCATCAACAGACATCTGCTGAGGAAAGCATGCTGGAGGAGAGACATGACTGTGAGCACATTCTGGTCCTTCACACCCTCTCTCTTCTCCTTTGCCATCGTCCTTGGGGCACAGGTTTAAGAAAGAGGACAGCAGTGATCAGCCCTTGGGAACTCAACAGGTGTTGAATGTGACAACTCTTCTCTGTTCTCACTTATGAGACTGTCTAGGACCCTGCATAAGCCACCTGGAAGGCAACTGAAGTGCTGGCAGCAGCAGTGATGGTGGTGGTGAGGGGTCCGTGTAGGATGCTTAAAGGAGGGAGATTTGAAATGAGTAGCACGTGAGAGTCTACTATTGAATTCTACTCACAAAATACATAAGATTTGTAAGGAAAAATTATTTGAAACTATTTTAAGAAAAGACTAGAGTACATGGAAGCTCAAATAGTAGTGTCATTGTCTGGGGTAAATACCTGGGGTTCATCATCTCATGCCAAGAAAATTTAGGGCATTGGACACACACAAGGAGTTTAGGAGTGGAGGTTTAATAGGCAGAAGAAAAATAAAGGAGAACAGTTCTCTCTCTCTCTCTCTCTTTCTCTCTCTAGTGAGAGAGAGGGGCCTCCAAAGGCAAAAAATCAGCTGGCTGGGAGTTTGCTGGATTTTATAGGCAGGCTTGAAGGGGTGGTGTCTGATTTACGTGGGCCCACACATTGGTTTCATGAGCTATTGAGAGGTGACAATGTGCTAGCAGCCTTCACTCTCAGCGCCTCCTCAGCCTCAACGTCCACTCTGGCGGCTCTTGAGGAGCCTTTCAGCCCGCTATGGCACCGTGGAAGCCCCTCTCTGGGCTGGCTGAGGCCAGAGCTACCTCCCTCTGCTTCCAGGGAGGTGTAAAGGGAGAGGCACGGGCGGGAACCAGGGCTGCGCTTGGGGGCCAGTGTG
This sequence comes from Chlorocebus sabaeus, assembly GCF_047675955.1. Taxonomy (NCBI): domain Eukaryota; kingdom Metazoa; phylum Chordata; class Mammalia; order Primates; family Cercopithecidae; genus Chlorocebus; species Chlorocebus sabaeus. Next base: position 83,621,944 of record NC_132916.1, read on the forward strand.
AGTTCCGGCAGGCACGGGCGCCGGCTCGGTGGCCCGGCACACGGAGCGGCCAGCCGGGGCGCAGGCCCAGGGCAGTGAGGGGCTTAGCATCAGGGCCAGCAGCTGTGGAGGTTGAGCCGGGTCCCCCAGCAGTGCCGGCCTGCTGGCGCCACACTCAAATTCTAGCCAGGCCTTAGCTGCCTCCCGGCAGGCCAGGGCTCCAGACCTGCAACCTGCCATGTCTGAGTTCCCCCTCTGCAGTGGGCACCCGCCCAGCCTCAGCCTCCCCGACGGGTGCCGCCCCCTGCTCCGTGGCGCCCAGTCCCATCCACAGCCCAAGGGCTGAGAAGTTCAGGTGAGGCTTGGGACTGGCGGGCAGCTCCGCCTGCAGCCCCAGTGCAAGATCCACTGGACCAAGCCAGCTGGGATCCTGAACAGGATGGGGACTTGGAGAACTTTTGTATCTAGCCGGAGGATTGTATGTGCACCAATCAGCGCTCTGTATCTAGCTAACCTAGTGGGGACTTGGAGGACTAGCACTCTATGACTCTGTGTCCAGCTCAAGGATTGTAAATGCATCAATCAGCACTCTGTCTAGCTCACGGTTTGTAAATACACCAATCAGTACTCTGTGTCTAGCTCAAGGTTTGTAAATACACCAATTGGTACTCTGTATCTAGCTAACTCTGTATCTAGCTAACTAGCACTCTGTGACTCTGTATAGCACAAGGATTGTAAACGCACCAATCAACACTCCATCAAAATGGACCAATCAGCTCTCTGTAAAATGGACCAATCAGCTCTCTCTAAAATAGACCAATTAGCAGGATGTGGGTGGGGTCAGATAAGGGCATAAAAGCCGGCTTCCCAAGCCTACCAGGGGCAACCCACTGGGTTCCCTTTATACAGTGTGGAAGTTTTGTTCTTTTGCTCTTTGCAATAAATCTTGCTGCTGCTCACTCTTTGGGTCCACACTGCCTTTATGAGTTGTAATACTCACCGCGAAGGTCTGCAGCTTCACTCCTGAAGCCAATGAGACCACGAACCCATGGGGAAGAAGGAACAACTCCAGACGCGCTGCCTTTAAGAGCCCTCACACTCACCACGAGGCTCTGTAGCTTCACTCCTGACAGCGAGACAAACGAACCCACCAGAAGGAAGAAGCTCCAGACACATCTGAGCGTCTGAAAGAACAAACACCGGACACACCATCTTTAAGAACTGTAACACTCAATGGGAGGGTGTGCAGCTTCATTCTTGAAGTCACTGAGACCAAGAACCCACCAATTCCAGACACACTATGACATTTACATAGCAAGCAGGGAAGGCTGGCCACCCTAACCTAATCTTATTGTGCAGAGGGGCTTTCCACTTGACCTGCACCATCTTGTCTGCTCCTAACTCTACACTTGGCTGGCAGTGGCAAAGAGAAGGGACGGTGGAGCCACCATTTTGAAAATGCCTAGTCCCAGGCAGCGTTGTCCTGCCAGCATTCACATGTGCAAGCTTTTGGCCTATTTGTGTCTGTAGGTCAATTCTACAGTCTGCTGTCTGTTAGAAAATGATTTGGGGACTGTTTTTCATCAAAAAGAAAACCTTACCAAAACCTCTGGTACCTTATCTGCTTAAGTATTTTCTTCTTAACTCGTATGTCATTTCTGCATGTGTTTGGGCCTCATACATTAAAGTTCCGATTGTACAAACACAGTATCTGATTTGCAACTGTAGTTCATACCTCATGCAGTGAGAATCCTGTGGGAAAATCTCTCTTCTTTTCTCTCTAGCATATTCACAGACGTATTCCCTTCAACGCTGATCCAATGACAATGCCCCTTGATGGAGGAGTCCTGAATTTAAGTAGAGGATAGTTTTTAGTTATTCCTCGTCATAGAGCATTAACAAAATAGGAAAACTCTTTCCTCTTCCTCTTCTTTTTCCTCCTCCTCCTCTTCCTTTCTTCTTCACTTTTCTTTCTCTTTTTTGTTGTGCATTCTGATTTGCTGCACATTTATCTTAGTTAAGTATTAAGATCTGTTCAGTTTTCTAAGTTCTTGTTTTCAGTAGCGCCAGATTTCTACCTTGAAGAGACATTGCAGAAATGGTGGAGCAGATCAGTCAAAAGCAACAGGCTTTCCAATGGCGGAAGGCCTGTGTGGCATAGGACATGGACAGGGGATGCAGCACTCTTTTGAGGTGGAAAGGAAGACTCAGAGAAAGACTGAGGTGTCACTGGCTGTAAAGGCCGCTGAGCCATACCGAGTGATCTCTGAGGTTCAGTCATAGGTGAAGTTGCACAATTCAAAGTAAACATAATGAATCACTGCTCAGGCAGTCATAGAGCAGCAATGATCCCAGCAGAGTGGGAAATATAACCATCCCAGGGGACTGCAGCAAGGAGAACGTCAAAGGACGCCAAGGCTATAGGCAAGGCTGACTCAAAAGGCTTGCCTAGGTTGTTAACAGCCGTGAACTTATTGATAAAAGATCAGCAAATGCACAGGGAGGAGGGAATTTACTGATATTGTGTAAGAACTTCTGAATTAATGTTACTTTCTATTATAAAGAAAAAATGTTTTATTTGAAATTAAAATTTCCTTTCAGGGGAACCTTACAAAGGAATGTAGTTGAAGGCCATTTTATTTTAGCTGAGAACCTACATAGCTCTTGGATATCCAAAATAAGACCTTGGAACTGAGTTTGGGAATAGCAAACAGACGAATCTAAACACTCTGCTTAGTGGAGTGAGAGGAATTAGAGTTCCTGGAAGCAAAATCAGGGTGAAGAGGGAAAGAGGAACAAACATAGACTAGCCTACAAGGCCTGAGTGCCTTGGGAGCAGAAAGGCAGAATGGGGGACAAAAGATTGGGGATGTAAAAATGACCCACGTGGGTCAGCAAATTTAGCAGAAGATGGAACCAGAGCCATATACAAAAAGCTTTGGATTTTCCCTATGTTGTCGAACAACCTTAGAGTGACCTAACCTCCATCTTGTAGTCAGGAGGCTTCCAGATAATTAAGCATGTCAAAATAATTAAGTGACCAGAATGTCTTTCCCAGATTTCAGGTTATTTCAGGAATGCTGAGTGGCAGGAAGAAAATATATAATTATCTCAAAATAAGATAGGAAACAAATTATAGGAAGCTTTAATCAAGAACAAACTAATCAAAGTATTTATTTAGATATTCCTTTAAATTGTGAATCCTCTGAGAGATATTCAGTTTCATTATTTCAGTGACTGTTACAGTGCACATAATAAATGTTCAGCAAATGCTTGTTAAATGAATTAATAAAAGGAGGGTTAAAGAAAAGCAGGAAACTGAGCAAATCTCAGATTGTCGTTGGTTAGGAGCAACCTAAGAACATACAGAACATGCTTAATGAAACTCAGTGTCTTTGCCATGGCCCTTTCATCTGGAACGTGGTCTTTTCCAACATGCACTCACACACACAGTCTCACAACCACACAGCCTGGTTCCCTTACCTGCTACAAGCTTATCTGCCATTAACACTTTATTTAAAAGTGTGTCTCTCCCCTAAACTCAATTTGGCTTTTCCTATATCATTTCCTACTTTATTTTGCTGCATGGCCTGCATACTATCTAGTCCATTATATATGTTATACAGATTTATTTTCGTCACCACACCTTGATATGTAAGCTCCAAGATGTCAGGAACTCCTACCTGTTTTGCTCAAGGATATACTCCCAGCAATGAAGGAGGGCCTGGTCTGTAGTAGGTACTTTTGTAGGAATGCATATACGAATGAATGAATGAATGAATGAATGAATGAATGAATGAAGGCTTATAAAGGAGTCATGAAACTTGTCATTCGAGAGACAGAAATAATTTTTTCCAGCTGGACTGAAAGAGGCATGCACACTGAAGCAGTTTTAAAAAAAGAAAAAACCATTACCAGATATGAATTAAAGCCTGTCTGCTTTTATGTATTCAAAACCCCAACCAACACAGAACAGTAGTCAGAAGCTGGACCTAATTTCAAGGAAGGAAATTAGAAGCTTCTTTTCTGTCTTTGCATTGCTTTTAAGTGTGTCTTCTGATACAAGCCAAATGCTGTCCGTCAGCCTATTACAGCATGTGCTCTCATGTGCTGCCATACTTTTCGCTGCTGTCCCCCTGAGTTAAACTGCTCTGTTCTGCTGCCTTGCTGTCTAAGGCTTGAGATAAAAATGTTCAGTTGCTGCTGCCGTGCTGCCTGTCTCCTGTGTTTAAATGTGTCCATATCATGGTGTTTGCATCTGACTACATCTTGGCAGCTTCCAAATAAGACTTAGAGAAACCAAGCCACTGCTGGGATGATGACTAATCATTTTGCAGAACAGCGTGAGTCAAACAAAGGTATAGCTCTTATGGTTCTCAGTTTTCCTTCTGAGACATACCACCACAGAACAGAGAGAGGATTGATTACAAGCAAGTACCATCATGGACACAGCTGTAACTGGTCAACAGATGCAGTCTTATTATAATATGCATTCCACAAGCATATGGAATTGGGTGAAATTAAACTAAAAAATAAAGAGATTGAGCCCTTCTTCCAATAAGAGGTGTGTAGAAGCCAAAAAGCCTCCCTGTTTTTTGTTTTCTACCTTTCCAAACTGTAGCAGATGTTGTGAATTCTATAAAATTAGAAAAAATGCAAATGTCCACTAAATCCTGAGTGAGGATTAATGCAAAACTGCAGAAACATTGAAATTCAAAATACCCAGCAAGTTATGTTTATTAATATCCACATATGCCTTTTTTTGGTCTTTAGGGTGCTCTTTGATGTAACGCCAAGTGGATCTACAAAGGATGTGGAGCAGTATGTGTGATCCTTTTATTCATTGAAAAGGAAAGGGCAGCATGAGGTAAATGGTGGTTGCCATTCGCTTGTAAGCTTTATCCCAGGAAAAATTTAGGGCAGGGTGAATTATCATAGAATGTGCCCTTTTTTGGATTATCTATTGCTACCATTTATCTAAAACACCCTCCAACCAGTATGGTTACCTTTCTCTTTGTAATATTTTAAAATTCAATTGCATTTAGGACATTTTCTCATCTTTTCTACCATATCTTTTTTTCTGTATGCCGTCCTAAAGTTTATAAACTTAGAGGACAAAAATTAAAAGTTGTCATAAGGGGCCATTTTTCAATATTTGTTGTAAGTGGAATTATTTATAATGCAGAAACCATCGTACCTTAAAACATAAACATTTAGGGCATGTATCTGGGCTAGAATATTTGAATAATGTTCTGTACTTGACAATGTTCAATAAATATTATCACTCAGAAAATAAAAGCAGCAAAAATTTGGTGGTACAGTTTTAATGTTTAAATTTAGAAAAAAAATCAAAGGTCAGAAATCATCTAATATCTGCTTCCCTATCAATGAGAACCAATGTAAACTGAATATCGCAATCTTGTTATAAAAATGTGGTTTCCTTTACTGACTATTGAAGGAACACATTATGACAAGCAATCTTAATTTAAAAAGTCAAAATTTGAAAACAGTAGTAATGCCAATTTCACATTGCATTTGAAGGATAAATGTCAAACTCTGTCGATGAATTTGTCCTTAGAAAAAATATTTTTGCAGGTTTTCTTTTCTAAAAGATCTACCCTTATCATTTAAAAATAGGAGTCCAGTCTTATCTTTCAGTCCTGCCTTTCCAGTGCCCTCTACTGGGCACTACAGTTGATAAATATGTGTATCTACTCCTCCAGGTTTGCCTCTGATTTTATTTCTAAATCATAGAATAAAGGGGAGGGCTGAAAGAAATTTGAGAACTCCATCCCTGCTTTCTACTAGGGTCATAACCAAGCCACCTGAGAGGTATGAAATCTCTTCTGTTTTTCAAGATTGTTAAAAAGGAAAAGTGATTTAAACCTATTTGGCTTGGTATTTTCACCCAACTGGCCTATACCTTAGCTGCCTTAGTGAGTGTTTAGGATGACTTAAATTACTGCACCTGCCACAAGTGCCTTCCGGGTGCTGTAATATATAACACTGCCTTTTATTCTTTAAACACAAAAGATGTGGCTTTCATTCTCGGCTGATGGAAGTTATCTGTGCAACATAAAAATTGCAAGTGTGTTTATCTCTGTTTCTTTGCTAGCTGTAGTAATGGGTGCATATGCACAATGGAGATGACATTATTTCTCTCTGTTTTAAATATTTGTTCTTAGTAAACATCTATAAAAGAATGCATTCACAAGCAAGTAACCCTGGAGGCCTTCTAATGAAATTTATTTTGCTGCATTTTAGTGCAAAGGACAAAATATCCTTTATTGTTAGACTGCAATTCAGTATAAAATACCCATTAATATTTAGCATTTGTGCATAATACAGGCTTTGTTATGTTTTGGTGTGTGCAATTGATCTCCAAAATATTTTTAAGCAAGATTTAAAACAAAATAAGGCAAAAACTCTGTATAAAGAGACTCTACTAGCTTTTTCTCTTCTTATTTTCTTCCCCTCCTTTGGTTATCAATTTTCTAATTGAAAAATTACAGAGGATGACATTTAGTGCTTTTAAGAGCTGTTTTGACTGAGCTTTTACTCCCTGAATGTTAAACACATAAGAATATTTACAACATATCAGAGCATGGCACACCTATTCTTTCGTTTCTGTTTTGGAAATTTGCTTAGGCTACTCAGCCGTCCCTTCTCTATGGCCACATAATGGAACCATCATTACCTCCAGTGGGATAGTAACATAACCTTCCTGATGGACAGAACATGTTTCTGTTTTTTGAAGTTACTCAAATATTTCTAACAGTTGCAGCTAATCAACTGCTGCATTGATTAATAAAAATGTGCCCCAGCAATCAATATAAAATATCAATATACAGTAGCTAAAGTAGTCTTAAAGAGGCCAATAAGGATTATTCTATATTTCTGTAGTCATATTTTGATTATAAGTGCATAGAATGTTTGTATATATTATAAATACTATTGTTCTGTGTAGCTGTTTTCGACAAATATTCTATTGCAAAATGAAAATAACCAAGAAGAAAAGTACAAGAACTTTAATTTTAACTTTAAAAAAAATCAAACCTTCTTCAAAGCTAACAGAAGACCGACACGCTGATCATATCTTTCAGAATCTCTTGAAGTGTAAATTTAGTCAGAGTGCCAAACATAGAAAGTTGATCTCAACCAAATCTTCAAATGGACAAAACATTCTCTTGGACTCAACGGGGACTGAGCCAGCTGCCAGTTGATATGTGGGCAGAGAGGAGTTGAGTGCCTGATTCTGGGGGCATTCAGCTTCTATGCTTCAAGGTAGCATAGTCTCAACATCAGATCCTGCATTAGAGCTTTGAATATATGTCAGAAGAAAAAAAAAAAAAAAAAAACAGTTCAATTTCCAAAAGTATTCTAGCTTGCAATATTTTTGACCATCTAGTCATGTTCATACATTTTGTGATAATGTATTGGAATATGTATTAAGCTGAAATCTTTATCACCCAACTACTGGGCCCAGAATTGTAATTTTTAACATGTTTGTTGCATTACGCTACCAACCACTGTTTACTAACTGCATGTGGAACTAAAAATTGCTGATGAAAGCTTTTAATATAATGGAAAAGGTGTTGGATCAGAAATCAAGGGAGCTATTTTTTTTTCTATTGCTTTCACTACATGTTACAGTGGCCTTGGAGCAAGGTGTCTTGTTTTACTTTTTAAATAACACTTTTTACAAACACCGACTTCTGCAGAGTGGAGTGGCTCATGCCTGTAATCCCAGCACTTTGGGAGGCTGAGGCGGGCAGATCACTTGAGGCCCGGAGTTTGAGACCAGCCTGGCCAATGTGGTGAAACCCTGTCTCTACTAAAGATACAAAAATTAGCTGGTTGTGGTGGGGGGCACCTGTAATCCCAGCTACTTGGTAGACTGTGGCAGAAGAATGGCTTGAATCCAGGAGGTAAAGGTTGCAGTGAGCCCAGATCGCACCATTGTACTCCAGCCTAAGCGGAAAACAAAACAAAACAAAACAAAAAACTGAATTTTTTATCTGTCATAAGTATTGGTTGAACTAAGATGATTAGGTCTTCTGCAGCTATAAATTTTCATAAGCCAGACTTGTATACCAAAACACTGCATCAACATTTCTTCTCAGAAATCCTAACAGATTTCAATGATAACATGCTAACGTGTTCAAAAACAAAGTTTTGACTTTCCTCTACACTCTTCTCAGTCTTCTTAATTTCAGAAGATAGTAATTTTCAGGTCCCAAATCCTGAAGTCTTTTTAAGTTCCCTCTATTCTTTATACCCCACACCCAATTAATCAGCAAAACCTGTTGACTCAACCTTCAAAATGATGCCAATAGCAGCCACTTCCCTTTGTCTCCAGTGTTTATGCTCTGGTCCATCCATCATCTTTAGACTTCACTATTTCTGTAGTATACTGGTATGGTAGAATTGCATTCTTCCAAAAAGATACATGGAAGCCCCAATCCCTAGTGTCTCAGAATGTGATCTTGTTCAGAAATTGTGTCTTTGCAGTCAAATTAAGATGAGGTCATTTGGGTAGGCTCTAGTCCAATATGACTGGTGTCCTTATAAAAGTGGAAAATTTGGATGCAGAGACAGATGAGCACACCGAGAGAATGCTATGAGAAGATGAAAATAGAAACCAGAGTGATGCATCTATGCCTAAGATTGTCTGTAGATCACCAGAAAGCTAGGAGAGAGGCATAGAACAGTCTCCGTCAGAGCCGTCAGAAGGAACTGACTCTACCAACACCTTTGTCTCAGATATCTAGCCTCCAGGAGTTTCAACAACAAATTTCTGTTGTTTAAGCCACTCAGACTGTGGTACATTTTTACAGAATTCCTAGAAAACTAGTGCATATGTTAAGTGGTCTTTCTGCTTTCCACTCCTCCACTATGGCCTATTCCCCACATAGCAGTTAGAAATATATATATACACACCCACACACACACACACACACACATATATATATATAAAGGACTGTAGCTCTCCTTTTTATTCTCCCAGTGGGAAAGAAGAACTATCATTAATGGCAAATGGCAGTTGAAGCAACACCAAGAGCTGGCTTCACATTTAGGAAAGAATGCTGCACCTTCTCATCCTCGTCATGGTTTCTGGTGCTCTGCACATTCAGAGAATCTTCTCTAGGAACAAAATATAGAAATGATCCCTGAAAGTGTAACCTTTAGAAACAAGTATTTTTTTTAAAGTGCCAGTAAAATCATATTGCCTCTTTATTAAAACTCCTCCCATAGTTCCCCATGTGCTCCTGATCTACAATTCTATTCTTTCTACCATTTCTTCTCTGACCTGTCCCCTAAAATAAGTCTGCTCCAACCAGAGTTCCTGGCATATAATAAGTACTTAATTAGTATTTGTGAACTGATAGAATAATTACATTTTAAATCAGCAAAACTATTTTTGAAGTTTTTGTTTGTTTGTTTGTTTGTTTGTTTTTTTAAAGATTAACAATGGAGAGAATAAGACCAGGTGCATAAGTGTTGATTAAACCAGAATGACCTTGCAAACTTTCATTCATTCATTCAACATACCTCGTTAATACATGCTGTTAGCCAAGTGCTATTCTAGGCACTTTACTTTCAAATGTGGAGAGGCCATAGCTCCTATACATCTGGCATAGATGAAGGGGCAACTACAATGTATAAAGGTAAATCTTACCACAGAGGTGAAAACGAAGTTCTATGGTATCACAAATGAGGGAGCAATTACTTCTGTCCAAAGCAGTTATGGGAGGTTTCATAAAAAGGGAGACAGTTAAGCCAGGCAATCTTAGAAGTTTGGTGGTGACAGTAGGAGTGTTAATAGATAGGTGACATATAGGGAGGTGAACATTTCAAGGTGCTGACATAGCATGTGCAAACACATGGCAGAATCATGCACCTAGAAAAGGTGCCATTTGTTAGGCAAAGCTGTTGTCCCTGATTCACTACTTCACTGCTCAGCAGTCAACCAGCTGCAGAATCCTATAGAGACACTGGAATCTCTGATCTTAAAAATAGGAAATCATAGGCGCCTTCTGCATTTAAGAAAATCCCAGACTCTCTTTATTTAAATGTTCCCCAAACCAATGAAACAAGAATCCAACAAAGTGGGACTGGACTCTAACTTTGCCTTCAATTTAGCAACAGAGCTGTATACCCAGCTGGATCCTGCTGCTAGATGATTCTATGTGACTGAATCCTAGCCCACTCTTCCAGCAGGAGACAACCAGGAGTGGAGTCTGGCCTCATCATGAGAGATCTGATATATTTTCATATTTCAGTGTTTTTTCTTCTATTTGTGTAACCCTAAGTGTTTTACAATATTAATATTTTACTGCCCCATTTCTTATGTTCCAAGTACATGAGGCAGACATGCAAAGAGAACCCATGTATTTTGATGGTCTGATTACTACCCATTGTGAGGTTTGGGGTTTTAAAATATCAATTTCTTGCTGATATTTCATGTAATGCTAACTGTCACAACTGCTCTTGTGTAGCCCAGCAAAATTGACTTTAACATACTAAAGAAATTAGGGAATTGAATTGCATCTGGGTTCTAATCCTAGCTCTCTAACTAATCATTGTATGTCATAAAACAAGGCATTTAACCTTTCTCTTAGTACCCACATCTATCTGACAAGCAGATTGGACTATAACAGTTGCTAAGATTCATTATTCCCTGATCCTAGAAAGTTAAAAAAAAAAAAAAAAGGTGAATTGGAAACAGCTTAGAATCACCATCAGTAGTTACTTGAAAGACATTGAGATTTATTTTTTGTTTGTTTTGTTAGTTTGTTTTCAATATTGACTTTTCAGATGTGTGAATCCTCATGCTTCCTTGGTCCATGTGTCTATAACTTAGCAACCAACCAGTTATGTTTTGAATGCTGAATTTAAAGAATTTATTATTTTTCATATAGAGTTAATGGTGTGTGTGTGTGTGTGTGTGTGTGTGTGTTGTATTTATCCACCTAATCTTCTCAGGCAGGGTTATTTAAACTCCTAGAGGCTGCTTTACAAAAACTCAGAGCAGGTTTGCTCTTTCATCATAACTACTATGTGGTGTGAGCATGACTTAAATGGGTAGTTGGTTTTCATTTCATATCATTGCTACATTTATTTGCTTTTATAGATCTTAGAAAGTATTAATAAAAAATCAGTTGTGGATGCAACACCATTTTTTTCTGTGCCTGCAATGATACGTAATATTGACTCAACAACCTCACTTTTATTTCCTTGATGGAATCTTGTGCCTGTGGATCCCATTTTGATCCCAAAATGTCTTACATCTCAAATGCTGGAGCAAATGTTAGTTCTCTCATAATACTCTACTTCTTCACTTCCCTGTGATACATGTAGCTACATTCAAGGTTTAGCATAACTTAGGAAATATTTCTGTGGGAAATATGCACAACAGATCTTCCTAGCAAAATAAAAGCTATTTTAAAAGAGAGATATTGCATAAATCAGAAAAAAAAAAAAAACAACATTGGGGTAAAATAATATGTGTAGACAGTCAATTTTAAAAAAATAAACAGACTTTTATTTTTATTAATTTTTTTGATGTTACCATCTGTCATAATGTATGTAGTAGTGATATGCAATTTATATTTTAGGATATAAGAAGTAATTTCTTTAAAAAATCAGTGAGTAAAGATTTTAAATGATACTTTTTAAAATCTTGCATAATTAATAAGCTCATAGTAATCAAAGAAAAGTATTTGTTGAGTATATTAAGAAACTAAACTTTAAATAAGGTACTTTGATGATATTTCTGTGTATGTTGTATTCATCTTCACATGGTCTGGTAGCCACATTGCTACTAAATTAAAGCCAGTTTACATGATTTTAGGCCATTTATGTGTTTTATTTCCTTTTAAAAAATCTATACAATTCCATCCTATCCCTCATAATATTAATTTCCTTGGTTTCTATTCATGTTTCAAACACCTTTCCAAAATAATATGATTCAGATAAGTATTTAAAGGAAATATATCATCACGTTGAGCCAGGTATTATAGCTATATGTGAAGGGATTAAGCAGCTTAAAATATGTTGTCACAGATCCTGTATTCTCCCCTCCTTCTTGACAGCCAAGGTCATGTTTTCCTGGCTGCAACTATGGGGAATCTTTCCAGGCAGTTTTGTAGACCCAGTCCTGTACACCTCGATTGATGTATCCTTGTCGGGGTAGGGGAGGAGTATCACTTTTGTAATGATGTGTATCTTAAAACATGCAAAATTTTTTATAAATCATGCAAAACAGAGCTGCATTTATTTGCAGCTGCTGATGACAAAAATACCTCTGAGAGCAGGTTATTTTTATTTCCACTTGGTTGAAAATAAGCAGAAACAAATCTTCGCACAGTTAGGATGACAGGACATGTTCCGCTCTTCATCTCAAGTTCCTCTTCTGCTGCCACACCCACTTGATGGCTATGCTCTGCCATCTCCTGCTTCAGAGATCTGCACCCTCCTGTTTCCTATTCCTATTTCACAAAGCACTGACATCCATCGGGGCACTTTTGCATTAATTGACTTACTGCCCTTTATATGAAAGAATTTCAAGTATTCTTCTAGGCCAGCTTAGCATCTTCAGCCTTCTATTCCTAATTATGAAATAAATGTTATAAATTCATGAGCAGGTGGCTCAGTGACTTGTTCAAATACCTGAAATCACAAAATACAGTCAGTTCTGCTACAATGCTTGCTCTGATAACATGAATTTGTTTCAGTGTAATTGAGATATTTGGGAACAATCTAAGCATAATGCAAATTTCACATTTGCTTCTGTGGGAATTCCTCTGCCAGAAACACCAGGAGAACTAAAAAGAAACTGCACCCAGCTGAACCCATCTGCATAAGAATATGCAAAATTCAGACGTCACCCATCTCAAACTTCCACTAGCTACCTCAGTTCACTATGTGTGCTGTGAGTCACATATGTCCACATCTGATGTTACAAATTTCATCTGATTTCTGAGAATCCACCTTCTACCATCTCACAATAACCTAAAAGCTATTCTTAATATGGCTTAATTTTGAAATAAGAAAATTTCAGGTCTTAAGATTGCATTTTATTATAGAATTTATGTATTCATAAACCACTTAGTATATATAAAACTGTGCTAACATATTTATTAAGTTCTTATATTTTTAATGTATGACTGATGAAGTTTTTGTGTTGAATGTCTGGTTTTTGCTGCACAGTTTTGTATAGCATGATAACTTTCAGGAGAGTATATGCAGCATTACAGCAAAACTGACAGTATGAAACTGCCTCCACTGCCAAGATTGCTGTAGCGGGGATATCTAACAATACCTTCTTTGGTCCTATTTTGAGAACTTCTTATCCTTGACTCTTCTTCACGTCAATTTTCAGTCACCACTCAAAGACCAGTTTTCTTTTATAGACCTGAGAATAGTTATGAAATATCTGAGCACTGCATTATTCTAGAGGGTTTGGCTTTTATTAGAAAGGCAAGAGGTACTCTTGAAGAATTTTAAGCTGGAGAATGGCCGAGATAATAACAGGAATCAAATCCATGCTGGAGAGGGCTTTGCATAAAAGTTTCTATCAGGACGCTCTGATTGTGACTCAAAAGCCCATGAGCTCCTAGAGGATAGAAATTGTCCAATCATCTCAGAAACCTCTATGCTGGGCATCCTGCCTGACCTGGAATGGCTCAAACTGTTTACTGAACTGAATTCCAACAGTACAAATGAGGATTAGTCCTCAAAATGGTTACCAAGAGGCACTGAAAAGTCTTAATAATGATGCAGATAATCAAGGTCTCCACTTAGACAAGGAATTCTTCCCTTAGATTTTAGAAAACAATTGTTTAATAGTAAGAATTAAAACAAAAATGATTTTTCATTTATCTAAACTAAATAATATGCTTTTGAGTTCCTGCTTTATGCTTAATAATATTTGGGCACAGTGCCTTTCCCATCAGGACATGATAGATGATCATTCAATTCATCAAAAACCCAGTTAATCAGAACATTCATTTCCTCATAAGTATTCTATTTAAGTGTCTGTTGTGTATAATTTAATGTTTCACACAGTTTGGCTACTTTAATTTCTTAAAAGACTTTTGGAATTTTTACAGCATCCTCTAGAGATGAAAGTATGAAAAATCTTTCATTCTTTTGCAATGCTACTGCATTCATATGCAGTAATAATACAATATCATTGCCTTCTATGTAACATTTATACAGTTAAAGCTAAAAAAGACAGTGAACATCAGAAGTAAAACAATAGTGACTATGAAATCATGAGTAGTATGGCTTACTCTAAATGTGATCTCTGCTGACTGACTCTGACTTCCTTTCAATTAAGTGCATATTACAGCTCCCCAGGTGGGTAGCCATCTGCTCCTCATGGAAGGTAATGCCACCCAAGCTCTTGGCTCTCTTCCCTGCCAATTAGTCCCCTATATGCATTTTATATGAATGCTGCAGAGCCTTAGATAGGTGTGAAAATTTTAAGCTTCTATACTTTGGATGAAGTCTGATTTAAGCATACATTGTCAAAGAAATGAAAAGAGTAAATATCAATATGGCAATGGAATTTCTATAACGACTACACAATTTTGTTCCTCAAGTGGTTATCTGAATTTAAAATGATATTCTTCCAGGCTCAAAATAGATAAGTAGCTTAATACTAGATTTGTTTTTAGTAATAATGTCACTCCCTACTTCTCACTGGGATTCAAATACGACAGTTTTTCTTTACATGATTTAAATACATGTGACTGGCCACAATCCTGTTGTGCACATTGACCTCTCTGTATGTTCTACATGTTTTCCAGTTATTTTAAGTGTATTGTTTTTGACCCCAAGCAATTTTTATTGCCTTATAGCACTATTCTGTGTGGAAAAAAATAAAATCAAACTGGAGTTATTTAGGCTAAATGATACAGTGGGTTTCTAGGAAGCCTGAGGCAGATTGTCCATTTTGCATTTAGAAGAAGCCACTGGAGAGTGACAGTTCAAAAAAACCACACACACACGAAAACCTCTGTTGTGAAATATTTGGCTTGGCAAACAGAATTTGGGAAAGCTCAGATTAACGCATTAAGATACTATTATGCACCCCTAAATAGAGATCCTAGGGATAGGCTGCCATCTACTATATTAACTCTAGTTCCTACCTGAAAGTTCAGTTGTTTCATTGAATAGATAACCTAAATTAAAGGTGCAGTCCTATTAAATAATCATCTAACCTCTTAGTAAACAAGGACTGAACTGGTAAGCTGTATTTATACTGTGAAAGTTAAGCAAAGTCCCTTATTAGTAACTATTTTTATTTTAATTTCTCATAACAGCTATTTTGGGCTACATTTATAAGTATGGACTAAGTTGGTGTCACAGAGACCCAAAATAGTAGTGGTTCAAGTAAAATAATAAAATGTTGTATCTCTTGCATGTGAAAATCCACAGGTAGGCAAGAGGTCCAGGATAAATAGGCAGTTCTAATCTATGAAATCATCCAAGCATCGGATTCATTTCCCTCCACCATTCCAGAGTAGGTTTTCCTTGTCTGTATGGTCGAAGTTGGCCATTATTATAAAATCTCTGTGTTTCTATCATTAAGGAGAAAGTGAGAAGATGGAGCACAATTTCCTTTTTAAGCTATGTGATCCAGGAATCACACAATTTCCCATACCTACTTGCAAGAAAGTTTGAGATATATAATCTCTAGCTGGACAGATGTTTGTTCAACTAAACTCAAGCATTCTATTATTCAAAGGAAGAAAGGGAGAGTGGATATCAATGAAATCTTGCTCTACCTACTAACCAGCTATTTATTTATTTTTTTACTAATTTAATAAAAAATATTTTCCAGAGGTATAATAAGGAAGCTTTTTAAATAAATTGCACCAGGTTTCTTCCGCTTAAAATCATTTCATGGCACACTGTATTGCATCAGTACAAATTCCTAACATCACTTACAAGGTCTTGTAGGCTCTGGCTCTTGACTCTGACTCCAACAACAATTTAACCACGCTTCTCCTGGCTTCCTATTTTCCAGCTACACTGATATACTTTCCATTTTGTGGACATCCCAACTATTTCCATCTCTCCATTTTTGCTTTTGTTATCCCTTCTTTTATAAATGTTCTTCCCAGAATTCTATGTATAATTAATTGGTTCCTTGTTTGCCTTCAGTGCAGCTCACATATCACTTCTTAAGATGTCCTTTCACTGTTCTATCTGGTTTCCCCAAATTTCTTCACCATTTTTTAATCTACTTCATAGAATTTATAATTTATTTATTTTGTTAATTTATTTTTAATTCATTTACTGCCTGATTTTCCCTCTGGAATATAAGCTCTGGGAAGGCACAGACCTCATTTGTTTTGTTGTCTCAGATAAACTGATTCCTAGAATGTACTTCCTAGAACATAGTAGATGCTCAAGAAATATATTGGGAATGAGAAAATGAATATACAATTATAAATATGTAATGTGCATATATATAATGTTTGCAGTATCTTTTGGAACACTGTATATTGTCAAATTAATGTCTGCCATTGTCTTAACACTGTGTAAGGATTGAAAAGGTAATGTAAAGAGTTGATGTATAGTTCATCACTTTCCTCATCTGAGATATAGGCAGCCTCCTGATCATAGTATTATGCATAAGTAGAGTATGGCATTCTATTTTCTGTTAAGCTTGTGTTACCAATATATTTCCATTTGCTTTATATCAAAGCCATAGAACTGTATTTACTAAATCCTGAAAAAGCATTCTGAAATATAACCAAATATTTGTTGACCTGCAACCAAAGACAAATCTTATATTGATCAGAATTAAATAGTTACTGTGGAATCATACTAAACATTCACATGACAAAAGCAACAACAAAACAATTTAGAAGAGAAATGTAACAACAAAAGTTCTCAAAATCATAGAAGTAAAGTAAGCAACATGTTTTCAGTATATATTTATGTATATAGTTTAGTTTATAATTTTATAAAAGGGACTATATTACATTTTGTTCCTCTTCCCCTAAATAGCCATGTGAAATGATGCAATATAGTGAAACTGAACATTTATTTCCTCTGTTGCTTCTCTTTTAAAATAATATAATTGGTTTGTACATTTCACCTTGAAGAAAGGGATAATCAAATGGTGACACAAGTAGTCCTCAGAACCAGTAGACTAAACCACAGAAAGAGTAGCAGATATTTTTCTAACATGTACACAGTTCATCCATTTGATATGAAAAGTGATAAGCTTCAGAAGATTTCTTTGATTCATTTCTCAGTTGGCCACATCATGGTAGAATTTCAGAATCAACATTAAATAGAGCTTTCTGGAATCATCTCCAATGCAGTATGTTTTATATTAAATAGGTTTACAAGTAAAAGCCCTGGGATAAATAAAGAAAGGAATCTCTGTGAATCCTGCAATAATCAGTGATTCTCCCAAGGCGCAATGGGGATTCTATTAAAAACAAGAATTATACATTGTCAGTATGTTAGTATTAAGCCAATTTCGTAAAAATAACAAAATATTCCTTCTTATATGCTAACAGAAATGGGCAAAAAAATCTTACTTTACAACTATCTCAAAGTAGATTAAAATAAGAAAATGCTTTCAAATTTTAACTGTTACTTTCCTCTATTATAATATGCACCTGAATTCATATGAAGCATTCAAAAATTGTTCTACATATCATTGTCATTAGAGAGACCTCTTTACATATCAAGTGAGTAAATATTGGCCATGTGGAAGTCTATTGACTCAGAGTGCCTACCATATCCACAGCCATTTTCTGACAAAAGCGACCACGAGCTATTCTTTGACCATAAATTAATGTGGTTTTTGTTCTGTCCCCTGAGAAAGAAAAGAAACTTTTTATCTGAGGAATGCAGCCCCCTTTAAATTATCGGGCCCAGAGAGGCATAAGAATGAGGTAAGAGTCACATCTCACTAACCCCCTTGAGCTGAGTAATCATCCTCTTGAAGCCGCCGGCTGTATGGACTTTAGACTGAATACTGCCACAATACTTATAAATTAACCTAGTGATGTCATATGCTGGGCACCAAAACTTACACGCTGTGCTTCAACAATGTCTAGCCAATTATTAATCAGTGTTATAGATCTTTAAACCAATGAGAATTCCTGAAACACAACTTTTGTAATCCCCCCTCTCCCGATTTGTCCTTTTTTCTTTAAAAGCTCAAACCTCTCTTTTGTTCTCCAGAACACTTCTCAAGGTAAGTTGGAAGTGTTCCCCAAGCAACTGTCCTAACGTTACTTGGCTTAAGTAAACTCTTTAAAATCATATCTTGTGCCTCAACTTCTTCTTTCAGATTTTTAACCCCTAAAACCTTGGCTGTAGCTGATTGACTCTGATCATATATTTTTCCTC
Source organism: Chlorocebus sabaeus (assembly GCF_047675955.1). Lineage (NCBI taxonomy): Eukaryota > Metazoa > Chordata > Mammalia > Primates > Cercopithecidae > Chlorocebus > Chlorocebus sabaeus. The sequence goes on from NC_132916.1 coordinate 83,640,313, forward strand.
ACTGAGAGCTTTAGTTGTGAAAACACAAAACCACATAAAGGGAAGTTAATATTTAAAAAGTTGTAGCAGACAAATGGAAGCTGACGAAATGAGGGAGAGCGAAATTCAGTGTGAAAAAAATGACGTGGAGAATCAAGATGGTGGACTATTATAGAAACAGCTGGTGTGCATGGCTCTCACGGAGAGGAAATGAAATAATAAACACTGACTCTGCCAGCCGACCATCTAAGAAACCATTTCCGGACCCATCAAGGGAGTGAGGGGACACTGACAATAGGGAAATACGAGGCTGAGCTGCAACCCATCGGGGATTGGCGCAGGGCCAGCCCTAACAGGGAAATGCTAAGTGAGAGCCCCCAGGGATCCACACTTCCCAAAGGGACCTGTGCATGCCTGGGAACAGGAGAATCTCCCTGGCTCCGGGGGCCTCTAGACTGACAGAGAGAGCAGTCGGAAATTTTGCGGCTACAACACTCAAGACCACAGGGTCCTCCACGGGCTTGGACACTGTGCAGCCAGGCACCAGCTGCCATAGCCCCAATAGAGGCCACAGTCATGGTGTCCAGGAGCAGTAAGATTGCTCCAGTCTGCCTCACCACCTTGAGCCAGCTTCAAGTACAATGGCCTCACTTCTGCCGGTGCCCCTCCTTCTGCGGAGCAGGCGACTCCACCCATCCTCCACCGCACATGACCCAGCGGGTTACACCTGCTGTGGCTTTCAGCACAGCGGACCTGATTCTGTCGGAACTTTGTGGACAGGAGTGTCGCTAGATTAGGCGACTCCGTTCACGCCTGCTGCTCGTAGCCTGTTATGACACTGGCTTGGATGGCGCCCAAGCAAGGGGAAGCCCTCACTCTCAGAACACTGACAGGCGTGAGGTGCCCACGTTCATGGGCCTGCAAGGGAGCGAAGCATTCCTCCCTTTGCAGGGCCAGGCCAGAAGGGTATAAGTGTCTACCAGCTGTGGCTCCTGACTGAGGGAGCCCTACAGACCAGAACAAGCAACAAAAGAAACATGGATATAGAGCCAGTGATCAGAGGGGGTTCTTCCAATGCTCAGGAGTGGACCAAGTGAAGGGGTTCTTTCTTTCTCCCCACGCCACAGGGCACGACTGTCAACTGTGCCAAAATACAACAGAGCCATGCGACTAACAGCCCATCTATAGGCCAGTAATCTCAAGCGCCACCAACTGGATCTCAGTCCAAAATACACCACCAAAATACTTCACCAGTATACAGCACCTGTGAAAACTAAGGCAAAATTCCAGTCACAAATAAAGATTCCGCAGAGTGCTGGCCCACTGAAAACACCCAGAAAAGAAGCCTATTGACTATATTCGACTTACATCACAGTTAAAGGAACACCAGCCCTCACGTATGGGCAAGAATCAGTGCAAGAACTCTGGCAACTCAAAAAGCCAGTGTTTCTCCCTGTCTCCAAACAACACACTAATTCCCTAGAAATAGTTTTTAACCAGATTGAGATGACTGAAATAATAGACATAGACTTCAGAATCTAGAGGGCAAGGAAGCTCACTGAGATCCAGGAGAAAGTTGAAATGCAAACCAAGGAATGCAAAAACAAAACAAAACAAACAGTAAAATGATCCAGGACCTGAAAGGTGAAATAGCCATTTTGAGAAAGAACCAAACTGAATTTCCGGAACTGAGGAATTTACTTCAAGAATTTCATAATGCAATTAAAAGCATATGACAGCAGAATAGATCAAGCTAAGGAAAAAGATCTCAAACCTCGAATACCAGTTCTTTAAACCAGGTCAGTCAGATAAAAATAAAGAAAAAAAATGTATTTTTTAAAATAAGCAAAACCTTTGAGAAATGTGGGATTGTGTAAAGAGATGAAATCGGCAAATTATTGGCATTCCTGAAAGAGAGGAAGCAACTTGTAAAATATATTTGAGGATATAGTCTATGAAGCTTTCCCCAATTTTGCTAGAGAGGAGGACATACAAAATCAAGAGATACAGAGAACCCCTGTGAGATTCCACATAATGTGTCCATCCCCAAGGTCATATTTGCCAAGGTCAACACAGAGGAAAAAAATATTAAAGGCAGCTAAAGACAAAGGTAAGATTATCTACAAATGAAACCCCATCAGGCTAGCGGCAGATATCTCAGCAGAAACCTTGCAAGTCAGGAGAGATTGGGGGTCTGTTTTTAGCATTTTTTTTCCCTTTTTTGAGACGGAGTCTCACTCTGTCGCCCAGGCTGGAGTGCAGTGGCGTGATCTCTGCTCACTGGAACCTCTGCTTCCCAGGTTCAAGCGATTCTCCTGCCTCAGTCTCTCGAGTAGCTGGGACTACAGGTGCATGCCGCCACACCAGGTTAATTTTTTGTATTTGTAGTAGAGACGGGGTTTCACAGTGTTAGCCAGGATGGTCTCGATCTTCTGTCCTCATGATCTGCCCACCTCTGCCTCCCAAAGTGCTGGGATTATAGGCGTGCACCCCTGCGCCCAGCGTATTTTCAGCATTTTTAAAGAAAATCAATTCCAACCAAGAATCTCATATCCCACCAAACTAAGTTTCATAAGCAAATGGGAAGTAAAAGCTTTCTCCCATAAGCAAGCACTAAAGGAATTCATTGACACCAAATCAGCCTTACAAGAGGTCCTTAAGGGAGTGCTAAACATGGAAACGAAAGATTGAAACCTGCAACAAAAGAAACACACTCAAACATATAGTCTTCAGACAATATAAAGCAATTACACAATTAAGTTTACAAAATGAACAGCCAACAACACAAAGAGGATCAAAATCAGTACTAACCCTGAATGTAAAGGATCTAACCACTTCACTTAAGAGGCATAAGCCAGATAACACACACACACACACACACACACACACACACATACACACGGACAAAAGGAACCATCTCCCTGCTAACTTCAAGAGGCATATCTCACATGTAAAGACACCCACAGGCTCAAAGTAAAGGGATGACGAATGATCTATCATATGAATGGGAAATGGAGAAGGGCAGGAGTCATTATTCTTATATCAGGTAAAACAGACTTTAAATCAACAACAATTGGGAAGGACAAAGAAGGGCATTTTATAATGATAAAGGGTTGAATTCAACAAGAGCATTTAACTATCTTAACTATATACACACCCAACACTAAACGTCCAGATTTATAAAGCAAGTTCTTCTTGACTATACAAAGACTTAGAAAGACACACAATAATAGTGAGGGATGTCAACACCCCAATGACAGCATTAGATTATTGAGGTAGAAAATTCACAAAGAAATTCTGGACTTAAACTCAAAACTTGATTAATTTGACCTGATAGACATCTACAGAATCCTCCACCCAACAACCACAGACTATATTAGGTTGATGCAAAAGCAATTGTGGTTTTTCCCATTACTTTCAATGGCAGAAGCCGCAATTACCTTCGCACCAACCTAATATATTCTTCTCATCTGCACATGAAATGTATTCTAAGATCAACCACATGCGTGGCCATAAAACAAGTCTCAATAAATTCAAAATAAGAGAAAAAGCAAAACATTATTTGAAAATAGAAACACAAATTAACAAAATCTTTGAAATACAATTAAAACTGTGTTAAGTGGATAGTTTATAAGAAGTAAATGCCTTCATCAAGAGGTTAGAAAGATCTCAAATTAAGATCTAACATTGCATCTAGAGGAACTAGGAAAAAAAAAAAAAAAAAAAAAAAAAAAAAGAGCAGTCCAACCCCAAAGCTATAGAAAGAAAGAAATAACTAAAATCAAAGAACTGAACAAAATCAAGACCCAACAGTTCATACAGTGAAACCAAGATTTGGTTCTTCAAAAAATTAACAACACTGATAGATCACTAGCTAGATTAATAAAGAAAAATAAAAGATTCAAGTAAGCACAATCAGAAATAACAAACATGACATCACAACAATTCCCACAGAAATGCAAAAGAAACTCAGAGTATTCTGAGTTTTAAAGAATACTTTAACTCTCAAAGTATTAACAACTTTACTTAGGACACAAATTAGAAACTCTAGAGGTAATCAGTGCATTCCTGGAAACAAAGGACTTCTTAAGATGGAACCAGGAGAAAAGTGAAAACCTGAACTGACCAATAACAAGTTCAGAAATTAAATCAGTAATTAAAAAAATAAAATAAACACTACCAACCGAAGGCAACCCTGGTCCATATGAACTCATAGTTGAATTTCACCACATGTACAAAGAAAAACTAATACCAATCCTCTTCCAAAAAATCAGGGAGTAGGGGCTCCTCCCTAAATTACTATATGAAGCCAACATCAGCCTGGTACGAAAATCTGTCAAAAATACAATGAAAAAAGGAAACTTTGAACCAATATCCCTGATAAACATAGATACAAAAATCCTTAACAAAACATTAGCAAACTAAATTCAGTAGCACATCAAAAAGTTAATTCACCACAATCAAGTAGGCTTTAATCCTGGGGTGTAGGGACTGGTTCAACATGCCCAAATTGGTAAATGGAATTCCCCACATAAACAGATTTAAAAAAAGACCATATGGTCATCACAATAGATGTAGAAAAAAAACACCTTTGAAATAATCCAATATGCTTTCGTGATAAAAACTCTCAACAGACTAGCTGTCAAAGAAACAACTTCAAAATAACAAGAACCATCTATGAAAAACCTATAGATGAATGAGCAAAAGCTGGAACATTCCTCTTGAGTACTGGAGCAAGATAAGGATGCTCACTTTCATCACTCATATTCAACATAGTGCTGGAAGTGCTAGCCAGAGAAATTAGGCAAGAGAATGAAATAAAAGACATTAAAATAGAAAAAGTAGTCAAGCTATCTCTTTTCACTGATTATATGATTCTACACGTAGAAAATCTGAAAAGACCCTGCCAAATGGCCCCTGGAACTGATAAAGTATTTCACTAAAGTTTCAAGATACAAAATCAGTGTACAAAAATCAGTAGCATTTTTATACACCAATAGTGTTCAAGCTTAGAGTCAAATCAAAAATGCAATCACATGTACAATAGCCACAAAAAGAATAAAATAACTAGGAATATATCTAACCAAGGAGGGGAAATATCTCTACAGGGAGAACTACAAAACACTCCTCAAAGAAATCATAAATGACACAAACAAATGGAAAAACATTCCGTGCTTATAGATGGAAAGAATCCATATTGTTAAAATGGCCATACTGCCCAAAGCAATCTACAGATTCAACTCTATAACTATCAAACTGCCAGTGTCATTTTTCACAGAACTAGAGAAAACTATCCTAAAACTTATATGGACCAGAAAGCAGCCTGAATGGCCAAATTAATTCCAAGCAAAAAGAACAAAACAGGAGGCATTGCATTACCTAACTTCAAACTATACTATAAGGCTACAGTAATCAAAACAGCATGGTACTAGTACAAAGATAGACATGTTGACCAATGGAATAGAATAGAGAGCCCAGAAATAAACTCACATTCCTACAGCCATCTGATCTTCAACAAAATCAATGACAATAAACAATGGCGAAAGGACCCCTTATTCAATAAATGGTTCTGTGACAGCTGGCTAGCCATATGTAGGAGAATGAAAATGAAGTCTTGCTTTTCACCATACATGGAAATTAACTCAAGATGAATTAAAGGTTAAATGTAAGACCTCAAACATTAAAATTGTTAGAAGAAAACCTAGGAAACAATCCTCTCTTCATCAGCTTTGACAAATAATTTATTGCTAAGTCCCCAGAAGCAACTGCAACGAAAACAAATATTGACAAGTAGGACCTAATTAAACTAAAGAGCTTCTGTATAGCAAAAGAAATTACCAACAGAGTAAACAGACAACCTAGAAAATGGGGGAGAATATTTGCAAACTATGCATCTGACAGATGTCTAATATTCAAAATCCACAAGGACATTGTATTTGCCCATTTCACACTATAAAGAAAAACCTGAAACTGGGCAATTTATAAAGGAAAGAGATTTAATTGACTCACAGTTACCCATACGGAAGCCTCAGAAAACTTAAAATAATGGCAGAACTGGAAGCAGGCACTTTCTTCACAAGGTGGCAGGAGAGAAATTGTGTGAAGGAGGAACTGTCAAACACTTATACAATCATCAGATCTCATGAGAACTCACTATCACAAGAACAGCATGGGGCAAACCACTCCCATGATCCAATCACCTTCCTCCCTTGACACGTGGGGATTACATCTCCTTCCCTCAGCATGTGGGATTACAATTCGAGATGAGTTTGGGTGGGAACACATAGCCAAACCATATCAGAGCTTAAATCAACAAGCAAAAGCAAAAAATCCAATTAAAAAATGGGCAAAGTACATAAACAGACACTTCTCAAAAGAAGATGGATACATGCCTAACAAACATGAAAACATGCTCAACATCTCTAATCATCAGAGACATTATATCAGCCAGAATGGCGATTATTAAAAGGTCAGAAAATAACAGATGCTGGCAAGGCTGGGGAGAAAAAGGAATGCTTATACACTGTTGGCGTGTATAAGCACACAACTAGTTTGCAACTCGAATGCAAACTAGCCACTGTAGAAAGAAGTTTGGAGATTTATTAGAGAACTTAAAACAGAACTGCCATTCAACCAAAGAATTCCATTATTGGATGTATAGCCAAAAGAAAACAAGTCATTCTAACAAAAAGACACAGGCACTCTCATATTCATTGATGTACTATTCACAATAGAAAAGCCATGGAATTAACCTATGTGACCATCAATGGTGGAATGGATAAAGAAACTGTAGTACATATACACCATGAAATACTATGCAGTCATGAAAAAAAATGCAACCATGTCCTTTGCAGCAAGATTGATGGAGCTGGAGGCCATTATCCTTAGCAAATAAATGTAGGAACAGAAAACCAAATACCACATTTTCACTTACAAGTGGAATACACATATACATAAAAATGGGAACAATACACACTGGGTACTACTAGATGGAGAAGGGGCAAGAGGGACATGGGCTGAAAAACCACCTATTGGGGACTGTGCTTACTATCTGGATGACAGGATCAATTGTACCTCAAACCTCAGCTGCACACAATATACCCATGTAACAATCCTGCACCTGTACCCTTTAATCTGTAATAAAAGTGGAAATTATTTAAAAATGATGTTGAAGATAAAAGGTTTAAAAAATGATGAGGAGAACGAGAGTCATGATGAAGTTACTAGAGTAGTGGTTATCAAACATTACTACACCTTAGAATCACTTAGGGGAATTTTAAAGATCTCAGTTCCCAAGATGAATCCTAGATCCATTATATCAGAATGTCTGGGGTGCGACTCAGCCATTTGTATTTTTAAATCTCCCCAGGTGATTCCAATGTCAGACCAATAATGAGAATCACACGGTGGAGCAATAGGTGAACAATACCGAGAGGGTTTAAAAGAGGCCAGACTATCACTAATATAGCTGAGATATGGTTGTATTCTCTGTGGAGCCTGAAAATGCAACTCTTGAGCTGGTTTCTTGTGCTTCCTCAGTCAGTCAGGGATCCTTTATAATAAGGTAACAATAAGTTCTGAGGGAACGTCAACTTGCATACAATCTTCCCAAACTTCAAGGATTTAAATAATTCCTTTTCATCCATATCCAATGACCATATCATTAAATTAAATAATTAAAGGCCAAATAAGAGAAACAGGAGTCCTTTACCACTTATGGAATCCATTGCAACTTTACCAAAACTAAAATGATGGCAGAAAAGATTGAGAAAATACTGTTCTTAAAAGTGTTAATAGGTGCTTGCATAGAAAAGAAATAAGATTTAGGTGCTAAAGAAAACTATGCAGGGTCTACTTTCCATTAAAAAAAAAATCACATGTGCATTTCCAAAATAAAGTAAGAAGCATATGTGACACAGAAGGAGGCTTGTGACTCAGAACTTAAACAAAGATGTGAGAAACTGAAAATATTAAAAATTATTCTGAACCTTAATAAATACACTACTATACAGAGTTTACATTGAGGAATTATATGATGTCTGGTGTGGTTAAAAAAGAATCTCCCTTCTAGTATTTGAATACCAGATGTAAATTTGTGTGCACATAAATCCATTCATTCTGCTACATGCAGATGGAAGTCATACTTTTGTATTGTAATTAAATATAGAGTGTGTAACTATTCTTTGTGTGCTGAACATTAATGGAAAGAGTATGATTTAAATGCATATTTATTTTTGTAATAAACGTAGACCTTAAGACTGGAGTTGTATGTTGACATCATAAATGAAATTTTTTAAAGTTTTATTAATGTTTTTTCAACCTGTTTCTTATTTTCCCAAGATATTATGCTGCCACTTGAATAAACCAGTCAAATTTTCAACCTACTTAAAGGGAAATATATTAAGGGCATATCAACATTGAGAAAAAATTGTATTTATTACTCAAAATATAACAATAGCGACTGCTGAAATTCAAAGCAGAAATCTTAACACAAGTGCATTTCTTTAGGTTTTGCTTTTAACTGTATTATATCTTTGTATCATTTTTCTATTTGTTTTCTTCTTCACACTTAATATTGTGAAAAAAGGATGAAGTATTCCAGATATGTTTAAAATGTCAGTGACACACATTATGTTCTCCTACTGATTTCAGTCTTAGTTTTTAGATTAGCTATAAAATAGCATAAATAAAAGTGCTTAAAAACAAAGCTGTATAGTGGTATTGTGATCACTAAAAATGTTAGCAGTGCTATTTTTTTAACTTTGTTGCATCTTATTGCAAATATATATGCCATATAACTTTTTTTCTCGAATGCTTTTCAGAGTATATTTGATATGTGGCTAAAATTTTATTCTACTTCTTTAAAATAAAACATTTTTAAGTAGAAAGAACTCCAGCTCTTTGGACCATAATAATATTTCACAAACCTAATCCCCCAAAAACAATAAGTAAATAATTAAAAGCAGTCAGAATGTTGAGAAAACCCAAAGCAGAATACAAACACTAACAAATAAATCACACTAAATTAAGAAAATGAATAACATAACTACACTGAAGGGGATGGATGAAGACTAGAAATAATCTAAGTAACTGGAAAACAATATCCTGATTGGATGTTATAAGGCTAGGTAATAAAAGAACTCTACATATGTGATGTACTATAGTTGGTGAATGGGCTTTCTGTGGCATTACGGCTTAGAAACTTTAAAACTACTTTTCATGTATACTAGCACTGAAGTCACTAAACATATTGTAGATAACAAACAAGCAATCAAATATATAGTATATAATAAAAGCCAGCTTTTCTATTGTTAGTGAAATAACTTAAAAATAAGTAGGAAGACTAAAATTGACCCAGAATAAACTTTGTTGTGTTGGATTCAGTATAAACTCATGACAGAAATACAGATATGTTTCTATATATACATGCTTAGGTTTAATTTACATATATATATTTCCTAGCTGTGTCCACTGAAACACACTGTAAAGCAATAGTGACCATAATAATAGCAATGAGAATGCCTAGAGTATAAATTTAAGATCATTCTTCAATAAAAGAAATAGGGCTTTTTAGAGAAATGGTTGATTTCATGGTTGGGGCAGGGAAAATATAACACTTGCCTGGAATATCTTGTGGGATCAGAAATTATGCACATGCTCGGCTTAAGAAAAGATGGGAGCCTGTTGAAAGAAGACATGAGCCAACAGGAAAGAGCTCTTATTGGCCAAAGATGAAACTATTTGAGCAAGAAATAATGGTAATATTGGATTGTAACTTCAAAAATACATGTCTACAAGTCAATAATGTAAATAACAACAACAAAGGGATATATAGTGTATTTGCAGTGGAGAAATCCATCAGATACCACTTTAACTATGTTCTGAAAGTCACTGTCACCAACAATAAGATATACTGGTACCATTAACAATATCAAATAATGTATTAATAAAAAAGCACAGGCCGGGCGCGGTGCCTCACCCCTCTAATCCCAGCACTTTGAGAGGCCGAGGCGGGCGGATCACGAGGTCAGGAAATCAAGACCATCCTGGCTAACAAGGTGAAACCCCTTCTCTACTAAAAATACAAAAAATTAGCAGGGCGTGGTGGTGGGCTCCTGTGGTCGCAGCTACTCGGGAGCCCGAGGCAGAAGAATGGCGTGAACCCGGGAGGAGGAGCTTGCAGTGAGCCGAGATGGCGCCACTGCACTCCAGCCTAGGCGACAGAGCGAGACTCCGTTTAAAAAAAAAAAAAAAAAAGACACAGTATAGTTTCTATGGTAATCTTTACATAACCTCAAATCATTCATAATAGAATATCAAACAAATCCAAATTGGGAGAAATTCATCCAAATGACTGATCTAAGCCCTTTAAAAGTGTCAGACTCACACACACACACAAGACAGAAAAAGAGATAGACTGAGAGTCAGTTATAAATTTCAAAAGACTAAAGATAAATAACAATTCAATACAATGTGGGATCCCGAGACAGCATCCTGAAACAAAGAGGACATTAATGCCTAAAAGGGAATTGGAATTAAGCTTTCTGTTTAGTTTAATAGAGTTTAGCAAATGTTATTTAAGATGTTAACATTTGCAAAAATTAAGTGAGATTATGCACTTTCTCTACTAATTTGCAACTTTTCTATAAGTCCAAAATTACTTCAAATTTAAAAGTTAAATAAAGACACTAAAGGCCAAGATATGCCCTTATAAAAATAATGTGTTTTACATTTCCATTATATTTAATGGTGAATTTAATATGTATTACAGAATAATTTTAATTTAATGAATCATTTTAATAATAGTGAAAACAAGCTATTAGAAAACAATCAATGTAAATTATTCCATATGAAATAGCTAAGTAAATTCCAGATGGATTAAATAGTTTAATGCTAATAAAAATTACATTAACAATTATTTTAAAAAATCAACTGTCAAGAGAACAACTTTCTAAGTGTGAAGGTAGAAGGAATAAAAAAAAAATTAAGATCAAAACTCACCAGGGTAGATTTGTGTACATAATTAAAAAGCAACTGTTGAACTATGTATAGTATTACCTCATTTTGTTTTTTTAAAAAAGTTGTTTAATGCATTTAAGAAAAAATACTGGAAGGTTCTCATGAGACAAGTAGCAATGTGTCAATAAGGCCTGCCTCAGTTTCTATTCGCTGGATGTTTTAACCAAGAAAATATATGCATAGAAGTGAAAAAGAGTAGCATCAATAGATATAATAACACAAATATTTTAAATGTTGAAAATACATGTATAGAAGTGAAAAAGAGTAGCATCAATAGTTTTAAAACAACAAATATTTTAAATGTTAAACTCAAGTTCAGCAAGTTGGTTACTTAAATTTTAGTGCTGATTTACCAATGACACAGTTATAAGACTACGAGCTTTTTATCTGAAATTTGCTATCATATAAATTATTTTCCTGAGAGATTTAAAAACACCTTTTCAATATTGTTTTGTTCATAGCACTCCTTGACTCTTTAGCATTTTGAAGATATGCGATTGTGCCTTAAGCAAACCCTGCTCTTGATTATTTGATAAATTGATTTAGGCCGGGATGGGCGCGGTGACTCAGGCCTGTAATACCAGCACTTTGGGAGGCCAAGGTGGGTGGACGACAAGGTCAGGAGATCAAGACCATCCTGGCAAACAAAGTGAAACCCCAACTCTACTAAAAAAAAAGAAAAGAATTCGCTGGGCATGCTGGCACACTCCTGTAATCCCAGCTACTCTGGAGGCTGAGGCAACAGAATCACTTGAAGCCTGGAGGCAGAGGATACTGTGAGCCCAGATCACACCACTCCATTCTAGCCTGGGCCACAGAGCAAGACACTCACACACACACACACACACACACACAATATATATATAAATTTAATATATATATTAAATAATATATAAATAATATATAAATTAATATATAAATTATATATAAATTTAATTTTAAAAAGATAAATTGATTTATCAGGTTAAATCTTTTTTTAATTGAAAAGAGTTGTCTTGCTTGTTCTGTTTTCCATTAAACTAATCAGTCTATCTATCAGCCCAGAAATCAATTTGGTTACATTATCTTGGTTTCCATTGTCTCAGGGCTGAGTGAGCACACTGAGGGGTAAGTAGAATTATTCTTGTTACCAAAGAGGATTTTATTTTTGCTTTGAAAACTTGCCAGTGGAGCTATAGTGATATTTTCTACAAAATCTAAAGTAATAACCCAAGATAAACACAAATTAAAAACTGTGAAAAAATATTGGCAAGAAATTTGAATTTAAATGTTTAAATATTTTTGAGGTCCAAAGCATTCAACTAAATTTTTATGAAACCTATCACATCATCAATGGATAAAGACACATGAATATATACCCACAGTCTATAAAAAAGAAAATTTTAAAATTCAGGTTCACTCGAAATCAAAGAAATTTTAAATTAAAAGAATAAAATGGCCAAAATATGAATGATAAAGTTAAATAAAATACTCAGTGCTGCTGTGAAGTATGTACTGGTGCAGTCATGCATCACTAACATTGTAGTATGTTCTGAGAAATGCATTGTTAGACAGTTTTGTCATTGTATGAACATTACAGAGTATACTTACACAAATTTTGATGAGCTAGCCTGGGCTTTACTGTATGGCATATTGCTCCGAAGCTACAAACTTGTACAGAATGTTACTGTATTGAATATCGCAGGTAATTGTAATACAATAGTATTTGTGCATTTGTATTATATTATACTTTAAGTTCTGGGGCAATGTGCAGAACGTGCAGTTTTGTTACATAAGTATACACGTGCCATGGTTGTTTGCTGCACCCATCAACCCATCACCTACATTAGGCATTTCTCCTAATACTACCCATACCCTAGCCCCCCACCTCCAGAAATGCCCCAGTCTGTGATGTTCCTTTCCCTCTGTTCCTGTGTTCTCATTGTTCAACTCCCACTTATAGGTGAAAACATGCAGTGCTTGGTTTCCCGTTCTTGTGTTAGTTTGCTGAGAATGATGTTTTCCAGCTCATCCATGTCCCTGCAAAGGACATGAACTCATCCTTTTTTATGGCTGCATAGTATTCCATGGGGTATATGTGCCACATTTTATTTATGTAGTCTATCATTGATGGACATTTGGGTTGCTTCCAAGTCTTTGCTATTGTGAATAGTGCTGCAATAAACATATGTGTGCATGTGTCTTTAGAGTAGAAAGATTTATAATCCTTTGGGTATATGCCCGGTAATGAGATTGCTGGGTCAAATGGTATTTCTAGTTTTAGATCCTTTAGGAATGGTCACACTGTCTTCCATAATGGTTGAACTAATTTACACTCCCACTAACACTGTTTGTGTATTTTAACATATGTAAACTATATTTCTAAACCTATAAAATGTACTGTAGAAAGTACAATATAAAGGACTAAAAATGGTACATCCATATGGGGTACTTACTATAATTGGAGCCTGCAGGACTGGAGGATGCTTTGCATAAGTCAGTTAATCCGATATCACGTTGCTAATAAAGGCACACCCAAGAGTGGGCAATTTATAAAGGAAAGAGGTTTAATTGACTCACAATTCAACATGCATGGAGAGGCCTCAGGAAACTTACAATCATGGCAGAAGGGGAGGCAAACATGTCCTTCTTCATGTGTCCAAACATGGCGGCAGCAAGGAGAAATGCTGAGCAAAAGGAGGAAAAGCCTCCTATAAAACCATCAGATCTCGTAAGAACTGACTACCATGAGAACAGCATGAGGGTAATCACCTCCACGATTAAATTACCTCCCACTGGAACCCTCCCACAACATGTAAGGATTATGGGAACTACAATTTAAGATGAGATTTGGGTAGGGACACAGCTAAACCATATCAGTAAGTGAGTAAGTGGTGAGTGAATGTAAAGGCCTAGGAAAGTACTGTACACGACTCTCAACTTCACAAACACTGCACACTTATGCTACACTAAATTTAATTTTAAAACATTTTCATCTTCAATAATAAATTAACCGTAGCTTAATGTAAGTTTTTTACTTTATAAACTTTTAATATCTTTAAAAACATTTTGGGTCTGGCGCGGTGGCTCATGCCTGTAATCCCAGTACTTTAGGAGGCCGAGGTGGGCAGATCACGAGGTCAGGAGACCTCCTGGTTAAAATGGTAAAACCCTGTCTCTACTAAAAATAGAAAAAAAATTAGCCAGGTGTGATGGCGGGTGCCCGTAGTTCTAGCTACTCGGGAGGCCGAGGCAGGAGAATAGCATGAACCTGGGAGGCAGAGCTTGCAGTGAGTTGAGATTGCCCTACTCCCACTGCACTCCAGCCTGGGTGACAGAGCGTGACTCTGTCTAAAAAAAAAAAAAAAAAAAATGGCTCCTTTGTAGTAGCACTTAGCTTAAAACATAAAAACACACTGCACAGCTATACAAAATTCCTTTCTTTATGTCGTTCTTATTTCTATTTTTAATTACCTTTAAATTTTCTTTTTCTTTGAAATCCTTTTTGTTAAAAGTAAGACACAAACACACACATTAGCCAAGGCCTACACAGGGTAGGGATCATCCATATCACTGTCTTCCACCTCTACATCTTATCCCACTGGAAGGTCTTCAGGGGCAATGACATGCATAGAACTGTCATCTCCTTTGATAACAATGCCTTCTTCTGGAATACCTCACGAAGGACCTGTCTGTGGATATTTTAGAGTTAACTTTTTATTTTAATAAGTAGAATAAAAACAGTCTAAAATAAAGAGGAAAAGTCAAAGTGGTTGGTTTACACTGGCTTTATCACAAACACATAAGTAATAATTAATGTGTTTGTGTGCACTATGCCATTACAATGCCTATGATGTCACTAGGCCATAGGAATTTTTCAGCTAATTATGATCTTATGGAATCACCATTGTATATATGATGGGTTGGTTGTTAACTGAAATGCCACTATGCAGTGCGTGACTGTACATTTTATACTATTGTGAATTTATGTAACATTTCTGGAAAGAAATCAGACTCTTAAGTATTATGCATTAGCAGTTTCAAAAATACACATTTGCTTTTATCTAAGATCTCATCTCATTTCTATAAATGTATTTAAATAATCATAATTATTACATATTTTAAATATAATCATTAAAGTAACGTAAAGCATGAGGAAAGATTGAAAACAAACAAAAAATTGAGAGTTAAGTATATTATATCTTAACCTCATAATAGAATATTTTGAAATTATTGAAATTTATTCTTATGAAGATTTGAAATAAATGAAAAATACTTACACCATTGACTCAAATTTCATCTGAAAAATTGAATAATTTTAACACAACTATTTTAAAGTATTTGCCCTGGAAATAATTGGAAGACAATATACTAAAATGTTATTACTAAGTTTTTTTGGAGATAATATAATATATTCCTCCTTTCCACAAAATTCTTCAAAATACATTTGTTAGTTATTTCAGAGAAAATAAAATAAACTTTTAAAATATTTTAATATAAATAAACAATCCTCATAAACATGTTCTCAAGACTTAGTTATCAATTTGTAGATTCAACCTAATGACCTTTCCAAAAAAAGAGCCATCAAATGTATTATTAAATTATATACTATTAAGTATTGTTTTATATACAGTCCTTAACGTTTATATTTATAAACACATCAAAATGGAATAGAGAGGACCAATAAAAATGTGAGCTGGGAAAATCACCCTGTAGTATATCTATATCAAGATCTTGAAAGAACATCACCTAATTATGCAGGGAAAAACCAGAACTATTTACAGAAGAAATAAAAATTATTTATGCAAAATTTGTTATCATAGTTGCTATATATATATATTATATGTACATATATATTATTTATGTACATATATATTTACAGAGTCTCACTCTGTCACCCAGACTGGAGAGCAGTGACATGATCTCGGCTCACTGCAACCTCCACCTCCTGGGTTTGAGAGATTCTCCTGTCTCAGCCTCCCAAGTAGCTGGGATTACAGGCACACACCATCATGCCTGGCTAATTTTTGTATGTTTTTTCAGCAGAGACGGGGTTTCACCATGTTGGTCAGGCTGACCTCAAAATCCTGACCTCAGGTGATCCGTCCGCCTCAGCCTCCCAAAATGCTGGGATTACAGGTATGAGCCACTGAGTCTGGCCCGTAGGCGAAATCTTAATCTGATGTTTCTGCTCCCATGTACAGACAGAAGTTTTAATTGTTGAACTTTAATATCTTCATAAAAAGAAAAACAATTAATGTATTTATATATTTATATTAACTAGGTAAAAAACAATATGACTATGATATTCATTGTATCATAGAGATTATCATTATTTGAAAAGCCTATTTTTAAAGTCAAAATATATTGCCTGGAGTTTTAATAATTTCTGAGAAAAGTACTTTTGCCTCCATTTAGTAAATAAACTAGTTACAAGGCAGTCTTTATGGCCTTTTCTAGTTATGCAAAAAGTGAATTTTCATGAAAATGACTGAATCCAACTCCAAGATTCTATAAATCTTAGATTAAGAAGAAAGACTAGATATCCTTCAACATGTTCTTATTTTTCACCCTGATGGAATAGCTAAATATTATTACTTTAGAGGATAATCTTTCCGTTTTGCCTGGAAAGAACCTCTAAGATTACTAAAGTCAGGGTTGTCTATATGGCTTGACAGAAGTGTCTTTCGTGAGCCCATGGAAAAGTGTATTAACTGGAAGTCTTCTTCCTACTTAGTTTCTAGCTATTTTAGTAAAAACCTTGAACTCTCCTCAAGAGAGGCATTCAGCTTACTCTAAAAAAGGATACCAACTAATCAGACACTTCTTAATATTGGACTAGGACAGATCAATGAGTAAGAAGTTTTTGTCTTTGAAGTTTCAGTTGAAAGTTTTATTCTCTTCATTACAGCACGAACTTCTGAATCTTGTAGGCTGTGTGTTTCCAGGCATTCTGCCATTTATCATTTCCTTCCTGACAGGATCCTGATATCTAACAATGTAATTATGTTAGGATAGCATCTTCCCTCTAACACTAACTAGGAAATTTCTCTTCCTTTAAGTACCAGAAATGATAAATAATTTTAGACTGAACTATGTGCAGTTATCTCTTTGGAAACTTGTTCCCAAAATGCCTTATAAATTAGTTGTTATGAGAGAGAGAGAAAAAAAAAATAAAAGCACAAACAATTCCCATATGTAAATAGCATGTTACGTACTTTCAGATTCTACTTAACTTAATGTGCTAAGATAAATAATACATTTACTCTCCAATAAACATTCACTGGATGTTTTATTCTAATTTATTGAGGGAGAAAAAATGTATAGCTTTGCATTTTATAAACTGTCATATTTTTGGAAATTTTTATTTCTAGGAAACATTTTCATTTGTGACTTTAAAATTCGTGTGTGTTGATGAAGTCGCCAAGTCATAGTTCAATCACTCTGGGATAGTTTCAGTAATTTATTCAAACTGGGAAACTTGCTGTTTCAGATCTTGGCAAGGTTAGCTTAGTTTAGGGTACCCCAGAGACTAGTTTGGGTTTCTCAGCTGGGTCAGAAATGATTAAGATATTATCATATTTTGTGAATTCTTAATATGTGTTGAAATAATTAATTTGGTGCTTGGCATGAATTAAGCAATATATATGTGTTAAATTCAGATTTATGGCATGCAATCTATTAGGTCAGTGAGTGGAGGTGGATGGAGTCAGGTCATGTGGTAAGAGAAGCAAACAAGTAGAGATAAGGGTAAATTGGAAAAGAAGGAAGCCTATTAGATATATCAGCCTGATGGGGCGTCCCTAACTATTCAGAGGACAACAGATCATTGTATGCCAGTGGATCGAAAGGAGAAAAACTGTACAGTTAGGAAAGGAGATAATAAGCATACTAGAATGCTTCAGATAAGATGTCATGCAGATCATTCAGCATGGCAAACTTGCATGTGTTGCTGGCTACATCTCCAAAAATCAACCCTGGGGAAACTACAGAAAAGGAAAACATACTGGAATAAATAATATAGAACCTTGAGAAACTCTGCCAAGGTCGAAAGCTGTCTTGGACTAAGATGACGGGTGGCAGTTCGGGGCAGGGGTGGCCAGAAGGAAGTGGCAGAATAGGTTGAGGAGAGGTTATAAATTCCCCTCTCTCCTCCTCACAACATTACCTGGGCAAAATTGTTTCCTATTCCTTATCCTATATAAATCAGCAGCAACAATTGAGACCACTGTGGGCAGGAAGTGGTTGTAATAATTTCAGGACCATATGAAAGCCAGACTGGGCTGAGAAACAAATGATGAGAGTGGTGGTTTATTCATGTCTCCCCATCCAAACCTCCAGGGCTGGTGGATTGCGTCTTGCTTTAGTGTTTCTTTCTCAAAATATTACAGGAAAATCCTGAACATAGTATTTCGTAGGTGCCAGCTTAAGATTTTGGTGCCTGACTTCTCTGCTCTGGGGCTGATTCCTCCTCCTCTTAAAATCCTGACAAGTAACAGAGAAGAAAATTTCACCAGTCTCCAGTGTTCATCACTGAACAAGATAGCCGTTAACCCAGGGAAAATGAAAGCATGGGACAATTAATGACACACACAAGTACATCCAACATAAACGAAAAAACACAACAACACAATATATCAAAGACAAAAAGAGAATCCTATTGGACTCAACAACAACAGCAACAACTCAAAACTAAAATTCAGTAATATGTTGTCTATAGAAGACACACTTAAAAAGACAAAGAAAATGAAAATAAGTAGATAGAAAAACATATACCAGGGGAAGAAAGCTAAGGTATAAATTTAATGTCTGAAAGAAAGTACTCAAGAAAAAAGTAGATGAGACAAAGATAAGTGATCTATACCAGTGTGATTTTTTAAGTCAAAGTAACCATCACAAAACCGATATATTGAAACCTTTAGTCTTTAAATTTATAAAGTTATAATTGACACTGTGATGGATTGAGTCACTATATAAAGAGAAGTAAAAGCAGTTTTCCTCCCAAAACCATATGGTGAGTTGGACATCTAACTGGAAAGGGTAAAAGCTATAAACTTGATAAAAAATGAAGGAATTCTTTTTAACAAGGTCTCAGAACAAATTATAAAGCATTACATTTATACAATCAACAACATCAGAATTAGGGGTTTCTGTTCAGTGAATTATACCAGAGCAAAGTGATCAGATGACAGTGTCCTGTATACATCTATTTACAATGCCTAAAATTGACAACCAATTAACATCTGCCAAATACATATACCCTCAAAGGACCAAGAAGAAGACATGTAGCTTGGACAATATAGTGAGACCTTGTCTCTAAAAATAAAATTAGCTGACCATGGTGGTAAAAGCCTGTTGTCCCAGCTAGTTGGGAGGCTGAGGCTGGAGATCTCTTGAACCCAAGGAGTTCAAGGTTGTGGACATCTATGATTGTGCCATTGGACTCCAGTCACAGCAAAAGAGTAAGGCTCTGACTCCAAAATAATACAAGATATGCACCCATCAGAAAAATAGCATTTTTAAGAGCAATTAACAGAAATTAAAGTCCAGATATTAAACAAACATACAAAGAGAAATTTAAACTCATTAATAATCAGAAAACTGCAAGTAAAAATGAGATGTTACTGTAAATCTATCAAATTGACAAAAGTTAGAATGCTGCATAATGTCAAGTGTTGCTAGAATGAGGAGATATGGGAGCACTCATGCTTTGTAAGAGGATCTATAAACTAATGATGCCATTTTGGAAAGCAATCTGGCAGTACTTAATCAAACAGTATATGCATACCTTATGACTCATAAATTTCACTCATGCAAATAACTCCTAGAGAAATCATCACACAAGTCTATATAAGAAAGCACATGAAAGAATTTTATCACAGTGATTTTGTTGTGATGGATGAAGTTTGGGTAATCTAGGTGTTCATAATCTAGGGTGATTATATATACATATGACAATACAATAGAGTGATAAAGACATTGTACTAATCAAAAAAAGTAAGAATCAGAATAAGATGTGTAATATGATACCACTTACATAAATTAGAAATTCACGTAGGAAAATTCCAATACAAATTTTGCAAGAATGTATACATAGGCAGCACACTAAAATGGAGGCAGGATGAAGATGAAGGGTAGCAGCAGTAATGTAAGTATGAAGGGAGTTCTAGATGGAAGTTTAAAATGGAGATGCAGTTGGTCAGATTAATAAAAAAAAAAAAAAGTGAGAGACATCAGGAAAAAAGGGCATTTGATTAAAATGAATGATTGCCTTCACCATCATCTGCAACTGAGACTAAAACAAATAAACAAATATAAATTTAAAGCATATGAAGAAAAAGACAAGAAGATAATGTAAAATTGAAGTATGCAGAGATATTTTGACTCTTAATAAACTTGCATTATCTGCTTCAGTGAAAAATATCTTATTCATACAACTGAAAACAGTAACAACAATGTATATTATGATGATAAAGGCATTCTAGGTATTGTTTCATTCCTCTTCAAATACAGTTTCTTATTTCGTAAACATGATTACTGAATGTTTTTTCATGTTTATTATTTTAATAATTATTATTATTTAAAATGAACTTTGGGTTTTTTCTAATTCAAATTTACTTTATATTGATATATTTATAAAGCAAATTTAAGGATATTCTCCAGAAATAACTAAAACTAGGAAAGTTAGCATCATTAAAATTTTCATCTCATTAGAATAATTTGACTTCAAGAGGTTTTCAGTGAAGAATTCAATTATATAAAGGCCTGTGACTTTTTTTGTTTTTAATCTTTTTAAAATCTATCTATCAGCAAATATAACATTGTAATTAATTCCAAGAACATTTTAATTTACAGACTCAAATTCTATATCTTGCATCCCAATTTACAAATCTAATATACCAATTTATATTAATGAAGATTCTTGGAACTAAAATATAACCTCATGCTTGTTATATATTTTCAATCTCTGTGTTCATCTGATTCTCAAAATGGGTTCCAAAAGACAAATTATTCAATTTCCGTTGTCATTAGACATGATTTTCTTACTGCTTATTTTGAATAATCTTCTAGTCTTTTGCCAGTTCTGTTCAAAATAGATGCAGAAAAGAATGTTACACATTAATAAAATTCTTAAGCATTTTTACAGATAGTATTTGCTTCTAGAAAGGACTAAATGATGAAAAATGGCAATCCAACTATCCTTTCCTCTTACCTGTCTATGAATATTTCATTCAGAAAAAGATCTAGAGGTTTAGTTTAAAGGGCATTTAATAACTTGAATGAGTGATTTTTTTAGCTACTTGGAGTGTCAGTTGACTGCCAACAAGATGACTACCTGAAATATTGACAGCATCATAGAGGGTTGTGGACCTGGAGATGATAAATACCTCTATTCCTTCTTGATTTCTTGACCACTTTTTCTTCTCTGCTGTCTGTTCTTCTCTTTACCTTTATCAATTGTTCTGTGATCCCGTCTATTTAAGTCTGCTTTTCCCTAGGCTTTATGGGCCTGTTTATCTGTCTTTTCCTCATGCTTTTTTTTTTTTTTTTTTTTTTTTAGCTTTCTTCCTTTTTTTCCTCAATTTCCTTGATTTTATGATCATGCTTATTATTGTGTATATGTAAGTCAGATACATACAGTTGTATGTGCTGCCTTTATTAAGCTTTCAAGTCACACTAAAATAATTCGCGTCTTGATGCGTTTCAGGGGAAGAAAAGAAATTTACTTCTAATATACAGGCCACTGTAGATTGCACTAAATCATCCATTTTTACTGCTAACAAAACAGCTCCTTAAGCAGTCCTCTTCTTTCCAACCAAATTAATTTGATATTTTAATCTAGCAGTGTCAGTCACACAAAAAACACAGAGAATTGCAGACTCGGCCGGGCGTGGTGGCTCAAGCCTGTAATCCCAGCACTTTGGGAGGCCAAGACGGGCGGATCACGAGGTCAGGAGATCGAGACCATCCTGGCTAACACGGTGAAACCCCGTCTCTACTAAAAAAAATGCAAAAAACTAGCCGGGCGAGGTGGCAGGCGCCTGTAGTCCCAGCTACTCGGGAGGCTGAGGCAGGAGAATGACGTAAACCCGGGAGGCGGAGCTTGCAGTGAGCTGAGATCCGGCCACTGCACTCCAGCCTGGGCGACAGTGCGAGACTCCGTCTCAAAAAAGAAAAAAAAAAAAAAAAGAGAATTGCAGACTCAGGCAATGAGTTTCACTTTTTTTTTTTTTTTTTTTTTTTTTTTTGCACTGCATTCTTGAGAAAATATACTGAATCTATCTTTTCTTCAAAATTCATTCAACATATTGGAATTAGTTCAAAAAACTTAGTGGTATTGCTAATGACTAGGTGTACAATTGTCTCCTATTGATGCAACTTAAAGATCCGAGAGAAGGCAGAATTAATAAGGTAAATATAATAATCAACATATTATTAAAATATTTTGGAGAAACAAATGACAGATTTAGGACAGTATTCAACAAAAAAATATGATGGTTCCCCGAGGAAGTAATCTTGACCTGAGATTAGACATGTGAACCTAGAAGGGTCAGGTATATCTACTTCTTCCTATCAAAATCTTCTCCACCGGGCAATAAGAGGAATATATTTAGGATTCACAAGAAATGCTGTGTTCATTGACCCTAACTCCTCTAACTTAAAAACCTTTGGTGCTCAATCCATGGCTTTACCTGAAAAGCTCTTTGTTGACTACATAAGTTCTCACTGCAAGGTCTTTCCATATGTTCCTCACAGTGCCTGGAAACCTCTTCTCATATCTTTCTCCCTGAACCATTATGTCATTTAGAACATCCTACATGGAAAGGTGGGAAGCTGGATTAGTCTGTTTTAACACTGCTGATAAAGATATGCTCTAGACTGGGCAATTTACAAAGAAAAAGAGGTTTAATGGACTCACAGTACCATCTGGATGGGGAGGAGTCACAATCATGGTGGAAAGTGAAAGGCACATCTCATATGGCAGCAAACAAGAGAAGATGACTTGTGCAGGGAAACTCCCTTTTTTAATTCAATAATCTGATCTCATGAGACTTATTCACTCTCATAAGAATAGCATGAGAAAGACCTGCTCCCACAATTCACTCATCTCCCACCAGGTCCTTCCCACAACCTGTGAGAATTATGGGAGCTACAATTCAACACAAGATTTGGCTGGGGACACAGTCAAACCATATCAGAGGTATACTGATTTCTAAGAAATGTTTTGAGTCTTTTTAAAGTGAGGAAACACTTCCCAGTTAGATGCTTATTCCCAGTAATCCATGAAAAACAGTATGTTCCTAACTTGTTTACATATGTGACTATTTACTCTGCACAATATCTATAATTTCTTATGCTGGATATAAAACTATGTCTTCCTCAAAAGCATTTTCTCATCTCCTAGAGATGATCATAAGACTGGTTTTTAATAAACTTTATATCCATAAAACATGTTACAAGAGGAGAAATCACATTTTCTACTTGATGGTGCTTGTTCTGCTCAGATATATAATATCTAAGTTCTCTAATCTGATTCTATATAAATGTATCCTATATTTGCTTGAAGTTAAGCATGAGGTAAAATTGTTTGTGTTAATTATTCTATTTGTAATTTTGTCCAACAATCTTTTGCCTGTTTCATTCACCGAATGCCATACTGCTATGCAGTCTTATGAAGATAAATGAGTTAAAATATAGAAAAGTAGTTTTCAACCATTAAAAAGTTCTAAAACCATAAAAAGAATATTTTTGTAGTGTTTCTGTCCCTAATAAAGAACTGATGTCGTTCTTCTGAGACACAGAAGCAACAGTTGTGTTTTCTTAGTTTTGAGAAATTTACACAAGCAAGCCAAGCTTCCATGGTGTGAATGTGAATTATTTTTATTTTTATTATTTGCTTGCCAAAAGTGTGAATAGGCATTTATAAAAATAAAAAGCTGTCTTAAATTATTCTTATTTGGTTTTCTTTTTGCAAATCCACCATCTTTTGTGTACTATGAAAAATTGTGTTTTTGCTGTCTTACATTTGATAAAATCTTTCAAGGATTTAGAAAATTAAGAACTGGTTCTATATGTAAATGGAACAAATGGCTTGCTTCCAAACATCTTCCCATAGGGCTGAATAGCAATTTAATTTTGAAAATATTTGAAAGAGTTCTTTCATTTAAGTCATGTTTTTTTTTTTAAAGATATTCCCTTCATTGAATGACTTTGAAGCACCATAGACAAAAAGAGATCTAGTGGATAATATGAATTTTCAAATGTGTGTGTTGTGGGCCCTCGTATGAGGTGAACAATATGTAAGAATGTCGGTATATGTGTGTGTGTTTGTATACACACATATAATTTGACATGAGACTGGTTTCCACTAGGTACCTTCTAGATAAACTTTACCATTTTTAAACTGTTTAATTAAGTTGATTTAAATATTCATGATTATATATTAATAGTATGATCTCTAAATAATACAAACAATAGGAATATGAAATTAACTCAGAAATTCCACTAGGTCTAAATATGGGCACTTAACACACTTACTTACTCTTAGTCTTTTTTTTTTTTTTTTTTTTAATACTTTAAGTTCTAGGGTACATGTGCACAACGTGCAGGTTTGTTACATAGGTATACATGTGCCGTGTTGGTTTGCTGCACCCATTAACTCGTCATTTACATTAGACATTTCTTCTAATACTATCCCTTTCCTAGACCCCCAACCTCATGACAGGCCCTGGGGTGTGATGCTCACCACCCTGTGTCCAAGTGTTCTCACTGTTCAATTTCCATCTATGAATGAGAACATGCAGTGTTTGGTTTTCTGTCCTTGCAATAGTTTGCTCAGAATGATGGTTTCCAGCTGCATCCATGTCCCTGCAAAGGACATGAATTCATCCTTTTATATGGCTGCATAGTATTCCATGGAGTATATATGCCACATATTCTTAATCTAGTCTAACATTGATGGACATTTGGGTTGGTTCCAAGTCTTTGCTATTGTGAATACTGCCACAATAAACATACATGTGCATGTGTCTTTATAGTAGCATGATTTATAATCCTTTAGGTATATACCCGGTAATGAGATTACTGGGTCTAATGGTATTTCTAGTTTTAGATCCTTGAGGAATTTCCATACTGTCTCGTAGAATGGTTGAACTAGTTTACACTCCCACCAACAGTGTAAAAGCATTCCTATTTCTGCACGTCCTCTCCAGTATCTGTTGTTTCCTGACTTTTTAATGATCACCATCCTAACTGGTGTGAGATGGTATCTCATTGTGGTTTTGATTTGAATTTCTCTGATGAGCATTTTCTCATGTGTCTGTTGGCTGCATAAATATCTTCTTTTGAGAAGTGTCTGTTCATATCCTTTGCCCACATTTTGATGGGGTTGTTTTTTCTTGTAAATTTGTCTAAGTTCTTTGTAGATTCTGGATATTAGCCCTTTCTCAGATGGGTAGATTGCAAAAATTTTCTCCCATTCTGTAGTTTGCCTGTTTGCTCTGATGGTAGTTTCTTCATATATATATACACATATATGTGTATATATAACACTTTAAGTATTATATATCATACTTTAATAAATATATATAATACTTTAAGTTTTAGGGTACATATGCACAATGTGCAGGTTTGTTACATATGTATACATGTGCCATGTTGGTGTGCTGCAATCCTTAACTCTTTATTTACATTAGGTATATTAACTAATGCTATCCCTCCCCGACCCCCCAACCCCATGACAGGTCCTGGTGTGTGATGCTCCCCACCCTGTGTTCAAGTATAACAGACAAACAGAGAGCCAACTAATGAGTGAACTGCAATTCACAATTGCTATAAACAGAATAAAATACCTAGGAATCCAACTTACAAGGGATATGAAGGACCTCTTCAAGGAGAACCACAAACCACTGTTCAACGAAATAAAAGAGGACACAAACAAGTGGAAGAACATTTCATGGTTATGGATAGGAAGAATCACGACTGTGAAAATGGCCATACTGCTCAGAGTAATTTATATATTCAATGCCATTCCCATGAAGCTAACAATGACTTTCTTCATAGAATTGGAAAAAACTACTTTAAAATTCATATGGAACCAAAAAAGAGCATGCATTGCCAAGACAATCCTAAGCCAAAAGAACAAAGCTGGAGGCATCACACTACATAACTTCAAACTATACTGCAAGGCTACAGTAAACAAAACAGCATGGTACTAGTACCAAAACAGATATATAGACCAATGGAACAGAACAGAGCCCTCAGAAATAACACTACACATCTACAACCATCTGATCTTTGACAAACCTGACAAAAACAAGAAATGAAGAAAGGATTTCCTATGTAATAAGTGGTGCTGGGAAAACTGGCTAGCCATATGTAGAAAGCAGAAACTGGATCCCTTCCTTACACTTTATACAAAAATTAATTCAAGATGGATTAAAGACTTAAATGTTAGACCTAAAACTAGAAAAACCCTAGAAGAAAACCTAGGTAATATCATTCAGGACATAGGCATGGGCAAGGACTTCATGACTAAAACACTAAAAGCAATGGCAACAAAAGCCAAAATAGACAAATGAGATTGAATGAAACTAAAGAGCTTCTGCACAGCAAAAGAAACTACCATCAGAATGAACAGGCAACCTACAGGATGGGAGAAAATTTTTACAATCTACCCATCTGACAAAGGGCTAATATCCAGAACCTACAAACAACTCAAACAAATTTACAAGAAAAAAACAACCAACCCCATCAAAAAGTGGGCAAGGGATATGAACAGACATTTCTCAAAAGAAGACATGCATACAACCAACAGCCACATGAAAAAATGCTCAACATCACTGGCCATCAGAGAAATGTAAATCAAAACCACAATGAGATACCGCCTCACACCACTTAGAATGGTGATCATTAGAAAGTCAGGGCACAACAGATGCTGGAGAGGATGTGGAGAAATAGGAACACTTTTACACTATTGGTGGGACTGTAAACTAGTTCAACCATTGTGAAAGACAGTGTGGGGATTCCTCAAGGACCTAGAACTAGAAATACCATTTGACCCAGCCATCCCTTTACTGGGTATATATCCAAAGGATTATAAATAGTACTGCTATAAAGACATATGCACATGTATGTTTATTGTGGCACTATTCACAATAGCAAAGACTTGGAACCAACCCAAATGTCTATCAATGTTAGACTGAATTAAGAAAAGGTAGCACATATAGCCCATGGAATACTATGCAGCCATAAAAAATGATGAGTTCATGTCCTTTGCAGGGACATGGATGCAGCTGGAAACCATCATTCTGAGCAAACTATTGCAAGGACAGAAAACCAACCACTGCATGTTCTCTGATAGTAGTTTCTTTTGTTGTGCAGAAGCTCTTTAGTTTAGTTAGATCCCATTTGTCTATTTTGGCTTTTGCTGCCATTGCTTTTGGTGTTTGAATCATGAAGTCCTTGCCCATGCCTATGTCCTGAATGGTATTGCCTAGGTTTTCTTCTAGGGCTTTTCTGGTTTTAGGTCTAAAATTTAAAAATCTTTAATCCATCTTGAATTAATTTTTGTATAAAGTGTAAGGAAGGGATCCAGTTTCTGCTTTCTACATATGGCTAGCCAGTTTTCCCAGCACCATTTATTACATAGGGACTCTGTTCCTCATTTTCTGTTTTTTTCAGGTTTGTCAAAGATCAGATGGTTGTAGATGTGTGGTATTATTTCTGAAGACTCTGTTCTGTTCCATTGGTCTATATATCTGTTTTGGTACTAGTACCATACTGTTTTGGTTACTGTAGCCTTGCAGTATAGTTTGAAGTTATGTAGTGTGATGCCTCCAGCTTTGTTCTTTTGGCTTAGGATTGTATTGGCAGTGCGGAGTCTTTTTTGGTTTCATATGAACTTTAAAGTAGTTTTTTTCCAATTCTGTGAAGAAAGTCATTGGTAGCTTGATGGGGATGGCATTGAATCTACAAATTACCTTGGGCAGTATGGCCATTTTCACAGTCATGGTTCTTCCTATGTATGAGCATGGAATGTTCTTCCATTTGTTTGTGTCCTCTTTTATTTCGTTGAACAGTGGTTTGTGGTTCTCCTTGAAGAGGTCCTTCACATCCCTTGTAAGTTGGATTCCTAGGTATTTTATTCTGTTTGTAGCAATTGTGAATGGGAGTTCACTCATGATTTGGCTCTGTGTTTGTTATTTGTGTATAGAAATGTTTGTGATTTTTGCACATTGATTTTGTACCCTGAGATTTTGCTGAAGTTGCTTATCAGATTAAGTAGATTTGGGGCTGAGACGATGGGGTGTTCTAAATATACAATCATGTCATCTGTAAACAAGGACAACTTGACTTCCTCTTTTCCTAATTGAATACCCTTTATTTCTTTCTCTTGCCTGATCGTCCTGGCCAGAACTTCCAAAACTATGTTGAATAGGAGTAGTGAGAGATAGCATTCTTGTCTTGTGCCAGTTTTCAAATGGAATGCTTCCAGTTTTTGACCATTCAGTATGATATTGCCTGTGAGTTTGTCATAAGTAGCTCTTATTATTTTGAGATACGTTCCATCAATATCTAGCTTATTGAGAGTTTTTTTTAGCATGTAAGGCTGTTGAATTTTGTCAAAGACCTTTTCTGCATCTATTGAGAAAATCATGTGGTTTTTGTCATGGTTCTATTTATGTGATGGATTATGTTTACTGATTTGCATATCTTGAACCAGCCTTGCATCCCAGGGATGAAGCCGACTTGATCATGGTGAGTAAGATTTTTGATGTGCTGCTGGATTCATTTTGCCAGTACTTTTATTGAGGATTTTCGCATTGATGTTCATCAAGGATATTGGTCTAAAATTCTTTTTTTTGTTGTGTCTCTGCCAAGCGTTGGTATCAGGATGATGCTGGCCTTATATAATGAATTAGGGAGGATTCCCTCTTTTTTTCTAGTTTGGAATTGTTTCAGAAGGAATGGTACCTGCTCCTCTTTGTACCTCTGGTAGAATTCGGCTGTGAATTCATCTTGTCCTGGACGTTTTTTGGTTGGTAGGCTATTAATTATTGCCTCAATTTCAGAGCCTGTTGTTGATTGGTCTATTCTGAGATTCAACTTCTTCCTGGTTTAGTCTTGGGATGGTGTATTTGTCAAGGAATGTATCCATTTCTTCTAGATTTTCTAGTTTGCTTGTATAGAGGTGTTTTAGTATTCTCTGATGGTAGTTTGTATTTCTGTGGGATCGGTGGTGATATCCCCTTTGTCATTTTTTATTGACTCTATTTGGTTCTTCTCTCTTTTTTTCTTTATTAGTCTTGCTAGAGGTCTATCAATTTTGTTGATCTTTTCAAAAAAACAGCTCCTGGACTCATTGATTTTTTGAAGGTTCTTTCGTGTCCCTATCTCCTTCAGTTCTGCTCTGATCTTGGTTATTTCTCGCCTTCAGGCAGCTTTTAAATTTGTTTGCTCTTGCTTGTCTAGTTCTTTTAATTGTGATGTTAGGGTATCGATTTTGGATCTTTCCTGCTTTCTCCTGTGGGCATTTAGTGCTATAAATTTCCCTCTAGACACTGCTTTAAATGTGTCCCAGAGATTGTGGTACGTTGTGTCTTTGTTCTCATTGGTTTCAAAGAACATCTTTACTTCTGCCTTCATTTTGTTATTTACCCAGTAGTCATTCAGGAGCAGTTTGTTCAGTTTCCATGTAGTTGTGCAGTTTTGAGTGAGTTTGTTAATCTTGAGTTCTAATTTGATTGCACTGTGGTCTGAGAGACAGTTTGTTGTGATTTCTTCTCTTTTACATTTGCTGAGGAGTGATTTACTTCCAAGTATTTGGTCAATGTTGGAATAAGTGTGATGTGGTGCTAAGAAGAATGTGTATTCTGTTGATTTGGAGTGAAGAGTTGTGTAGATGCCTATTAGGCTTGTTTAGTGCAGAGCTGAGTTCAAGCCTTGGATATCTCTGTCTTGTTGATCTGTTTAATATTGACAGTGGGGTGTTAAAGTCTCCCATTATTATTTTGTGGGAGTCGAAGTTTCTTTGTAGGTCTCTAAGGACTTGTTTTATGAATCTGGGTGTGCCTGTATTACGTGTATATATATTTAGAATAGTTAGCTCTTCTTAGTGAATTGATCCCTTTACTATTATGTAATGGCCTTCTTTGTCTCTTTTGATCTTTGTTGGCTTAAAGTCTGTTTTATCAGAGACCACAGAGACTAGGATTGCAACCCCTGCTTTTTTTTTTTTTTGACTTTCCATTTACTTGGTAAATCTTCCTCCGTCCCTTTATTTTGAGCTTATGTGTGTCTCTGCATGTGAGATGGGTCTCCTGTATACAGCACACTGATGGGTCCTGACTCTAACCAATTTGCCAGTCTGTGTCTTTTAATTGGGGCATTTAGTCCATTGACATTTAAGGTTAATGTTATGTGTGAATTTCATCCTGTCGTTATGATGTTAGCTGGTTATTTTGTCCTTTAGTTGATGCAGTTTCTTCCCAGCATTGATGACCTTTACAATTAGACATGCTTTTGTAGTGGCTGGTACTTGTTGTTCCTTTCCATGTTTAGTGCTTCTTTCAGGAGCTCTTGTAAGGCAGGCTTGGTGGTGACAAAATCTCTCAGTGTTTGCTTGTCTGTAAAGCATTTTATTTCTCCTTCACTTATAAAGCTTAGCGTGGCTGGATATGAAATTCTGGGTCGAAAATTCTTTTCTTAAGAATGTTGAATGTTGGCCCCTATTCTCTTCTGGCTTGTAGAGTTTCTGTAGACATATCCGCTGTTAGTCTGATGGGCTTCCCTCTCTGGCTGCCCTTAATGTTTATTCCTTCATTCCAACCTTGGTGAACCTGAGAATTATGTGTCTTGGGGTTGCTCTTCTTGAGGTGTATCTTTGTGGTGTTCTCTGTATTTCCCGAATTTAAATATTGGCCTGCCTTGCTATGTTGGGGAAGTTCTCCTGGATAATATCCTGAAGAGTGTTTTCCAACTTGGGTCCATTCTCTCCATCACTTTCAAAAACACCAATCAAACATAGATTTGGTCTTTTCTCATAGCCCCATATTTCTTGGAGGTTTTGTTCATTTCTTTTTACTCATTTTTCTCTAAACTTATTTTCTCACTTTATTTCATTAATTTGAACTTCAATCACTGATACCCTTTCTTCTACTCAATTGAATTGGCTATTGAAGCTTGTGCATGCATCAAATAGTTCTCATGCCATGATTTTCTGCTCCATCAGGTCATTTAAGGTCTTCTCTACACTGTTTATTATAGTTAGTCATTTGTCAAATCTTTTTCAACATTTTTAGCTTCCTTGTGATGGGTTTGAACATCTTCTTTAGCTCGGAAAAGTTTCTTATTACCGACCTCCTGAAGCCTACTTATGTCAGCTCGTCAAAGTCATTCTCCATCCAGCTTTGTTCTGTTGCTAGCGAGGAGCTGCAATCTTTTGGAGGAGAAGAGGCTCTCTGGTTTTTAGAATTTTCAGCTTTTCTGCTCTGGTTTCTCCCCATCTTTGTGGTTTTATCTACCTTTGGTCTTTGATGTTGGTGACTTAGAGATGGGGTTTTGGTGTGGATGTCCTTTTTGTTGATGTTGATTGTATTCCTTTCTGCTTGTTAGTTTTTGTTTTAACAGTCATGTCCCACAGCTGTAGGTCTGTCAGAGTTTGCTGGAGGTCCACTCCAGACCCTGTTTGCCTGGGTATCACCAGCAGAGTCTGCATAACAGCAAATATTGTAGCACAGTAAATATTGCTGCCTGATCCTTCCTCTGGAAGCTTCGTCCCAGAGGGGCACCCACCTGTATGATGTGTCAGTTGGCCCCTACTGGGAGATGTCTCCCAGTTAGGCTATACATGGGTTAGAGACCCACTTGAGGAGGTAGTCTGTATTTTCTCTGAACTCAGACACCATGCTGGGAGAACCACTACTCTTCAGAGCTGTCAGACAGGGACATTTAAGCCTGCAGAAGTTTCTGCTGCCTTTTGTTCAGCTATGCCTGCCCCTATAAGTGGAGACTACAGAGGTAGCCGGTCTTGCTGAGCTGCAGCGGGCTCTACCAAGTTCGAACTTCCCTGGCTGCTTTGTTTATCCACTCAAGCCTCAGTAATGACAGATTCCCTTCCCCCTTCCAGGCTGTTGCCTCGCAGGTTGATCTCAGACTGCTGCACCAGCAGTAAGCAAGGCTCTATGGGCTTGGGATCTGCTCAGCCAAGTGCGAGATAGAATCTCCTGGTGTGCCATTTGCTGACTGTTGGAAAAGCACAGTATTTGCGGGGGGCGGGGGAGTGGTGTCCAGGTTTTCCAGGTGCTGTCTCTCATGGCTTCCCTTGACTAGGAAAGGGAATTCCCCCAACCCCTTGCACTTCCTGGCTGAGGTGATGCCCCACCTTGCTTTGGCCCACCTTCCATGGGCTGCACTCACTGTCCAATCAGTCCAAATGAGGTGAACGAGGTACCTTGGTTGGAAATGCAGAAATCACAGGTCTTCTGCTCCAATCACGCTGGGAGCTGCAGACTGGAGCTGTTCCTATTTGGCCATCTTGGAACAGAATCCTACTCTTAGTCTTATTCTCTACCTTACTCCAGGTAAAAGTAAAATTTTTACTAGAAATTCCTGTTGTTGTCTCTTTTCTATAGACCTAATAAAACATTTATTGGACTTCAAAATGAAGTATGACTTACAAATGTGAAACCTAAAATAATCTAAATTTCTCCCTTTTGGGAACTGATTAAATAAATTATTATATTTTTATATAATTGCATATTAGGGCAATAATTTTAAAAGGAGTTAAATAGGACTATATTTAGGTAAAATATAGTCCTATTTCCAAACAATGTAACAGGGATGTGTATTTGTATGAAAAATTTCCAAGATCATTTATATCAAATGTCAAGAGTATTTATTAACATAAATAAATACTGGGTAATTGGGCTGTGAGTGATTTTTTAATTTCCCTATAATAAACATCAATTTTATATATGAGAATAGCATCTTGATATTTCAGGTAAACATGCTTACTAATTTGGATTTCATGAAGGTTTTAGCAGCCATAATGCACATATATATTGTGCTAACCAGCTTGAGGTCTTCAGGAATACACTATAAAATGATTTATTGCATTAGGTAACTAGAGATGTATGCTAATCAGAAATCTGTGAACATACTCTTTTGGATAAAGAGCAATCTGGGTTCATTTATGTGGCCTCAAGAAATATAACAGCCAGCATCCCATCTCCTTTCTAACTCTTTGAAATCATGCTTAATACAAATAGATAATATCATCAGTGGCTACAAGAAGAAAGTAATATTCAGTTTCGTAAGACTTAAGCATTTTCAGACAAGTAAAAATATAGTGTTTTTCACCTACTTTTGTATCAGTACTTTAAAATTGATGTGGAAAAACTAGACCTCTTGAGAGAAATGATTGCAGTAAGTAGATTTTCAAACGTGCCATGGGAGGTAGAGTTGGAGTAAATTGTGGTATGTAGCATGGAGAATCATGGATTTGAGAGATAAATGAAATCCTGAGATGCCAGAAAACATGTCAGAGAAAGACACATTGTATGCAGTCTGATTGTTCAGATGTTACCAAATGGGAGAGAGTTATGGATAATTGACTAAAACAAAGACAGATCTTTTAGAATAATTAGAACAATCTAAAAATTAACTGGATGACCATTAATGATAGTACAATCCATATAATAATTTAATTTAAACTGAGCCTAGATGATGGGTTACTAGAAATATTTATAAAATATTGATGAGTCAGG
The DNA here is from genome assembly GCF_047675955.1 of Chlorocebus sabaeus. Taxonomy (NCBI): domain Eukaryota; kingdom Metazoa; phylum Chordata; class Mammalia; order Primates; family Cercopithecidae; genus Chlorocebus; species Chlorocebus sabaeus. The sequence goes on from NC_132916.1 coordinate 83,674,059, forward strand.
GGCAGATTTGACCAGATGGACTTTAAATTCTGTTTGAATTCTAAGGTGTGATAATTCCAAGGTAAATCAGCTCCGTTGTTTGAATGTGTCCCCTCCAAAGTTCAGGTATTACCAATATAATAGTATTGAGAGGTGGAACCTTTAGAGGTGATTAGGCCTTCAGAATTCCTTTCTCATGCATGGAATTAAGGTCTTTACAGAAGAGGTTTCATGCAGAGTTCTGTTGACTTGCCCTTCTGTCTTCTGCCATGTGAGGATACAGAGTTCCTCCCCTACAGAGAATGTAATATCAAAGTTCCATCTTGTCGGCCCTCACCAGACAACCAAACCTGCTGGTTCATTGATCTTGAACTTCCCGTCTTTGCAAACAAAGAAAATAAATTTCCGTTTGTTATGAATTACCCTGTCTTGTGTGTTTTGTTATGTAGCACAAACAGACTATGTGAGCCAGGGAGCCAAATAAAAAGCATTGGTCCATTTGTAAACATGTGTATATTCATGGAAATGTATGTTTATGTGTATCTAGTAGAAGACTTTGCAGGTGGTGGGAGAGATGACAGCAGAAGTGAAAAAAGAAGATTATGTCACAATCATGTTAATACAATAGTCACAAATCACCTGATCACTGTTAAAAGTTTAAGCAATATAATGAATAGGCTCATACTCCATTAACACAGATCAGAACAAATGTTTTCCTGCAAATTAATTTCTATTTAGATCTTTTATATATTAATCTGTTAGATCCTTTATACCTTTATATCCTTATTCAAGTCTCTCTCCTCCCAAACTCAGGTCAAGATTCTGGAATGCTCAGTCACAGGAAGGCATTCAGGGATGGCCTACTGCCACTCCCTATAAACATTAACATGAGTAGGTTTCCCATCGCAGGCAGCTTGGCCCAGTCAGCTCCAGACTCTTCCACTTATGGGCTGTGCTCAGGAAAATAGGAAGCTTCTCACAAGGCATACCTGTATCACCCTGTGTCCTACTGGGTTCTGGCTAATCTGTTGCGATGCTAAAAGGAGGCTGGGCTTCATGCCCACTGCTCCTGAGATGTTCAGACGTCTTTGGAGGCTTTCTGTGCCCACAGCAGCACTGTGGTGAAGCAGGGCACAGATGCAATCCTAATGCAGTCCCAAGGGAGTGTCTTTCTAGTTGGAAGGAAACTCTTCCTTCTCTTCCACTTTTGGTTAAGATTCGTTTTTCCTATATCCTGTAATGGTCTTCCCCATGCTTTTGAATGAGATCTTTTGCCTACCTATACTAATGAATCCTCTTTTCTCCCTGGGACTTACTCTTTTTTAGAATAAAGCTGGGAAATCTTGTAGGAGTTTCAGCGTTTTAGCCTGGCACATCCATTTCTTGAGGCAATAAAAACAAGCTGACCACTTGCTTAAATGGAGACAAGAGAATGAGAAAGATACAAGAATTACTAAAAAGACTAATGTCTCAAAATATTACCTTCTTTTGGTAATGAAACACCCATGAAGACATAGACACATTTTTAGGTAGAAGACAGCAGTGAATTTAGATTCTGGAATAAGGAGCTTAATAAAGCCCAAGAAATCAATTTTTTAAATGAAAATTTTAAGAAGGCAGATTAACTGTTGATTGTACAAATGATAGAAGAATAGGTTTTACAGCCAGGATTGGTTACATAATGCCAGGGTGGTGGAACTAAAACTTGCTATGAGATGTCAAGTTGAGTCATCTTCACTATACTCTCCAGAAAAGCTATAGCATAAGCAAAAATGTCTTTACCCTTAGGTCATTCTCCATTTTACTCCCTGCTTTCTAAATCACATACGGACAAGCCTCCCTGTTGCTGGAAGTACCTTCATCAACTTACCTTCAATATGGCTGGTTGTAAATTCTTCCAGTGCATATCAGCAACAGAAGGATATGTCAGAACATTTTTCACACAGCAGATACTGATGAGCCATGATCAGCAGGAAGCCACCCACTGATAACCATTTTGAAAACTGCCATTGCCTTCAATAATAATTCTGTCATCATAATAGCTACAAATCCCCTATAAATATACAGTTATCATGGTTGGGGGATTCTGGAAATGTAAATTGGGCCCTTTACCTTAACAGGGTATAGGGTATAGTTGTCATGGCAGAAATCCATATCCTTCTGTCAAATTTATAATCCTCTTCTTCTAAGGTAATAGAACTCTTCCATGTTAAATAAATGACAGTCTGATTTTAAGTGATAGATATAGATTACATTTCTTATTCCCCTTTGCAGCAAAGCAAATTTACATAACATTCTGAGAACAGAATATAACTATAAATGATATATACAGATTCTGGTAAGAGTACTTAAATATAAAAGGCTTATTTGTATTTCCTGACTTTTTTCCTTCCTTGTTCGTTAGAATGCAGATGTAGTGGATAGAACTGAAGTACTTATTTTGGTCCATGAGTTTAAAGCTGGCTTTGAGGATGATAGAACACTTAGAAAAAAAGTAGACTATGTCACTAATATTTTTGGAGCCATGATTTCAGTCCTAGAGTCTCTATTTGGATTTTTATTTGAGGAATAGACTTGTATGTTTTCAAGCCACTCTAATTAGCTTGTTTAACCTTTACAGTCAAATCTAATCCTAACAAATACAGTAATCTATGAAGAATCTAAACTCTCATAGAACTTTACCCTCAATAATATCTCTGAAAATAATCTCCAAGATAAAATATTTGTCGAGCTAAAATACATTTATGTCAACTTAGAAGGGATGTTGTTGCCATAGAATGATTTATACAATATCATCCAGTAAGCATTTCTATCAGAAAATAATTTTGTCTTGTTTAAATAATTTTAATAATTTAAATTCAAACTATATAACTTAAGAAAAAATACACTTCAACTAGTTCTCCAAAGTTTTCAAAATCACTTCAGAGAAAACAATGGCACTCTTAAACATTGTTCAAAACATATTTTATTTGCTAAAGAAATTTCATGATTATAGAAGCAAATATTTTCTAAAAGCAGATTGTATTATTTAAGCTTAGCATTTTAGAATTTGAGAGACTCTCCTTTAGAGATTAGACCTCTTTAGACTTTACACATGACAAAATGCTCAGGCACTTAACACATTAAATTCGGTTTTCAATCTTACTCATATATTGAAGCTGGCAAACAGTGAATCTTACTGTGTGAACAACTCAGCTGTCCAATTGTGCTGACTTTTTCTTAAATAAAATAAATAATTCTATATTTTTCAGTATATACAAAAATTTATTCACTGATTAAGAGGATGACAGATCAATGTGATACTATATTCCAGAGTTCATTGTGAAACTAGATTCAGTCAGAATAAAATTCTAATCGTACATAGGGACAAAATTTTCATTAATTTCAATGAGAGTTTTTCCTGTGGAAGTGCTTGCTGACTTACCCTTAGATTAAGCCATGTTCATTATTTATTTTTTTTCTGGGAGCATAATGGCTTTTTTTCCCACATTTCATTCTTTTGCATTTACAGCTGTTTATCAATTAATAGAGAAAGGCTCCGTTATAAACCGCATTCTGGAAAGAATAAATTAGGTAAATTTGAATGACATAGGATGTTGTTAAGGATTTAACAGTACTGCTAACATTCCTGGGTTTCACAATTATGGGCCTATAATGTTTTCCGTCTGTCTTCCTTGTTTGTTGAAATGCTGGCATAATTTCAAAAGAAGTGTGTGTGAGGGGGCTGTGTATGTGGGTGTGTGTGTTTGTGTAAAGTACACCTACAAACCTAGTGAAGGGAGAAGTGTAACTTCCTTCAGACTCATCATAGAACACAGAACAAGAGTATTTATGTCTCTAACAATTCCTACATGATTCTCATATAGTATCTCAAAATGTATAACGTCCATGTAGCTTGATTCTTGGGATGCAAACATTTTGTGTTTTAAAATAATTGTTTGACTTTATCTGGATGACATTGGCCCTCAGAGTAAAAGAACAAGTTTCATCTGCTTGATTTAATATGGAGTGATACAGGGCTGGAAAGGAGTTTCTTAGAAATAATGTTTAGTAACAAAGACACCATGACAGATAAGGAGACGTTAGTCCTTGGAAAGGAGACAATTTTAGAAGTTTGTGGAAAATAAAGCATAACACTAAAGAGAGGTGTAGTTGCACTTGAAGCAGCAAAGTAATGACGTCCTACTTATTTAAAGACATTCAATGCATATTTTGAACTAAGGTCTTAATGTATTCATCACTTCTTTTATTTCTGCTTCTGAATTTAAAGATATAATTGTGAGCAATACAAGGACTTGCTTTAGGGCAACCTTGAGTTTCAATAATCACCATTAGTTTTATCATTGTGTAATCCTGGGCTAATGTTAATTTCAAGTAAAGAAGGAAGAGTGGTTTGTTCCACACTAAAACGTGTTTCCCATTTAGTTCTCTTGAACTGCTTTTCTAAACCCTCAAGGTCTATTGTGTTTTATTTTGAAGGAAGGGGTCGATTAACTTGCTAAGAACTTTTCACAGAAACGTATTGCTGACCTTAATAATAGTCACTGAAGTTGGCAATAAAAAGAGAGGATGAAGGTGAGCAAAACTGCTTTGTCAACATACTAATTTCATGGCCGATGTTGTTAAAATATTATGTAAAATGACCAAAACATAATTTCTGGGCCTTACATTACGAAAAAAATCTTAAAAAAAGTTTTTAGACCATAATTTCTATGTGACTTACTGCATTACAGATGTGCAAGTTTCAATTTTTCTTTCCTGCTCATGTTAATTCCACAAATTGGATGGGGCTTATAAACTTGAATTATACTTATGTATATATTAGATAGTACATATATAACAGTAATGGATTTGAATTCTAGGAACTAAATGATAATGGATTAATCTCTAAAGAGCAAACATTACAGATATTTTCACTTTAAAACTATTAGGCCTAATGGGAGAGTTCACCTGTATTTTTGCTTTAAAAGTATGTTCATTTTTCAGTAATCTTGACAAAGAATTAATAAGAAAAGCTGATACAATAAAATTATTTAATCAATGGGGAAATAGTCACCATTTTTATTATGGAAAGAACATTTAACATGAGATCCACTTTCAACAAAATGTAGGTGTATAATAGAATATTGTTAACTATAGGCACAATGCTGTACAGTAGATCTCTAGAACTTATTCATCTTGCATAACTGAAACTTTATACCCATTGAATAGTAACTTCCTGTATTCCTCTCTCCCTTAGCCTCTGGCAACCACCATTCTACTCTCTGCTTTTGTAAGTTTTACTATTTCATTAATACTTAATATCACATAATATTTGTCTTTCTATGAATGGCTTACATTACTTAGCATACTGTCTTCTAAGTCCATGCATGTTGTCCCATCTGGTGGAATTTTCTTCTTTTTAAAGGCTGAACACTATCCATTTGTGTCTATATACCACATTCTCCTATTTATTACTTTGGTGTATATTCGGTTGTTTCCACAGCTTGGTATTGTGAATAATGTTGCAATGCATGTATGTGGGATATGTGGGAATGCACATATCACGTTGAGATCCCAATTTCAATTATTCTGGATAAAGGCCTGAAAGTGGAATTGCTGGGTTATACTGCAGTTCGATTTTTAATTTTTTGAGGAATCTTCATACTATTTTCTGTAGCAGCTGTACCGTTTAACATTCTTATCAAAGATGTTCAAGCATTCCAGTTTTTCTATATCCTAGCTAACTCTTGTTATTTTTTGGTTATTTAATCATAGAAGGAGAAGTTAGCTGGCAAACCAGCGAGCAGGACCCCAAAAGACCCTAAGTCTGGCAGCATCTTGATTTTGGACTTCCCATCCTCCAGAACTATGATAAATAAATGTTTGTTGTCTTAGTCACTCAGTCTTTGATAATTTGTTGTAGCTCCCCAAACTCACGAAGACAATTAGTGATGTTGAGCATCTTTTCATATGCCTGTTGGCCATTTGTATATCTTATTTGACAAAATGGCAAAATGTCTATTCAAAGCCTTTCTCCACTTATTAACAGGGTTATTTATTTTATTTTATTTTGGTATTGATTTGTAAGTGTTCTTTACATATTTTGAATATTAGTCCCTTATCAGATGTATGATTTCCAAATATTTACTCCCATTCTGTAGGTTGTCTTTTCTGTAGGAAATAGTAGTCTATTTTTAATATAGAAAAATAAATTTAATGTGAGATCTATTTTCAAAATGTAAGTGTGCAATAGAATAGTGTTAACTATGGGCACAATGCTATACAACAGATCTCTAGAGCTTATTCATCTTGAGTAACTCTAGTTCCATTTGGGGCCAAGTACTTTATTTGCCTGAATTAAATCTTTTGTTGTTGTTGTTGTTGTTGTTTGAGATAGAGTCTCGCTTTGTTGCCCAGGCTGGAGTGAAGTGGCACCATCTCGGCTCACTGCAAGCTCCGCCTCCCGGGTTCACGCCGTTCGCCTGCCTCAGGCTTCGAGTAGTTGGAACTACAGGTGCGCACCACCACGCCTGGCTAATTTTTTTTTTTTTTGTATTTTTAGTAGAGACGGGGTTTCACTGTGTTAGCCAGGATGGTCTCGATCTCCTGACCTCGTGATGCACCCGCCTCGGCCTCCCAAAGTGCTGGGATTACAGGCGTAAGCCACCGTGCCTGGCCTGAATTAAATCTTAAATCATGCACTGCATACATGTAAAAAAATTCCTAAGTCTAGACAGATGTTTATTGAAAATGTTTAATTTGTCAATACAGTGTATCATTATTTAATGAAAGAAATAAATATTGCAGTGCTCTTTCCTTTACTTATTTTACAAAAATCAGTCTGGGAAAGATGATTTAGTAATGATCATTCTTCATTTGCAAAACAAAGTTGACCAATTCATAATAGAAAAGTTGGCTAGAATTTAAAGACTTACAGGAGAAATTCATATGACTCAGTCTGCTTTTGAATAAACCAAAAGATACAAAAAAGATTTGACTATCTTTTGAAATACCGTGAATTCAAGTTTCTTTTTTTCCCAGATTTGGTTTAAGAGGGATTATTCTGTTAGGAATGAGAGAAGGAGCCTGGGAAAAAGCTTATAGAAAGGCAGAACCCTTTTTGTTACCCATTAATGCTTTTTTGGAGTTGTTCATTTTTCTATTCTATTGGTGTCACATAATATTTGTTTCACAATAAATTATGATCCATAGTACTATCAATTGAGTCAGTTCTATTATACTGTTTGGCAGAAACCCAAAACAGGCAAACATAAATTTTTGGTTTCCATTAAAACTTTAAGAATATTTAAAGCTTCTTTAAGGACAACAGGAAAGACCTGCTTCTATACTTAAAATATATTTCAGTGACATCCAAATAAATGGTTTTCCATTTCATACTGTAACTCTTTTAGAGATAAAATCAAAGAAAGTTGCAAGATACGCAGCCAGAATTCAAGTGGTCATCTGGGAATATCAATACCATTCAAGCTATTCAAACACAATAGCCCAGACAGACACACTTACTTCTACCACTCCAACACTTGACAGATCAAACCATGTGGGAATTTAATTTTAGGATCTTCAGTTTCACCATGATGCAAGTCTTGCTGAGACCTGCCAGGCAGGCATTGCTGAACTTTAGCTCTCATTTTAAATCCAACTTTATGCTTTAATTTCTTCTTTGACTCAGAAGTCATTTTCTCTACTTCTTTTTTTATCACATTTTTTTTTCTCCTGACATCTTACAAAATTTTCAAATCCTCCATAAATCTTTTATTTTGTTTCAGGTAAGTATATTTGTTTCAGTCATCATCTGGTCATCCCCCAAAAGCACCAGAGAGGAATGAGAACCAATAATTGTGTAATATTTATGTGATTTAAAACATTAATTTAACCTTAGTTCTACTTATGGTGCTAATCTAACAGATTTAAAGGATCTATTGTTGCCTCCCTAAATGTAAGAGAAAGAGGGTGGAAAAATCCCTTAAATCTAATCCCAGCAAATTTCCCTTCTTCAGTAAATATTCTGGGTTCCTCATAAAGATTTGTAGAAAGCATTTTAATATTTGGTGCCACTAATATTGACAGTCAAAATCTGTGATATTACGGGGCAAAGGAAAGATAAATAGAAAAAATAATACAAGTCCTCAGTAATATAAAATGATAGAGAATATATAATATCATTGTCTAAATGAACCTCCTTTTCTAAACTAAAGAAATATTATTATATTTAAAAAACAACAGTTTTGCTAGCCAAAGATTATCATAGTCAAATTAATTTCAATGTTAAATTCACAATGAAATTTTATTTTAAAACTTAATTTGTCTCTTAAGGAACAAAAGCAAGAGAATAAATGTTATTATTTTATTTTATTTATGTTTTTCTTCTAGAAATGCCTCATCTATAAATATTACTAATAAACCCTTAGTATAATGTCAGTGTTTTAATTAATACTTAGTATTAATAAAATACTCTCTTGTTTTCTTCTTAAAAGATTAAATTTTATGGCACTACATCCCCTTGGTTTCCTCAAAAGTTTTTATAGAATGGAAGCAAAAGTGTTTTTGAGAAATCTAGGATATGTACTTCCATAAAATTATAATTGTTAATTTGTGCATATAGAAATCTTGATAGCTGTTATAATGATTTTATTATTTATAATGAATAATAAGTAATCTTGGCAATTTTTACCACCTTCACACATTATGCAAATTTTAAAAACTCTTCAAAAATAAAATATGAAAAATATACGTCTAGTAAAATAGTTTTTGTTGGAAGTATTTATTTTCTATATTTCCTCTAGTATGGTATGGAACACTAAATATTATTTAAATAATATCTTCTAAATGTTATAGGTAGTCAGAAGTTTTTCACTGCTTATATGTATGCATTTTATAGCTGAGGGTGGATGAGTGAGGTGTAAGGTAAAAAAAATAGAGGAAGTTAACGATAGCATCTTAGTTGAATAATAGAAAACATAATCATTTTAATAGTAAGAAATACATAATTTTAAAATGAAATTAAAACCATTAATAAACAGGTCAATGGCTAGAGAAAATTATTACACATTTACATTTGTTTTTTACCTAAAGGTATGAACCATTCTATAGAAATGTAAGAGATGCAGGAGGATGGAAAATTACAGATTAAACTGTCTTGTCAGAAAATTCATCTTTTTTTTCTAAAAAATATGGTGACAGCTTTCCTCCTACTTCCCTGACATTAAAAAAAATTTATAGATGATGAATAATAGTATAAAACTATAAATAGCCATGAGAATAGACATAATGTATTCCAAGAATTCTAACTATATGATTGTACTGTGCGCCTTTTACTGTTCAATTGGCACATTATGTTTCTGTAAATTTGTGAATGCCAACAATGTGCTTACTTGTAATTTTGAAACTGCACTACAATCATTGCTTTACAATATTTCAGAAGACAAATAATAGACTGCACTTTGCTTTTCTTTTATGATCATGTACTTTCAAAAGATGTACAATATTTACTCTGATGCAATAATATTTGTATCATGTCAAAATCGTTGTTTTCTCCATTTTAAGAGCTGTATTATGTTTCTCCTTTAAAATATTCTTTGCTCATTTTTTTCTATGTTTTCTTTCTTGATTCAAGCAATAGTAACACACCCCCCTTAACTTAGAAAGTATAACCATATATTAAAAATACTTCTTTAGATTTTTGTCAAGATTCTTATCATTGTGAGTGTAATTTTAAGTCAGTGGTTAAATATTAAATTCAGAAACATACTTAAGATTATCTAGGTCCAAACTCTTTACAAATCACAAAATTAAAGCACAGCAAACTTAAATAATTCACCTATGATTATAGGAAAAGTTAAGGAAGAGACCAAGTTGCCCAAATGCTTTCAGAAAATCTCAATCTTCTTAAAAAACTTACTTTGGGCACATTCATATTTAGTAGACTTTTGGATTAAATACTCTAAGGTGTCTTCTCTATTCTGTCTCTCACAACTAAGTCCTTGGTAAAACCGAAGTAATATTTGAATATATTGGTGACTTATAAGTAATCTTTATGAAGTTGTGATTTGGGGAGCACACTGAGCTAAATACTGAAGTCTGGAATAGTTAAATTTGATAAGGAAATATAAGGGTAGACATATTTGTAATATTACAAGCCTAATTGTAACATTAAAAAAGTAAAAAGAAATGGGTAAAATTAATTTTAATAATACATTTTATGAAATCCAGTATGTCCCAAATATCATTTCAACTGTATGAGACATTATTATATCCTTTAACTTTTCATACTTATTTACAACTTATCATTTTATTTTTTCTGTGCTGTACTTTGAATAACTTTTTTTCTGATCTATTTTTGGCTTTAAAATTCTCCCTGCAGCAGGCTCTAATATTCTTTAGATATTTAACTTACCACTAAATTTTTATTTTTTATTTAGTTTTTGTTAAACTTTTATTTTCAAAAGTTCTTTTTGATTCTTTTTTATATATGCTTTGTTTCCACTTCTCTAAAGATATTTTTAAACTTCTTGTTTTTAAAGAAAATATTTTAGAACTGTGTGTGTATGTCTTATAATTCCTGTCTGACTTCTTTATGGGTGTGTTTTTGTTGCAGATACTTTGCTTTGTATCTCTTCTGGTACCTTGTCTTTCCATGGTGCTTGGTTACTTTTTTATTTGATTGCCTTTTCAACGTTCTTAACAAATTATTTGAGGTTGTAAAGAAGATAACTTTCTGCAGAGAAGATCTGTGATTACTTCTTCTAAGTGTGAGGTGCCACTAACTGTCTAGGTCTATTTCATTTCAAGATCTGAGATTAAAGCTCCAAGTTTACACTCTGGCTGCCTTATGTTGTAACTTCTCAAGATGTGTTTTCTTGTTACTTGTTGCTTTGTTTAGCACCAAGGGAACTGTTGTTGTTGTTAGTGTCCTGTGGTATACTGTTGGGAATGAGGTCAATTTTTTTTTTTTTTTTTTTTTTGGTCTTCCTCTCATAATGATGGTTTAACACTTTGGAGACTTAGCTTAGTGTGGGCAGTGTCTACTATAGTAGCTCCTTTCTTAGGTAGCCTCATAGGTTTAACTTTTGTCTCTGTTGCTTCATAACTTTAAAGATCAAACTCAACATTTAAGATTGTTTTTTGGATTGCCAACTTTGCTGTGTACAAAAGGCTTTAAGAATCCATTTCTTCTCTGCTCATCAGCTTTCTCTTAATTTTTATTAAGTAATTTCAATTTTTCACTATCTTGTCAGTTAATTCTTTTAAGAATAATTGGAAATACATATTTTTTTTTCTAGTATTTGGAGTTGGTTTGGTGGGAATAATGCTCAGAATTGCCTATCTTATTATATTCCTGAAAATGGAAGTTCAGTGGAAGTTCTTTTGTCTGTGGGTATGAAAAAAAATCATTCTAATATTTTGAAAATAGTTGGACATTATTGTATAATTTCAAGCAAACTATTTCAAGCCTAAACAATTTCACAGGGGGATTTGTACAGGAATGTTTATAGTTATCTTATTTGTCCAAAGTCTAGAGGCATATTAATACCATATTGCACGGGTTCTGTACTGAAAAATGATACTTAAGTTTTAAAATAGTCATACCATGGAATATTAGACAACAGTGAAAATGGACAAATTACTAATGCATTAAACAGAATGGGTAAATCTTTGAAACATAATATTTCTCATTGAAGTAATTCTAAAAAGTCTAAAATACGGTATGACTTTTAACGCTCTTAAGCAAGGAAACAAAAGATTGATACTAAATGGTAAAACATTAAAAATAACAACATTAAAATTTAGGATATTTGTTAGTTTTCAAAAGAGAAAACATGAATAGAATATGGGAAAAACACACCAGTAGCTTCAAATATTGGTAATGAATATCCTGGTTCTGAGTTTACATAGTGATTTCAAAGTATTTATTTTATTTTTATATTTTATAACGGTCCTACATTTATTATATATAACTTACATTTATAACTTAAGCTCACACAAACACATGTATGATTTTGTAGATATCTATAATTGTTTGAGTCCCATAAGAAACTATTAACCCTAAACTATAGGGTTTAGTGCCTCTCTGTGGCACCAAATAATTGAGCATGTGATGTAGTGACTTGAGTCCTGGTTTTAAATAACTCTAATTGAATCTTTTTTCTCAAAACCTAAGGATGCAGCTATGTGACTACACTATTTTGGATTGGACTAGAGTTCCAATCTATTTTCTAATCAATTTGGATATTACACACTGCCCCATTCAGATGTCTGAATTTACAAAATATATTCCATCTTAGTCTGGTTATTTTGGTCTGATTATTTCAAGTATGGTTACACAGAGAAAGGGGAAATGAAATTTGATAACCATCTTTAAAACTGTGGCTCATTATATCACTTTATTCCATACAATTCAAGCAAATCACTTTGGTAGGCTATATTATCATGTCAGTTAGCTCAAATGAACATGTTCACGAAACAGGCTTTTGGATTCTGCTTGCATTCTTGCTACATAAATATGGTTGTTGAAATTTATAAACAGTTGAACTTTATTAATGCAAGCTGGTGGTTCTTCTAACATGATGAACAATTTACTAGAAAATTTCCATGCAACTAAGTGCAAAATTTACAGAAGATTTTGCCTACAATAAGGACAACAGTAGCAACAGCATCACAGACCAAAATTTTACCTCCAATTACCCTAATCTGCTTTAAGCCAAAAATTAAAGAAAGGGATAGAGCCAGAATATTATATGTGTGTGTGTGTGTGTGTGTGTATGTGTGTGTGTATATATATGTGTGTGTATATATATATATGTGTGTGTGTGTGTGTGTATATATATATATAGCCTCTTGACTCTCTAAAGAACTTATTTTAACTTATTTTAAATGCTTCAAAAATAAAAAAGGAGAATCCACATCAAGGAAGAAAAAAATCTGGTCTATTATCTTTTTTGTGTTGATTGTATGTTATCCTGTCTATAAAAAAATCACTAAACTATTTACAAAATATTACTCTCTTAAAAGGAATATGACAAAGTATTTTTTTTAAGGATTTTCTTTAAGATTCATGACAGAAAAGGCATACATTGTTCAGATTGCACACAAAGTGATTTCTAAAATGCATTCGTTTGTCTCACAGAAAATAATCACTGATCTTAGTACTTTGCTTTTTTAACATATAAACACATCCTCAGTTCCACAATACATTTGTAAAATTTTACCAACATATATTTACATTTTTCCATCTATATTTCTATTTGAGAAGGAGCATATGTTAGATTTGCCTAAGTGAGTTAAATTATATTTGAGATAAGTAGGGAAAACAGTAACAAAATCAAAAAAAGAAAAGGCAATGTGAAGCATTGGTATGTCATGTTATTTCTGTCAAACTAAAACCTTACTTAATGCTACAGGAAGTATTGACTGTTTTGCAGGCGGTCTCATTTCCTTTGGTAGCCAGTTCTCTTTCGAGAGTGAACAAGTCTCCTAAAATAGACGCCCTAAATTGAATTGGTATGGGATGCCTAAATACCTTGGTTGCCTTTGAAAACAGGTCTCCAGGGTAGCAGCAATGTGGCTGTATCACCAATTGAAAAATTCCAATTTACTTTCCTCTTTAGATCTGCACACAGAATGAATGAGTTCACATCAAATTGTTATGATCAAGAAAGATATTGCTTGTAATAGTCTTTCCTGGTTTTCAAATGACTTTGCCAGAGTTGAGAAGTAATATAAACATCAATAAAAAAAGAAATTAGAGGGACTGGAATGATTCGAAATGAATTGTATATGACTTTGGTTAAAACTGAAGAAATAAATTAACAAACAGAAGATAGTAAATAAAAATAAAGAACTACATGTGTGGACATGGTAATATAAACTTTCAGGTATATACCTAGCTTTTCAAAATTCTATCTGTTAGGTATATTTCATCATTGGAGGCATCTTTAAAAAAAAAAAACATGAAATGATTTTATGTGACTAGTAAAATTTCACTGTATTCTGTGGAAATCACACAGCGTCTGGAATATTGAGCAGGCTCATTTCTTGAAAAATTGCAGACATTTTTTATAATAATTTAAATATCTAAATTTTGCAATGACTCGTTCTAATTAAAAAGATAAATCCTAATTCATCTAGTTAAAAATGTTAGGCTGGGTGAGGTAACTCATGCCTCTAATCGCAGCACTTTTGGAGGCTGAGGCAGGAGGGTTGCTTGAGCCCAAGAGTTTGAGACCAGCCCGAGTGATATGGCAAGACCCCATCTCTACAAAAAATAAAAATAAAATAAAAAATTACCCAGGCATTGTGGCATGTGTCTGTAGTCCCAGCTACTTGGAGGTTCAGATGGGAGGATCACTTAAGCCCAGGAGGTCAAAGCTGCAGTGAGCCGTGATCACCCCCACAGCACTCTCACCTGCGCCACAGAGCAAGACACTGTCTCATGAAAATAAATAAATAAAAATGTTGATAGAGATACATTCATTTAGGGACTCTGTCTTTCCTGAGCATTTTTTCTAGCATAATTAAACAAAAAAATACATGGCGTGTTTTTTAAGTTTGACCAAGACAGTCTTAGTGTTTCACTCAACTTGATTATATTGACTAAGGCTTCTTTTCTGACTGTAGAATCCTACTCTCTATTTTCTTCCATCATTTACTTTAGAAAACTTGCATTTGTAAATTCTTTCCCTATTCCTCTGAGATGTAAATTTTCTGCAATCTAGAGGTGCCTTCTTAAAGGACCCTGGAGCCATCCCTTTGAAATACAATCATCAAGAAAGTTGGTGCCCTTGTTTCCTAGTCTGTGTGGAGAACAGGTGTCTAACTTCTTCTGTAAGCACCAATTATCAAATACAGATAGCCTGATCACATTGACCAACCAGCCCACTAAAGTCTTTCATTATGTTTCCACTAGCTTTCCACGGTGTTTAAAAATCCTCTGTTTCTTATTTCAGTGAAGCTGAGTTCAGTGTTTCTCCTTTATTGCAATAATTTTGACCCTATTTCAAGAGTCTTGAATGAAGCCTTGCTTGCCATTTTTAATAACCACTTGGTTCAATTTTTTTTCTTTGAGTGATCATGGACATTAAATATATACATTCACATCAAAACATTTTTCTTAAAGAATGTAGATTGGAAAATATCATACTATTAGATTATGTATGTGTTTTTTTTTTTTCCATTGTAACAATATTATTTTTACAGCAGGTTATAAAATGCTTGCATGTTGTAAAATGCTTTCATGTTTACATGGAATGCCTCCAAAGGCATTATTTAATTTAATTTTCACAACACCTCAGTGAGATTGGCAACGACAGTATCATTGGGTTTACTCTGAGGTATTTGAGAGTTGGATTAATCATCTTGCCCAAGATTACAACAAAAGAGAACACCATAGAGTCACACTAGAAGTGAACCTTCTAGGTTCCCTATCGTTCTTACATCCACATTCTCCGGGTTTCATGTCATAGCTCCCTTTAATGCATCTTTTGCTAATTATTGTTACCCAAAGTCATAATTTTAAGAACATGGCAAATTATAATTTAACTGAAGCCGATTGACTTCAATTGCTTTGTTTTATCAATTACTTTAAAATATTATATTCTGTTATTCACATGTGAATTTGTTAACTGTATATTATTCCATTTTGAACAAAGATTAAACAGCAATGTTTGTTTGCTTCTAACACAGAGTCTAAAGACTGACAATTTTTAAACACAGCAGGCACTCAATATTCGTTGAGCAGATACATCAATGAAGTTGAATTTTTGAGGAAATCATATCTGTATTTTTGTAACATTTAGGACAAGATTCATACACTATTGATAACCAGCAGCCAGTAAATATTAGTTGAGGAGAAAATAGTAATAATTGTTCAGTTTTTATGGTTTTTATGTTAATAAAAGTTGGAAGAAAATGTTCTCTAAGAGAATATATGTCCTTGTTTTTACTGTTGTTTTATTGCCAGTTTGTTAGCCCTGTGTGAAAATCATTATAAAACTGTTTGGCAAGAATGTTCTCTGAGATGCTTTAGTCAGAGAGGGCAATTGACTTCATTACACTAGAGATACTGTGACATTCACATTTACATCAAAAGGGAACCTGAGAAGGGTTAATACATACAGAACATTTTCTCACTTAATCTTTTAGAAAATGTCTTGTGGCCAGGCACGGTGGCTCACGCCTGTAATCCCAGCACCTGGATTAATGGTGGGTATATCTCAAGGTCAGAGTTTGAGACCAGCCTGGCCAACATGGTGAAACCCTATCTCTACTAAAAATACAAAA
Organism: Chlorocebus sabaeus; assembly: GCF_047675955.1. NCBI lineage: Eukaryota > Metazoa > Chordata > Mammalia > Primates > Cercopithecidae > Chlorocebus > Chlorocebus sabaeus. Next base: position 83,690,316 of record NC_132916.1, read on the forward strand.
AAATAGCTGGGCATGATAGCAGACACCTGTAATCCCAGCTACTTGGGAGACTGAGGCAGGAGAATTGTTTAAACACAGGAAGCGCCGGTTGCAGTGAGCTGAGATCGTCCCGTTGTACTCCAGGCTGGGTGACAGGGCAAGACTGTCTCAAAACAACAACAAAAAAAGTATTTGTACATTTGAGAGGGCTAAGAGAAATGAAGATTACCCATCTAATTCATGGAAATGCTGAAATATCAACACAAGTCTCATCTTGCTCTTCCTATATACATGTGTACATGAGTTTAAATCCTATACTCATTTGATTCATTGAGACAGAAAATAATTTCACACAAAACAACACTCAGAAAATAGAGGCAGGTGGTAGGCTTTAAAGTATTTAAAGTAGGAGATATTTGTTCAGTATCAGTATAGAATATATAGATACATTTCATGGCAGATGTTTATTATTTTTTCTGTAATATATGTTTAGTAATTCTTCAAACATTATTTTCTTCATTGAGTACAGATTTTACAAACTTCAGTTTGAGTGAGTTCTTATAAAATAAAAGTAAATAAAGTAAAATATTTTTAAAAATTTGTAAGAACGTGTAGACCAAAAGGTCATTTGGTTAGCAGTTTCAAACAGTCTGTCACCTCTTCCCACTAAAATTTTCATTTAAAAAGGAACTTATAACATTATCAATTATATTATGAAAAAAAAATAAACTTTGGGATGGGTATAAGTGATTGTTTTCATGCTAAGATGTTAAGAATACCCCAATCTTATGTTAAGTGCTTGCGTACACCCAGAGCCAATTAGAAGAATGTAAGATTATTGGTGAAACTCTCAAAAACAAACTCCTCCAGGTTGGAAAGAAATTTCTCACTAACTGACTTTATTTTGTCTTTCATTCTTGTAATGGCCTTGACATTGGTGAAGGGCTGTAGTTTGTTATCATTATGGGAGACAAGATAAAATGGAAAGGAGTTGAGAAGGAAGAATTATAAAATCAAAACTAGAAAAAATTTCTAATATCCTATAAATGAGACTGGATTCCTTCTTGTTGTTCTTGACCACAAAACCTTAAAGGAAGGGAATGCCTTGTTAGTGGTAACATTCTCCTTTGGTAATAAAATAATATAAAAATCATATTAACCACTTGTAAACATTTACACACACAAACACACACACACACAAAGGAACATCTTTTTGATTTTTCACAGGAATAGCATAATGCAATAGTTATTTACCATAAACAATAAAAAATACAGAAAATATATCAATACAATATAAAATCATGCAGCTTTAGAAAATTAGGAGCTGAAAGTCTTACGTAGAGAATATTATATGATAAAAAGAAAACAGATAAAAATATAAAGAACAGCAGAGATGAAAAAAGACCTGGGTTAGACAATGAAACTGAAACTAAAATAGGAATAGCAGGATTTAAATCCACAATTGAGATGATAAATAAAAGCATTAATTGTTTAGGAAAATTGAGCTAATAATCTAGAGAAATTTGTTTTTAAAAAATCCATTGGAGTCTAAGCAAATGAAAAAGAGATGATCAATGAAAATGAATATGATTGATATGAATGGAGAACAGATTGTGGAAGTTTCACTTGCAGAAAGCGGGCATCCTTAACAAACAGTGCAATTAAGTATATGAAAAAGGCAATAGACTGAATATGAATAATAAAACTGTGATTTCAGTTTGGTAATAAGGATAAGTGTGTATCCTAGGATTGCCTTATAAGGTTAAGGTAATAAGGAGACTATAGATTTAGATATAGATGTAGATGTAGATATAGATATAGCTATAGAAGTAGATATAGGTATAGATATAGATGTAGATACAGATATAGATGTAAGGAACTATACCACCAGGCAAACTCTTTTCTCTGGTGGGTAGGACGTTTTATTTTTCATTTTCCTATTTGTTATATGTAGGTAGTTATTATTTTAAAAATACTAAATAAAATATTTATAGCATGAAAAACCATGCATTATGCTACACAGAGTGGGTAAAATTCAGTGAGTATAATCTGTAGACATAGCTGCTTTAATAAAATTCACGTGTCTAGTTGTGTCACATGTTACTAATATACTATACCTATATTTTTACATTCTAAACAGACAGACTACATCACAGCAGTACTACAGGAATAGTTGAATATGGCCGTTTGATCTCATCCATATGAAGATTCAGAGGCTATTTCCCAGTGGAAACCTTTATATCCTACAAAGAATAACGGAAAAATGAATAAAGGCAGCTAAGATTATCTATCACCTTTCCATCTATCCACACACATAAAAATGCCCAATGATAATCACAGACATTTAAAATCATTGGTTATTCACACTATTAGGTCAATTGCTTTTATGAGATAATGACTTAACTGAGCTCAAACTAAGTGATTTTGAGACTGGGGAAGGAGAATGAGAAGGTAATGAAAAATACATAAAGAAAAATCTATGTCAGAATGGTGGAACTTCTACATTCTCAGAGTTTTTTGTTTTTTTTTTAAACCTGGACATGCACTGACTATTTTGTTGTTGAGAATATGCACACTTGAGATGACTTGTATCATTTTAGGTGCTTGTATAACATAAGCTCTCTAAGGCAGTCACATAATTCACCATACATTGACTTGAATTGATTTTAAAACATCCATCAGAAAGCTTAAGTGGCATTTCTGGGCCATGTTATGGACCTTTTTACTTATTGCCTATATGTCAATTTCTTGTTTTGAAAGACAGTAGCATTTTATATGGTTTTTGCCATCTGAATGATAAGTGCAATTTTGTACAATAAAAAGAATTGCTTTGAGGCAGTTGAGATTTAATTAAATTCACTGAGTTTTGTGATAAAAAAAAATTATTCCAAAACTAGAATGCACACAACACATTTTTGAACCAGTATTAGACTCCTCTCATACTCATTATAAGCTTTGACAGATTATTTGAAAAAAAATTTACATGCAAAGTGTATTGATTTTCACAACAGTTTGCAACTCGTACTTTGCATCGGTATTGTAGATTGTTCAGAGAGGTATGGACTTCAATATTTAAAATTAAAATGTTTTAAATAATTCTCAATGCAACACTTCTGTATTGTACCCTTCCAGTTTACTCTTAATAGCTATATCAAGTAAATAAGTAAATATTCAAACATACACTGCTAATTTGAGACGTGTATGACTTATCTTTTCACTTGGTCATAAAATCTTAATGGCTTAAGACAATATCTTATATTTCTTTCTTTATCTTTCCTGATGCTGATCATAATATGATCCACTTGGTGTACACTTTCTGATTAATTGACTGATTGCTGTCAAGTTTTTGCTAATTATCAAATTTCAACAGCTTTTTTCTTCAAAAAAATCAAAGACTTCTACAGAAAGCTGCATATTTATATAGTAAATCCAGAAAACATGTAGGAAAAAAAAATCAGAGCAATGAAGAAGGGCAAATGATAAAATCAATTTAATACACCCTTATTGGTCACTTAATTTTATGCGTTAAACTGTATTACCAAGTCATTAGGCCATCAAAAACGATATTATTTATGGGATGCAAAGGAAGTAAAGGTCTTGCCTGTTGCCTAGGCCTCCTGGATTTTCTTTCTGGACTGGCATAAGTATGATCTTTTTCAGCTTTATTTTTTGTCTCAGTTTATAACATTGCCATGTGTGTTAGTCCATTTTCATAATACTGATAAAGATATACCCAAAACTGGGCAGTTTACAAAAGAAAGAGGTTTAATTGAACTTACAGTTCCACATGGCTGGGGAGGCCTCACAATTATAGCAGAAGGTAAAGAGGAGCATGTGACATCTTACATGGATGATGGCAGGCAAAAAGAGCATGTACAGGGAAACTCCCATTTTTAAGACCATCAAATCACATGAGACTCCTTCCTTCCCAATGAGAACAGCATGAGAAAGACCTGTCCCCTTAATTCAATCACCTCCCACAAGGTTCCTCTCATGACATGTGGGAATTGTGGGGGTTACAATTCAAAATCTTATGTGGGTAGGGACACAGTCAAACCACATCATTCTTCCCCCAGTCATTCCCATTTTTCCCTTCCTGACTGCCCAAGCAGGTTCTTCATGAGGGCTGTGCTCCTGTAGCAAACTTCTGCTTGGGCATCCAAGAGTTTCCAAACATCTTCTGAAATCTAGGAGGAGGTTCCCAAACCTCAATTCTTGACTTCTGTGCACTCACAGGCTCAACACCATGTGGAATCTGTCAAGGCTCAGGGTTTGAACCCTCTGAAGCCATGGCCCAAGCGCCTCTAGGTTGGCCCCTTTCAACCATAGCTGGAGTGACTGGGTCATAGTGCACCAAGTTCCTTAATTGCACACACCAGAGGGACCCTGGGCCCAGCATTCAAAACCATTTTTTCCTCCTAAACCTCCAGGCCTGTGATGGGAGGGGCTGCTGTGAAGACCTCTGACACGCCCTGGAGACATTTCCCCTATTGTCTTGGGGATTCACATTTGGCTCCTCATTACTTACGCAAATTTCTGCAGCCAGCTTAAATTTCTCCTCATAAAATGGGATTTTCTTTCTTTCTTTCTTTCTTTTTTCTTTTTTTTCTTTTTTTTTTTTTTTTGAGATGAAGTCTCACACTGTCACCCAGGCTGGAGTGCAGTGGTGTCATGACTGACTGAAACCTATGCCTCCCAGGTTCAAGCAATTCTTGTGCCTTAGCCTCCTGAGTAGTTGAGATTACAGGCATGTGCCACCACTCCCAGCTAACTTTTGTATTTTTAGTAGAGGTGGGGTTTCACCATGTTGGTCAGGCTGGTCTTGAACTCCTGACCTTGTGATCCACCTGCCTCAGCCTCCCAAAGTGCTAGGATTACAGGCCTTTTCTTTTCTATGGCATTATCATTCTCTAAATGTTCTGCTCTTTTATGCGCTGCTTCCCTTATAAAACTGAATGCCTTTAACAAGACCCAAGTCACCTCTTGAATACTCTGCTGCTTAGAAATGTCTTCCACCAGATACCCTAAATCACCTCTCTTAAGTTCAAAGTTCCACAAATCTCTAGGGTAGGGGCAAATGCCACCAGTTTCTTGACTAAAACATAAGAAGAGTCACCTTTTCTCCAGTTCCCAACAAGTTCCTCGTCTCCATCTGAGACCACCTCAGCCTAGACTTTATTGTCCATACCTCTACCAGTACTTTAGGCAAAGCCATTCAACAAGTGTCTAAGAAGTTCTGAACTTTCCCACATTTTCCTGTCATCTTCTGAGCTCTCCAAACTGTTGAAACCTCTGCCTGTTCCCAGTTCCAAAGTCGCTGCCACATTTTTGGGTATCTTTTCTGCTGTCCCCACTCCTGGTACCAACTTACCATATTAATCCATTTTCATGCTGCTGATAAAGACATACTCAAAGCTGCACAATTTACAAAAGAAAGAGGTTTAATTAGACTTAAAGTTCCACATGGCTAGGGAGGCCTCACACTCATGGCAAATGGCAAGAAGGAACATATCACATCTTACTTGGATGGTGGCAGGCAAAAAGCTCATGCAGGGAAACTCCCATTTTTAAAACAATCAAATCTCATGAGACTCATTCACTATCACAAGAACAGTGCAGGAAAGACCCGTACTCACAATTCAATCACCTCCCACCAGGTTCCTCCCACAATACATGGGAATAGTGGGAGTTACAATTTAAGATAAGATTTGAGTGGGGACACAGCCAAACCATATCACCATGCAGTGGGGCACAGACAGCACTATGGCTCCACATGAGGCAGATTTATAGTAGAATACGTTGGCAGGAAAATCTTACAAGCATGGAATTGGTGGAATACACCATACCTTAAATTCTCATTATCCCACATTGCAAGCCAGGCATAGATTGTCTGTATGTTAAAGTTTCAGTAAACGATATCTACCATCATAATACTCTACAAATGTGGACAGAGAGAGAGAGAAGGGAGGAGAGGCAAGAGAATGACTACATGATTATTTAATAAGAATTCCCTATTCAGAGAAATATTCCTGTAGCATCAATCTGTACTAGGTATCTAACTCAAATATACTGAGACAACATTCTGCTAAGCTATTAGCACAAAGGGTGTGGATAGAAAGTGAATGTCTAGAATCATCCAGAAACAAAGATAAGAGAGCTGAAAAGCTAATATTAAATCACCAAGCTAAAGCTTCTAGAGTAAGGGGATACTACAGTAGCCATGACATCCATTTCTCTAAATCTCTATTCAGATTATTTTGATAGCACATAATATTGATCATATGGATATTGAGTGGCATGTGATTCAGCATCAGAGCCCAGCTATCAGCCTCTCTGTTCTTGAGTCTAAGGGCATATATATTACTGTCAATGCAACACAGAAACCATTCTTGATCATATTGCTTCATAGCTTTATAATAGTACATTTCCCTGTGCATAAAAAAGACTGATGCTATGGTTGGAATGTGTCCTCTGAAGATAATGTGTTAAAAACTTGATCCCCAAGGCAGAGGTGTTGGGAGGTGGGACCTTTAAGAGGTATTAATGTCCTGTGTGTCCCGTTCTCATGAATGAATTAATGCTATTATCATGGTTGTGGTTTCCTTACATAATGATGAGTTCAGTCTCCACTTGAATGCTCTTTTGAGCCCTCTCTTCCCCTTCCACCTTCTTTCATGGGATGAAGCAGTAGAAAGGCCCTTGAAAGATGCCAGATCCATAATGTTAGACTTCTCAGACTTTAGAACTTTTCAAAACAAATTTCTGTGACTTATACATTACTCAGTCTCAGGTATTCTTTTAGAGCAGCACAAAATGAACTATGACAAATACAAACATTTCCTATTGAAAATAAAAGACTTGTTTGTATGTGTGAACATAATTTAGAGATTTCCAGGTTGCTTCATATATTTTTTAATTCTTTGTAGAAAAATATTTGAATAATTTTGTTTTGTAATATAAATATTATTAGATAATTTCAAAATCCTCTTTAAGTTATGTTATCTACCTCATCATAAGGACCACCTAATCATTTAATCACTTAAGTATTAGAGCCTTTGTTGATTTAATAAATTATATCTATCATGTTAGTTATAATTTACATTGCATATTTACATTATTTAGTATCCACTATATATATATTCAGTATGTATTGGATATTTGAAATAGTAGTTTATTTGTTGCAAAAATGTTTTTCTTCTTCCTCATAGGTTCATAAACACATTATTTATGCTTGTTCTCCCCTTCACTGCCTTTTATCTCTTCTTTACTTCCACTTCTATTCCATGTTTTCTTTAAGGACAATGTTTTATTATTATTAGTGTACTCCATGTGGCAGTGATTATTTAGAAGTTGGGCAGGAGTCCTCAAGTAGAAAAACAGATCAGGGAAAGTTGATTACTAAGGATTCTCTTCTGTCTTATTGTGAGCTATCTAGTTGATCCATTTGTCCTTACACAAAATAAAAGCATCAGAAGAGTGAATTGTAAAAGCCTGTTACCTGGCCTCTCATTCTCTTTCACTGCAAGGCAAGGAGACAATTTAAGCAGAGTTGGATAAAGACATCTTGGAGTAAATAGCTTAGTAAACATGTGCACAGTTATTTCATTTATAGCTTATCTTATTTTCTCCTATGGTCTGCTCTTAACGGTTTAAGGAGCAGAAGTCAAAAGTAAAGAGGTTGTAGTTGTTTCTATACCTAGATTAGTAAAAGTTTGGATTTGCATTTTCAAGTAAAATTTCTAGGGATCTGTTTATACATCTTTGTTCAAGTTAAATCCCTCCTCCTAAGGTGTGGACTCATTGAAGTCCTTAGGTGTGTTATTCAATTGATGTGGTTACTTCTTTGTTTGCTCCAGAATGCCTTTTTTGTCCCCACCCCACTCTCACTAACGCAATATCTTACCCACTTGAACTGTTTTAAAGCCATTTCAAGTATGTTCATAGAGAATGTAACACAATTGTAGATTGTCACATGATTAAAAATGAAATAAAAATAATTAGCAAAGGTATTAGGGTTGTTGGAAATCTAGGAGAAAGAAAAAATGAGGGAAACTTTTTATTCTTGCTTTCCTCAAGTCTAAAATGAAGAAATTGACACACTCTTTTATTAGATTTCTAGCAGTTCCATGTTATACTATATAAGATGCATTTTTATAGGATATATTTATAAGAATACAATTGCTATGCTGCTTGAAAATTAGAAAATTCCAATTTGCATTTGGTAACTGTAAGTATAAAAGAGCAAGAAGTTTGAACAGTGAGGTCTAGTCCAGTAGCCATTCCCATATCTATAAAAACAAATATTTGAGGAAACAATGACAATAAAATAATCATCAAACAATATTCATAAAGTATGCCATGAAGTAAAAAATCTTCCTTTTGCTATGAAAAACTGCTATATTCATACAACAGCAGATATTAAAAAATACAGTGTTTTCGTGCCTGTATACAAAATAATTTCAAGTATGTATGTAAACTTTAAAAGTTTTTGATGATTTGCATATTATAAATTTAAATACTCAGATTTACAAGCTGAATCTCAGATTGAAATGCAATAATATATTAAAACTTATAGACTTATAATAATTATAATAGTGGCATTTTTATTTTTAGAAAAATACGTGTGCATGGTAAAAAATTGAAAGTATGTAGAAAAATAGAAACATATAATAAAAGTTACCTCATGTAAAAAGTATTGTAATCACTTTGACATATTTGCATCAGTTTCTAAATATGTGCATTTGAAGTTCTACAAATGTTTCTACATATTATATTAAGATTAAATAGATAATAGAGAATTACATTCTTATTTTTAACTGAAGTGTAAATCATAAGCATTATCACATGCTATTAAATAGTGCTTAAGAATCTACATTTAATCATATTACATGTTTTATCTGTAGCTCCACTAAAATACATTGAATTATTATCCAAACCTTAGACATTTAAGTTGCTTATAGGCTTTTGCTCTTACAACTACATCATGATTTTCATCTTTTTATTAAAATGTTTGTCTAATTTTTTTTTCCTTTGGATAGGCTCTAGAAGAGAAATTACTGTATTAAAGGTTACGAACTTTTTACAGACCTCAGTGTGTACTGACAAATTGCTTTCCAAAAAGGTTGTACCAATTTACACTCTCACCAGTAGAGTAAATAGATGAGTCTTATAGTGTACCCATTCTAAATATGCCTTTTAAAATGCTTGCAGATTTATTGGTAAACTATAGTAGCTGTTAGTTATTTCAATCTGAAAATTTGTGAATAAAGGAAAGATTGAAATATTTTCCATGGTTTTTATATATAATTTGTATTTTTTCTCTGAAATAAATTCATGTCATTTTTATACTGCTTAAGTAATTAATTTAACTTGCATTAACAGTGTTCCATTATGATTATTTTAGTTTATATTTTTAAAATACTACATAATTATATCTTTACCTTACAATATGATTTTTGATAGATTTCATTGTATACAGCAATTGTTTGATTCTTTACTTTCTTCTCCATCCCTCAACATAGCTTTTATATTAGAAAATGTCTTCTGAGTTGATAATCATATAAATGTTTACCCTCAATTTTTTATTCACTTGTAGATCTGTTATTATAAAATGTTGATAAAATCTATCATTATTCAGCAATATAAAACACCAGATGTAAAGTACTTTATAGTCATACTCAGTTATTTATTATCTAATATGTAGCACTTTGTAAGGTCTAACAGTTCATTTAAATTTCTAAGGAAATTTGTACCTATTGTAATTCAGTGTTTGAGATCTGTCAGAATTTCTTTAACCTGTCAGAGGTTTTGATATGCTATAATAATATTGATACATTTTAAAAGAAAATATAACACCATATTCCCAGAATCAAAGCCTTTCACATAAAAAAGTAGAAAAGAGTCATCACATTAAGATAGTATTTGATTCTGTGGTTTTTCATTGCAGTACAAATTTGTTGCTCTGCCATGATATTCGTTATAAATTTCTGTAAGTTTATTTTAATCCTTTGGGATTTGTATGACTTTCTTCTAATATTTAGTAAAATGATTTTAGAGTTGTACAGGTGATTATCCTTGAAATGATTATCCAACTGATACCAACGATTGGCCGTTGTTTTGTAGTTCATAAAAACTTGAACATCCATTCTCTCTACAGTTTGATCCATACAATAACAGCTCTGTGAAGGTGGCAGCTTACAACTACTCTATTTAAAATTACATTCTGTTGATGAGAAAAATAAAATTCAAGATAGTGAATACCTTTCGTAAAATCATAGATTTAAAGTTGACAGAGATGGAGTTAAAAATGATTCTTGTCAGCCCAGATCCCGTGTTCTCTATTAAAATAACGTCTTAGCTTTCAATCATTAAACTTTCTTGTGTCAACAAAGAAACATTTAGATGTAACTTTAGTTATCATAGAATGGGTTGAAGTTTAGCTATTAGAGGGCTAACTGCTTTGGAGGTACAGCAGATAGAGTAAATTGCGTATAAGTTTTTTAGTTTCTTTATGCCAAAATATTAATGTAGTTGCCTTAGATAAAATATTTTAAAAAAATAAATGTGTGCATAAAGACACAGGCAAACAGATTAAATTAGCAATAATTTGGAGAGTGCTTGTGCTCAGAGCAAGATACCCAAAAGTATGGTGCTGTGGCATGCTGAATACCTTGAACCGAGGGCTTCAGAAGTGAGATCTTTCTACACTTCTCCTGCCCTCCTGCTTCTTTTTCTTCTCCAGGCAGGCCGTACAAACTAGAACTCCTCTTCGCAAGGTGGGTCATAAAAACCAGAACCCCTTTTTTCCAAAGCCTGCCATAAAAACCTAAAAAATATTTGTCTAATCTCCTCTCACCCTTCTGTGTAAGAGCTGGTTGTAATGAAATTCTCTGACCTACTTTGTCTAACGGTAGGTCATAAGACCCTCATTCCAGAAGGGGTCCTGCCCTACGCCTCGTAGGAAGAAATGCCACACAGGCAGGTTAAGAAGAATGTGAATAAACAGGTCTTGCTGGGTTCCTCCACTCAGTCTGTTTCATCAAAGAATACAATAGGCATTTCCCACCTCCCCCACCACCCTGCAGTGCCTTGGGCTCTTCATATCTAAAGGTTCCTGTGTCACATAAAAGTCTGATTAAATAAATCTGTTATGCTTTCCTCCTGTTAATCTGTCTTTGTCAACTTATATTTCAGACCTAGACAACAACCCTAGGAGGATAGAGGAAACTTTTCCCCCTAACAGGAGGAAACATATGTATAAATATTTTTAAATTTGGCAATTCAAGTCATAGCAAATTCCTCTTTATCATGTTAAATTAGATAATGCATATGAAGTTCTTATCACAGAGTGAGAGATACGTTAAGTGTTGTGATGCTTTTGTTGATGATGATGATAATTCCACAGTTTGTAAAACACAGGGGTTTCACTTCCGAACCTGGGCAGATGTTTGTGTTGTGTGGTTCTCCTGGGTTTATTTACATTTCACTCAGAGAAAGTGTTCTTAGTGACTTGTAGACAAATTAACTCAGTGTTGTTGAAGAAAGACTTTCTCTGTGAGTGAAACCCAGAAGTAGTCATTATCTAGGACAATTCTGCCTCATTCAAAAGCAGCTAAGATGGGGAAGCCATGAGGTAGCAATAGGAATTGGTTTCTAAAAAGTGCTAGTAAGATGGTCTAATAATTTATTGGGGCCTACTGGGAAACTGTCAATTTAATTAACACTTATATATTACACAAACCCAAAAAAGTGAGGTTGGGTTCTTACTGGATAATGTCAATTTATTAATATTTCTTGTTTTCTTTATAAATAATAACCAATCTGTAAAAAGACACGTTCTTGGTAAACCTTGATGGCTGTATTTAGCATCTTTTGATGATATCTGACAGAAACACTATTTATTACAATGGTGGAAAAATAATGATTTTTCTATCTTCACTATTTGCTGCACATTTGTCTGTTGACAATCTACTGGAATGAAGAGCCCTCCTTACCTCCTTTCTTATCTAGGTGTGTTTCTGTGTATTGATCTGTACCTATCTATCTCTAGTTATCTATCTGTCTACCCATCATTTTTTGATTATCAGTGCGAACTTAAGAATTCCGATTTCATTCAATGGATTATTTCCCATTTTGTACTTATTTATACTTATGCTCATATTATCACAACTTTTCAACAAACCTGGGGATTTAGTTGCTCCTTCCATCTGGCTCTTATTTTTTTTTTTTTTTTTGTCATTATTATTACCATTATTATTATTTTGAGCACTTTTTTACATTCTACAACATTTTTAAGGCTTGCCTTCCAGCCCTGAAAGGAATCCAGTCAATTCTCCAAGTCCTTGTTCCTTTCACTGGGGAATCATATTTACAAATCAAGATGAAAAGTGTGTTTATTGTTGTCAGGATATCGTTTCTGCTAGGCCCATTTGACTCACAGCACTAAGATTTCTGTGCATGTGTATGTGTGTGTGCATGTGTACATACTGAGTGCATACTTCTACCTTCAAGTTCAGTCCACCTCCTGGCTCTTGTATGCCTTTCCTAGTCTGTATTTCTATGTTCCCTCGTTCATAATGAGAACTGAGGCTTTAAACACAAGCTCACTTACTCATTTACTCAATCTGACAATACACATAAAATAGATTCTGAAGTGCTAGACCCCCCTCACTATGCAAACACAAACTACAGGAAAAAATTCAAGATTTGAAGGTGGTTTTATTATCCCCTTGGACTGAGATTATTACAGTTGAAAATCTGTGTTCAGAAATTACATGTATTCATTTGATTTACCTATGTGTATGAGTTGGTTTGGTTTTGCTTTTCCTTCCTTCAGTGTGGTTGTGTCATTCATACGAAATACATGGGATTAATTTGTTCCTGTTTCTACTCAGATTTTTAAAAATTTCATATTGATTTACTTCTACTTCTTGAATATATAAGCTGTTAACATGCATAGGAATACTGTGGATCAAAACAAAACTCATTTGACATTGCGTCTGTTTATGGTTAGAATGAAGTCCTCCTTAAATTCCACTACTGGAAACATTTAAAGCTAGAGTAATATATTCTGTTCTCTGATAGTTGCCTTTCCCTGGTTCATTAGAGTGGGATAGTAAACTTGTTTCCTAAGTGTGAAGTATTCTGTTGCTGATGTGTGCCTCCAATACTGTGCTGAAAAGGCTTGTGTGAACAAAGACTGGATTTTGTAGAGATTCTACTACACCATGAGTATTGATGTCTGCCATAGACATGTGACCAGGACCTGGAAGCTTGTGTTTATTTCTTGTTTATTTATCAGGGGAAATCCTTACAAACTCTATTTTCTGTTGTTTGGTTTTATTTTTTAAAAGGAGGGGCAGTTTATAATGGTACGTTCTGAACTGCAAAGATGGTTCTGAAAATTGAATCATATGCCATTTCTAAGTCTTTTGTAAATTATAAAAAATCTTAATATATCTCATTCTTGAGTTTGGAACATTATAGACAGAAGGGTATATAAATACTTTCTCTCTTATTTTTTTAAATACATTGTTTGTACCTTATTTTTGGCACTTCTACATGGTGGGAGTTAAAGTCCTACTTCAGAGATTATGGTCTGTAATTTTAGAGTATCTAAGAATAGCAGGATCAAAATTGACCACAGGCTAGCTCATACTGGCCCTTCCAGTGAGCCTATGGGATACCAGTGGGTCATGATTGCAAAGCTTCCAAAAGCTTCCAAAGCTCTGCCATGTTCCCTTTAAAGATTGCCTCCACTGGAATCCTAAGAGCATCTGATCACAGCAGGAGGAAAACTTCAACTCACTGCCTTTTACATTTCATCAGTCTGACTCATGACCTTCCCAGCCAAACAGAGAACCAGTGATGGAGTTCATATATCTGCTTATATGTCCTGGCTTTCCTAGCATATCATACAAATAAACACATTTCCCTGAAGTTTTCTAGTTCAGAGTGGTAGAATACTTGCCACCATGCCTTGATCCTCAAATGTGAAATCCCTCCAACTCGGCTGCCTATGGCTGGTGCTTCTGAGTCAGTGAAACAGGAGCAGCACTGAGCACTTCTCCAGGCCAGGTTCTAAAACTGGCAATAAATTTGATTGAACAGCAACAGCCACAGGAGAATCAAATACTGTTTCTCTTCTGCCCATAAGGACTGATTTTTTAAAATCATTTTGGAAACCCCACGACTCATAGGTCACTCCTACTATATTATGAAGAATAAAATGCCAAGGCAGAATTACCATCCTGCAAAACAGAATATTGGATTTATGCATCTAAGACTCATCAGGAAATAGAGGAACTACAAGAGTAGCTTATCTGTATAGTAAATATTTTATTTTATTTTTCTGTTTTCATCTATTTGTTGACTAGGCCAAATGCAAAATACATTATAAAATAAAGAAACAAAACACAAAGTCACCTCCTTTGAATATTTATCTCCCTCTTTCCTGGCATCAGATTGTTTATTCATTTATATTTGTATTTATTATTCATCAAAGCACTTTGATATTTAAAGCTTCATGTCAAGAGATGGAATGCAAATAGATACTTCTCAAAAAGGAACCCCAGAACTTTAAACTATTTTTAAAACTCTAAAGGTAATTTTAGCTTCACTAAAGATAAGTGATAATTTGATCACTGGTTGTGATACATTCATAGTTTTAAGTTAAGGTCCATGGGTGTATTTCACAATATTATTTAATTCATTTAAGTAGGGTTTTAAAAAGTCATTGTTAAATAGATGTTTCCAAATCAGCTGATTGTTTAATTGAATTTTATATTTTGAAAACATTTTTAAAGCTTGAAGTATTATGAAATCTAAAGCATTATATCAATTTCAAGATGTATTGTAGAACCATATTATTCTTCTCAAATTATATAAGAGGATAGATAGATGTAATTTTTCTTTAATTAGTGGATTAATTAAAACTTTCATTGTTGCTTTTTATTGAATATCTACTAAAATATACTGATCTATGAGATCACATCTTACTATTTATGGACTAAGGATAGTCTCAAACAAGAAAATACAATAGTAGACTAAATGCTTATAAAATCTTTGTTTAAAAGCGTACATTTTCAGTGTAAATTTGGGAGAGGTAGATTTACCATGTGATCTTCCTTTATGATAAATTTCTATTATCAGAAAATGATTGCAAATATTGTAAAATATGTTGAATTCAAAAAGGTGAGATAGAGAAAAATAAAATTGAGGAAAATAATAACTGTGAGGCCACACTAATGTACCATACGATAAACTAGACAAGGCATAGCATATGAAAATTATCATCGAATGATTTCTTGATATTTCAACTCCACAGAAAAATTAAGAGTATAAACTTCTTCTATGGAGGGCAAATCATTAGGATCTTTTGAAAACAGCAATATATTATAAGCAGTTGTTTCTATAGGAGGGTTGTCAAATGTACCAGCTTTTGCTTAAATGAAATCAAGGCATTGTTAATGTTGATTAAAAATAATTTCATTCTATATTTAAAAATACCTTGTGGCTCAATCTTGATTGTACATTTTAGATCCATCATTGTATGTTCTGACTCATTTTTGTCCTAAGAAGATAAATTTACCTGATAAAAGTATTTCATTTTCCACAACTAATGTAATATGCATGCATACACTTTACATTTTAGATTCATTTTTGCATTCTAAACTATAAGAACAGAATACCAACTGTAAAGGCATAAAGCCATTATTTAGTAGCCATTATTAATTTTATTTTGTTAGGAGACTTAGCTATATTATGGCTCTTATTATTTACTTAGAGAAACTAAATTTTACTCAATCTCAGTTACAAATCTTTGATATATTTAAATGTACTCTATGTATACTCTTTCTATTTAAAATTGAATTGGTTTATTTTTCCTTTTTCAAGATAATGAGTAATCCATCCATATCAAATGGACATTAGTTACATTCAACTGAAAAATGATTTTTAAAGAAATCATATTGAGCAGACAAATAAAATATATAATAATAAAAAATACCTTTGGTTACTAATTTCTATTTAGTTCCTACTCTCTGTACTAAAACGATACGGTATAGTTTCCATAGCAGGACTGCATGGGTCAATGCAGCTGCTGCTTGATTTTTAAACAATGGAGCTACAACCTTTTGAAGGTAGGGATTCATCATGGAAATTCTGACACAACCGTAACTGATGCCGTGTGAATCGCGTTACTGAACTATGCATGCTGCAGTAAGTGCAGCTAGAACTGGCCCCACTTGTGTTTTGCAAACTTTGACCAAAGAGAAGTCTTTGACATTTCAGCAAGGAATGGAAGTGCCTTGCATGTTTTTATTTATATGGTGTGAATAGGAATGTGTTGCTGTATTCATTACCAGGTTAGCTTCTTGGGGTTGGCTAATCACCGGTCCTAATACAAATCCATGATCCCAGCTTTTCCAGATATTTGTATGGCAGGCAGCTACACAGCAGCAACTTCTGTAATCCCTTCTCCTGCAGTTAGAGCTACTAGAAAAGCTTAGTAATATCCCAGAGGCAAAGATGAAACGGTATTTCCACAGCCACTGTTTGCTGTAGAGAGCTTTTGAAGTCAAGCTTAAGATGTCTTTATTTCCCTACCAGAAAGAAATTTTTTTTTGCCCTCTTTTACTCCAGTGTTGTCATGATGATGGTTTTCTGCTTGAAAAATATTCCAAGAAGCTGCAGCTCTCCCATAAAGCATTAGGGAATGAGAACTGCTTTTCATCAGGGGCTGTTGGAATCTGTAACTACAGTTTGTCACTGCCGAAACCCACGGCTATGCTGGTAGTGGTCTCAATTTAAAACTCACAGTTTCTTTCTTATCAGGTTTAGGGCAGCCATGACTTTTACTGTCAGCTTACTGGGGACTGCCCTAGCTTTTAACTTTAGTGGTTAATTAAATTCTAAATTGGGTGTAGTGTAGAGCTCCCAATTCAACCTTTGTTCTATACCATCTAGAAAACACAAGCAGTAGCCCCAGAATGAACTGAAAGTTAAATTAATTGCAGTGGTAGGTAGCAAGGTGAAATTTAGATATAATTTATTAACGATCGGGAACAGGATATTACATGTTGATTTGAAGAGCTATCATTTCAGACAAACCCTGACCAGAGGATCACAGTGAAAAGTTGTAAGGAAACGTAAAGGGTAAAATAGCCTTTTAATTATTTATTTAATTAGGTAGCACAATCATCAAGTGCAATGGGATCCAAACAATTTTGGAAAAGAATGTAGCAACAAGTTCTTATCAAAAAAATAGATGGAGGCAAGCTAAACATAAAACAAATAAATAACAACATAAAAGCAACACTGTCAAGGGGATTTGATGCTTCTTCATAAAACTGAGTTCTGTAAATATCTTCATACATAAGAAAAACATGTACTCTTGGCAGGTAAGCAGGTGAATTTTTAGAAACCTTACTTTACAGATTTAAAATTTATTGCAATTATATTTTGAACTTAATGCAAGAGAAATTTCAGAAAAAAAATGTCAAATTATACATATACATTTTTAACTGACAAAATTGACATTTGAAGAACTCTTGTTTTTCAGTGCATAAATCTCAATATCATCAATAGACATTATAAAATAATGAGAATTATTTCATGAGGAAACAAAGGCTATCAGATGAGTTTTTCTTCCAACTAAAGTTAAAAATTATGAAGAGTTTAAAAATTAATAATTAATTTAATTAAGTAGTTATTCTCTTAATTTACGAAGGTTTGTGCTTAGTCTGACAATCTCATCAATTAATAAAAGTGATTGAGAACAGTTTTGAATTTTGAAATATGTTTTTTAATGCCCCCCTTACTTCCAGAAAGGATTGGAGAAGCTGAGATACTTACCATATTACTACTACCTAGGTATATAATTTGTTTCACAGTGGTAGTCCAAATAGTTCAATATCAAAGTTGGGAAACATGACTAATGGGGTTAGTCCTAGGATGAGTGCTATTTAATAATTCCATCAATCATCTCAAAACATGCTCATTTACGTAGTTAATAATATCAGACTGGGAAGGATTACTTAGCACCTTGAAGGACAGAATTAAAGTACAGTGTGACCTTGAGAATTACCAAGTTTCACAAGTTATCAGAATCAAATTATAAAATCTTATGAAAAATGCATATTAATGTTGTTCTAACAGGCCTAAATACCCAAATGACAGGTATCAATACAGGACTTTTGCTCCTTAGTTCAGCTAAAGTCCAGGTTCTTGTCACAGGACCAGGAAAAAATAGGCACATGGACATATTGAAAGGTGAGGAGAATGGAATTTATTAAATGAAAGCTCTCAGTGAAGAAAAGGGTCCTGCCCACAGGCTCCCACATCCCAGGCTGAATATCAGGTTGCCACACAGGAGCTGAAGAGCCCAGGCTTCTTCCACCTGTGTAAGCTATGAATTCCCAGTGGCTCCACCCCCTTCTCCCAGTGCACAGGTGGGCCCCCAGTCCAGTCATGCCCAGGCAAGGCCCTGGGCAGGATCCCTTATCTTCGCCCTGCATCTATCAATATGAAACATGTAGATATATTAATTTTAGTTAAAAAGAATATCTCTGTCCCAGTGGGGAATAAAATGAATAGAAAAATCACTCTCTTCCTGAGAGATAATACTGCATGCTGGTTAAGAGCATGACCACTGAAATTTTCTGGTCTGGGTTCAAATCCTGATTCTATCTTTCACTAATATGCCTGTTTATTGTCACATTACTTAATATCTCTTGGGTTCAACTTTCTCATTTGCTAACTGATGAAAATTGTAGTACTATCTTCATTAGACTTTTATGAGAATTAAACAAGAGACTCAAATAAGTGCCTAGAATGAAAAGAGCTACATAAACACAAATGTCTGTGATATGTCTATGTTCAAGGTCACTAAACAAGGAGTGAGCAGAACAATTTGAGACTATTAGTCATCCAGAATGACATTCTAAGAAAGGTCAGTTTAGATCTAGTTTCTGAAGATGGCGAGGTTCATGGTTGGCATATAAAGAAAGATATTTGTTTCAGACAAGCACAATTATATTCTTCCAGAACCCTAAAACTATTTAAATCAATATAGAGTACTTTTCATATCATCTCTTGACAACTGGAAAACATCTGTTTCTTAAGAAATTGAATGAGTTTCATTCCAAATGGAGAGCCATGGAAAGTCTTATAAGAATACAATATGATAAAATATTGAGAATTACTGGCATAGTCTAATGGGTGAAAATTTGTACTTTGTGATTTTTATGTAATAGGTGCTAAGAATAATTGAATATTTCCTTATTCAACTGCAAACACAAATCAATGGTATTCAGTTCTGAAAAATCTCACTTTATTGAAAATGACATTTTCAATTTAAAAAGTAGCAAAATATAGCTACAAACAAAGCAAAATGTAGCAAAACAAAATATAGCAGTATTTTGGAATAAATAATTCCCACAAATCATAGAAAACGAAATGTAGCAAAATGAAATGTAGCAACATGTGAAAAGAAACTGTAGCAAATTTTTTAGAATAAGTAATTAGCAGATTTTATTTCAGGCCCTCCTGAAATTTATAAATGTCATTCTTTCAGGTCAGTAATTCTCTCTAGAGATGAGTGAAAGTATCAGAATCATCTGGTAATACTATCCAGTAATACTCACAGGAGGATGATGCTTCTTCCATCACTGTGAGAATTATCAACAAGTGACTCACTGTTGTGCATGGGAAATGATATCAGGTAGTGCTAGCCATGAGAACTTCATGATGCTTTATTGTTATGTTAGATTCTACCATGTATGTCCTTCTTATATTTGAGTATACTTAGGCTGACAGTTTAATTTATTCATGCCTCAGTTCTTTCATCTTTACTACAGGAATCTTACAAATTATTAAACTATAGTAGGAAACATTAATTTCAATGTTTTTCAACACTTCGAAAATATGAATGCTATATGTGTGCAAAATTATAAGATATCACTATATGCTGAAAATAGCCACACCCAAGTTCATAATGATTTAGTGTACATAAAACACTGCCCCAGTTTGACCTTCAGTTAATTAGGTCAAGATAATTTGCCAATCTTTCTAATATCTTTCCCTGAGCACTAAGGAGCATTAGTGATAGGCATCTCTGTAGTGCCTAGAGATAGATGCTGAACAGAGCTGACTCAAGTGGTTTACTGAAATTGGTCATGCCCTACAAGCATACAGATTTGTGACCATTACTCACTCGTTCCCCAATGCCAGTTGTCATACGAATGTCCCCTCAGCTGTTTCCAGCTGCTTACTTTTAGTTTTGTACAAATGTAGCCCATGCCTTACTAAATCCATCATTAAAGTTGTCATCAGAACCATTGAAACTGACCATAACAAGATCCAGAGATTTTTCAAAGAACTGATCCTATTCATGTTTATTTGGGGCATTATCTTCCACCACCACAAATCATCTCTTGTTTTCTTTAATACACTTCTGTTTTTTCAGCTGAATATATAGAAAAGTGTGTCGTTTTTTCATAAATGGTTCTTCTGTGTGCTTTTATTTATTTTAAGAAATACTAAGAATACAGTGTACTTCAGGATTTAATCTATAGCCTGCTGCTAAACTATTTATGTAAAAATAATAGCTAACACATTAAGAAAAATGATATTAAAACTAAACCCCCTGCAAGCACCTGAGAGAAATATCAAACTCTGCAAATGTTTCTTAAAGTTAAAATGGAAATACTTGATCAAATTTAAGGAGGCATTTCTTTAACCTTGGCCAAGAATTTCCTTCAACAGGGATGGGGGAAGGGATTTAGTCATGAGATTAAGGATTTAAATTTTTAATTTTAGTTGGCCACTTGAGTACCTGAAATAACTGAATAGGGTCAGGGTGGCATTCCACTGATTTCATTAGGAACAAATTATTTTTCTAATCATCTTCACTTCTGTTCAGTGCCTACTTTCTGATAATTACAATCTCAGGGGTGGTGAGAAGAGTGAATTTAATTTCAAAATATTAAATGTAAAATTTATGGTCCCTACAATAATAAATATTAAATAAACTCTCACTTATAATTTTTAGAATTGAGAGAACAAAAGTAACTTTGCCTCAAAGAACTCCTACTTTGATAATTAGTATTTTTCTTTTCAAATTTCTCTTTCTATCTGCCCTTTTCTTTCCAACATGTGGGGCTGTGACTTATCTAATTGCATTCATCACTTCTTCAAAAAAATCAACAAATATTTACTGAGTCTGCCAGGCCCCAGGTTCTAGATAAGACACTAAAGGTAATAATGTGCAGTAGACAATGATATTTACTCTCATGCTGGCAATAGGTAAACTGAAAAAGCAAACAGAAAAATGACATGTAATGCCCTCATTAGAATTTCATAGTAGTAGGAATAAAGGACACAAACCAATCTTATGTTTGAGGAAGTGATGACTTTCTAATAGATAGACCTCACCCTGTGATTAGGCATTTGACACAGACACTGGAAAACAAAATAAAACAACAACACACAAACACTTTGACTCAATTTTGTAATACTTGGTTAGGTAGTGTTAGTAGTGCAGATGTACAAAACATTTAGTGAAATTTATTTCTCTTGTTTTATGGCTTAGTGTATATTTCACTTTGAATTGCATGTAACATTGACATGTAAGTTGTGACCTGGGAAACATGAGGAGTTCAGGAATTTGGTGGAAAGACCTATCCCTGGCATGTGGAATAGATGTGACAAATGATCTGAAAGAAAACACAGCCTGTTCTAGAAACTGATAATGATTCTCTTACAAGAACATGAGTGTCTTTAATCAGAAAATCTTTCCTTAGTCGTGTCTGTTAATACCAACATCTAGAGCAGTGCTTATCAAATTTTAATATAAAATCACCTGGAGTATTTTGTTGAAATACTCAGAATTTTTTAGGTCAGAGATGAGCCTGTGATTCTACATACCTGACAAGTTCCCAGCTGATTTTGATGCTGCTGATTTGGGAACCACACTTAGAAACTCAAGAAGCTAGTACCTTGCCTAGTCAAATTGTATGGCTCACAATCTTATACAGACTTATGCAGTAATAATCGAATAATTTAAATAAAATGAGACTATTTAAATAAATGTATATGTCATAAACTATGGAAGCATAGATGAAGACAGGAAACAAGTTATCCTGGAAGACTTCTGAGAAATGGCATTTGAGAAGAATCTTAATGTTCGTTTTGAATTTCAATGGATGAGCCAAGATTTTTACAAAGATTTCCTGTGGATGTTTAGCTCCAGGGAGTTTAGGGGACATGCAACAGATATGACAGCGATTAGAATAGTGGATTGAAGACTTTTTGAATAGTACCTTGCTAAAGCATGCAAACTGCAATCATTCCTAAGTTGACAAATTTAAATTCATGGGCAGTTGATGCAGAAAAAGTTACTACACGTTGACAAATTTTCAGTTAGAGTAAGTTGGCAAGCTTAATCTCTATTTTCTGAGTATTTTATCAGTTCTTTCCAGCATTTTCTTCACTAAACTGAGATCATTGGGAAAAAATTTCAGAAATTTCAATTGTAATAATTTGTGTGATACTTAGCATTGTGTGTGAGCTTGGTGAGACCAGGAACCTAGATATTGGTCAAACACCAGTTTGGATGTTGCTGGAAGGGTGATTTTTAGATGAGCTCAACAGGAAAGTCAATAGACTTTGAGTAAAGCAGATTGCCCTCCATAATGTGGGTGGAACTTATCTGTTGAAACCTTAAGAGAAAACAGACTGAAGTTCCCTAAAGAAAATAAAATTCTGCCTCCGGACTATCTTTAGGTTTGAACTGCAACATCAACTTCCCTGGGTCCATATTGGACCCTGCTGATTTTTGGACATGCCAAGCCTCCGTAGTTGAGTGAGTACGCACAGTCACACGCAAGCACACATGCAAATCCTATTGGTTCTGTTTCTCTGGAAAATCCTGACTAATACATTTTGCATCCTCTAATTGTAAAAACATATTATATACATAGGACTGTCAGTGTTTATAAAAACAAAATTTTAAAAACTACATATCAAGATAGTTTTGAACACTTCTTAGGTAATGATTTCACGCTGTTTAGTTCCTCGGGGGTATTCAGGAAAGTTGGGCTATCTTTAAGTATAGGTGTCACAATTAATGGATCAAACTACTACTTACAGAGAAAAAAAAAAAACTGTTACAAGCATGAATAAATGAATGAGATACATTGCCTCAGTTCAGTTAATTTCAAAATATATTTGATGAGTACAGTTCTGTGCCAGACTTCAGCTAGGAACTGGGGATAGAAGATGACTGAGGCAGAATCTCTGCTATAAAGGAGAAGACACATTCAATATTATGTAGTAAGTGCAATGATAGGTTAACATGGAGTACTCATGAGGCTATAGTCAGTATCCAGCAGGGATGAGTAAATAAACACTACTCTACAAATAGCATCTGTTTGGAACATAGGCTGTTTGTGGTGTAGAGTGCCTTGTGGTTATTTTGGGAAAATAAGCCATTAACCGTGAACAGTACTACCACACAACCTCAATCAAGCGTTCTTAAGGATTTTGTCATGGGGACCAAAATAACTGGAACAACTGGAAAACATAGCACTCTTGTGGAGTCTATCCTCAGTCTGACCTCCTTTGATAGTGTTATTAAGTCATAAGTTGAGGGGTTAGAGTCCTGGAAGAAGCAACAAGGGAACACAGCAGAAATATGCCTACTTTTTCTGTGATTCTCTCTCCCTGCTGCTCTGACTGACCTGAGCACATTTGGGTGGATCCACATCACAAGCCTGTCAGCAGAGCCCTGCTGTCAGCAAGTCATGAAGGCCTCAGTCTCTTCACCTCATCGGTGCCCTCAAACTGAGACAGTAGAGATTTGTTGCCATTCACCTATTAGCCTGCTCTTTGCAACTGCCCGAAGTATTTCTTGGGTCATTCAGTTTAGACTGGGAATTTGGCTTGGGAATAGTTGAATGGCTCCAGACAATGATTATACTGCAGTGTGGTGACTTTGGGTTAATGTGCATTTTTAGGCCTTTTCCTAGGAACAGAAGGGAATAACCACATTACTTGTCATCCTAGACATTCAACCACTGGGCTGGAAAGATAGAATTTCCAGGCTTTCTTTGCTGGAAAGCAAAAGAACCATAATTATTTGGAAACAATTCAAGGGTCACCTGATGTGCAATAAGCATTCATGAAATGTCAACATGATGATGTTGATGAGAAGTATTGGGTGATGAAGACAATTGCAACTAAAAGAGGAAATCATTGCTCTCTGCTGTCGTTTTTAGTGGTCTTTTGTGTTTCATGTCATTTTTCTCATTTCTCAGATAAGGCAAATGAAACAAAGTGGTGAAAGATCAATTAAAATGTGCAAATTTGTCTGGGTCAACTAAATGTCAGGTAGCTGTCAAAAGAAATGCAAGGAGTGTGTTTGCTGGAAGCCACTTTTTCTGGTGTATTTTCTTTGCTTTAACTGATCACTACCTATGGTATGTAGCCATTCACAGGCAAATGCACATGGATAGTTTTCCAGAGGTCTAGAGTAGAATACAGCTGCTTCAGCAAATTGAGTGAGAAAAGAAAGAGACCCACCCACAAAGACACACTAGTGCATGCATGTGCGTGTGAGCTCACGCACACACACAAACACATTTCTACTGTTCACATCTATTAACAGTTCCTTGAGCTGGAAAGGGAGGGCTGGGATTATTAAAGCTCTTTGTTTCAAGCAATTTAGTATAGGTAACAATGGTAAAGGGAGGCAATGCAGGGGCTGAACATGCAAAGATATATTTTAATTTTCAAATTTAGAACTAACTGCGAAAGCCAGAAGAGTAGTGTCTGTGTGCCACTGACTATTCATTACATTGCTAGCAGCAACATTATCATTTTAGCAGATGATACAACAACTTCACTAAATTGTGGTGTTTCTTGCAACTGTGTGAGTGTGCCTTTGACACTGAAAAAAAAAAAATCCTACAGTGCAGCTTCCAATAATTTTATTCTTGTTGTTACCACTTAAAAATTCTCACTGATTGAGATGTTACATATCATTTTGAGTGGTGTTAACTTAATTATTTCTTATCTGTTGAGGATTTAAACATGCTGGTGTAGCTGGCATTAATTATTTAATAAAGAAGAAAATGATCTGTAGAGTAGGGATGTACTGTAGATGAAGCTGTTTTTTTAAAAAATCTTGCCCTTAATTTCATCTCTATTTTTTTCAGACTTCAAAAAGGTTCATGATACCTGCAAATTAATTTTAGATAAAATAGGGAAATTTTAAGTACAGGAGCTGAAAACTTAATAGTCTGTTTTATTAATGAAGGGTTTGCTTATCAGTGCCTTTAATTTCTTGAAATGCTTCCTTCTCAAGCGTGGCAGGAAATATTGAAATGTCAGACCCCCATGGGAGCCACCAAAATATTCATGAGTGCCTCAGAGAATGTTATCTATGTACAAAGAGAAAAAATATATGACTAGATATGGATCAGGAAGAACTTAATTTTGTTCCTACATGAAATGCCTTACAAATGAAGATGTATTTTTTCTATAATCAAAATTTATTTCTCATAAACTGCAAAATTCTAGCCATTCATTAAAACACAAAATGATTACAAGTAAGTGATAGTAGTTAAATAATATTTAAATGATTTAAAAAGTTAAAAAGACTAATGTACATGCCTAAACAATGTGGAAAGAGAAGAATCTCACCCACTACAAAAAAGAACACAAATCCATCTTGCTCTCTAATCAGAAACAACCCTCAGATTTCTTCTCACTTTTGGCATCTCTCCTTTACATTAAATCTGACTGCTGCAATTACCTTAAATCATTCTACCTAAAATATGTTATCAGCTTCGAATATCCCCTCAGTAGAGAAGATAT
Organism: Chlorocebus sabaeus; assembly: GCF_047675955.1. NCBI lineage: Eukaryota > Metazoa > Chordata > Mammalia > Primates > Cercopithecidae > Chlorocebus > Chlorocebus sabaeus. The sequence continues at coordinate 83,716,170 of NC_132916.1, forward strand.
ATAGTTTTCACTTGGGCAGTTCTCCTATTTTCAGCTAACTGATTATAAAATCATCCTCATTTTCAATTTAGATCTTTATTTTCTTGCTCTCCATAGAATGTGTGCTTTCTAAATCCAGATTTCTTCTTCAGGGTAAATTCCATTTTGAGATATGGCATATTAGAGGCAAAATAATAATTTTAGTTTTGAGTATTAAGTTGCTCAGGGAGCAGGGGTGCAGAGGGCGGTAATGTTGAGAAACAAAAGGAATAGACTAAAGAAAGTCTGAAAGAGAGAGAGAGAGAAAAAAAAACTGATTTATGGTGAAACAAATTTTCTATTAAAATTATTTCCTAAAGCTTTTTGAGATGACCAAAAGTTGAAGCTATTGAAAAACATTATATTTATTTATAGCTGTCAATCAGTTTTTAGAATGGATTTTAAGGAATCAATAACAATTTTAAAACTCCTTCATAAATGATCATTGTATTTTGTCAGTTACATAAGTTCAGATTCTCCTTTTCTGTGTATGGTTTAGGTGAAGGGCACCCTCTGAAATCAACTGACATGATTATAGTTGGAGTTACCATTTTACAACCTTAAACTATAATTGATATGACTATGTTTTAATTGTTCAAATAATACTTAAGAACTTATTATAGTTTTGGTATTTATTACAGTAAATTATCAAAATAATTTATGGGTCACATTTGAATACTCTTCAATGGAAAAAGCTTGAAGTGTACCTTATGTAAAGTGAAGCTGGTATGCACAGAATATACAGCAAAGTATATTAAAGAATTGATTTGGATAATTTTGGCAGAAGATGATCATCTGGAGTAATATATAACTCCATAAGTAATTTGTTTAACATATGAAGACAGAGATGGGAAGGAAAAAAAAGTAAGGTCTTTAGTCAAATAGCAGTGGAATTTTAAGTCTAGAGGCCTCACTTTAGTACCAATAACCAGTTCTTCCCATTCAAATATTTATACTGCCTTTAGAACATTATTTAAGGAATTTTTAAAAACGACTGGTAGAGATAATTTCTTATTCTTTGTTCTTATTAATATTATTATATCCTCCTTTTATCTTCAACACTTTTTTTCAATTGCATATCATTCAGATAAATAAAATAATTCCATATTTTCACTAATCATTGAGAAATGTAGAAACATCTACCTGTGGGGCTCTTTATGTAATGCTAGAAGGATGTCAATCAATAACTTTTGGAGGAACAATTTGATAACGAGTAATGAAAAACCAGAAAATTCACAAACTCATTAATTTGGATTCTCTTTATGTAACCGATGCTAAGGAAACAATAAATAATACACACACAATGTATATATAAAGATTTTCTAGTACTGTTCAGTTTAAAATGCAGAAAGCAAACTGAAAACATCAAATGTCTCCCTAAAACCCCCCTCATGGGAATGGAATAAATAAACAATGGTTCACAGATTTCTAGTACACTGAACTACTTCGCACCAGTTAAAATGTTGTTAGAAGAATATTCAATAAATGAAAAGAGTAAATGAAATACAATTAACGTGGAAAAGAGAGTTGCTCTGATCTCATTTCTTTTACAAAATGAATTTCATGTATTTTTAGGGAGAATAAAGTCCCAAAATGTATATTACACAATTTTAAAATGTAAAAAAATTTCAAACACTCTGCCAGTTGAAAGTTTTAAAATACTAGACAATAAAAATCATGTTTTTCAATCCAAATAACATGTATGGTGAAACTTTCAAAAGGCTTCATATTTCCTGTTTCTAAAATCTTGACCCACATGAGAAGACAGTTTCAGAAGCAATAAGACCTGTTCAAGAATCCTGAGCTGTTCCCGGGAGATTCTCCTATGCCGTGCACCGTGTGCACCACTCAATTATTTCCTCCTCCTCCTTGTCTTCGGTTATCTTATTCCTACTTCTCTCCTCCTTTCCCTCTCTTCTCTCAAACTCAATCCTGCTCATCCTACCAGCTCCTCTTCCCATTCTACTTGCTCCTTTTTCTCCTTCTTGCCTCTACTTTTTGCAGCTACCTTCCTCTTATACTCTCTTTTCCTTCTATAGTATTTTTTCTCTTTATTCTTTTTCTCGTCCTCCACTGATGAACTTTTGCCGACTGGAGAGTCTGAAGACTGACTATAGGTATGTCTTATCTAGGTCATGTGCTGTCTTTTGGTTTGCTGCCTTTCTAATAATAACAACCATAATGGGATTTTAAGAACAAAACACCCTCTGATTTAGAATCTAACAGATAACTTCTGAGAGCTAAAGACAGGAAGGCTTCTAAGAGTATCAGAGTATCATGAAGCCTGCCATAGCAATGACCATAACTTTAACACATACTTATAAAAGCTTGTGCTGTGATTCTTTTTTTCTTCTTTTTTCCTTTTTTTAATTATAATTTAAGTTCTAGGGTACATGTGCACAACGTGCAAGTTTGTTACATAGGTATACATGTGCCATGTTGGTGTGCCGCACCCATTAACTTGTCATTTACATTAAGTATATCTCCTAATGCTATCCCTCCCCCTGCCCACAATAGGACCCAGTGTATGATGACCCCCTTCCTGTGTCCAAGTGATATCATTGTTCAATTCCCACCTATGAATGAGAACATGCAGTATTTGGTTTTCTGTTCTTGCGATAGTTTGCTGAGAATGATGGTTTCCAGCTGCATCCATGTCCCTACAAAGGACACAAACTCATCCTTTTTTATGGCTGCATAGTATTCCATGGCGTATATGTGCCACATTTTCTTAATCCAGTCTGTCACTGATGGACATTTGGGTTGATTCCAAGTCTTTGCTATTGTGAATAGTGCCACAATAAACATAAGTGTGCATGTGTCTTTATGGCAGCATGACTTATAGTCCTTTGGGTATATATCCAGTAATGGGATGGCTGGGTCATATGGGTATTTCAAGTTCTAGATCTTTGAGGAATCACCATACTGTTTTCCATAATGGTTGTACTAGTTTATAGTCCCACCAACAGTGTAAAAGTGTTCCTATTTCTCCACATCCTCTCCAGCACCTGTGGTTTCCTGACTTTTGAATGATTGCCATTCTAACTGGTGTGAGATGGTATCTCATTGTGGTTTTGATTTGCATTTCTCTGATGGCAAGTGATGATGAGCATTTTTTCACCTGTCTGTTGGCTGTATGAATGTCTTCTTTTGGGAAGTGTCTATTCATATCCTTTGCCCACTTTTTGATGGGATTGTTTGTTTTTTTCTTGTAAATTTGATTGAGTTCTTTATAGGTTCTGGATATTAGCCCTTTGTCAGATGAGTAAATTGCAAAAATTTTCTCCCATTCCGTAATTTGCCTGTTCACTCTGATGGTAGTTTCTTTTCTGTGCAGAAGCGCTTTAGTTTAATGAGATCCCATTTGTCAATTTTGGCTTTTGTTGCCGTTGCTTTTGGTGTTTTAGACATGAAGTCCTTGCCCATGCCTATATCCTGAATGATATTACCTAGGTTTTCTTCTAAGGTTTTTATGATTGTAGGTCTAACATTTAAGTCTCTAATCCATCTTCAATTAATTTTCATATAAGGAGTGAGGAAAGGATCCAATTTCAGCTTTCTACTTATGGCTAGCCAATTTTCCTAACACCATTTATTAAATAAGGAATCCATTTCTTCTTTTTGTCAGGTTTGTCAAAGATCAGATGGCTGTAGATGTGTGGTATTATTTCTGAGTGCTCTGTTCTGTTCCATTGGTCTATATCTCTGTTTTGGTACCAGTACCTGCTGTTTTGGTTACTGTAGCCTTGTGGCATAGTTTGAAGTCAGGTAGCATGATGCCTCCAGCTTTGCTCTTTTGGCTTAGGATTATCTTGGCATTGTGGGGTCTTTTTGGTTCCATATGAAGTTTAAAGCAATTTTTTCCAATTCGGTGAAGACAGTCATTGGTAGCTTAATGGGGATGGCATTGAATCTATAAATTACCTTGGGCAGTGTGGCCATTTTCACCATATAGATTCTTCCTATCCATGAGCATGGTATGTTCTTCCATTTGTTTGTGTCCTCTTTTATTTTACTGAGAAGTGGTTTGTAGTTCTCCTTGAAGAGCTCCTTCACATCCCCTGTAAGTTGGATTCCTAGGTATTTTATTCTCTTCGAAGCTATTGTGAATGAGAGTTCATTCATGATTTGGCTCTCTGTTTGTCTGTTACTGGTGTATAAGAATGCTTGTGATTTTTGCACATTGATTTCTGTATCCTGAGACTTTGCTGAAGTTGCTTATCAGCTTAAGGAGATTATGGGCTGAGACAATGGGGTTTTCTAGATATACAATCATGTCATCTACAAACAGGGACAATTTGACTTCTTCTTTTCCTAACTGAATACCCTTGATTTCTTTCTCTTGCCCGATTGCCCTAGGCAGAACTTCCAACACTATGTTGAATAGGAGTGGTGAGAGAGGGCATCCCTGTCTTGTGCCAGTTTTCAAAGGGAATGCTTCCAGTTTTTGCCCATTCAGTATGATATTGTCTGTGGATTTGTCATAAACAGCTCTTATTATTTTGAGATACATTCCATCAATACCAAATTTATTGAGAGTTTTTAGCATGAAGGGCCATTGAATTTCGTCAAAGGCCTTTTCTGCATCTATTGAGATAATCATGTGGTTTTTGTCTTTGGTTCTGTTTATATGCTGGATTATGTTTATTGATTTGCGAATGTTGAACCAGCCTTGCATCCCAGAGATGAAGAAGCCCACTTGATCATGGTGGATAAGCTTTGGGATGTGCTGCTGGATTCGGATTGCCAGTATTTTATTGAGGATTTTTGCATCGATGTTCGTCAGGGATATTGGTCTAAAATTCTCTTTTTTTTTGTTGTATCTGTCAGGCTTTGGTATCAGGATGATGTTGGCCTTGTAAAATGAGTTAGTGAGGATTCCTTCTTTTTCTATTCGTTGGAATAGTTTCAGAAGGAATGGTACAAACTCCTCCTTGTACCTCTGGTAGAATTCGGCTGTGAATCCGTCTGGTCCTGGACTTTTTTTGGTTGGTAGGCTATTAATTATTGCCTCAATTTCAGAGCCTACTATTGGTCTCTTCAGGGATTCAACTTCTTCCTGGTTTAGTCTTGGGAAAGTGTAAGTGTCTAGGAAATTATCCAATCCATTTCTTCTAGGTTTTCTAGTTTATTTGCATAGAGGTGTTTATAGTATACTCTGATGGTGGTTTATATTTCTGTGGGGTCGGTGGTGATATCACCTTTATCACTTTTTATTGCATCTATTTGATTCTTCTCTCTTTTCTTCTTCATTTGTCTTGCTAGCGGTCTATCAATTTTGTTGATCTTTTCAAAAAACCAGCTTCTGGATTCATTGATTTTTTTGGAGGGTTTTTTTTTGTGTCTCTATCTCCTTCAGTTCTGCTCTGATCTTAGTTATGTCTTGCCTTCTGCTAGCTTTTGAATGTGTTTGCTCTTGCTTCTCGAGTTCTTTTAATTGTGATGTTAGGGTGTCAATTTTAAATCTTTCCTGCTTTCTCTTGTGGGCATTTAGTGCTGTAAATTTCCCTCTACACAGTTTTAAATGTGTTCCAGAGATTCTGGTATATTATATCTTTGTTCTCTTTGGTTTCAAAGAACATCTTTATTTCTGCCTTCATTTTGTTATGTACCCAGTAGTCATTCAGGAGCAGGTTATTCAGTTTCCATGTAGTTGAGCGGTTTTGATTGAGTTTCTTATTCCTGAGCTCTAGTTTGATTGCACTGTGGTCTGAGAGACAGTTTGTTATAATTTCTGTTCTTTCACATTTGCTGAGGCGTGCTTTACTTCCAACTATGTGGTCAATTTTGGAATAAGTGTGATGTGATGCTGAGAAGAATGTATATTCTGTTGATTTGGGGTGGAGAGTTCTGTAGATGTCTATAAGGTACACTTGCTGCAGAGGTGAGTTCAATTCCTGGATATCCTTGTTAACTTTCTGTCTCGTTGATCTGTCCAATGTTGATAGTGGGGTGTTAAAGTCTCCCATTATTATTGTATGGGAGTCTAAGTCTCTTTGTAAATCTCTAAAGACTTGCTTTATGAATCTGGGTGCTCCTGTATTGGGTGCATTTATATTTAGGATAGTTAGCTCTTCCTGATGAATTGATCCCTTTACCATTATGTAATGGCCTTCTTTGTCTCTTTTGATCTTTGATGGTTTAAATTCTGTGTTTTCAGAGACTAGGATTGCAAACCCTGCTTTTTTTGTTTGTTTGTTTTCCATTTGCTTGGTGTTTCTTCCTCCCTCCCTTTATCTTGAGCCTATGTGTGTTTCTGCATGTGAGATGCATCTCCTGAATACAGCAAACTGATGGGTTTTGACTCTTTATCCAATTTGCCAGTCTGTGTCTTTTAATTGGACCACTTAGTCCATTTACATTTAAGGTTAATATTGTTATGTGTGAACTTGATCCTGTCATTATGATATTAGCTGGTTATTTTGCTTGATAGTTGATAGTTTCTTCCTAGCATCGATAGACTTTACATTTTGACATGTTTTTGCAGTGGCTGGTACCAGTTGTTCCTTTCCATGTTTAGTGCTTCCTTCAGGACCTCTTGTAGGGCAGGCCTGGTGGTGACAAAATCTCTAAGCATTTGCTTTTCTGTAAAAGATTTTATTTCTCCTTCACTTATGAAACTTAGTTTGGCGGGATATGAAATTCTGGGTTTAAAATTCTTTTCTTTAAGAATGTTGAATATTGGCCCCCACTCTCTTCTGGCTTGTAGAGTTTCTGCCGAGAGATCTGATGTTAGTCTGATGGGCTTCCCTTTGTGTGTAACCTGACCTTTCTCTCTGGCTGCCCTTAAGATTTTTTCCTTCATTTCAACTTTGGTGAATCTGACAATTATGTGTCTTGGAGTTGCTCTTCTTGAGGAGTATCTTTGTGGCATTCTCTGTGTTTCCTGAATTTGAATGTTGGCCTGCCTTACTAGGTTGGGGAAGTTCTCCTGGATGATATCTTGCAGAGTGTTTTCCAACTTCGTTCCATTTTCCACATCACTTTCAGGCACATCAATCAGACATAGATTTGGTCTTTTCATATAATCCCATATTTCTTGGAGGCTTTGTTCATTTCTTTTTACTCTTTTTTCTCTACACTTCTCTTCTCGCTTCATTTCATTCATTTGATCCTCAATAGCTGATACTCTTTCTTCTAGTTGATCGAGTCGGTTACTGAAGCTTATGCATTTGTCATGTTGTTCTTGTTTTATGCTTTTCATCTCTATCAGTTCTTTTAAGGTCTTCTCTGCATTGATTATTCTAGTTATCCATTCTTCCATTCTTTTTTCAAGGTTTTTAGTTTCTTTGCACCAGTTATGTAGTTCTTCCTTTAGCTCTGAGAAGTTTTATCAACTAAAGCCTTCTTCTGTCAACTCATCAAAGCCATTCTCTTTCCAGCTTTGTTCCGTTACTGGAGATGAGCTGCATTCCTTTGAAGGGGAGATGCACTCTGATTTTTTGAATTTCCAGCTTTTCTGCTCTGCTTTTTCCACATCTTTGTCATTTTATCTGCCTTTGGTCTTTGATGATGGTGACGTACTGATGGGCTTTTGGTGTGGGTGTCCTTCCTGTTTGTTAGTTTTCCTTCTAACAGTCAGGACCCTCAGCTGTAGATCTGCTGGAGTTTGCTTGAGGTCCACTTCAGACCCTGTTTGCCTGGGTATCAGCAGCGGAGGCTGCAGAAGATAAAATATTGCTGAACAGCGAGTGTTGCTGTCTGATTCTTGCTCTGGAAGCTTCGTCTCAGGTGTGTACCCCACCGTGTGAGGTGTGAGGTGTTGGTCTGCACCTAGAGGGGGATATCTCCCAGTTAGGCTACTCAGGGGTCAGAGACCCACTTGAGCAGGCAGTCTGTCCGTTCTCAGACCTCAACCTTCATGCTGGGAGATCCACTGCTCTCTTCAAAGTTGTCAGACAGGGGCATTTACCTCTGCTGAAGTTTCTGCTGCTTTTTGTTTAGCTATGCCCTGTCCCCAGAGGAGGAGTCTACAGAGGCAGGCCAGCCTCCTTGAGCTGTGGTGAGCTCCACCCAATTTGAGCTTCCCGGTGGTGGCTTTGTTTACCTACTTAGGCCTCAGCAACGGCTGGCGCTCCTCCCCCAGCCTCACTGCCGCCTTGCAGTTAGATCTCAGACTATTGTGCTAGCAATGAGGGAGGCTCCATGGGCATGGAACCCTCTGGGCCAGGTGTGGGATATAATCTCCTGGTGTGCCGTTTGCTAAGACCCTTTGTAAAGCGCAGTATTAGAGTGGGAGGTGCCTGATTTTCCAGGTGTTGTATGTCTCAATTTCCTTTGGCTAAGGAAAGGAATTCCCTTCCCCCTTGTGCTTCCCAGGTGAGGCGATGCCTCGTCCTGCTTCAGCTTTGGCTGGTCGGGCTGCACCCGCAGACCAGTGCCAACTGTCTGACACGCCCCAGTGAGATGAACCCGGTACCTCAGTTGAAAATGCAGCAATCACCCATCTTCTGTGACACTCACGCTGGGAACTGGAGGCTGGAACTCTTCCTATTCCTGTAATTCTTTTTTATGCTAACAAAACTGAATCATTTATGAGTTAATTATATATTGTATAGTGTAGTAATAAAGATGCTGCTCTTGTATGTTAAAATGTGGTCTTTTATGAGACAATACTGGTTAAAGGTAGTATTTAAAATGATAAAAATATCCCATATATTATTTAAAAATGTATCTAAAACTATGTGAACAATGAAAAGTTTAGATATTTCTTCTCAACATCACACATACCTAATTTAACAGCTCTTTTATATTTATAAATCTTCATGAAAATCTGGAGTTACCTTCTCAGGACTGCATTCTCTTTTAAGTCCCCAACCCCACATCTACTCAAGAGCTTGCTTGGATGCCAACAGGAGAATATAAAATAAACACAAGGCCAGCCCTGAACAAGTGACTAAAGAAAAATAAAAATCCTGCTGGACAAAAGATCCAAAGACCTACAAAGTAAGATATTTAAGCAAAGAATTGCAAGTCAAATGGCTCTCTGCATTCATGTGAAAATGTTAACATTCAAAGCATGCAACCATAATTATTCAGAACCTGTAAGGTTTGTTAATGCTGCAAATAGCTGATAGTTGTCACCCAGTACCCGGCCATTTTCCTAGCAAGGCACGGGGAAACAAATTAAGATTCATTCTAAACAAGGAAAAGTTATGCTTTCAGTGTTTTGAGGGGCTTCTCAGATGATGGGTGATGTTACAAAAAACAAATAACAAGGGGAAATTGTTTGAAGCCATGAAGCAGCATGCACTCTGAATCGTTGTGGGAAATGCCACCCATGACCTTCAGAAGGGTACGTGCACTTGGCAGGATATGTTATCTGAGTTTGCTTTCTCATTACCTTTTTTGAGTCTTTGGAATAGATTATCTCTGGTCTTTATTCGATCTCAAAGCTTATGATCTTCCACACTTTTGTGAAAGCTATCCCCCTCCTCTCCAGAAATACACACACACACACACACACACACACACACACACACACTCCAACATGTTTTATCTCTGCCATTACTGGGAATGTTGGAAAAAATGCTACATATGTAACTAGTTCATTGAACAATCTAAACTTAAAATGATTTTAGTTTTTTTAAAATTCTCTGGTCACTCTTAAGTATAACAATTCCATCTAGGATAAAAATTCAGTCACACTTCCAATGTAATGTTCTTCTCCTCCCCTTCCCTCAGTGATGAACCCGGAGAGTTTTGGGCCTGCTCTTCTGCTTCTCCTTTCGTCTCTCTAGTGGGGCATCCCTTCTTTTTCCTTTTGTTAGTGAAGACTCAGGAATTGGAAAGACAAAATGTCTTGCTGCTGCAAGACTTGCTTCTTAACTGTCACTGTTTTCCTGGTCAAGAATGATCACCCAAGGCCAGGTGCGGTGGCTCACGCCTGTAACCTCAGCACTTTGGGAGGCCAAGGTGGGCAGATCATGAGGTCAGGAGATCAAGGCCATCCTGGCTAACATGGAGAAACCTTGTCTCTACTGAAAAAACAAACATAAGCTGGGTTTGGCAGCACGCACCTGTAGTCCTAGCTACTCAGGAAGAGGCTGAGGCAGGAGAATTACTTGAACCCAGGAGACGGAGGCTGCAGTGAGCCAACATTGCATTACTGCACTCCAGCCTGGGTGACAGGGTGAGATTCCATCTCAAAAATAATAATAATAATAATAATGATCACCAAGTGATTTCCACACCACCAGACCACCAGCATCCTAATGCTGGCTCTTAAGCAGATTGACACATGAGCCTTGCTGGTATCCCTGCAGGTTCCCTCCATGTATATGCTATTGAAGAGAGAAGGCAGTTTATCATAACAAAAGAAGGATAAAGCCACAACACTCACTAATGGACCACATGTTCTCATTTAAAGCCTTTGTTTATTACTGTCCTAAATTCATACTGCCATCTTATTATACTAACTGGGAAGTTAATATTTGGAAGAAGTATTGTTCTGTTGCTCATTGGTGGTGTGCATCTGTGTGTGTATTTGCAAAACTTAATAAAATCCTAAGATGTTTGTACCTTTTTTTTTTTTTTTTTTTTTTTTGCTTGCTTGCTTTAGGATACTCTTAGGGTACCTCTCCCCAAGATTCTATCAAAGTGGCCAATTTAGGGCAATAGGAAATGGTTCACTGAATCTCCTATTAATCCATATTGAGATGATGGTTCTGAGACATTATTTTATTCATTTCCCTAGGAGAAATTTACCCCAAAAATTATTCTTTTGGTTAAAGAATAAGGACTGCATTGGGTAGAAGAATCCAAAGAAGAGATGGACAACAAAACTATGCACAAGGCAAAGTGTAGGTAGGCTGCTCAATACTGAAACCCATAAAGAATATACCTCTAAAATTTGAATTCCATTTCTTATCTCTTTCCTCTATATTAATATAAATGACCTTCAATATGGTATAGCTTTCTTCATCTGTTGGGAAATGTGGCCACCAAAATCCTACATTCACCATGTAAAAACTTTGAAAGACCATAGGGTAAGGGTCTAGTTTTCCCAAAATTTACAAGAACTTCATTGTGACCAGTAAGTTATGAACAGTGAAGTAACATCATATAAAAATGAAGTCCAGGCACGGTGGCTCATGCCGGTAATCCCAGCACTTTGGGAGGCCGAGGCGGGTGGATTACGAGGTCAGGGTTTCAGGACCAATCTGGCCAAGATGGTGAAACCCCATGTCTGCTAAAAATACGAAAAAATTAGCAGGGCATGGTGGCGGGCACCTATAATCCTGTGAATTTACTAAAAACATTAAATTCACTTTAAATAAGTGAATTGTATGGTATGTGAATTATATGTCAATCAATCTGTTTAAAAAAGACAAGTAGATCTCGAGTTCCCAGGAAATGAAACAGTTAATTTTACAAGCATATTCACCACTATAACACATACAAACACTAACAGAAAAGATTTACCTAAGAATACACAATAGAAAAATATACAAGGTAGATGTCAAATTATCCATCTACAAAGAACTAAGCACATTAACGCATAAACAAAACTGAAGAAAATAGAATAACTGAAACTAAATGGATCAGTCAGTAAAGGACTTATAAGTGATGTCAGTAGTTTGTTCATTTATTGAAGAGGGCAGCAGACTTTTGCCTAAGAAATAGAAGGATCCCACATCCATCTCAGTTGGCCTGAAATATTTTCAAGTTATATTGACTATCTTGGCATCCTGATTTAGATTTGTCTTGGATTATTCTTCTCATTTTTTTTTTACTGAATACTGTAATGAAATGTTGCTCTAAAATAAGATGAGATGGTTTTGATAGACTTCTACTTTGTATTTTCATCATCTGCATTAGTCTTCTCTAGTATTTAATAAATGTACAATGGACATATTTTTCATTTTAATATGTGCATAAATAAGAAAGACAAGCAGCAATAACCTCTCTTTTTCCAACCTTTCCTATCCTTTCCCTTTCAAGACGACAACTGAAAGGCACTTGCTGATAAACCAAGTGTACATAGGCAAGGTGCTTTTGCTGGGTGCTGAGTGCAAGGAGCTGAAAACAGCATTAGACACTGCTATCTTTGCTGGATTCACTACCTGAAAAATACATGAAAGATACCAGATCATCAGCCTACATGGTCTGTGGGTAACATGGACAAACATGGTCAGATATCTACCAATAGGTCAGATATATCTGAAATGTGTACAGGAAACAGGTCATTGAGTCCACGGAAGGGTCTGGAGTGCTTTTATCATTTAGTGTAAAACTACAGTTACCTACTTTATGGCAACCCATTTTTTTAAATTTTCCAATAAAATCATTTAGTAGCAATGAACTAGTTTATGTATAATGAGGAATTTACTTAATTTTTACTGTTTCTACAGTTTTTATTTTAATTTCAGAATTTCTGTAACTTTTTCCATGTTTTAATTGTCTCGTGGAGTTTTGTTTTTTAACTTTTCTTTCTTTTAAACCTTTTATATGCCTTTATCTTTCTTCTTCTTTTTATTTTAATTAGTTATGCACAAGCAAGTTCTACAAATTATTCTTATCAAAACTGAGAGCTTAAGGGGAGCACAGATTTATGCTTGAGTCAGCCCAGCTTAGCTGGTGTGTCTGGTCCCAGAGAAGATGTCATCCACCAATATCTGTAGAGATTTCTTCAAGACCAAGTGTGTTCTTTTCAGTGTATTCAAGATGTTACCTTCTTCTAAGTCATTCTATTTCAGTGAATGCCAGAATCACTCAAGAATTATGATCCGGATTTCTGTATCCCAAGAAGGTAACATGTATGTGTACTTTCACTACTATTGACATTTATCATTCACTATGGGTGCCATAAGGTTATCACTGACCAGATGAAAAATGGAAGACCTAACCTACAGAAAATTACTTATCCTCAACTTCAAATATGAGCAATTATTTTGAGAAGATTCTTCTTGAAAATGGCAGGTCACAAGCAGCTGCAGAGGATTGTGCTTGCAGACCATTCAGAAAAATGTAACTTTTTATTATTTTTTAAAATTATGCTTTAAGTTCTGGGGTACATGTGCATAATGTGCAGATTTGTTTCATAGGTATACACGTGCCATGGTGGTTTGCTGCACCCATCAACCCATCACCTACATTAGGTATTTCTTCTCATGTTATCCCTCCCCTAGCCACCCACCGCCCCACCCCCCAACCCCCACAGGCCCCAGTGTGCGATGTTCCCTTCCCTGTGTCCATGTGTTCTCAGTGTTCTCATGTGGTGTTTGGTTTTCTGTTCTTGTGTTACTTTGTTGAGAATGATGGTTTCCAGCTTCATCCATGTCCCTAAAAAGGACATGAACACATCCTTTTTTATGGCTGCATAGTATTCCATGGTATGTATGTGCCACATTTTCTTAATCTAGTCTATCACTGATGGGCATTTGGGTTGGCTCCGAGTCTTTGCTATTGTGATTGTGCTACAATAAACATACGTGTGTGCATGTGTCTTTAGAGTAGAATGAATTATAATCCTTGGGTATATGCTCAGTAATGGGATTGCTGGGTCAGATGGTATTTCCACTTCTAGATGCTTGAGGAATCGTCACACTGTCTTTCACAATGGTTGAATGAACTAATTTACACTCCCACCAACAGTGTAAAAGCGTTCCCATTTCTTCACATCCTCTCCAGCATCTGTTGATACCTGACTTTTAAAGATCACCATTCTATCTGGTGTGAGATGGTATCTCACTGTGGTTTTGATTTGCATTTCTCTAACGACCAGTGATGATGAGTTTTTTTTCATATATTTGTTGGCTTCACAAAAGTCTTGTTTTGAGAAGCGTCTGCTCATATCCTTTGCTCACTTTTTGATGGGGTTGTTTGTATTTTTCTTCATAAATTTAAGTTCTTTGTAGGTTCTGGATATTAGCCCTTTGTCAGATGGATAGATTATAAAAACTTTCTCCCATTCTGTAGGTTGTCTGTTAACTCTGATGATAGTTCCTTTAAGTTGATGCAGTTTCTTCATAGCATCGATTGTCTTTACAATTTGGTATGTTTTTGCAGTGGTTGCTGATTATTCCTTTCCATGTTTAGTGCTTCCTTCAGGAGCTCTTGTAAAGTGGGTCTGGGGGTGACAAAATCTCTCAACATTTGCTTTTCTGTAAAGGATTTTATTTCTCCTTTACTTATGAAGCTTAGGCTGGATATGAAATTCTGGGTTGAAATGTAACTTTTTATTTAGAGCAAATGACTTATTCACAATTATTTTCTAACATTTTTAATTTTATTTTTTATTGTACATTCAAAAAGTGTGGCTAGGGACATGTTGGTTCCATTTGCAGAATTTTGCATCAATTAAATTATTCCAACTTGATACACAGTGTCATTACTTTGAATAGAAAACCAGCTAATCAGAATAACAATTTGATCTTTTTCATACAATTTATCAAATCGAAGTTAAGCCTTCAAAAATTTTCTTTGAAATACCTGATAGTATTGTGGCTATATAAATTCAGATAAAAACTCAGCATTTAGAATAAATTTTTTGTGTGTGTGTGGTGAAAATTAAAAGTTTTACTTAAAGAAAATTATAAAGTAAAATTATCCTTATAATTGCTTGTGGTACACATATACCTTGAAAGTATGTTCAAGCAAACTGTAATATTTTGAACAACCTAAATAGGAGCCATAGTTGACAAAAATTACTTTTACATATACTCAGATGAACTAACTACATATTTTTCTCACACACTGATGTTGGATAAAAAATAATACCTCACAGTTGTAATATAGACTTCCTTTGTTGTTCAATAATAATTTGATTTTAGATATAGTTGAACCTATAAGGAACTACTTCATACATCATAAATCAAAACACATTTCCTATATTTCCCATGTTGAACTATTTTGTAATACTTTGGTTGCACTTAGGAAGAACAAATCAAAATCTCTAGTTAAAGTACTTAATTAATGTAGTACATCAAATTTTTAGTTTTTAATGCTATTAGCAAATCAAGTTATTGAAAAAAGCATGCAAACAGGAAGAAGTTAAACTGTATTTATATAAAACACAGGAAAACTGAAGAACAATGTTGAGAACTCAGTACTCAAAATTTATTTTTGAACTGTATGCTTGTTCTTTGAAATATTTATGTTTGTAAGAAGAAAATTTTGATAGAGCTTTTGTTTGCTTTGAATGAATGTCTCTATTCAGATATGGAATAAAATTGAAAAAGTGTAAGGCTTTGCTGTATTTAAATTTGATGAAATAGTCAAAATAATCATAAATATTAATAAATATAACTTTTTGATGAGTTTTATAAAAATAATTCTCAGATAAAGGGACTCTGGATTAATATATGTAAGCATTTCAGTCAAAATAAAGTATTGAGGATATCTTTCATTTAACATAATTTGTTTTCATGTAGTCAATGGAAAAGGTGAATAATTTCAAATGTACGTACTAAATATAGAATGCAACTCTAGGAAGATATTAAACATTTTTATGAACATAAATAATAAAACTGAAAATAGTATTTCACCAGATAAATACAAGTAACTCAATATTAGAGAAAAATGCAGTTTAGAAAACAAATTGATATATAACGGTAATATATAATTAATATATGTACATTGAGAATAATTTTTTGGCTTCTGTTATTTTTAATATTTAGATAACCAATATAAATAAGGTTTCATATTTTGTTTAAATTTATTATGATATATGTACTTTCAAATGTGTAAGAAAAAAATTGAAAATAGTTTTATTATAAGTAGTTTATAAGTATACCAATAAGCCAGTTTTTAAAAATCGACAAACAAGCATTTTAAATTGTGTACATTTTATTAATTTGGTACTACCTATGATCTCAAACCTATCCCAATGTCATGAACAATAATTGTTGGGTAGCAACCACCCTAAATCCTCTACAAATAATTATTATTATTTCTCAGGAGTTTGTGATTGACTGGGTTCAGCTGGATTCTTGGAAAAGGTCTCTCATTCAATTGCAGTCAAATTGTAGCTGAGACTACAATATGAAGACTCAGTTGGATTTGGATCACTTATTCATATGGTTGGTTGTTGGTGTTGGCTATTGACTAGTTGCTCAAGTTGGGCTGTTAACTGGAGAGCCTACATATCTTTTCTCCATGTGACCAAGTTTCTTAAAGCATGCCAGCTCGGTGCTAAAAGAGAATTCCAAATGTGAGTGTTCTAAGAGCCCCAGGTGGAAGCATAAGTGTTCTTATGAACAAACACCATTTCTGCCATACATTAATGTTGAAAATCGAGTCATAAAGATATCCCGATTTCAAACTACACAGGGCATGAAAACCATTTTCCACTGAGGATTCAGCTCTGGACACTGGCTATCACAGAGTTTGGATACAAGTTATATAACCACACTGGTTAAAAGAGAAGACCTAAAGAGAGACTTCTAGGTATAAAATAATTACAAATGAAAATTCAGAATTGGTGGTAAAGGGAATTTTTACAATAGAGGGAATTTGATTGCTTGGTGGGATGGTTGTTTTCACTTTGCTTTGTTTGGTCAGATTAAGGTCTGAGGTGAGATTCCTGAATTAGTACAGGAACTCAAATAATAGAGGGCTATGAGACATGAAACAAAGTATCTTAAGTGTGTGAAAAGGAATGAAATTATTCTGCAAATTCTGGAAAAGGGAGAAGTACTGTTGCTAACAAATATTAAATAAACCAAATATGCATTACTCTATCATATAATACTTGTTAAAATCATAACCCACCAATATTTTTATGTACCTGATTTTATTTAATGAACTACTTTCTGGCCTCCCTACATTAGACAAAAGGGCTTTACATACATGCCAAAGTTAATTGGCAAATATATATTCTTATAGCAAAACATTCTGTTGTGAGCAAGCTGTTTTCAGGGCATACATAGAAACTGGATTGGTAAATAGAAAGCAGTACAGAGGAAGACGGGTAGAGGATTGAGATTCCCTCTGTCATCCAAGTTGTGCTGCTGAATAAGCAGTTGCTGATGAAGGTCAAGATGAGAGGTATGTAATTAAGTCCTACCACATATTATAATTTCAAGCCAAAAGGCTAGATAAAATCATTCAGGGAGCGGGTGAAGATAGAGAAGAAAAGAAGGACTGAAATATTTTACAATATTTATAATTTTGGAAGTTGAGCAAGAAAGAGTTAAAAGAAGGAAGTGGTAAGGACATAGAAAAACTAGGAAGCATTTCAAGAAAAAAATGATTTATTAACTATTTCAATTTTGCTGATATTTCAAATGAGAACCTCAAAATGAAAATCAGATTTAGCATCACCGATGTCATTATTAACAATAACAATAGTTGCTTTAGTTATGTCATAGAGGCAAAAATTCCTTTTTGTCAGGGGTTCAAGAAAGAATGAGAGCACAGTGATTGTAGAAAACCATAAATGTAAGATCTTTAGAAGAACTCTTTTGTAAAGCAAAGAGATTAATAGGATCTTTCTAGATGAAAATGTAAGGAATTTAAAAAAATAGTACTACATGGTAATAGAAATGATTAAGTGGAAAGGGATTAATCTGATGCCACAGAAAAGAACATTCACTAGGCTAGCTTGTGGTTCCTGGGGAGATGAACATGAGGATACCCTTTTCCTATCCTCTCAGTTTTCTCAGTTAAATAGGAAGCTAGGTCATAACATGAGAGTTAAGTTGGAGGAAAGGGTTTGAGAGTTAAGACAAAGGAGAAGTTATGGAATAATCATCTCAAGTTATCTAAGAGAGTGGAAGAATGGGTCGACTAGGGAAATGGAGGAATTTGACAAATTTGTCATGTTATGAATAGCAGTAGTATGAGCATTTGAAGGAAATTTACTAATTCCATAGGCTAATACTGGTTTATGATGCAATCTAATAACAATTAGGTATGAATGATACAATGTACTAATGATGCCTTGTCCTATGATATAATAAAATACTACAATAAAAACAATGAGCAAAATCTCAGTGCTAATTATATGTTAGGCCTTAATATAAGCCTTCAATGTAATCCTCGAGGAAGCCTCCAAAGGTAGATGCTGTTATAATCACCATTTTACATTTGAGGAAACTGAGGCACTGGACAGTTATACAACTTCCAAATTACAAAGGCAGAATGTGACTTAACCATACCAGGTTGAAAAATCTGTTCCTTTTCTCTATGATGAGTTTGTATCTAATGGAATAAAAAAGAACACATTTATTTTCCAGCAGATTTAAATATGCTCTGTAACAGGGTTATCTTAAACTAAGAGTCACTGAAAACAAACAAACAAATAAACATGGGATTATAACTAAGAGTTTGAAGTTTAAAAAAAAAAAGGCCTTACAAAATTTTCAGTAATGAAGCTTCTCTATTCTTTTAGCATAGCCATTGAAATTTTCTTCTTTTCTATTTATGTTAATAACTGTTTAGTTCAATCAAAGCTATTATAAAATTAGTTCTGTTGATTTACTTAAAAAGTAAAGAATTAAAATCAAACAATACAGACAAGCGGGGTTCTATTTTATATTTGCAAATTTGCGTGAGATTCTAGTCAGCTGTATATCTAAACTTACTTCATTGTTCTTTACATTATTTTTCTCATATTAATCTTAGTTCTAAGGTCTAATAGTCAGTGTACATATGTAAATCATTACATGGTTATGATGAGGCACTGACTAACATCATTCTTCCCAGCCCTCAGCCATGAGAGTCATTAATAACCTGAAAATGTGGAGGTTATCTCTCACCATACACAAAGGTAATGTGAAGATGTATACGGATGACCTCAGAAGAAGACTGCTTTGTCTTTGACTGTTAGCATTAATTTGTGATATAGACGAAATAAATGTGATATAGACTAAGATGACGTTAAATGTTAGGAGGCATGCACCTTGGAAAATACAATAGACATTTTATTCAATTCATAATGCTATAGCAACAATTCATGAAACTCCAAAACCTGCTATCACAGCCAAGAAAGCCATCCTTAGAACAAACTGCTCCAAAGAAAATTCATCTGTTCTATGCTAAAAATGTTGAGATTCTAATGAGAATGTATCTACTGATCAAAAACTATTTCTACCATTATCTAAGCACCATATGGCGTAGCGTTCACAATAATTTTAACATTTGTATTACCCTACTGTAGCCAGCTTACCTTTACTTCTCATTTAAAAGGAAGGGAAAATTCCTAAATCTATCCACAAAAGGTAAATATTGAAATAAGAAATCTTTGTACCATTACCACTGTTTGTGTTCCCCTACCAGTGTATATTTTGTATGCACAGCAGGTAAAATAAGAATTAGGGCATCAGCAACAGTGGCATGAAGTTTTATTTATCCTGAAGGAGCTAAGTATAATACCAAAAATATTGAAGTTAATTTTTCATAATGTATTCAGAATTGTTGTCATAAATGGACCATTGCTGTCTATACAAAAGCATGATTGAATTACCTTAGTTCACATACAAACACTACACCATAGATGCAGATTTTCATATTTAATGTCTCTGGAAATTCAGTAAGCAGATGAACCAAGTGATTTTGACATCGGTTATTTAAAGTCTTTGCCATTGTACAAAAGAGAAAACAGAAGATTATTTAAAAGCAATAACTTAAATATACTGCACATTGGAAGACATGAGAGCACTTGAATCCAGTCGCCCTTTGAAGAGATGAGTTATGTTGCAGATGGCTCCTGTTCACCAAGATTCCTCTGTTTATGATGCTGCAGGTGGTAGACTAGGACACTGGAACAGGGGTGGAAAGGTTAGAGCTACATAATTCTCTCAACAGTAAGTTCAGTGAAATTAAATCAAGCTCCCAGCCTTCATTCTTTATCAGTGATGCCATTTAAAGTGACATGGAAAGTTTCATTTTGATGAGTATCAAACTTAGTGTATGATGTCAGTTTTTCTTAATTTAGCCTACTAGTCCAAAGAAAATAGCTGCATTATTCACAGTTAAAATAGAAATACAGTTTATAATAGTGGGTAAGACTAAAATATGCAGTTTAATGCACTTACGGATTTTATGAAAACCATCTCTAGACATTTATCTTGAAATAAAAAGAACTCACATAATTAGCTTGGTGATTAGGAATAAATTAAAATTAGATTGTGGATCAGTCAAGATAGACCAGATAACAACCAACCTCAAATCTCAGTGGCTTGTAACAATAAAAATTTGTTTCATGATTACTCTAGATATAGAGCATACATTCACGAGAGACAATCTTACCAGAGTCACCTAAGATCCAGGCAGACAGAGTGTCACCCTCTTAAGATGATGCTGCCCTCTCAATGTATGATGTACGCCTCTACCAATTAAACACTCCAGCCCAGAAATGATACTCTAACCCTGGTCATATTTAACAGTAAAACAAATAACATGCCCATGTCTAACTTCATCAGGCTCAGTAAGTGAAATTCTTCCACGTGCCGGCAGGGAGAACAGACCTGATATGTTAGTGGCCAGTACCGCCCTTACCACAGATACAAATCTCAGCACAGTGTGATACAGCAACAGGGCCCAAGCTATGATACAATAATTTACCTGATTTTTCATTATCTTTTCTGAAAAGCCCTTACAAATGCCTTCCATTTTCAAGCACTACCATGCTAGAAAATACAGAGAAAATTTGAGAATATAGTTAAAGTAATGGAGGGAAGAATGATGTCATTTCAGAGAAAAATTGTGACCATTAAGACTTGAGATAAGTTTTAGAATACGAGACGTTGAAAGTAGAGAGAAAGGGATAGACAATGTCGCTGTCATAACTAGACATTTTGACAATATTGTTACTAAATCAACTTTCCTAAATTTTATATAACAGTTTCAAATTCTTCACATTGAGCACATTGACTCATCTATTTTTTTTCCCAAATGTCTTTAACGTAAAGATTCAAAAACAGGATGACAAATTTAATAGAACGCATTTATACTCATCTGGGGACTTAGAGTCTAAAGGAATCTATTGCAAAAAAATTTATGACCTGTAGATTCTATTCCCTTGTTCAATTAGGTTAAAAAAGTTTAAAAAGATGAGAACTGTGGGGCTTAGGAGAAAACATGCACAAAACTATCAAGGAAGCTGTTAAACTTACTGTCACTGACCTAGCCTCGAAAAGTTGGCTTTTATTAAATGGCAGCTGTGCTTGATTAAAAAATTATGACTCCCCTCAGGAATCACAAGGGTCATTAAAAACCAAGTCATAAAATCCCCTGCTCCCTAAAGGCACACTGACGGAGAACACTTCAGATTTCCTTAGTGTAATTTAACTTTAACTACCATAATACCCAACACGTACTTAAAAGATTTTTAAAAATTGTCATTTTATCCTTTACACACCTACATCAAATTGTTAAATAATTAGATTAAATTAATATTTGAAAATACAAATGATCTGAATTATAAATCTGGTCTGATACTTGGTCACCTTAAATCAGTCTTTTTTCAGATCCATTACTGCATTTTCAACCAAAGTGTTTAAAATGAGTATTTTCATATGTTTTACTTACCTTAATAGTTTTAAAAGTGATCGAATAAGGAACTAATAGATCATCTGAGAGAAAGCAATCTATAAAAGTGAATAGATTTACCAAATGTTAGACATATATGGATTTTTGGATATCTTCCTAATGTTAGCTTTAGAGATAATGTTTGCAAACATTATTATTTGTATATACGTGTATGTGCATGTATGGTTCTCTTTGGAAGGAGATTATTAACTTTTTCTTACTATTTTGGTCTTTCTCTCTGACATCTTTCCCAAAAGTTGCTCTTTTCCAACTCCAGTTGCACAAAAACTGACAGTTGGTTACAATTATTCAGATGATTTACAGAAAGCCAACAACATCATTAGTATAATAGACCAGAAAGTCCTTCATAGCCATACTTGTAATGTCAAGGCAGAGTTTCTATGTGATAGTCACTGTTATTGTTAAAGTTCAGATGTATAAATTTTGGCTTTAATATGTATTGTGGGGAAGCACAAGGACACTAGGAGTGCCATACTTCCATGGTGCAATGATTTCTTCAGCTTATCACTGAGCCTTTACTATAGCAACTAGCTATATCTTTTTAAGAGATTTTGGTTGTCCTCCAGACCACATTAAATATTTAGAAATACTACATTAACATTTTCATAACTGTGGAGAATCTATTATTTCTCTGTTTATGTAACATTTCTTGAATTTTAAATGATTTTAATAAATATTATTTATATGTATATTAAATTTACATGTATATAAGATTTATTAAATGTATATGTATGAATTGTATTTATACATAAAAATATTTTCAACATGGTATCAGTCATTTTATATTATAAATTTCATAAGCTTATTGCTTTCAATGCCTCATAGTATGTATTTGTATTTATTTTGTAGTTAAGACTTATGGAAAGACTCCAGTGTTTATATTAGTTGAACAGTTGAACATTTGCTGAATGAGTTTATTTTCTCTCTCTCTCTCTCTCTCTTTCATCTATCTACCTACCTACCTACTTATCTTTCAAGAACAAGAACCAGAAAGCATTGATTATATTCCTCCTTACCTTCACCTTAAGACTAGAGTTCTTATTGTTTAATTTTTAAATGTAGAGCCTGTGCCCTTGACTATTTTAATGTTTACTTCTAAAACTTTTCTAGGCTTTTATTGCCATAACTTTCTTAAATTACAAACACCTGGATTGCACAGAGCATTTAGGATATACCACAATCTTGCCTTTTTATAACTTTAGCTAAATATTTATTAATTTTTTCCCAATGTAATTATTATGTTTTAGTTTGAGTGTCTTTGCAGTTTATAAAAGTTGATTATATCTTATTATTACTTTAATCAGCCATGCTTACTAAGGTAAATCTCTTAAACACTTTGACCTTAATCTCATCAGAAAAATGAACTAAATGAAATCAATATGCCTTTCACAACCAACCATTTTCAATGCTGTAACTTTACTTAAGTTGAAAGAGAATTGTCTTTCACATTGTGAACAATATTGAGCCTCAAATTTAATTGCCGTTTACTATGAGCAAAAGACCTGAACAATCATCACCAAAGAAGATATACAAATGGTAATTAATCACATTGGAAGAAGTTCAGTACCAGATGTCATTAGCAAACTACATATTTAAATAATGAGATAGTACTACATACCTATTAGAACAGCCAAAATCCAATACAATGACAACAGCAAATGCTGATAAGGATGTAGAGAAACAAGAGCTCTCATTCATTGCTGGTAGAAGTGCAAAATGGCATAGCCACTCTGAAAGATAAATAGGTCGCTTCTTAGAAAACTGAACATTCTCTTATCAATTCACTCACCAACTATAATCCTTGGTATTTATCCAAATGAATTGAAAAATCATGTCCATACAAAAATCTGCACACAAATGTTTATAGCAACTTTATTCATAATTGCCAAGACTTGCAAGCACCTGCGATGTTTCTCAGCAAGTGAATGGATAACGAAACTGTAGTATGTCTGGATAAAGAAATACTACTCAGTGATAAAAAGAAATTAGCTTATCAAGTCTTGAAATTACATGTTAGAAATGCATATTCCTTAAGTGAAAGAAGCAAGTCTGAAAATTCTACACACTGTATGATTCCTACTCTATGACATTCTAGAAATGTCAAAAGTATGGAAAAAGCAAAAAAATCTGTGGTTTCCAAGTTTGTGGGGAGGGAGGAATAAATATGCAGAGCACAAAGGACTTTTAGGGCTGTGAAACTAGTCTGTATGATACTACAATGGTGGACACATCACATTATACATGTATCAGACCCATAGAATGGATGATTCTGAGAGTGGACGACAGATTTTGGATGATAAACATGTGTCTATGTATGTTCAAAGGTTGTAACAAATGTACCACTGTGGTGCAGGATGTAGCTAGTGTAAGAGGTTGTGTACATAGGTGGAGTTGGTTACATTGGAACGCTGTATTTTCTGCTCATTTTGCTGTGAACTTAAAATTGCTCTAAAAATGAAGTTTATTAATTTAAAAACATCAGTAACACTTGACTATTTAATATAAAATTGTCAAAAGTAATTATATCTGCTGTTGATTGTATTGTAAGGACATTGGAATATGTATACACTATTTTTTGGGAATAAATTTGTACATTATTTCCGGCAGTATATTTGGCAAAGAGCAGTGAGCATTTTAGAGTGACTACTCTTTGCCCGGCATTGATATAGGCTCTTTATGTGTATACATTGATTTAATTGTTTAAAAATTATTCTGAGGTAGGGAATATGATTATTCTCATCTTACAGATGAGATACTGGAGGCATAGTATGGTTAAGTAACTTGCCTTAGGTTACAGAGATATTAAGTGTCGACTCCAATTTCAGTCAAAGTGATCTGAAGCTAATGGCTATGGTTTTACCACTTAATTATGAACTACTTTGAATGTAAGTAATAAAAATATACAATACACATGTCATTTGAACTAGCAATCCTTTAAGGAAAGAGAGGATTGGGTGAAGACCGACACACAGATATGTTCACGGGGTATTATTTAAAAGATCAAGTTATTGGGAACAACCTAAATGATCTACAAAAGGAGATGATTACAGATAACTTACATCCTTCAATTAAAATGCTATGGAGATATTAAATATCATTCTATGATAGTTGCGAATATAGAGATATATTCATGATACACTTTTAAGAGAAAATTGCAGGTTATTACACATTAGGTACTGTATAAGCCTAATTTTATATATCTCTATGCTCAAATATTAGCTGTGATAATCCTAGGAAGCTAGAATTTTTAGTTATAATTTTCTTTTCTGTTGCTGTAATTTTGAGATTCTTAGACACTTATTACTTTTGTATCAGAATAAAATATTAATTGAAAATTTTCAATAAAGGTAGATCATGTTTTCCAATTTCTGACAAGAAGCCTTAAAAAATGTTTATCCACAGTTGTGCGCCTTTTCAATGCATTTTAAAATAGATTAACAAATTAGAGAAAAAAAGACACATTGTAGCCTAGTACAAACAAAACAAAACAAAACAAAGCACTCTGCCTATTCAATGAAATTTCTGACCACAGAGTGATAGAGAGCGGATCATGGTCTGGTTTATCCCCTAATGAAGCTGCTCCTACCAGATAGTGAGTTTTCAGTGAGAGTTTGGGATACATAATGTGCAAATTTCATTTTGAATAGAAGCAATGTGGAGAAACAAAGTGAATAACGCTAAATGTTGCTGGTTCCATTTTATACTTACAGCAAAACCCTTGGACTCTCAATTGATACACTATTAATTTTAGTAACAATATGGATCAAAAAGAGTCATTTGTATATCTCTGTCCTGAAAACCAGCAGTAAATTGCAAAAGTGATCTTTAAAGGATTAAAATCTGTTGCTATAGCAACTTCTTATCATATAAGAAGTATTAGTACAACTAGGGTATACCAAAAATGGGTTAGAAATGGTCTGTGATTTTAACAAGTAGACCTTTTCTTTTTTGCACTTTGGGATTAGTGTGTAAAAGATATTTTATTACATTAAAATGTAAAGAAAATAAAAATATATACCTTTTTGTTGTAGTTCTGAAACATGACCACCTACATATTTATTGGAACTTTAATTTTGTAAGTGCAATGGGGCAATGTCTTGCAAATAAATTTTATTCAGTAAATAAATAAATTGGGGAGGTTAAACGTGAAGTATGATTTAATGCTTAATGACGTATTTTTCTAGTTGTAGTTATATATAATAAGGAAGGAGGAAAAATAAATACATAATGAATGCTTTTCAACTTCCCCTGTTGCTTTTGCTACTATGACCAGAGACTACTTAATGCCCAGGCTCTACCCTCCTGTGTTTGCTCCCCGACCTTTGTTCAATTCTATCTTCTGGTACTATCTTTCTCTTGCTTCAGGGCACTTATTACTAGGCCTTAGTCTTTGTTTGTATGAGGTTTTAGAGTTAGTCTTGAGCACTGAATCTGTATTAAAATGCACAGAATGCATAAATATACTCTGCACAATATGATATGTGCCTGGCTGATGCTGCAGACCCCGTCTTCCTTATCTGCATGCTCATCACCTCTATGTGTGTAGATATCTGACACTCCACATCGTTTTTGCAATATCAGTGCTATTTCTGGCTGATTTTCATAATGCGAGGGATATTTAAATTATTCTTTGGCTGAAAATGTCTTTATTCAGTTGTTCAACAAATTTGTATTGTGTTTAGTATGTGTTAGGCTGTAGTGAAGAAAACAGATGTTCTCTGAACTCAAAAGGATTAAAATCTAGTGATGAGTACAGAAGTAAACATATGATAAGTACTTTTTTGAAGTTATATAAATAAAAATATTTGGTGATAGAGAAGGAAATGTGATACTTATTTAACCAAAGTAGTAGGGAAAGGCTTTGTTCAGAAATAATTTTAAGCAGAAGCTTGAAGGATAAACAGCCAGCTATGAAAGGAGCAAAAGAGAGAAAAACCTCCCAGACAGAAGATATTGCATGTGCCAAGGTCCTGAGCTGGGAAAAAGCTTGGCATATACATTGGAGGAACAGAATGGAAGCTGGTTTTTAAGTAAGAGTAAAATGGGAGAAAAGTGGGACACAATAAGGTAGGAGGGCTAGATATAGACAAATCCATTGTGGGAATTAAAGATGTGATTTGGGATGTGAAGAGAGGGCATGGGCAGATTTAAGCAGGTAAATGATTTGAACATATTTAAGTTTTTGTTGTTGTTGTTGTTTCGTTTTTGAGATGGAGTCTTGTTCTGTTGCCCATACTGGAGTGCAGTGGCGCAATCTTGGCTCACTGCAACCTCTGCCTCCCGAGTTCAAGTAATTCCCCCTGCCTCAGTTCTCAAGTAGCTGGGATTACAGGCACACGCCACCACGCCTAGCATATATATATATATATATTTGTATTTTTAGTAGACACCAGGTTTCACTGTGTTACCCAGACTCTTCTCGAACTCCTGACATCAGGCAATTTGCTCGCCTTGGCCTCCCAACGTGCTAGGGTTAGAAGTGTGAGTGACCACACCCGGCCAGATTTAAGTTTTTAAAAGATTATTCTGAAACAATGTGGAGAATACACTGGAGGAAACAGGGAAACTCCATATAAAGGTTACTGTGATACTCTAGGTGAGCAGCATTGGAGAATTGTATGAGAACACAAGAGGAGAGACAGACAGTAATAGAGTCAAGAAATTTAAAGAATAATAAAGCTTGCTGATGGATTGGAGGTAAGAGTGATGAAAAGCAAGTACAATGATTAACAATAACTGCAAACTGGCTATATGTCAATGCCATTTACTGAGATGCAGAAAAATACATGTTTGTAGTGTTAGGGATTTTTTAAATATATTTTGACAGGGTGTTGATACATCTAGGTGGAAATATCCAATAAGAAGTTGGTTCAGATGGTGTTTAAAATCCTGGGATTAAGACCATCTAAGAAGAGAACAGAGATAGGAAAGAAGGTATATGCCTTAACCCAGCAGGATAACAACATTTAATTACCATAATGAAGAAAAAGGAACTTATGAGAAAGAAACACAACTAAAAGCCTGAGATGAAAAAGGAAAATGGGAAAAATGTAATGTCATGGGAATTAAAATATTATAGAGACTTGAGGAGTGGAGAGCTAACTTAATTATGTGCAGCTAATGTAGTATGATGGTAGAAATGTATCTCTGTGAGTTGAGAACAAGTACAGTGTGCTGTAGGTGCAATTTTATACAAATGGCATAAGGAAAAACTGAGTTGAAAATTAATACAAGTTTTGGACACAACCATGATGTCCTTTTGTAGGTGAACGATTAAACAGTGGTACATCTATACAATGAAACATTATTTAGTGGATATAAAATGCTGAAAACAAATGAATTAGCAAACCATAAAAAAATATGGAGGAAAAGTAAGTTCATTTTACTAAGTGGTAGAAACCAATCTTAAAAAGTTACATACTGTTTGATTGCAGCTATATGAAATTCTGGAAAAGGAAAAAATATGGGAAAAGTAAAAAGATCAATGGTTTCCATGGTCTAGGGACAGAGCACAGAGGATGTTAGGATAATCAACATATTCTGTATATAGTGATGAATCATGTCATTATAAATTTGTACAAACCCAAAGAACAAACAACACCAAGAGTAAACCCTAATGCAAATTACGAATTCTGGGTGATAATGATGTGTCAAAGTGGGTTCATCAATTGTAACAAATGTACTACTCTGGTGGGGGATATTGATAATGGCAGAGTCTATGCGTATGTGGGTACACGGGGTATATGGGAATTTTTTTTTTTTTTTCCCCAGGCTGTAGTGCAATGGCATGATCTCAGCTCACTGCAACCTCTGCCTCCTGGTTTCAAGAGATTCTCGCGCTTCAGCCTCCAGAGTTGGCATTACAGGCGCCCACCATCACGCCTGGTTAATTTTTGTGTTTTTAGTAGAGACGGGTTTCACCATGTTGGCCAGGCTGATCTTGAACTCCTTACCTCAGGTGATCTGCCCACCTTGGCCTCCCAAAGTGCTGGAATTACAGGCATGAGCCATTGAGATCAGCCACTATACGGGAAATTTCTATACTTCAGCTCAAATGTGATGCGAATCTAAAACTGCTCTAGAAAATGAAGTCTATTAAAAATACAAGCTTAGCAAGTAGAGAAAAATGGATATAGCCTTTTTTGGAATTTGTTTTTTATAGAGAATGGAAAAAATGAGAGTGTAACTTAAGCATTATGAGAGTTAGAATAAAATATAGGAGAACATGTTGATTAAATATTAGAAAATTTCATAATGGAAGAAATGCAAGGGAGATCACATGCTTTGAAAAATTACAGAGGAAAAGAATTACTAGCCAATTTGCAAGAACTGGCTTTTGAAAACAGGTAACTTTTTCTCTATTAATAATTTTATTTTTTATCTTAAAGATCTTCCTAGAAAACTGATGGTTTGGCTTAGCTGTCATAGCCTGCTCCTAGGCTGTGACGTCACTTAGCTGCTACTGAGCAACCTGACCTTTTTCAGGGTATGATAGTTTGGAGCGAAACCATCTTTCCACTTAAGCTTTTTTCATAGGTCCCTCCTCATCCACAGGAGCATGAATCTTTGGGTTGCAACATAAGTTTTCTTATTCACCAACCACCTTATGTTCAGAGTTATATTGTCCTTTATGTATAGAGGACATTGTCCTCTACACATTATAGAGGAGCTATATTGTACTTTAGGTATACTGTAAATTACTATAAGAATGTTTTTCTTTGTGAATTACCAAAAAAAAAATCTGATCTGCAACATACTTGCCCATGATATGCTTACAACATACTTTCATACTGAATTCTTCACTTGGAGAAACGTAACCAGGGAATAATTTGATTTTGTGAGGGATGGAAAAGAATCCATGGAAGCCAAGATACTTTATTTCCTGTGGTAGTTTTGGCAAGTCCTGCATCCAAATAGCACATGAAAGTCCCAGAATTAACAATCAGAGCTTCCATACTATGTTCATCTTTGAGAAGGTTAAGTTCTCCACTTAACCTTCATTGACCTTATTGTGCAAAACCTTCAAAAAACCCATGGGCCAAAAGGAGGTTAGAATAACATGCTGCTGTATACTTTGTCATATAATCCTTATTGTTTAGTTTGGAAGAATATAAACTGTGCAGTCTCTCACACCTCCTTCTACACAGACGTATGCAATCTAACAAACAATATCTCTTTTGGTAATGTAAATTATCATCTCCAATTTTGGTGTGTTTTACAATCTTATCCTGGACTACTAAGGGCTTCTAAGCATAAATCAGTTTTACTCTCTTCTCTTCTCTTCAATTTCTTGGTACTTCTTGAAATAGCCATATTCTTCACAAATTTAATAAAACATGTCCTGCCAAACAGAGAGCCACATCTGGCTCTGCACAACACTAGTGAAATATCTTGTAACAAAAGGACTAAAGAAAACTGGTAAGCATATGGTCAGCATTGGAGATTTGTTGATAATAAAATGAGAGTGGTGCCTTCTGATGATTTCTTTTCTAAATTTTTCCATTTGGATTACAAGACAAAAATGGATCTACTCCTGGGAAGAACCTCAAGGGATCATCTATGAGGATTAGCTCAGAAATTGTTTAGGGTGAATATTTACCACCTTAAGCCCCAAATTTCAGAGACATGACAATTTTTCGGTGAAATAAACTGTTAAAGATAAGGGATTTTAACTTAAGTGGGAAAAAAGCAGTACTGTAAAAATTGAATTATAGTTAACTCTCTCTATATATATAGAAATATTTAGGTGGAAGCATATGATGTCTGAAACTTTTAAATGCACCAATAAAGAAAGATGGCTTGATTGAGATTAGAGTGCTTCATTCATAAGTGATAAAACAACTAGAAGACAATGGTAATTAGTGAATGTAGGAGATGGGTATGCCACTGTTTACAAAACTCTTTAAAGTTTTCCATGTATTTGTAATATTTTATAGTAAAATGTTGGGAAAACAAAGCAAATGTATAGGCTAAAAGAAACTAAGAGATGTATTTAGGCAAAATTTCAGATTTCTTATGCTGAGATACATTTTACCCTTGCCCCAGTGACTGTCACTGGTTTAACTCCATCTCTGTAACTTGAAAAATTTAATAATTCTCCAAATCAGTTTTTTAAAAAATTTAGATATGTAAAGCACTATATAAAAAGGAGATTTAGATTTTCTTGATCAATAAAGTAACATACATTGATTGATGAACTGCTGGGCATATACAGTCAATCTGATTGGATTTGGCTGTTATTTGGAAGAAAAGGCAACTGTCCATATGTCTCCATTCTCAGAGACAAAGCTGGAGATTTGACCAGTATTGGAAAGGATGTGTTTACTAGATAGTGATGCCTACAGAACGGTGGAAATATAAGCCTCTAACTTAGAACTTTGCAGGCTAATTCAGAGGCAACATTATGAGTTTACTAAGCTGTGTCTGTTTCCATTTATAAGAAAAATCCTTTTTCGCAACCCTATTATTTCTACCTCTTATCTGCAAAAGAGTCCCCTAACGTGTCTTTTCAGAAAAAATAAGAATTACCATGTCCTTTTATATTAAACAAGTGATTTGTGTTCTTTGTAGAAAAAAATGAGAAAATAAAGAGAAGTAAAAATAAAGTATAATCTCAATAACAGAGCCCATCATTTTTCATATTTAACTATATTTTTCCATATTTTAGTGTATAGATTCCAAATACATTATAAAGTCATTACTAATTTATTATATTTTCTCTTAGTTTAATAGAAAGAGAGAAAATGCAAGAATCAAATGGAGATAGAGGCTAAAATTATGTATTGACAGGAGAAACTTATTTAGCTTCAATTAAGCAATAATTTTGACAATGCTGGTCTTCTCCAAAGTACAAGTATGAAGTGCTTATCTAAAATTCAAGATACAATTATCAATTTTGCAATAAGTTTACTTGCTGGGAATTGATTCCCTTTATATAACATATAAATAAATAGTTTGACTTTTATATATTAATACCTTTATAATCTTTTGGATAGATGTAATGAAAGCAAACGATGACTTTTCTACAACTACTTCAATTAAAGAGTCTTGCAGATATATCTTTTTGTTACTTGTCCAGTTATTTTTCTACTATAAAATCCTTGTAGATAAATTGTTAGACCAAAAATAGTGCATATTTATAAAAATATCCTTTAAAAATAGTTGTTCAAATTTAACTTAGACTAACAATGAATATTAGTTTGTGTAACCTCACCTTCAAGCAATACTAAGTACTATCATTTTAATTTCTGACCTGAAAGACAACATTCCTTCAAACTTTTGAATATTTTTGCTTGTATTTATATGTTTTTTATTTCAGAACTCGGTGCAAAACACCAACTTAATAATATTTCTTAGTGCATGGCACACTATCTTCCTTGGCCCATGAAAATTTCTTCATTCACATTTTAAAATTTAAATTTAAATA
Organism: Chlorocebus sabaeus; assembly: GCF_047675955.1. Classification (NCBI taxonomy): domain Eukaryota; kingdom Metazoa; phylum Chordata; class Mammalia; order Primates; family Cercopithecidae; genus Chlorocebus; species Chlorocebus sabaeus. Next base: position 83,748,109 of record NC_132916.1, read on the forward strand.
AAGTAATCTGCCCTCTCTTTCCTTTTTCCTTAGGATTTTCCTTAGGATTTTCCTTAGGATTGTCCATCTCCAAGACAATCCTAAGTCGAAAGAACAAAGCTGGAGGCATCACGCTACCTGACTTCAAACTATACTACAAGGCTACAGTAACCAAAACAGCATGGTACTTGTAACAAAACAGAGATATAGACCAATGGAACAGAAGAGAGTCCTCAGAAATAATACCACACATCTACAGCCATCTGATCTTTGATAAACCTGAGAAAAACAAGAAATGGGGAAAGGATTCCCTATTTAATAAATAGTGCTGGGAAAATTGGCTAGCCATAAGGAGAAAGCTGAAATTGGATCCTTTCCTTACTCCTTATACAAAAATTAATTCAAGATGGATTAGAGACTTAAATGTTAGACCTAATACCATAAAAACCTTAGAAGAAAACTTAGGTAATACCATTCAGGATATAGGCATGGGCAAGGACTTCATGTCTAAAACACCAAAAGCAACAGCAACAAAAGCCAAAATTGACAAATGGGATCTCATTAAACTAAAGAGCTTCTGCACAGCAAAAGAAACTACTATCAGAGTGAACAGGCAACCTACAGAATGGAAGAAAATTTTTGCAATCTACTCATCAGACAAAGGGCTAATATCCAGAACCTACAAAGAACTCAAACAAATTTACAAGAAAAAAAACAAACAACCCCATCAAAAAGTGGGCAAAGGATATGAACAGACATTTTCTCAAAAGAAGACATTCATACAGCCAAAAGACACATGAAAAAATGCTCATCATTACTGGCCATCAGAGAGATGCAAATCAAAACCACAATGAGACATCATCTCACACCAGTTAGAATGGCAAACATTCAAAAGTCAGGAAACCACAGGTGCTGGAGAGGATGTGGAGAAATAGGAACACTTTTACACTGTTGGTGGGATTGTAAACTAGTTCAACCATTATAGTTCAACCATTATGGAAAACAGTATGGCGATTCCTCAAGGATCTAGAACTAGATGTACCATATGACCCAACCATCCCATTACTGGGTATATACCCAAAGGATTATAAATCATGCTGCTATAAAGACACATGCACACGTATGTTTATTGTGGCATCATTCACAATAGCAAAGACTTGGAATCAACCCAAATGTCCATCAGTGACAGACTGGATTAAGAAAATGTGGCACATATACACCATGGAATACTATGCAGCCATAGAAAAGGATGAGTTCGTGTCCTTTGTAGGGACATGGATGCATCTGGAAACCGTCATTCTCAGCAAACTATCGCAAGAACTGAAAACCAAACACCGCATGTTCTCACTCATAGGTGGGAACTGAACAATGAGATCACCTGGACTCGGGAAGGGGAACATCACACACTGGGGCCTATCACAGGGATGGGGGAGGGGGGAGGGATTGCATTGGGAGTTATACCTTATGTAAATAACGAGTTGATGGGTGCTGATGAGTTGATGGGTGCAGCACACCAACATGGCACAAGTATACATATGTAACAAACCTGCATGTTATGCACATGTACCCTAGAACTTAAAGTATAATTTAAAATAATAATAATAATAATAATAAAGTACTAATATGAATTGCAATGCAATTAAGACAATGATGAATAATAAAATAATTTCTCTTAAAAAAAAAAATCCTTGGCCGGGCGCGGTGACTCAAGCCTGTAATCCCAGCACTTTGGGAGGCCGAGACGGGCGGATCATGAGGTCAGGAGATCGAAACCATCCTTGCTAACCCGGTGAAACCCCGTCTCTACTAAAAAATACAAAAAAACTAGCCGGGCGAGGTGGCGAGCGCCTGTAGTCCCAGCTGCTCAGGAGGCTGAGGCAGGAGAATGGCGTGAACCCAGGAGGCGGAGCTTGCAGTGAGCTGAGATTGCGCCACTGCACTCCAGCCTGGGCGACAAAGCGAGACTCCGTCTCAAAAAAAAAAAAAAAAAAAAATCCTTAACAGAGTGCCCTAGCCCATAAGTGCTTAATAAATTAACTATTATTATTAATATTTTGCTTCATTGCAATAAACAAAAATATAAAGAGAAAAAACTTTTCCAAATAGATACAATAAATTAAACATGACCTCTGTCCCTTCTTATTCTGAACATAAATGATTTTGCATAAGTCAGCATATCCTGTTGATCAAGGTTTCAGATTTTGAATATTTCATATTATCATATCTTGTTTTAAATTGCTCATTAAGGTCTTTTTGACATTATTACCAGACTCAGATAAGCTTTACATCTGCATTTGAAACACTGGCTGTAATGCCATAGTCTCTTATTTAGAGTAATCTTCCTTTATTTCTTGACACTGAGAAAGACCAAATTAATATATTGGAAAAATGTCCAACTAGAAACAGATTTAGAAATATGTAAGTTGTTCTAATAGAATATCATAGTATTTATAATTATATATAATACAATAATAAAGTACTTAAGGTTATCTTTTTCTGTGAAATTTAAGATGATAGTTCATATGTTTTATTTGATCAAACCAGGAAACATTATTATGAGCATATCATTGTTATAATTAAATTTAATATTATGAGAGATACTTAGAAATATGGTAACATATTTATCCCATTAAAGAAAGTTTTCCTTCTTTTCATATTTTTCAAATCTCAAATTTTTAGTTTTAATGAGTTGTGTTTCATATATTCAGTTATATATATATATATATGACACAAGAAACTGATACATACCTATGTATTTATTTAATATAATATGAGATATTAAATCTTGGTTAATGATGCAACAAAAGGTGTCATATTAGTGAATACAGTCCAGGTTAAGTCAGTAGTTTAACAAAACAATAGCTTATTTCTAACTCACACTAGATGTCCTATGTGGGTCTGTGGGCTTTGCTCACAGCCATCATTCCATAAGCCAGCCTGATTCCAGTTCCATCATTAAATGTGTCTTCTACCCCCATCACTTAAAGAAAAATGGAATCATCCCCAGTATTCCAGAATGTGACTGTATTTGAAAAAAGCATGGTTGTAGATATAACTAGAATAGATGAGGTCATACAATAGCAGTATGGGCCCCGAATCCAATATAACTGGTGTTCAAAGAAGACAGCCATGTGAAGACATCCAGGTGGAATGCCATGGGAAGACAAGAGAGTAACATTAGATACTCCAAGCCTATATGTCAAAGATTGCCAGCAAACCGCCAGAAACTACAAAGAAGAAAGTGAATCTTTCCTTTTTTAAATTTCATACAAATGTCAATGTATGAGTGATATGGTTTGTCTCTGTGTCCCCACCCAAATCTCATCTTGAATTGTAATCTCCACCTGTGGAGGGAGGGATCAGGTGGGAGGTGATTGGATCATGGGAGTGATTTCCCCCATGCTATTCTTCTGAGAGTGAGGGAGCTCTTACAAGATCTGATGGTTTTAAAGTGGCGGTTTCCCCTGCATGCTCTCTCTCTCTCTCCGTGCTCTCTCTCTCTCTCTCGGTTCTCTCTCTCTCTCTCTCTGTCTCTCTCTCTCTCTCTCGCTTTCTCCTGCTGCCTTGTGAAGAAGGTATTTGCTTCTCCCTTACCTTATGCCATGATTGTAAGTTTATTTTTCTGAGGTCTCCTCAGCCATGTGGAAGTGAGTCAATTCAACCTCTTTCCTTTATAAATTACCAGTCTCAGGTAGTATCTTTAGAGCAGCGTGAGAACAAACAAATATGACAAATATCTAGAATAATCCTTTCATCTGGAGGAAAACTGGGATTTTAGAGGTTTTTGTCCTATGTTAGGTACCTAAGCTGGAATTGCATTTTACAGACCATTCTAAGTTATGCTACATCACAAAAGAAATGTCCATGAGATTCGAAGAGAAGTAGAGCAGCAGCCATAATTCTCTGACAGTTGGTGCAGGGCAGACTTTCTTGCCTCTCACATGTGGTATGTTTAACTTTCTAATTCACCTCATGGGTGTGGGGTAGCAGTTCTCCTGTCAGAGCAGGGGCTTATGGAGTTCAGGTGTCAGAGGAGTTTTGAGACTGGTCCATTCTACAGTGGGCCCAGTGTGTCCTTGAGCCACCCTCAATAATCCACTGGTTATAGCCCCATTCCAGAAGGCAAACTTAGAATAGACATACCTAGCAATTGGAATAATAAGAAGTTAGCACATTTGCTGAACTAAATATTAAAAGAATGAATGGTATATTTAAACATAAATAGTTAAAATATTAATGAAACATATATGCCAAAAATATGAAGGCATAAATAAATCTAATAAAAATATAAAAGTTGTGGTACATTTACACCATGGAATACTATACAGCCATAAAAAAGAATGAGATCATGTCCTTTGCATGGACGTGGATGGAGCTGGAGGCCATTATCCTTAGCAAAGTAACACAGGAACAGAACAGAAAACTGAACACCTCATGTTTTAACTAATAAGTGGGAGCTAAACAATGAGAACACATGGACACACAGAGGGAAACAACACACACTGTGCCTTATTGGAGGGTAGAAGGTAGGAGGAGGGAGAGGATCAGGAGAAACAACTAATGGATACCAGGCTTAATACCTGAGTGATGAAATAATCTGTAAAACAAACCCCCATGACACAAGCTTACCTATGCAACAAACCTGCACATGTACCATTGAACTTAAAATATAAGTTAAAAAAGGTATATAAACATTTTCCACAGATAAAGGAGTATTTTAATAATTGTCAAATAGAAAATGGAGATGGATATTTATGGATTATAAAAATCAATATTGCACTTATCAGTTTTCAATTTTCCCTCACCCCAATAAGAAAAATAGTTGGTTCTGAAGTTTATATGGAAATGCAAAGGGCCAAGATACTTTCTAAGATGTACAAGGTGAAAGATTTTCTTGAAAGAAAGCAAACATTGATAAAGTCAAAATAATTGAGAAAATGTGATATTGCTACAGGATATAGAAATAAACCAATATAAGAGAATATGGATTCTAGATACAAATCTGTAAATACATGATCACTTAAAGAGAAATATGGCATCTCAGTTTATAGGAAATATGGCTTTTAAATCAATGTATTGTTACCCTTACTTATCCATATATGATAAAATATAATCTGATCCATAATGTAAAATAATATAGCAGAATATTTTATAACTTTAGTGGAGGGAATGATTTATTAATACATAAAAATGCACTAATATTAAAGCCATAATAAAGGTAAATATTAAGAAATTTGAAAACATTAGAATAAAAGTTTTGTTCTTAACAAAAGACACAGTTGTATCTCCTAATACAAATTCATGAGCCAAGACCCAGAATGGGAAATCAGGTTGATAACACTTGATAAAACGGGAAGTACTTGTATTCTGAATACACAGAGAACTACTATAGGTATATGAGGCAGTGCAGTTTACTACTAAAATAATAATAATAATAATAATAATAAGAAGAAGAAGAAGAAGAAGAAGAAGAAGACTTAACAGTCAGTTCCTAAAACTAAATCTGTATATCCAAGAAACATATGGAAAGTCTTCAACATCTAGTTAGAAAATGCAGATTAAAAGCACATTATTACTACAGTGTGCTTTTAAAAACCACATTGTAAACAACAGATACACTAAAACATAAGAATCATAATAATACTAAGCATAAGTGACAAAGTGGAGTAAAGAAAATGCTCATAAAGTTGCTGAAAGTAATTCAAATTGACACACACACTTTGGAAAAAATATTCACAGTATCTCATATATTTGAATAAACATACCCCCTTACCCAGTAAATTTCACCCCTAGGTATATACCCTGTGGAAATGTATGCTTATGTTTACAAAATAATTGCAAAATTTTCATAGCATCATTAACTGAAATCATACTAAACTGGAAGAAAACTTAATGCCAATAAAGAGCAGAATAGATAAATATATATAACATATTTACAATATGTAATACTATATACTAATGAAAGTCAATGGATATTCCCTAGACATTGTATTATATTAAGTGGCAAAAGCCCTATGCAACACTTTACATGTTGTTATGATTTCTTCTGTGTGTTTCAAAAATGAGTAAAAATATTTTAAAAATTAAGCATGCATCATTAGATAATAAAACCTTAACGAAAAAAATAAAAATGTGTTTCATCATTTAATTTAATGCTGTTAACAAGTTCAATGATGTGAAGATCGTGAATTGAACAACAGCTCTAGCGAAGTGAAAATAAGTGTGGATCTGAACAGGAAAGGGCTGAGTGTGGAGTGTCTCTAGAGAGTGGGAGTACCAAAGTCTGATGTAGGTTGGTTTGAGAACAGGATTTGAAGAAACAACATATTTTAAATGAACATGCTTCTGGATAAATATATTTGAAAATTACTTTTATTCTTTCATATCAAATCCGGCCCTTGTATTGTTTTTTCAGAACATTCTTCGTGTATGACCAGGGCAGCGGGTATCAGATACATTCTCCTTCATTCTGGAAAAATGAGAGAAAAGATTCACTGTTGCAGAATCGGTCTAAGGTACAAGTGTCCCCTCTCTGGGACAGATTCTGCTGCCATTCTTTCGATCACAAGAAGGAAACTTCAGACACCAAAGAGGCACCAGTCAAATAATTAAACAGGAGGATTTTTTTTTTCTAAAAAATATAAAATTATATGAGTTTAAGTTTTCTTAGTTTCTTTTTTCTTCTACTAGTTCTAATAGTTTAAAACTTGTGTGTCTTACTGATATTCCAGTAGTTACTCATAAAACATTACCTAACATACTAAAATCATTATTTCCTATTAATTACGGAACATTTTATTGAGATTTTCTTTCTCTCTACAGATGCTTTGTTATTCTTGTCATCGACATTTTTAAATCATCTGGAATTTAACTGCATATTCTCATTTGAAAATACAATTTTTGAAATCAATATTTATTTAAAAATATATGTTAGTAGCTTTTTTGCGTTTCTTAGAGAGAAGTTCTCTGTATGGTAAATATCTTAGAGTTTCTTAGAGAGAAGTTCTCTGTATGTTCAATATTCTGAGTCCTTCTATGTCTGGACATTTCTTCTACTGTCATTCTTGAGTGATCTTTAACTGAGTTGAGAATTCTTGGTTCAGCACTTTGAAGCCACTGATGCTTTATCTTCCTATATCCAGGGATGCTATCAAACCAATGGTCAGTGAGTCTTTTTTTCTTTGGAGGTCAACTGCTTTATTTTTCCCTAATAATGGCAGCTTCTGAGTGTTCTCTTTTTTGTCTTAAAAATTTATTATATATCTCTCTATTCAATTGTGTGAATTTTTTGTCTATTATTTTCTCAAATATTATCTCTTTTTTTAAATCTTCCTCTACCCATCTTCTTATTAAAAATGAAGATCGTTTGACTCTTACCTACTATGTGTTCATTCTGCTTATATGTTTCTCTTCTCTTTATCCTTTGCATCAGGTATTTTGAGACATTTCTCCAGCTTGACACTGAAGCTTACAGTTTCCGATCCCCCAAAACTTTTCTTTATATTTTAAACTGGCTTTGCATTATCTTTTTGACAGTGTTTTCTATCAATCCCAACATTTGTTAATGGGGATAAACTGCCTCCTGTGTCAAATCTGCTGTCTTAAATCCAGCCCCATTGCTTTTTTCTTCTGTCTCTCATTCTATCAAGATATAACTAGAGTTGAACAGAAACATAGAAAAAATAGAATAATGTGGCTTTATTGTTAAAATACAATATGTTGTAAACTTTATTTTACTTGTAGCAATATTCAGTAAATGACTGTTACTGCAGCATGCCAGACCCTGGTTTAGGCATTTAGGATATACTAGTGAACAAAAGAGGAAAAAAGAAAATATCCTTGTCCACCTTAGGTCATTCAAATGTCTTTTCTAGTATTTTGCTAACACAGTTCCTGAGATAGTAAATTATTTACATAATCTGGAGGCTGTACAATAAAACATATAACAATTACTCATTTTTACATACTTATTGATCAACAGTATTTGCTGAATATTCACATATAAGTCACTGTGCAATTTTCTTGTGTGTGGAACTATAGAGATCCTCAAAGAAAACTAAGAGATCTCATGAAAAACTCAAACCTTAATACATCTTAAAACTTTGGTAAAAAAATTAACAGATACTTTCAACCTACCATTGGATATTTCTAGAACTATTTTCTGTCCGTGATTCTTACCCAATACTCTCCGGATCTCTGTTCTCATATATTCTTCTAATGGTGCCATCTCCAGGAGCCTGTTTTTCGTGGACCAGAGCCCTTGTCCTGACCTCTACCATCTGGGATTTGTTGCTTGCGTGCTACCAGCCCACTGCAATTTATATAATCTACTCTAAACTCTGTGTCAGCATTCTGATCTTGCAAATTATTAAGTATCTAATGTGATAAACTAATCTGCACTGATGGGATAGGGTTACAAGGAGCAACTACTGAATGATTCCTAAAGTTGACTTTCTAGATTAGACACCCTTATCTTTTATAAAGTCACTGTAAGAGTGGGAATTGAAGGCAAAATTTAATCTTCCCAGTCAATAAAAAAGTTATTTTTGGAACAGAATGAAATGCATCGTGTTTTATTCCTTTTTCATTACTGGTGTTAAATATCTCTTCTTCTTCAATAACATACCTTCACTGATACAGGTTGAGTATCCTTTATTCAAAATGCTTGCAATCAGAAGTCTTTCAAATTTTGAAATTTTTAAAATTTTGGAATATTTGCATATAAATGAGATACCTTGGGGATGCAACCCATGTCTAAATGTAAAATTCATTTATGTTTTGTATACACCTTATACACATAGGCTAATGGTAATTTATAGAACATTTTAAAATAACTTTGTGCATGAATCAAAGTTTGTGTACATTGAATCATCAGAATGCAAATATGTCACCATTTCAGCCACCCATTGATCAATCTATATTTGTTTGCATCACCTTCATTCTAGACTCTGAATTTATATGCTAATAAAAAGCGATCATGTTTTTTACACTTATTCAGACATAAATACTTAATAGTAAAAAATATGACATACCATTAATACAGTAAAAAAAAAAAAAAAATGTGTTCAGGGTAACCATGCATCACAGTAGTATGACCAAAATACCTGCATTCCTTGTTAAACAACAGCAAAAACAAATAACAGCAGGCTTTCAGTCTCCATCTATGATGCTGTGTTTTGATTAAAAGGTTACTGTACATTGTATTTTATTTTTTTAGTTGAGAAGAAACATTAGAAGCAGTTGAAGAATTAGGAAATGGGTTGAGGAGACTGTAATAGTCCGTTCTCACACTGCTATAAGGAGCTACCTGAGAGTGGGTAATTTATAAATCAAAGAGGTTTAATCAGCTCATAGTTCTGCAGGCTATACCAGCTTCTGCTTCAGGAGAGGCCCCAGGAAACTTACAATCATGGCAGAAGGCAAAAGGGAAACAAGCACAACGTCACATGGCCAGGAGAAATGAGAGGGAGTGAAAGGGGAAGGGCTACACACATTTTTTTTTTACGTTTTTTAAAGTTCCTTTTTTTATTATTATACTTAAGTTCTAGGGTACATGTGCACAATGTGTAGGTTTGTTACATATGTACACATGTGCCATGTTGGTGCCATTAACTCGTCATTTACATTAGCTATATCTCCCAGTGCTATCTTTCCCCTCTCTCCCCTCCCCATGAAAGGCCCCAGTGTGTGATGTTCCCCACCCTGTGACTAAGCGTTCTCATTATTCAATTCCTACCTATGAATGAGAACATGTAGTGTTTGGTTTTCTGTCCTTCCGATAGTTTGCTGAGTATGATGGTTTCCGGCTTCATCCATGTCCCTACAAAGGTGATGAACTCATCCTTTTTTATGGCTGCATAGTATTCCATGGTGTGTATGTGCCACATTTTCTTAATCCAGTCTATCATTGATGGACATTTGGGATGGTTCCAAGTCTTTGCTATTGTGAATAGTGCCTCAATAAACATACGTTTGCATGTGTCTTTATGGCAGCATGATTTATAATCCTTTGATTATATACCCAGTAATAGGATGGCTGGGTCAAATGATATTTCTAGTTCTAGATCCTTGAGGAATTGCCACAGTGTCTTCCACAATGGTTGAACTAGTTTACAGTCTCACCAACAGTGTAAAAGTGTTCCTATTTCTCCACATCCTCTCCAGCACCTGTTGTTTCCTGACTTTTTCATGATCACCATTCTAACTGGTGTGAAATGGTATCTCATTGTGGTTTTGATTTGCATTTCTCTGATGGCAAGTGATGATGAGCATTTTTTTCGTGTGTCTGTTGGCTGCACAAATGTCTTCTTTTGAGAAGTGTCTGCTCATATCCTTTGCCCACTTTTTGATGGGGTTGTTTGATTTTTTTCTTGTAAATTTGTTTGAGTTCTTTGTAGATTCTGGATATTAGTCCTTTGTCAGATAAGTAGATTGAAAAAATTTTCTCCCATTCTATTGGTTGCCTGTTTACTCTTATTGTAGTTTCTTTTGCTGTGCAGAAGCTCTTTAGTTTAATTAGATCCTATTTGTCAATTTTGGCTTTTGTTGCCATTGCTTTTGGTGTTTTAGACATGAAGTCCTTGCCCATGCCTATGTCCTGAATGATATTGCCTAGGTTTTCTTCTAGAGTTTTTATGGTTTTAGGTCTGATTTTAAGTCCTTAATCCATCTTGAATTAATTTTTTATAAGGTGTGAGGAAGGGATCCAGTTTCATCTTTCTACATATTGCTAACCAGTTTTCCCAGCACCATTTATTAAATAAAGAATCCTTTTCCCATTTCTTGTTTTTGTCAGGTTTGTCAAAGATCAGATGGTTGTAGATGTGTGGCATTATTTCTGAGGGCTCTGTTCTGTTCCATTGGTCTCTATCTCTGTTTTGGTACTAGTACCATGCTGTTTTGGTTACTGTAGCCTTGTAGTATAGTTTGAAGTCAGGCAGCATGATCCTTCCAGCTTTGTTCTTTTGTTTTAGGATTGTCTTGGCAATGCGAGCTCTTTTTTGGTTCCATATGAACTTTAAAGTAGTTTTTTCAAATTCTGTGAAGAAAGTCATTGGTAGCTTGATGGGGATCAAACAACCTTATATCTCAGGAGAATTCACTCACTATCACAGCAGCCAGGGGGAAATCTGCCCCGATGATCCCGTCACCTCCCACCAGATTCCTCCCCAAGCATTGGGGATTACAATTCAACATGAGATTTGGGTGGAGACAGACTGTCAAACAATATCAGAGGCATTTTGCTGAATGACTTTTAAAAATATTTATGTCAGAGTTATCTGCCTCATTAACAATGTTTTTTTTTTTTCCCTTGGAAGTCTCTCTTTGATTTTATAAACTGTCATGAGATTTCTTGTTCCGTTATACATGCTTGCTGCTCTAGTCTTTTCATAATTCCATCACACATTTTCACCATGTTATCTATAAGCACTTGTTCTTCACCATTAATGATATAATCTTTGTTGCCACTATTATCACAATCACCTTGATTCAGAAATATTTAGCCCATTTCACCAATATTTAATGAATGGAAAATAGAGACCACTTTATCAATGTTAAAATATTCTTTGGGGGGGGCGGAGCAAGATGGCCGAATAGGAACAGCTCCAGTGTCCAGCTCCCAGCGTGAGCCACACAGAAGACTGGTGATTTCTGCAATATCAACTGAGGTACTCGGTTCATCTCACTGGGGAGTGCTGGACAATCAGTGCTGGTCAGCTGTTTCAGTCTGACCAGTGAGAGCTGAAGCAGGGTGAGGCATCGCCTCACCTGGGAAGTGTAAGGGGGAAGGGAATCCCTTTTCCTAGCCAGGGGAACTGAGACACACAACACTTGGAATATCGGGTAACTCCCACCCCAATACAGTGCTTTAAGCAAACGGGCACACCAGGAGATTATATCCCACACCTGGCAGGGAGGGTCCCACGCCCACGGACCCTTCCTCATTGCTAGCACAGCAGTCTGCAATCTAACTGCAAGGCATCAGCTAGGCTGGGGGAGGGGCACCCACCATTGCTGAGGCTTAAGTAGGTAAACAAAGCCCTGGGAAGATCGAACTGGGTGGAGCTCACAGCAGCTCAAGGAGGCCTGCCAGTCTCTGTAGACTCCACCTCTGGGGACAGGGCACAGCTAAACAACAAGAACAACAACAACAACAACGACAACAGCAGAAACCTCTGCAGACGTATGTGACTCTGTCTGACAGCTTTGAAGAGAGTGGTGGATCTCCCAACACGGAGGTTGAGATCTGAGACGGGACAGACTGCCTGCTCAAGTGGGTCCCTGACCACTGAGTAGCCTAATTGGGAGACAACCTCCACTAGGGGCAGACCGACACCCCACACCTCACACGGTGGAGTACACCCCTGAGAGGAAGCTTCCAAAGCAATAATCAGACAGGTACACTCGCTGTTCAGCAGTATTCTATCTTTTGCAGCCTCTGCTGCTGACACCCAGGCAAACAGGGTCTGGAGTGGACCTCAAGCAATCTCCAACAGACCTACAGCTGAGGGTTCTGACTGTTAGAAGGAAAACTAACAAACAGGAAGGACACCCACACCAAAACCCCAACAGTACGTCACCATCATCAAGGACCAGAGGCAGATAAAACCACAAAGATGGGGAAAAAGCAGGGCAGAAAAGCTGGAAATTCAAAAAATAAGAGCGCATCTCCCCCTCCAAAGGAACGCAGCTCATCGCCAGCAACAGATCAAAGCTGGACGGAGAATGACTTCGACGAGATGAGAGAAGAAGGCTTCAGTCCATCAAACTTCTCAGAGCTAAAGGAGGAATTACATACCCAGCCAAAGAAATTAAAAATGTTGATAAAAGAGTGGAAGAATTGATAACCAGAATAATTAATGCAGAGAAGGCCATAAACAAACGGACAGAGATGAAAACCATGACACGAGAAATAAGTGACAAATGCACAAGCTTCAGTAACGGACGCGATCAACTGGAAGAAAGAGCATCAGCAATTCAGGATCAAATGAATGAAATGAAGCGAGAAGAGAAACCTAAAGAAAAAAGAAGAAAAAGAAATGAACAAAGCCTGCACGAAGTATGAGATTATGTAAAAAGACCAAATCTACGTCTGATTGGGGTGCCTGAAAGTGAGGGGGAAAATGGAACCAAGTTGGAAAACACTCTTCAGGATATCATCCAGGAGAACTTCCCCAACCTAGTAGGGCAGGCCAACATTCAAATCCAGGAAATACAGAGAATGCCACAAAGATACTCCTCGAGAAGAGCAACTCCAAGACAGATAATTGCCAGATTCACCAAAGTTGAAATGAAGGAAAAAATCTTAAGGGCAGCCAGAGAGAAAGGTCAGGTTACCCACAAAGGGAAGCCCATCAGACTAACAGCAGATCTCTCGGCAGAAGCTCTACAAGCCAGAAGAGAGTGGGGGCCGATATTCAACATTCTTAAAGAAAAGAATTTTCAACCCAGAATTTCATATCCAGTCAAACTAAGTATCATAAGTGAAGGAGAAATAAAATCCTTTACAGATAAGCAAATGCTTAGAGATTTTGTCACCACCAGGCCTGCTTTACAAGAGACCCTGAAGGAAGCACTAAACATAGAAAGGAACAACCAGTACCAGCAATTGCAAAAACATGCCAAAATGTAAAGACCATCAAGGCTAGGAAGAAACTGCATCAACTAACAAGCAAAATAACCAGTTGATATCATAATGGCAGGATCAAGTTCACACATAACAATATTAACCTTAAATGTAAATGGACTAAATGCTATAATTAAAAGACACAGACTGGCAAACTGGATAAAGAGTCAAGACCCATCAGTATGCTGTATTCAGCAGACCCATGTCACATGCAGAGACACACATAGGCTCAAAATAAAGGGATGGAGGAAGATCTACCAAGCAAATGGAGAACAAATAAAGCAGGGTTTGCAATACTAGTCTCTGATAAAACAGAATTTAAACCATCAAAGATCAAAAGAGACAAAGAAGGACATTACATAATGGTAAAGGGATCAATACAACGGGAAGAGCTAACTATCCTAAATATAAATGCACCCAATACAGGAGCACCCAGATTCATAAAGCGAGTCCTTAGAGACTTACAAAGAGACTTAGACTCCCATACAATAATAATGGGAGACTTCAACACTCCACTGTCAACATTAGACAGATCAACGAGACAGAAAGTTAACAAGGATATCCAGGAATTGAACTCATCTCTGCAGCAAGAAGACCTAATAGACATCTACAGAACTCTCCACCCCAAATCAACAGAATATAAATTCTTCTCAGCACCACATCACACTTATTCCAAAATTGACCACATAATTGGAAGTAAAGCTCTCCTCAGCAAATGTGAAAGAACAGAAATTATAACAAACTGTCTGTCAGACCACAGTGCAATCAAACTAGAACTCAGGAATAAGAAACTCAATCAAAACCACTCAACTACATGGAAACTGAATAACCTGCTCCTGAATGACTACTGGATACACAACGAAATGAAGGCAGAAATAAAGATGTTCTTTGAAACCAATGAGAATAAAGATACAACATACCAGAATCTCTGGGACACATTTAAAGCAGTGTGTAGAGGGAAATTTATAGCACTAAATGCCCACAAGAAAAAGCTGGAAAGATCTAAAATTGACACCCTAACATCACAATTAAAAGAACTAGAGAAACAAGAGCAAACACATTCAAAAGGTAGCAGAAGTCAAGAAATAACTAAGATCAGAGCAGAACTGAAGGAGATAGAGACACAAAAAAACCTTCAAAAAATCAATGAATCCAGGAGTTGGTTTTTTGAAAAGATCAACAAAATTGACAGACTGCTAGCAAGACTAATAAAGAAGAAAAGAGAGAAGAATCAAATAGACGCAATAAAAAATGATAAAGGGGATATCACCACCAGCCCCACAGAAATACAAACTACCATCAGAGAATACTATAAACACCTCTACGCAAATAATCTAGAAAATCTAGAAGAAATGGATAATTTCCTGGACACTTACACTCTCCCAAGACTAAACCAGGAAGAAGTTGAATCCCTGAATAGACCAATAGGAGGCTCTGAAATTCAGGCAATAATTAATAGCCTACCAACGAAAAAAAGTCCAGGACCTGATGGATTCACAGCTGAATTCTACCAGAGGTACAAGGTGGAGCTGGTACCATTCCTTCTGAAACCATTCCAATCAATAGAAAAAGAGGGAATCCTCCCTAACTCATTTTATGAGGCCAACTTCATCCTGATACCAAAGCCTGGCAGAGACACAACAAAAAAAGAGAATTTTAAACCAATATCCCTGATGAACATGGATGCAAAATGCCTCAATAAAATACTGGCAAATCGGATCCAGCAGCACATCAAAAGGGTTATCCAACATGATCAAGTTGGCTTCATCCCTGGGATGCAAGGCTGGTTCAACATACGCAAATCAATAAATGTAATCCAGCATATAAACAGAACCAAAGACAAAAACCACATGATTATCTCAATAGATGCAGAAAAGGCCTTTGACAAAATTCAACAGCTTTTCATGTTAAAATCTCTCAATAAATTCGGTATTGATGGAACGTGTCTCAAAATCATAATAGCTATTTATGACAAACCCACAGCTAATATCATACTGAATGGGCAAAAACTGGAAAAATTCTCTTTGAAAATTGGCACAAGACATGGATGCCCTCTCTCACCATTCCTATTCAACATAGTGTTGGAAATTCTGTCTAGGGCAATCAGATAAGAGAAAGAAATAAAGAGTATTCAGTTAGGAGAAGAAGAAGTCAAATTTTCCCTGTTTGCAGATGACATGATTGTATATCTAGAAAACCCCATTGTCTTAGCCCAAAATCTCCTTAAGCTGATAAGAAACTTCAGCAAAGTCTCAGGATACAAAGACAATGTGCAAAAATCACAAGCATTCTTATACACCAGAAACAAACAAACAGTAAGCCAAATAATGAATGAACTTCCATTCACAATTGCTTCAAAGAGAATAAAATACCTAGGAATCCAACTTACAAGGGATGTAAAGGACCTCTTCAAGGAGAACTACAAACCACTGCTCAGTGAATTAAAAGAGGACATAAACAAATGGAAGAACATACTATGCTCATGGATAGGAAGAATCAATATCGTGAAAATGGCCATACTGCCCAAGGTAATTTATAGATTCAATGC
This sequence comes from Chlorocebus sabaeus, assembly GCF_047675955.1. Lineage (NCBI taxonomy): Eukaryota > Metazoa > Chordata > Mammalia > Primates > Cercopithecidae > Chlorocebus > Chlorocebus sabaeus. The sequence continues at coordinate 83,764,263 of NC_132916.1, forward strand.
CATCCCCATCAAGCTACCAATGAGTTTCTTCACAGAATTGGAAAAAAATGCTTTAAAGTTCATATGGAACCAAAAAAGAGCCCGCATCTCCAAGACAATCCTAAGTCAAAAGAACAAAGCTGGAGGCATCACGCTACCTGACTTCAAACTATACTACAAGGCTACAGTAATCAAAACAGCATGGTACTGGTACCAAAACAGAGATATAGACTAATGGAACAGAACAGAGTCCTCAGAAATAATGCCACACATCTACAGCCATCTGATCTTTGATAAATCTGAGAAAAACAACAAATGGGGAAAGGATTCCCTATTTAACAAATGGTGCTGGGAAAATTGGCTAGCCATAAGTAGAAAGCTGAAATTGGATCCTTTCCTTACTCCTTATACGAAAATTAATTCAAGATGGATTAGAGACTTAAATGTTAGACCTAATACCATAAAAACCCTAGAAGAAAACCTAGGCAATACCATTCAGGACATAGGCATGGGCAAGGACTTCATGTCTAAAACACCAAAAGCAATGGCAACAAAAGCCAAAATTGACAAATGGGATCTCATTAAACTAAAGAGCTTCTGCACAGCAAAAGAAACTACCATCAGAGTGAACAGGCAACCTACAGAATGGGAGAAAATTTTTGCAATCTACTCATCAGACAAAGGACTAATATCCAGAACCTACAAAGAACTCAAACTAATTTACAAGAAAAAGCCAAAC